>NC_141990.1:6524021-7124021 GCF_049901715.1 Pseudonaja textilis | reverse complement strand
TGTTCCCTGAGGATGGGGGCTTCAGCACGAGTCCGAAACCTTGGAAGACTAAACCCCTGGTCCTGGTGATGGCCCTCATTGGATCCTGCAACATCCTGGGACACATACTGTATATTTGCCATCCTTCGTGGGGTCTTAAAAGTGGCCACAGTTGAGAAACACTTGTCACCAGATAGAAATACTAGATATTCCAGCCCGGTCCAATTTATCTTAGAAGCAAGGAAACCACTCAACCCCAAAGCCCTTGGAGCACGTGCAGAGAATGTATTCTTTTATCCCCCCTTTTTTTTATCCTGTGGGCAACCTGTGATGAGCCCAATAAAATGGAGAAGTCCAATGAATAGAGCTGCCAGGCAATTCCAAACCATACAGACTTAACTCGGTGGTTTTAAAAGCAGCTGCGCAAGAATGCATCCCTTTGAGGGAGGCTGTGGACGATGTCAAGGTCTGATGAAGAGTGAGTTTGGCTGGGCGGGGTTGCATTACTTGCATCGCCCTCATTCGGAGGTGTTTTTTTTTGCAAACGTGCAACAGTGACACTCACTTCTTGCCTGTCCTCCTTACAGGTGGCGAATGTGGAGCTTTACTACAAAGCGATTCAGTTTTACCTAGAATTTAAACCTCTGCTGCTCAACGACTTACTGATGGTGCTTTCACCACGGCTGGATCATACCCGTGCAGTCAATTTCTTTAGTAAGGTAAGAAATCCTTTAACAATCAAAGGTTTTTTTTTTCTTTCTTTGCTCTCGGGAAGTTTTTAATTTGTACATTTATTTATTTATATCCCTCCATTATTATGTTTTGAGTAACTTAAGTTGGCACACTATACTTCCTCTTCCTCCTTTTTTCCTGACAACAGCAACCCTGTGAGATGGGTTAGGCTGAGAGAGAGCGCCTGGCCCTAAGTCACCCAGCTGGCTTTCATGCCTAGAGCGGAACTAGAACTCAACGTCTCCTGGTGATTGGCCCAAAGTCACCCAGCTGGCTTTCATGCCTAGAGCAGAACTAGAACTCACCGTCTCCTGGTGATTGGCTCAAAGTCACCCAGCTAGCTTTCATGCCTAGAGCAGAACTAGAACTCACAGTCTCCTGGTGATTGGCCCAAAGTCACCCAGCTGGCTTTCATGCCTAGAGCAGAACTAGAACTCACCAGCTCCTAGTAATAGATCCAATATCACACAGCCATCTTTTATGCCTATGACTAGAAGTCGCCACTTCCTGGTGAATGGCCCAGAGTCACCCAGCAGGCTTTTGTGCCTAAGGCAGGACTAGAACTCACTGTCTCCTGGTGATTTCTCCAAGGTCATCCAGACAGCTTTCATGCCTAAGGAAGGACTAGAACTCACTGTCTCCTGGTGATTTCCCCAAGGTCATCCAGACAGCTTTCATGCCTAAGGCAGGAGCAGAACTCGCCTCCTGCTGGATTTTAGCTTGATGCCTTAACAGTGAAGGTGTGTTCCCTGAACAGGTGAAGCAACTTCCGCTGGTGAAGCCCTACCTGCGTTCGGTGCAGAACCACAATAACAAATCAGTGAATGAGTCCCTCAACAACCTCTTCATTACAGAAGAAGATTACCAGGTAGGAGACAGTTTCTGGGGCCCATCCTGGAATTCGGGTCGAGGCGCCTGGCGGCTTGGAGAAGGTGGGACGCAGGCTGGCGACCTCCCAATGTTCAGACATTGTAGGGTGGCCATTTCCTAAGCTTCAGTTACAGTGCCGGCTTGTGTCACACCTGTCCAGGCTCTTCGGACATCGATAGACGCCTACGACAACTTCGACAACATCTCCCTCGCCCAGCGCCTGGAGAAACATGAGCTGATTGAGTTTAGGAGAATCGCCGCCTATCTCTTCAAAGGGAACAACCGCTGGAAGCAAAGCGTAGAACTCTGCAAAAAAGACCGACTGTACAAGGTACTGGAGTTCCAAGGACAACCGCATCTGCCAGCGGGAAGGGCGGTGGGGCAGTGGATGAGTTCAGGAAGAGCTCAGCATCCCTGGTGGCGCAGTGGTTAGGATGCAGTCTTGCAGGCTAACTCTGCCCACAGCCTGGAGGTTCGATTCTGACTGGCTCAGGGTCAACTCAGCCTTCCAGCCTTCCGAAGTCAGTAAAATGAGAAGCCAGATTGTTGGGGGCAAGAGGCTGACTCTGTCGACTGCTAAGAGAGGACTGTCAAAATACTCTGGAGCAGAACAGATAGTCCTTGGCTTATCGTAGTTCACTTAGTGACCATTCAAAGTTACAACAGCATTGTAAAAAGTGACTTATAACCATCTTCATACTTAACGACTGTTGCAGTGTCCCTAAGGTCATGCAATCAGAATTCGGACCCTTGGCAACCGTTTCATATTTGTGACGGTCGCGATATCTCGGACTCACGGGATCAACTTTTGCGACCTTCTGACAAGCAAAGTCAATGGGGGAAGCCAGAGTCACATAGCAACTGCAGTGATTCACTTAAGCACCGGGTCAAGAAAGGTCACAAAAATGGGGCAAAATTCACATAACTAAAGGTCTTGCTTGGCAACAGAAATCTGGGGCTTCGCTGTGGCCGTAAGCCAAGGACTACCTGCGTATAAGTCTAAAAGCTGTTGTTAATAAGCGACCAACAGGCCGACGTCTTTGAGAATCTGGTGGGACTCCTAGTCAGCCTACGGTTAGAGCCAGTGGGTTCCTCTGTCCTTCCCGAGCGTTGGGCCGAGGTCCCGTCCTTGATGGGACCTTGTTTGTTCTCCTCCCCTCCCTCCCAGGACGCCATGCAATACGCCTCAGAGTCCAAAGACACGGAGCTGGCGGAGGAATTGCTGCAGTGGTTCCTCCAGGAAGGCAAGCAGGAATGTTTTGGCGCCTGTCTCTTCACCTGCTACGATCTTCTCCGGCCCGACGTGGTCTTGGAAACCGCCTGGAGACACAACATCATGGACTTTGCCATGCCCTACTTCATTCAGGTCATGAAGGAATACTTGAGCAAGGTAAGGGTCCTGGCCTCCTCACCCTCCTCTTCCTCCTCCCCACCTGTCCCAGAGCCCTTTGTCTGTCACTTGCTCGCTGTGCCTTTCTTGTGGGGACTCTCAGCTCTTGAAAAAAACGTCTTGTCTCTGTCAATGCCGGCCCTCCTTTCTCCTTCAAAATGTCTGTTGGATTCTTTGATACGCAGTAGGGGGCCTAGCCAGGGGACTGGGTTCTGTTTTTGGTTTTTTTTTTAATACAGGTAGTCCTTGACTTAACAACTGTTCATTTAGTGACCATTTGAAGTTACAGGGGCGCTCGAAAAAGGTGAATTTACGACTGTTTTTTCACACTTATGACCTTTGCAGCACCCCCAGGGTCACGTGATCAAAATCCAGACGCTTGGCAACTGATTCATACTTATGACCGTTGCCATGTCCTTGGGGGGGGGTCATGTGATCCCCTTTTGCAACCTCCTGAGAAGCAAAGTCAATGGGGAAGCCGGATTCTCTTAACAACTGCAGTGATTCACTCAACCACGATGGCAAGAAAGGTCGTAAAATGAGACAAAATTCACTGAACAATTATCTCACTTAGCAACAGAAATTCTGGGCTCAGTGGAGGTTGTAAGGCGAGGACTACCTATATTTTCTCTCTCTCAGCCACAGTAAATCTGCCAAATTTGGGACAGTAAAACTGGAATTGGGCCCCTGTTGTTAGTTTCCAATCTCACCTGTTAAAAAGCCTTCCGTGTCCTTGCCGAAAGAGGATTTTTGGAGACACTGGATGGTTGTCCCAAGAGGCAACTGGACTTTCTGGGTTTTTGTTTTTGTTTTTTTTGAAGATGTTTCACTTTTCATCCAAGCAGCTTCTTCAGCTCTGACTGGATGGTGGTAAATGGAAGGAATCATATTCCTTGCAGACAGCTGGTCATTTGCATTCATACTGGGAGTCGTTGATGCCACTTGGAGGTTCTTCTGTGTCCTCAGGGTCACCTGAGAGAGGTGCTCCCGGATCCTGTAGTCTGCAGTTTTTCCTCTGTCAATCCGTTCATACTCACACACCCCACTTGAAGGATGTTCATCCCAAATTGCATAGCTAAAAGTCTGTAGAGATTCTCAGTCATCTACCATCCAGTCTTGGGTGAGAAGCAAAACGTCTTCGAAGGAAAACCAGCAAGTCCAGTTGCCTCCTGGAAAAGCACCTTTGGGACAACCCTGACCTGGATATGAGTGAGAATCTCGACAGACCACTGGATGATTAGCTGTGGTTCACTGATAAAAATAACCCCCTGCTGACTCTTTCAGCCCTCCGCTTGCCTGTGCTGGAAGAAGTGGCGGTGATGAATCCCCTTTGCTTGAGAGTGGGACCATTGTCTAGAAGTGCCAGGCTGTTAGGCTTTAAGGGGGCTTCTCCCTCAAATTCTCCCTTTTTTGCACACTTTGTGCATGGAGATGTCCTCTACAGCGGATCCTAATCTACTCTTACAGTCTGAAATTCAACAATCGATTTCCAGTCTGGAAATCCTGAGCCTGGGTAGATCAAGTCTTTGGCTTTCTCCGTGCTTTGATTTTCTGGCCATGATTGAAGACATGAAGCACTTTGAATACTCCAAACATATTGGCATAATTTGGGGATTGAGAATCCTGCCAGCTCGGTGGGGGTAGGGCTGAAAGTCTGAAAGCCTAGCTCTCTACAGCCCAGATTGACAGAGGGAAATTCTAGGTTACATGAGAGTTGAGAAGTTTTTCCCTCGTTTTGGGCAGTCTGAATTGTTTCTAAAACGTGTGGTGGATTTTCCCTATTTTGTTTGGGCTGGGAGTAAAAAAAAAAATATCTGTCTTTAGGAAATACGACCCGAAAGCCGACAGCACAGCGGAAGAGGTTTAACCCACAGCTTGTGGCACTTAAAAAAGCTTGAGTTTGGGTGTTCGAATAGGATTAGTAGCAGACAGCGCCTGGTTTATGGTTAAGCCTGCTGAAACTTAGGAAATAACTAATATAACTAGGTGACCAGCGCGAAGGGCTCTAAATAAGAATACGAATTATGTGGCCTCAAACCCCACACCCAGCCTCTTTCCCAAATTCATTCCTGAAACGCTGGGTTAGAAAAGGGCCTGCATCACCTCTGCATCATTCAGGAATAAATATCCTTCGAAACGGTAAACTTCGACCACTTTTACCACCTGGTCCCAAAATAGCTCCAGGTTTTAATATCTCTAGGGCAGCTCTTAGAATTCCTCATATTTCTTAAAAGCTGCCCAGGTTGAGACACACTAGTTTGGAGTTTTAACCCCCAGGTTTGCCTCTCTCTTTGCATGCTGGTCCTTTGCGTAACGTTACCCCTTCAACCGTGGAAGCGTAAGGACTTCGGCAGCAAAGGCGGCCTTTTGAGTTTTAAGCCCCTCTCCCTGCCCCCCCCTTTACTTGCTCTCTGTTAATTCTAAAAAAATGCAAAAATATTGGGATTTCTTTTTCCTCTAAGCTGCACCTTCTGAATTCCTTTGCAGGTTGATACAATAAAGGAAAAGGTGAAAGTTGGTTCTTTTCCATCTTTTTTTTTTTTTAAAGCCTGGAGGCCTAAGTCTTAAGGATATCTGCATGAGTTTTATTTTGTTTTATTTTAGTTTTCCTTTTTTTCTACCTTCCCTACACTGCTGCTACTGCTTTCTGCCCGCCCCTTTGAAAAACAAAAAAAAACTCACTAAAAAAAAAAAGCCTCTGCAAGTTAAAAACCGGAGCCGTAGCTCTACAGGACAGAACCGTAGACACTAATTGGCTCATCCAACTCTCCAGGAAGGTTAGAAACCACCCGCCGGACCCCAGGCCTTTAACCCTGTCCCGAGAAACCTCGAGAAAGGAGGAGCGGGGAAAAGCCGGGGAGGTTGCTTAAGCGATTCTCCCTGAAGCGGGGCGGGGCGGGGCGTGGCGGCGATTGGGTTCCCCCTTGGATGCTCTGTGTTTTCCCCTCCCTGGAGAGGACCGTGACCACGACAGTCGTACTAACTTGTCTTGCTGAGAGGAGCTAGCTGCTTAGAGACCCACCCACACACCCCCTCTTATCACACCAGCCAGGCCCCTGCCTCTCTGGCCCCGTCTGGCTGCTTCCTGTTCCCATCAGGAGTCGCTTTCCAAGGCTTGGGTCTTCCCATGGATGGATTCCAAGGCACCCGAATCGTCCCTTCAGTTGCAAGGCCTAGTGTCTTTCCGTCAATTGATTGCCTGGCCCTTGTCTTCCCGTTGATTGATTCCAAGGCCCGGCTCTTCCCATGGGTTCCTTGGTCACAGGTCTTCCCATCAATTCGTCTTGCCTTCGCCCCCAGGACCTCCCAGGCCCGGTTTAAGCCAGAGCCAAGGCCTCCACTTCCCCAAAGCTGAGCCATTCTTCCCGCTCAATAGCATTTTTCCCCCCAAATTCAGCACCCGCTTTCTGCAGATGTGCCGCTTCCCTCTTCGTCAGTCAATTGGGCTACTCACTCAAAACGTGCCCGCCCTTTGCCCACCCCCAAAACCAGTCTGGACTCGGCCCGTGCGCCAACTTTTACCCGATGCCCCCAAAGTCCTCCAGCAGCTAGCAGGTCAAAGGCAGGGCCCGTGTGGTGTGAAAAAAAGGTACATGAACTGCAGTGTTTGCTTTTCTGAACTGAGCATGTCCGGCCATCATTGTGATACACATCTCACTTTTCCCTAAGCTGCAAAGCATTGCTGTGGAAAGCGGGGGGTGGGGGCTGTTTCTGCGTGCCGTGAACTTTTTGGGGGGGCTGTTGGGGGGGAAGGCTGGCTGGAGGGAGGCGTCTGGCCGCCATCTTCCAACTTCACTCCTTTGCTTCTTCAGTTCCTTTGCCTTTTTTCCATGCACATAGAACACCAAATCCTCTAGCATTGACCGCATGTGGTTTCATCCTTTCTTTTCTTTCTTTCGTTCTTTCTCTCTCTCTTTCTCTCTTTCCTCCTCCCTTTTTTTTTTTTTTTTACTTTTCTCCCTTCTGCAGTCATTGCAGTCTCCGTGGAAAAGCCTTTTCTTTTTTTCCTTTTTACAAGGAACGGTTTGCCGTTATGAATAAAACCGCAGGGCATCCGATGACATGGTTCCGATCGAGCGTACTAGCTCTCCACGGTTTAAACCAGATTGTTAGTCGATTCCTTTTTTAAAAAAAACAAACAACCCCAAAAACTGGTGTTTCTTCGAAGCCATCAGGGAAAAACAACAACAACCAGCAACCACGACTGCCAAATTGGCAGTTGTGGAAGATCTCTGGTTATCTCCTGCTTAGCTTCATCCTTTTATCTAGAACCGTTACCTCTGAGCACCTTACAACATTTTTTCCACTGATATTTTCCTTCTCCGCAGTAGCAGGTTTTCCAGCCTAAATGTTTGGTTTTCTGGGAATAAAGGATCTGAACCGAAATTAAAAACAAAGCTGGTATAGGGGTTGACTGGATATGTCCTCAACTTACAATACTTCACTTAGTGAATGTTCGAAGTTACAACGGCACTAATAAAAGTGACTTACGATTGTTTTTCACACTTACGACTGTTGCGGCATGCCCACGGTCCCATGGTCAAAATTCAGACGGCTTGGCAACCGACTCATATTTATGACGGTTACAGCGTCCCGGGGTCAGGTGATCCCTTTTTTACGACGTGACAACGGGGGAAGCCAGCTTCAATTAACAACCGTTGTTAACTAAATTTACAACGGAAGTGATTCATTTAATGAACGTGGTGAGAAACGTTGTAAAATGGGGCAGAATTGATTGAACAAATGTCTCGCTTAGCAACGGAAATTTTGGGCTCAATTGTGGTCGTACGTCGAGGACTACCATACTCACCTGCTCTCTTGCGTGCGTGTGGATGTGTGTTTTGTGTGTGCGTGCGAGCTCTGTGCTTTGGTTTCAGGGGCCATTATTTTGCGAAGACTTATTTCAAATGCTTCTTGCTGTAGATACCTTTAGCATAATAAAACACATTTTTGGGGGAGGGGAGAAGTTAGGGTTAGGAAAAGAAAAAAGTTTGCTATATTGATGAAAGGGGGGAAGTTTGTGAGTTCAGGAGGAACTTCTGTCTTCAAGGAAAAGCTAGATAAGCATTACTTTTCAGAGGGTTTATCAAAAGAGGGTTGATCCATCTGTAGCCTAGCAAGATTTCTCCTACGTTCTCCTAATAGGTATGGAATGGCTCCTACGGCCTAGTGAACTGGTGGTGGTTGTGTAAATGGGGAGATCTAAATCCAGATGCATAAAACTACCGTCAAACCATGCTGACCATCCATCTAACAAGTGACATGCTCTTAAATGCTAATTTAAAATACCTCCGTAGCCTTTTTGTCCTTAAGTTGAAAATCGCTGTGCTTAGAAGAGGGATTTCTGCATGAGATAGTTCCCACATTTCATTTCATTTCATTCATTCCATTTGTTCTGTCCATTCATGCATTCATTCCTACCTACCTGTATCGCACATCTCACCTAAATGACTTTGGGTGGCTTTAGAGCAGGGGCGTCCTACCTTAGCAACTTCAAGACCTGTGGACTTCAACTCCCAGAATTCCTCAGCCAGCCATGCTGGCTGAAGAATTCTGGGAGTTGAAGTCCACAGATCTTAAAAGTTGCCAGGGTTTAGAGCACCCTGCCTGTGCTTCTCATGCCCTAGGGCAGTGTTGCACAACCTTAACCACTTTAAAATGTGTGGCCTTCGACTACCAGAATTCCCCAGTCAATCACATATCTTAAATTTGCTAATGTTGAGAAACACTATTCCTAAAGATCTGGTTTCCAGGAGAGCTAGCAAAACAGGTTGGCTATAGAAAGCCTGAAGGCGGGGTCAGGCACGTCATCAGTCTCGAATCCCTTTGCGCCCACCAGAAGTCCAGCCCACCTTGAATTCTTTTCATTCTTATCTCCCACCCATTTGCTTTGGCCGTTAGGAGTTCGGATTCTTGTAGAGAGCTTAAGCGTGCCCCAAACCCTCCTGTACACATTTGAAGTGCCTGGGTTTCCTGCTTTCTCTGGCACTTGCCCTTGGCTCGGGTCAAAGCTGTGCAAACGACACCAGGGAAAGCTTGATGGGAAGAAGGAAAGGGGATACGGCGAGGCGATTGGATGGCTTGAGCAAATTCCCCAGAACTTGGTACGTCAATTTGGCCCACCCAATTGGTTCCCTGCCATCTCTTCACCCAAGGTGCGAGCTAGGCTTGAAGCCCTCCAGCAGCGAAAGCCCCCACCCCCTCCCCCACCTCCATGCTGAAGGCTCTTCAGGAGAACCTCTTGGACACCTCCTGCAAATCCGGTGGCCCGTTTAGACCGCCAACAGTCCCCTCCCCGACTTGGGTTCCTTCTTATTTTTTTTATTTTGTCAGTGATTTCCTTTCTCTGACTGTGTTTCATGCCCCCTGAAGGCTTTTCCACTTCTCTGCCAGCAAATGTAGGATGCTGAATCGTAGCCAGGTGGTTTCTCCTGATCTTTGGGGTTCTTCTGTTCTCCTAGGTGGACAAGCTGGATGCCTCAGAATCGCTGAGGAAAGAGGAAGAGCAGGCGACGGAGACCCAGCCCATTGTTTACGGTAAGCCTGCCCTTTGCTTGCAATACGCACAACCGTCCCCTTATTCCCTTTTCGGATGGAGAACAGTAGGCAGAACATAGAAGAGGAACGAGAAGTAATAATAGCAAGAGCACTTAGACTTATATACCGCTTCACGGTGCTTTTACAGCCCTCTCTAAGCGGTTTTACAGAGTCAGCCTATTGCCCTCAAAAATCCGGCTCCTCCGTTTTACTGACCTCTGAAGGATGGAAGGCTGAGTCAACCTTGAGCCGGTCAGGATTGAACTCCAGACTGTGGGCAGAGTTAGCCCACATCCCCTGTGCCACACATTCTCAGGGGGGTTGCTTTGTGCAACGCCCTCCAGACCAACAGTGGAGATTGTGGGCTTCCGTTTAATGCTTTGGTGTGGCCATTTCCACGCCTGGCCTCTTGGGCCGGGAGCGTTTCTGCAGGGAGGGAATCTCGGCCTGTCAAAATTTCAGGAATGGGGCCTAGTCTTAAAAACACAGCGCTTTTAACCCCTTTGCTCCGTTGTCTTTCTTTCCTTCCCTTCCTTAGGTCAGCCCCAGCTCATGTTGACGGCTGGCCCCAGCGTGGCGGTCCCTCCACAAGCACCTTTTGGTTACGGCTACACCGCACCTCCGTACGGGCAACCCCAACCCGGGTTTGGATACAGCATGTAAGGAAGCCAGCGGGGAGCCAGCATCCTTTTGTGGAACCTCCACCATCCCTCTCACGCCTGACTCCGCAGGGAAAACAAAAGAAACAAACCTTGTGTCCTCGTAACATTTATTTTATGAAGGACTTGTGTTTTTCTGTTCGTTCCTCCTCTCTCCCTCCCTCCCCTTCCTTCCTTCCCTCCTTCCCGCAAGCTCTCCAGATCCCTCCTTCCCTAAATGCCAACTCCCTCTTTCTTCACATTCCACATCTTCCACCCCACCCCACCCCTCCGGTGGGAATACTTTTAAATGTTCCAGCAGGCTTTTCTCCCCACCCACCAACCCTTATTTTTTATTTTTTGCAAAATTGCTTCTGACATGAAAAATCCCCCACCCCTCACCCCAGCTTTCTCTTCCCATTTGCACTCTTGGAAAAAGCGTTCCGGTCTCTTTTGGTCCGGGGTCCATGAGCAGGTTGTAAGTGTGTGTCGTCCGTCCCCGTCTCCCGTCCCCCCCCGCCCAATGTTTTAACAAGTGGCATATTCTGAACAGAAGGGGCAGAGGTGGTGAAAGGAAGATTTATTGAGTTGGTGCATTTGAAACACTAAAAGGAAAAATTTTGGGATGGCTTGGCTCTTGAAATCAGTAAAATTGGAGAGAAAGAGAGAGAGAGAGAGCTCGCAGATAACATACCGAAAACCTGTCCTGAATTTAAAACAAAACAAAACACGACCCACTTAATAGAGGCTCCATTTAAACCTATGCAGGTTTCCAGTTTAGATGTACAGAAAACGCCAGTGTTTTTGCTCACTCCGTGTGTAAATCCCACCGATCCTTCCGTTGTGCTAGTGCGCTTTTTTCTTTTTGTGGGGACCATTTTATATTCCACTTGAGGAACAAGACGCAGGAAGGGTGTGGGAGGGCACCATAAATCCAATCTTGCGTGTTTCTGACTAACCTCGCTCTCCAATTTGTGTATGTTGGATATTGTGGTGTTTCCAAATCACTTCCCCCTCTCCCTTCTCCTCCCCTGAGTGTACAGAAGAAAGACAGAGACAGAGAGAGAGAGAGAAAGAGAGAGAGAATTGAAGGGGGCGTTTGGGAAACCCCAATGGTTGGTTCGGTTTTGCTTGTGCAATTGAAAAAAAAAATATGACTCAAATTGGAAAAAAAAATGATAATAAATGACTGGACTGTGGATATCCTCTATAGTAGTTTTTCAGTATGTATGTCTTCAAACTCCTTTATAATGTATGCGCTTGGCCTCAAAGCAACAAAATAAAACAAAACTACCAATATTTATAAATATAAAGTTTGGCAGTGTTCTTCAGGTCCAAAAGCAGGAACTAGCAACTTAGCAATTTTTTTTCCCAACTTCTGACTGTGGAGTGGATCTTGGACAGGTGACTTGCACTGATGGAGATTCCTTGAGATGAATGGGAAATGCTTGGAGCTATAAACGAGGAAAAATCGATGGCACTTTTTCAAGCCCACAGCTGGGCCTGAGCCTCTGAAAGGCTTTCTTCTTCCCAACACAACAAAGCAAAACAAAACAAAAATCTTTAGGGTTGTAGTTTTGAGTGTTTCCAGTTTTAAATCTGACAAAAGATCATGTTATAGGTATGTTAAGTTGCCTTAATATATTTAGCTTCGAAATAAAATTTGACTTTAAATGTTCAACGCTGTTTTGAATTAGTGTCCTGTTTACTCAATGCAAATGGCCTCCTGTGGGTGGAATGAGAGCTCCAGATTTCATGTGGATCCAACAGGTATGAGATTTAATAAAAGGGGGGTATCCGTTGCATGGACGGGTAGTCCTCGATTTACATTCGCTGAATGACCGAAGTTACAACAGCACTGAAAAATGTGACGTAAGAATGGTCCTCACACCTGGAACCGTTACGTCTTTCCCTAGAGTCATGTGATCCAAATCTGAGGTCTTGGCAACTGGACATGTACTTGTGATGATTGCAGCATCCCAGGGTCATCTGAACGATGTTCCCAGCCAGCTTCCGATAAGCAAAACTAATGGCGGAAGCCAGATTCACTTAGCAGCTAACGCGTGAAATGATTTGCTTAACTATGACAAAAGTAATAGTAAGGTGTGAACTTCATCACCACCTTGTTTACGCAACGGAAATTCTGGTTCCATTTCTGGTCGAGAGTCGAGGACTTGAGTTAGTAAGCAGTTAGGATTTAGTTGAAATTCATCCCAGGTCCTTCCTAGCACTAAAGTCGGCTACAGGGCGGGGAATATCACAAATTAGAAAGGATTGAGTTTCGTGCAGGAGAGACCTGCATGGCTAAACAATTTGAAGGCAGTAGAGATCAGCTCTGAGAAAAGCATTTGAAGGAGGGAGGATTCAAAACTGCCTCTCAATGAAAGGTGAAAATGGCCGTATCCTTCAGCAAACCTATACCGCTGCCTTCGAAAGCATCTGTTGCCACCTCATCAGAAACTATCCTCCGGGGTAGGCCGGATTAGGAAATCAATGTCACACAGGTCAATAGTCCTTTACCTAGGAGGCTACGGGCACAAATCTTTAAAGTCCAAATGTGCTTCCTCCAGAGGTGGTATTCAGCAGGTTCTGACCAGTTATGGAGAACCAGTGGTGGAAATTTTGAGCAATTCAGAGAACTGGGAAAAACTACCTCTGACTGGCCATCCCTTCTAGTCCCAGCTGATCGGTTGGATCATCTTTTGTTGCCCTGAACAGGAGAATGGAGCTGGAAAGCAGGTTAGTGGGGTGGGAAGGGAATGGGGATTTTGCAGTAACCTTTCCCCTGCCACGCCCACCAAGCCACGCCCACAAAACTGGCAGTAAAACTTTTTGAATCCCACCACCGACTTCCTCCCCCCCCTCTCCCCTTGCCCCCTTTACCATTGCGAAAATTAGGGTTTTGTCTGAGACGCTTTCTCAAATTCTGTCCCCGACTCAGGATTATTTTTAGTATTGCGCGTGTGCACACGCACACTGGCGTGTTGGCTTAGTGGTGAAGACGCCCACCTCCCACTCAGAAGGTTGAGAAGTCAATCCTAAATAGCTGCAGATAATTTCTCTCCTACGATGCAAGAACTGCGAACTCTGTGTAGGCGTCAAGAAGGGCATCTGACCAGTAAATGCTCGCTCCATCCTGTTGCCCCGACTACCCTGAATTAAGAGAGTACAGGATTGTAAAAAGGGGAGCTACACACACACTTCTTATCCCTATGACTACTCTTCCTCACTTGGGGAAGAAATCTACCAGAAGTCTGGGAGTTTGTGCGGGATCTTAACTGTTCCTTGCACCGTGCACTTCTCTGGACAGAGAGCACCGATGTCATTCCCAGCGGGATCTGCGGGAGCCCCTCTCCCAGCATTGGCCTTGACTTTTCACACGCTCTTGAGTTGTGTCCTTCAGGCCGCAGTCTTTCTCCAGCTTCTCATCCTCCTTCCTAAACGTTGCTATCTGTTGGTTACACGTATCCATCATACGTACCTATGAGACTTTTCCTCCTGTTCCTCAAGGTTACTCCGCCTCCCCATTTCACAAACATGTATATGCACAGATGTCTATAGATATATTGAAAGTGTGGCAGATGCACTGTCCAATCCCCCCTCCCCACTTCAGCTGTGCAGGAGATGCTTCCGTGCTTTCAAGACAAATAAACAAGGAAGCAGTTACTCTCCAGATGGCACAGAGCCACAGCTCCCCAGCGTTTACAGGGCCTGGTGGAGCACGGGAGTTGTCATCTCGACAACATCTGGAAAGGGGCACCTTCAAGATAAGGATGCCTCATTCCTGGAGACTCCATTTCTGAACAATTGTGTGATAAGTTAGTGTGTGGGAAGAAAGCAGCGGAGGGCTGTGTGTGTGTGTGTGTGTGTGTGTGCAGTTTCTCTACACCTTGTCAGAAAAGCTGGAGGTGGCCACGGAACTTCTCAACGTACAATCGCATCACACCACTTGGGTTGCAGGCGATTGCATCAGTTGCTTTCTGGTGTAAATATTTCGAGCCGAGGCAGTTGCCAGTGCGGCAACCGCCGGTGTATTTTGAATCTGGTCTAGCCTTATTCCCCCGTGAGCAAAAACCAGGCTACCTTCTCAAGATACTTGGAAAGTTGAGGGTGGCGGCTCTAATTGCTCTTTCTTGGAGCAACCCAAATCCTTTTGCAGAATTTAGACTTGGCCGACGAGTTGGGTGACAGCCAGTTTGGTGTAGTGGTTAAGGCACCAGGCTAAAAAATGGAAGACAGTTAGTTCAAAGCCTGCCATACCCTATGAAAGCCAGCTGGGTGACTGGGCCAATGACCAGAAGATTGTGAGTTCTAGTTTGTATTAGATGTAAAAAGCCAGCTGGGTGACTTTGGGCCACATACACACACACACACTCAGCCCTATCTACCTCACAGGGTTGTTGTGAGGAAAATAGGAAGTATTGTGTGTGTGTTAAATGCAGGATAAAAATCTAACACAGGTAGTTCGTTTAGTGACCAAAGTTACAATCTGAATGAAAAAAGGTGAGTTAAGACCGTTTTTTCACACTTAACACCATTGCAGCATCCCCATGGCCACGTGATCAAAATTCAAATGCTTGGCAACTGACTCATATTTATGACGATTGCAGCGTCCAGAGGTCATGACATCCCCTTTTGCAACCTTCTGACAAGCCAAGTCGATGGGTAAACCAGTTTCATCTAAGCATCGTGTTAATGATTTACCAACTGCAGTGATCCACTTAACAGTGGCAAAAGGAGTCGTAAAATGGGACAAGACTCACTTAACAAATGTTTCACTTAGCCACAGAAATGGGCTCAATTTGGGCCATAAGTTGAGGACTACCTGTACAGTGGTATGTCATTGTTCATTGGTTCAGGAGGAACGAGGAGTATCAAAAACAATGAGTACCAAACAATTTTTTTTAACTTAAGGAATAATGTAGTGAGTCACATGTAGACTGACAGGAACCAATTCTAGCTTGTGTGTTGGGTACCAAACAAACAGTGTTGTGGCCTGCCAGTGGCTAGTGGAGCTGGCAGCAGAGTTGGACAGTGAGGAGGTTGGGGAGGAAAACGGGCCAGTCCCGGAGGCTGAGGAAGGCTTGGACAAGGGCTCTGCATCAGAGGCAGAGATGGGGCCAGGGCAGTCTGGCAGTTGTCAGCTGCCTTCAGAGTCAGACAGCAGTGAGGCGAAGGAGCAGCTGGAGCCTGTTCCCAGCCTGCACATGCACAGAGCTGCCAAAAGAACAATTACAAACTAAGGGTTGACGTGGGAGTAAAGCCACAGGTAGATGGTGAAGGACCCCTTCCATAGGGATTACAAGAGGAACAAAAGGGGAGGGGGCTTTTGCAAGAAACAATTTGTTAGTTGCAACTGTGTGAAGATCTGTCTGTGCATCTCAGAGACTCTGTGCCGAGTCCTTCCTTGTCAGCCCTGCGTTTGAAAATATTTACTTGGCAGCTCTACAAGCTAGATAAGGTCTGTGCTCCTCATTACACCCTTGAAAGACTGTTTGCCAGGCCTTTGGCTGAATGTGAATGCAAGAAATTCACCTTCGTTTAATAATAAAAGGGTTTTTTTTCTGGGACAAAGGGTTTGCTTAATGCATTTTGGGGAAGCCTAGGTCAGAACAGATGGGTACCAGGACAAAATTTTCCTGTCAAGGTGGTTTGAGTGCTAAATTCAATGAGAGTCAAAGCAGGTGAGCACCAAGGTACCAACACGATAACTAAAGTCTTTGAAGAGTGCCCAGATTGCAGGGTGTATTCCTACAACAAACATTACACGGACTTCGGAGGCCAAATCTCAGGATCTCCAAAGCTTTTGTGGCTTGGGGAAACATTTGGCATTCTTGAGATGATGTGACTGCAATCATGTGTTCAGGTGATGCAGCTGCTTCCAAGTGGGATGCCTGTTGTGAGGAATTAACCATTTGCGTAGTAGTTTTCCCTTTTTTTAGACAGAAAAACAGATAAAAGGTACTTCTCGGCTTATAAAAATAATGGGACCTGCCCACCAGTTGTGATTTGTGTTGGTCTTAAATTGGGTGACTTTTTGCAGTGGTCATTAAGTGAGATCTGTGCCAAAAAGACGAGTAAATGCTGGTTTCGGGCAAAACCACAGTAAAATGTGGTCATGTAGCTGCAGGTTGCTGCAAACGGTGGTATATGCAGGCTGGTGGCTAACCGACATGGCTGTGAGCACTTGTGAGACACAAGCTGCATTTGCACAGCACACTTAAACCAGCTCAGTCACAAACTTGTTCTTCTTTTTTTCGAGGTGTGAAAAGTTCATTACTTTTAAATTGACAGCTTAAGTGTGTTCTGCAAACAGCTCGCATGGTTAGTTCATGATTTAATATATTGTCCGAACCCAGAAAATAAAATTAATCTAGTAACCAAATTGTTTGTTAAACCAATACAGGTAGTCCTCAACTTACAACAGTTCACTTCATGACTGTTTGAAGTTATAATGGCACTGAAAAAAGTGACTTACAACCATTTTCCAAACTTGCAATCTTTGCCGCATCCTCATGGTCATGTGATCAAAATTTAAATGCTTGGCAACCGACTCATATTTATAATGGTTGCAGCATCCCAAGGTCATGTGATCCCCTTTTGCCACCTTCTGGCAAACAATGGGGAAGTCAGATTCCCCTAACAACCGGGTTATTAACTTCAACTGCAGTGATTCACTTAACAACTGTGGCAAGGAAAGTTGTAAAACGGGGCAAAATTCACTTAACTTGCTTAGCCACAAAAAATTTAGGCTCGACTGTGGTTAAGTCGAGGACCATAAAGCCAATGCAATCCTAAATTGTATTAACAGAGGGACACAAGATCAAGTGAGGTAGTAATACCACTCTATAAAGCCTTAGTAAGACCACACCTAGAGTACTGCATCCAGTTTTGGTCACATTATAAAAAAGACGTTGAGACTCCAGAAAAAAAGTGCAGAGAAGAGCAACCAGGATGATGAGGGGACTGGAGGCTAAAACACACGATGAATGGTTGCAGGAACTCGGCATGACTAGTCCAGGGAAGAGAAGGACCAGGGGAGACAGGAGAGCATCTTCCAATATTTGAGGGGCTGCCACAGGGAGGAGGAAGGGGTCAAGCTATTTTCTAAAGCACCTGTAGGCCAGATAAGGAATAATGGATGGAAACTGCACAAGGAGATTAACCTGGAAATAAGGAGGAATTTTCTGACAGTGAGAACAATCAACCAATGGAACAGCTTGGTTCCAGAAGTTGTGGGAGCGCCATCACCGGAGACTTTCAAGAAGAGATTGGACTGCCATTTGTCAGAAATGATGTAGGGTCTCCTGCTTGGGCGGGGGGGGGTTGGACTAGATGACCTACAAGGTCTCTTCCAACTGTTAATCTGTTACCCGCTGTAGAATCCCCAGATGCCTAACGATCAATTGCATTTAAATCAATGGCTTTGCTGGGAGCTGCAGCTTTTCAAGCCATCTTTAAAAGTTTGCCTAGAAGACACTTAAAAGGTTAATGTCAAAAGGATGCAAAGATATCCTTCCTGTCCGTGTAATTTCATTTATTTGGAAAGTTTTGTAGGGATGCCTGCCATATCTTAACTGAGCATTTCCTCCACTGGATTTCCAAAAGGTTTGATTCAAGTGTTTCAGAGAAATCCAAAGTCAGAGAAAAGTGTACACTGCTTTTGTATTTGCGCAAACACAAACCTGTTTAACCGGTGACAGGGAAACACAGCCTAGGCAAAGATATGTGGGACGCCAGTGTGCTTGTGTGTGCATGCGTTAACGAAACAAAATAATCCGGGATTGCACTTGATAATTCCTGTTTGAGGAAGGGACTCGGGAGGGAGATGGCTTGTTCTCTTTTTGTTTTTTTTATGCATTTTATATAAATTCCCTCGATTTCACCCTCTTTACGCTGTGAACTTCACATTCAGTAGAGTTTCAGGTGACCAGATACTTTATCTATAACCTCAGCCGGTCCAGGCCCAATGCCCAAAACAGTCCGGGAGCCTGGCGCTATTTGTGTGCGGCCGGCATCCTGGATTAAGCTCACAATCAAGCCAAGCCCTTTGGCCTCGTTTAAGAGCTGAACCAGAGCTTCCTCGTCAGGCGCCTTGAGGACGACCTTGGGCTGTCCACAATATTCCCACTGCTTCAGAAGTTCCGGATTTCGGCGGTGGACTTGCTTATAGGCCGAAACAGCAGCGTGGGCGCATTGGGCCGCTACTTTGCCCTTGCCCATCTTCAAGTCATTCCGGACGATGATCACCATCTTGAATTCTCCGTACTCGCCCATGATGCTGGCTTCGTCGCCCAGCTCGTTGGCTATCATGGTCAGTCTGGATTTGGCTGGACGGAAGAGCCGAGCTCGTATGCTCCAGCCCAAGCATACCCCACAGGTGACGCCAGCAATTAAGCCAAAAACCCCAGGCCTAGCCAGGTAATCCATCGCTCATCTGGAGAAGGAAGAGGAAAAACAAAGTCGGAACGTTAGGAAAGTTTTAAGTTCTGGCCCTCGTGAGTCAGCAGTGTGAAGCAGCAGCCAAAAAAGCTAATGCAACCCTAAGTTGCGTTAACACAGGGATTCAGTCAAGATCAAGGGAGGTACTAATACCACTCTATAAAGCCTTAGTAAGACCACACCTAGAGTACTGCATCCAGTTTTGGTCACCACCTAACAAGGATGTTGAGGCTCTAGAAAAAGTGCAGAGAAGAGCAACCAAGATGATGAGGGGACTAGAGACTAAAACATATGAAGAACAGTTACAGGAACTGGGCCTGGCTAGTCTAGGGAAGAGAAGGACCAGGGAAGACAGGATAGCAGTCTTCCAATATTTGAGGGGCTGCCACAGAGACGAAAGGGTCAAGCTATTTTCCGAGGCCCCCAAAGGCCAGACAAGGAATAATGGATGGAAACTGAACAAGGAGAGATTCAACCTGGAAATAAGGAGAAACTTTCTGACAGTGAGAACAATCAACCAATGGAACACAAGTTGCCCTCGGAAGTTGTGGGAGCTTCATCACTTGAGACTTTCAAGAAGAGACTGGACTGCCATCTCTCAGAAATGGTGTAGGGTCTCCCGCTTGGGCAGGGGGTTGGACTAGATGACCTACAAGGTCCCCTCCAACTCTGATTATCTGTTATCTGTTAGTCTAAACCTATTTTGTGCTTGGAGATTCCACTAGTCTTTGAGTTAACAACTGTTCGCTTAGTGAACATTTGAAATTAACAGCAGCACTGGAAAAAAAGTGACTTTGGGGCATTTTTCACATTTATGACTGTTGCAACATCCCAGGGTCTAGTGATCAAAATTCAGACATTTGGAGAAAGAACAAACTGAATATTATATGACATGGGAGCTATTTTATGGATGGTTGGAGAATAAAAATGAGAAATAAATGGAGATTAGTGAAATAAAGAATATATGTGAAGAGAGGTAAACAATATGATGATTATATATGATTGTTAAGATTACCATAGCTAATATATTTTCGTTAGAAGATATGTTAGGAGGGAGAAATGAATAGTTATCATGTCTATTATTATTGTAAGATTAGAGAATTATTATCAATGTCACGAATATTGTACATTTTGATTGTAATAGCAGAGACTTTTCTACGCAGACGACACACTGTTTAATGGAAGATGATATGTTCAAGTTAAAAATAAAATAAAAATCTTATTTAAAAGTTCATACGCTTGGCAAATCGTTCATATTTATGACGGTTGCAGTGTCTTGAGGTCACGAGATCACCTTTTTCAATCTTCCAACAAGCAAAGTCAACAGGAAAGCCTGATTTGCTTAATAACCATGTTACTAAGTTTTAACAGATTAACAGAGTTGGAAGGGACCTCGTAGGTCATCCAGTCCAAACCCCCGCTGCCCAAGCAGGAGACCCTACTGACACCATTTCTGACTTTAGCAACTGCAGTGATTCACTTAACAACCGTGGCAAGAAAATTGCTAAAATGGGGCAAATTTCACTTACCTGCCTCGCTTAGCAACAGAAATTTTGGGCTCAATTGTGGTTGTCAGTTGAGGACTACCTGTTCATTAATTTAACTTTAAGAATACCAACAGAACATGCAATGTTGATATATTTGGCTGAACTCTCTTGAAAATAGAGATGACAACATATTGGAGTTCAGCATTGATGTCTACAGAAGACAGTCACAAAATATTTACAAATATTCTAAATGCCTTGAATGCCTTTGGTTACAACATTGTATCTTATTAATGCTAGCAAAGATTTGAGTAAGTACTTAATTCTGAGGGGTCTTTGGTGTTTTCATTTCAAACCTGAACTAAAAATATTCACCTATTCTCCTTACAATTATACATATAGTCCTCCATTTACAACTGTTCATTTAGTGACCACTTGAAATTACAACAGCACTGAAAAAGGGACTCACAACCAGGAGTGGGATTCTGCCAGGTCGGACTGGTTCTATAGAACTGGCAAATTGTGCCACTGGCTGGCCCCGCCCTGCCCACTCACTCCTTACCTGGCATGCGCACCATCAGACTTGCCTGCTAAGTTGCTATTTTTCCTTTTTTTTCCCCCGACCATCAGCTGTTCTGCTGTGCCAGGAGATTTAGATTAGCTAGAAAGCAGGAAATGGTTGCATTTCTTGCTTTCTAGCTAATCTAAAAGAAGAGCTGAACCTTCCTTAGGACTGAAGCTTCTATTTTTCAGTGCAGACTCAGGTAGCAGATTGCAGATAGATAGATCTCTAAGTGAATCTGTGATTCTGTGAGCAACTCAATCTGCCTGCCTACTTTGCCTGATTTTGGGTAAAAGTTGTTCTTTTTTAAAATAAAAAATTAAATATTTACATATTTACAATATTTATACATAAGCCACGCCCATCCACTCACATGACCACCAAGCCACCCCCACAAATTAGGCCACCCCCACAGAAATGGTTAAGAAATTTGAATGCCACCCCTGCTCACAACTGATCCTCGCACTTAAAGACCACTGCAGCATCCCCATGGTCACGCGATCAAAATTTGAACATTTAGCAACTAGCATGTATTTATAATGATTGCAGTGTCCCAGGGTCATGTGATGGCCATTTCTGACTTTCCCAGCCAGATGCTGACAAGCAAAATCAATGGAGCCAGATGTGCTTAATGACTGCATGATTCACTTAACAGCACTGATTTCCTTAACAACCATGGGGAAAAAAAGACAGAAAACTGGGCACAATTCAGTTTAAAAACCCCTTGTTTAGAACAGAAATTCTGATCCCAATTCTGGTCGTAAATCAAGGACTACCGATATGGACACTATTAGAATTACATATTAATATAATGAATGAAACAATTTGTTGTATAAATCCTTAAACCCATATAAATCTACTGTATAAATACAAAAGGCCTGGTGGCGCAGTATTTAGAATGCAGTATTGCAGGCTAACACTGCCGACTGCCAGCAGTTTGATCCTGACCAGCTCAAGTTGACTCAGCCTTCCATTTTTCCGAGGTGAGTAAAATGAGGATCCAGATTGTTGGGGGCAAGATCCTGACTCTAGTATAAAGCACTTAGAAAGAGCTGTAAATCTATCACTATAATCTATTACTCTCTCCTTTTTTAAAGTTTGTTTTGTGCTTGTTTTTAGATTGTAATTTCGTCTGATACTAAGTATACTCACCATCATCCTATGTGGATATAGTTACTTCTTTCTTTTACCATTTTTTTTAATTTCAGAAGACTATTGTGACATCTTAAAAATCAATCCATCCTTGACAGCCAAAGGATTATAATTCAGTGTGGGAATTAAAGTTGCTGAGGTATTTTCTCTCCTGATGAAGAGCACCACCACTTAAGAGGGATGTGACAGGCATACAGGAAGTCTTACAAAAGTTTGATAAATGACCGTTCAAAGTTACAAGAGCACTGAAAAAAGCGACACGACCGTTTTTGACACTTACGACTGTTGCAGCATCCCCATGGTCACGTGATTTACAATCGGACGCTTGACCACTGGCTCCCATTTATGATGGTCGCAGTGCCCCAGGGTCATGTGATTATTCATCTTTTGCAATCTTCTAACAAGCAAAGTCAAAAACCAGATTCACTTAAAAACTGTGTTCCTGGTTTAAGAACTGCAGTGATTTGCTTAATAAACATGGGGAGAAAAGTTGCAAAAAGGGGTAAAACCCACTTAACAAAGGTCTCACTTAGCAACATAAACTTTTGGCTAAATTGTGGTTGTAATTTGAGGACCACCTGTATTTTTGTTTGCTCTGTTCTTATACCGAAGCACAGACAAGATTTCCTAGTGGGGACTGGCTGCTCCAAGTCACCACCTGAGCCTTAGTGGCTGCAAAGGGAAGTGGGGCCTAGTCCTTGCCACCACCACCCTTTTGCTGTTCCCCATTGGATCCTAGTTTTCCCTGGAGGCTTTAAAGAAGAGATTGTAGAGGCCTTTGATTTGATTCAGTTGCCCATAATCCGAGTAACTGAATGGAGCTAGCAGAGTGTGGTTAGATGGCCGGATGCCCTTCCTGTCACCAATGCAGGGTTTTCCCCCTCCACCCCAGCAGCCATATTCTCATTGTGCCCAGAGAGAGAAATATCTGCCTCTACCCAGGATTGAACTCACAGCCTCCTGATTGTGAGATGAGAAGTCCAAACCTCTTGGCTACCTCACCACTCCATTGGATTGAAATGATAGATAGGGCATTATTTCTCAAGCAAGGCCATTTGAAGGTGGGTGGACTCCAACTCCCAGAATTCTCCAGCCAGCTTTGAGAAACACTTGGAATAGGCTCTCCTGCTCGAGCAGGGGGTTGGACTAGAAGACCTCCAAGGTCCCATCCAACTCTATTATTATTATTATTAAAGGCCCCTTTCGAAAGGCGGCAGGTCGTTCCACAGCTCTCTACCTGCTCCCCCCGCCCTGCTTCTTCGTCCGGCTCCTCGTCGCCTCTCCCACGCCCCCGCCGGCGTCACGCTCCGTGACGTCACAAACAACCCAGCCAATCGCGGCGCGGCGCGTGCCGAATCGGAACGCCGACCCCGCCAGAGGCCGGGCGCGTGAGCGGCAGCTCGACCAATCGCCTTTCTCCTTCCCTTCAGAGCCACGCGTCGCTAGTGGCCAGCCAGACATCCCCCTTCACTCCCTACCCACCCCGAACACCATTTCTCCCCCTTCCTCAGTGGGCCGGCCGAGCTGAGGCGACCCTGATTAGGATGAAGGGGAGAAATCAGGGGTGGGGAGTCTTGGGGTTTTAAGCACTCTTACTTTTTTTTTTTCTTCCCCCTCCGGCTCGGTTGAAAATCCGCCTCAGCTATCGCCAGCTGGCAGAAAACCGGAAGCGCGGCCGTCTTCCGGCGAACGAGACCGGAAGTGACATCAGCGCCGCCTCTTGCTGTATGGGGGCGGGGCTTAAGTAGGCTAACCTTTCCCTCACTTCCGGGTTGGCCCTGGTCCAGGAGGCCGAGCCCGGAGGAGGAGCCGCTTGCGGCGGCCGCGGTAGCAGCCGGAGCAACAGCAGCAGCACCACCAGCCTCAGGAGCGGCGGCGAAGAGGTCGGAAGCAGCTGAGGGAACCCCGCGCGTATGTCCGTCCCTGAGCTGACGTAAGTAGCGGCCAAGGCCTGCAGGGAGATGGGGCCCGCCTACGGGTCCCCAGGTGGGTCAAAAGGCACGAATGAATCCCCCGCCGAAGAGCAGAACGAGCTAGCGGTGAAACGATCCCCGCTTTTCCTCCGGGGGGCCCTCGTTCTCTTTCCCCCGCAGGCTCCACATCCCTGGGGCAGTGGGCTTTGGTCCGAGGGTCCTCTCCCCGCCCTGCCTTCCTCCGAGGAGCCGAAGCCCCTCCAGGTGGCTCTCCGAGGATCCAGCCAAACTGTCCCCCACCCCTTCCCCGATCCTACGGCTGTCTCTCTGCCCAGACCCCCCCTTGCCTCGCTCCCCCGATGGGTGCTCTCCGACTGCAGGATTCCGATTCGGAATCCAGCTGGAAGGGACTCTTGGAGGTCATCTAGTCCACCCCTCGGCTCAAGCGGGAGACCCCGTCCCATTTCGGACACTTGGCAGTCCAGGAATGGAGATACACGCAACTTCGGGAGGCAAAGCGTTCCTTGTTCGGTTGCAAACCTGGTGGGTTTTGTATCTTGAGAGGCAAAAGGCAACGTGTCCCTGCGAAAGAAAGAAAAAAAAAGCCCTTTGAGTTTGTTATGGAGCCCAAACATATGACAGGGCGAGTGGGGCAGAAATAGAGGAGGGGTTCTTTTTGGGCGGGGAGGGGCAGTGTTTCTGTATCCAGTGATGAGAAATGAAGCTAGATTAAGGCAGAATTAGGAATGGGGCTCCTTGGTGTCAAAAGAAGCCGATCCAGTTGGAAGGAAGGTCTGTGAAGTTTCCCTGTAGTCAGGGCCAAAGAGCCACCCCCACATTGGTAGAGATAATTATAGGAAATAAATCCTTCCATCCTCCACCATTCAATTAGAATTGAAGCTTCTTGGATGAGAAGCGAAATGTCTTCAAGGAAAAACCAAGAAAGTCCAGTTGCCTCTTGGAAAAAAAGCACCTTTGGGACTATTACTATTACCTTTATTGTCAGAATGGAACATGTGTACAATGAGATGGGATGAGCCTCCCTTCGTGCATTCCTCCCCCCCCCCCAACTCACAGTGAGAACAGAAGGGCCCCTAACTCAGTCCCAATCTTATTACACTATGTGACTTGGTTGCACAATGCATGGCCCAGCAAGTCTATCATATTTTGTTGACAACCCTGACCTGGATGACTGAGAATCTCCATAGACATATAAGGTGGTGGTGGTGGGGGGAAGCAGTGGGTTTGGATTTTTAAATGGTGGGATTGCCTTTTTTGGAAATCTTAGCATGCGTCGATCTCTCTTGCGGGTCCTGCTAGCTCAAAACTGATGGTTCTGCGATCGAGTTCTTGCAGTACCAAGGAGTAGACCTTTGTGACCTACTATCTAATTCTCCACCCCTATGCTGAATTAAAGTTTCTGGCTTTCCCCAATAAAAAATAAATCACATTTTAATTTCATTTCCCTAGTTTAGTGTCGCCAGTCCCTAGGAAATGAATTTAAACAGGTTTCAGAGGAAGATAAGCAGCTGTGTTCTATGTTTCCCTAACAACTGAAGGCTTAGTTCAGATGGAGTGTTTTTTGTTTTTTTTTGCTTCAGGATCTTCACACCAGATAATTTTCTTCCCTTTATTGTACTCCCCCTAGTGTCAAGATGTTTAGCAGTGATTGAGCCAAATGGATATTTTGCTACTTGCTTTCCAAGAAAGATCTTTTCCTAAAAATGGGTGAGATTGCAAGTTCAGGCTTGGTTTGTACCCAAAGTACATTGACGGCTAAAATTGGAATTTCAGAAGTTGCCTAAATCATTTGTGATAAGTAGGATTTGACAATGCACTTGCAATGCAGTGGTGGATTTTTTACTCTTCTCTGTGTGTATTAAACCGTTTTAAAATTCTGAAGGTTCATAATTGTAAAACTCGCTCATGGAACTTTGGGAAATAGTTAGAAAGGACTAAGAAACGTGGCTTGAGATCATGAGATTGTGTTCTTATATTTGGACCATAGTAAAGCACATTAAATCCTTACTGCTTCTGATTTGTAGTTTGAAGTATATCGCAACTGCTGGACGTTTATGGAATTTTTAAAATGTAATTACTCTCTGGGTGTTCAAAGTCTCGTTCCAGGTTGTCAAAAGTTCTGTGTGCGTATGTATTTTCATGCAAAACACAGTTCACCCGTTACTTCTTTCTGAGCTCATTTGTTATTTATTGAGATCTTTCCTTTTTTTAAAAAAATTCTACGTAGAGAATCTGAATTTTGATTGCTGCTTAGTTGTGCGGTAGGTAAATTAAGATTTAGCTCATCCCTTGTACTGGACATAGATAAACCTGCTTGCTGATTCATACATTAGGCTAAGGAACAAGATAGTTAAGATCTAAGGTAGCTTAGCAGAAAGAATCAGAATAGAGCTGGACGGGAATAGGTCTTCTCGTCCAATCTCCTGCTCAAGAAGGAAATCCTGTACCATTTCAGACAAGTGGCTGTTCAGTCTCTTCTTAAAAACCTCCAGATGAAACACCCACGATTTCTGGAGGCATGCTGTTCCACTGGTTCATTATCCTCACTGTTAAAAAGTTCCTCCTTAGTTCCAGGTTGCTTCTCTCCTTGGTTAGTTTCCATCCATTGTTTCTTGTTTTGCTTTCTGGTGCTTTGGAGAATAGCTTGACTCCCTCTTCTTTGGGGCAGCCCTTCAGATACTGGAATACTGCTGTTATGTCCTCTCTAGTCCTTCTTTTCTCTAGACCGGCCAAACCGAAATCCTGCAACCGTTCTTCATATGATTTTAGTCTCCAGTCCCCTAATCATCCTGGTTACTCTTCTCTGTAGTTTTTCCAAAGTCTCAGCATCTTTTTTGCAATGTGGTTGACCAAAACTGGATACGGTATTCCAGGTGTGGCCTTACCAAGGCTTTATAAAGCAGTACTACCCCTCTACATATCAGCCTTTGGTAACCATTTCACTGTTCTCTGAATTGTACCACCAGAATTCAGTGGTGCGTTTTTCCCTCTCAAACTGGAGATAACCGTATTATCCTCCTCTTCCTCCTCCTCCTCCTGAACTAAAACAAATGAATCTGCCTACTCCAGCAACATCACTGAATCACTAAGACTACAGGTAGTCCCTGACTTACGACCACAATTGAGTCCGACATTTCTGTTCCTGTTAAGTGGATTTTGCCCCATTTTAAGACCTTTCTTGCCACAGTTGTTAAAGGAATCACTGCAGTTGTTGGTAACACCGTCGTTAAATGAATCTGGCTTCCCCACTGACTTTGTCAGAAGGTTGCACATGACCACAGGACATTGCAACCATGAATACATGCCAGTTGCCAAGCATCCAAATTTTGATCACATGTGACCAAGGGGGCTGCTTCAATGGTTGTGTGAAAAACAGTCATAAGTCTTTTTTTTCAGTGCTTCGAATGGTCGCTAAACTAACTGTTTTAAGTTGAGGACGACCTGTAAAAGATCTGCCCTAATTACAGAGAAGCTATGCTCGGTGTCCTAGAACCAGATATAATGCGAACTCAGTTGCAGTTTTGTCTGCCTTCATTTATAGCTTTGTGTTACATATTAATCCACTGGTAGTTATTTGTTAAAACTTGTCCTAGAAAACCAGGTCACTGAACAGTTTCAGGCAGATATCGCTGCTTCTGGCCAGTGCATCCACACAATGCACTTTTTTTTAAACTGTTATGGGACCATTTAGCATTTAAAGTACTTAATCGTACAAGGTGATGTTAATCATACTCTTAAAAGTAACAGCAATGATTCTGATAATGGTGATGTGCTTGGAACTTAGCTAATGTCAGGAGTGAATGACCAGGCTCACAGGTGAAGCGTTCAAATTAATTGACTTATTACTAAAAGGCTATGCGCTGGAATCTTTTCAGCTAATGGTTAGCACTTGGTTAGAGTTAGATAGCAGTCAATGGCAGTCAAGAGACGGTTGGGCTTATTTCATTTGCAGCTACGTGGTGATTCTAGACTGATTGTTCTTGCCACTCCTTCTCTTGCACCCAAGATATTAAAATAGCCAAAATCAGCGTAGATGCATAAGAGACATGTATGCTAATGTGATGATTGCTAGTTTGAGAAATAGCATCTGAAAATCAGAACAGTAATTAGCAATATCAATAGCACTTAGACTTATATACCGCTTCGCAGTGCTTTGCAGCCATCTCTAAGCAGTTTACAGAATCAGCCTCTTTCCCCCAGCAATCTGGGTCCTCATTTTACCCACCTCGGAAGGATGGAAGGCTGAGTCAACCTTGAATCAGTCAGGATCGAACTGCTGGCAGTGGGCAGAGTTAGCCTGCAATAATAATAGCACTTAGACTTACATACCGCTTCGCAGTGCTTTACAGCCATCTCTAAGCAGTTTACAGAATCAGCCTCTTTCCCCCAGCAATCTAGCTCCTCGTTTTACCCACCTCGGAAGGACGGAAGGCTGAGTCAACCTTGAGCCTGGTGGGATTTGAACTGCCAAATTGCAGCCAGCCAGCAGAAGTAGCTTGCAGTACTGCAGTCTAACCACTGCACCACTGGGGCTGAACCTTTCCCAAAATTCAGTATTTGTCGTCGTTCCCCAGGAATTATGGCCTGTTCTGAAGGACAGTTGTGGATCATTCCCTCCCCCTCCCCCAAATTAGAGGAATATAGCTTTCAGCTCTTAAAGAATTGCTCATAAGTGCTAAATGCTCTTATATAGCAAGGCTTGTCATTTAAAGAGAGAGAACTCATCATGCTCTTACGAAAATACTGTAGTGTGGGCCAAATCTTTGTTGATTCTACACACTCTGTCCCCAAGGTGTAAACAGTCACACGAGTGGGTGTAAGCTATATTTGTGTCCTCATTTGACTTCTGTTAACCATATTGCTTAATATGAAGAAGTATTTCAAAAATAACTTCAGGGAGTCCTGGACTTAGGACCACAATTTCTGTTGCTAAGTGAGACGGTTGTTTGGTGAGTTCTGCCCCATTTTGCTTCCTTTCTTGACACAGCTGTTAAAGTGAATCACTGAAGTTTTTAAGTTAGTAATACGGTTGTTAAGTGAACCTGGCTTCCCCATTGACTTTGCTTGTCAGAAGTTTGCAAAAAAGGGACACAGCAGTGGTCATAAATATGAGTCAATTGCCAAGCATACGAATGTAAATCATGTGACCACGGGGATGCTGCAACGGTCATAAGTGTGAACAATGGTTGTAACTGTGAAAAACAGTCACAAGTCACATTTGTCAGTGCCTTTATAACTTTGAACAGTCACGAAACAAACTGTTGTATAAGTCAAAGATTATTTATACCAGTCATTAAGTGATTTTGGGTATGATTTTTTTTTTTTTTGACAAGCATGAAAATTGTTATCCGGAAGGAAAGAAATCCAAGAAAAAAACCCTGCAGGGTTTATTTTGGGGAAAGCATGCAACAGATTGCACTGTTCACCTAAAACTCTTCTGCCACATGCATCTAGATAGGGGAGGTCGGAGCTCCCATTATTCCTAGCAAAATAAACAAAAATGGAAATGCTGAAATAGCCAACAGCTATTGTAGCTGAGAATGTTATGGCTTGTAACTCAGCTCTCAAGGGCATTGTGATAGGAAATAACTTAAACATACTTCCAAGTGAATTCATAAGGCTCTCATTCCTCCACAAGGGATATGAACTGTTCCCGGACTAATCAATTTCTGAGCATTACATTAGCCTGCTTTCCGAGGTTTATTTACATGTTGTTTTTCTTCAGTAATATAACCCTAAACCCAAAGTAGGTGCAGATAGTCCTTGAGTTATGACCATAAGGGAAGCTGTCCTTCAAAGGAGTAAAATAGGTCAGTCACATGCCTGACCAGATTTTATGATTTATTTATTTTTTAATGTGGTGGTTGTAAGTGAGAATTTGGCAGTTTTTCAAAGTGAACCCATTGTTTGCTATGGCTGTCAACTCCTAAAACATTCCTATGCCTGTTTTAGTAGTTGCCATAAAAGGGGGGGAATCTGGAAGAGCAATGCAGCTGTTTGAAAGCAAAAGTATATCCCAACTCTTTATCTTTAAAAGATTGTAAGTAAAATACCAGAGATTTTGCCCATGAATGTATTTAATTGGAGAACATGAATGATGACACCCAGCCCGTGAATGTGCTCAATTGGAGAATCTGATTTATGAGACACCCAGGGAGGAGAGGGAGAAACAAGGTCACAGGGGGCTGTAAATGATGTAGGCCAAAGTTGGCTTTATTTCGTCTCTAATGAATCCTTTGGAGTTTTTTGAAGTTTGGCTCGAGAATCACGATTTAATTAGGGCAATTGCTGGAACCCCAACAATGGTGAAGTTTCGCTGAAACTTAGAGATAAATTCTGATTTTGTGAACTGCAGTTACACCCCTGTGGGAACAGGTATAAATGCTATTTTTCTGAGTGCCTGGAGTGGAGAACGTGAAAACTTCAAATCTTGGTCATAAATCTGCTTTTTCAGGTAGGTTGTAACTTTGAATGGCTGTGAATCATTCATAAGTCAAGCACTACCTGTATTAAAATCATTTGAAGAGACTTACGATTACAAAGGTAGAATTCATTTACTGCTGAATGCTGTGGAAGGAGCCTGTCCCCTTTATCACATGTTCTATATTAACTGCTAAAAAGTACGAGTAGCCCTCAATTTACAACAGTTCATTTAGTAACCGTTCAAAGTTACAAGGGCCCTGGAAAAAAAGTGACTTATGACCGTTTTTCACACTTACAACCGTTGCAGAATCAACATGATCGTAAGATCAAAATTCAGATGCTTGGCAGCTGACTTGTATTTATGACGGTTGCAGTGTCCCGGGGTCATGTGATTCCCTTTTGCGACCTTCTGACAAACAAAGTTAATGGGGAAGCCAGATTCACTTAACGATGTTATGAATAACAACTGCAGCAATTCCTGTAACAACTGTGGCAAAAGAAGGTCTTAAAATGGAGCAATATCCACTTAATAGGAACAGAAATGTTGGGCCCAATTGGTGGTCGTAAGTTGAGGACTCCCTGTATCCAGAAAGTAAGAAATTATGCGGTCGTTTGTTGTATCTATTAAATCAGTCAGCCCAAAGGTATGTTTTGTTTTTACCTTTCCTGATCTGAGGTGTATCCCATTAATTCTTCCGCTGTTTTATGGGTTGGTGCATGGAGAATGTAGCAGATCAAACCGTGATCTCTTCGACTTGTGAGGAACTGGATCCAGCAAGCTAAGTATAGCTTCTCTTGGGAACAGAGAGAGAAAAATAGCCTCTCAGGCTTATTAAAACGGCATTTCTGCAAGCTGCAAATTGGAAGTTCTCTCTCATTTCTTACGGAGAAGCGGCTGGTAAAAGGATGGACATAAATCCAAATAGGCCTCGACTTACAATCGTTCGTTTGAATGACCATCCAGGGTTGCAAGGGCACTGATGAAAGTGAACTTGTGGCTGTTTTTCCACACAAGGGTGGTTTACACGATCAAAATTCAGACGCCTGCGCAGCTGGGAGGTGGTGCACACCGGTTATAGATGCTGAGCTTATGAACAAGGAAGCTGACAGCTTGGTTGGAGACTTGACCACCATGTGATAGGGTGAGCTGCCGTTCCTTGCCCCGGCTAGCAGTTCGAAAGCATGCGAATGCGAGTAGATAAATAGGTACCACTTCAGTGGGAAGATAACAGCATTCCATGTGCCTGTGATATATGACTATATATCACGGAAGCAGCTTCGGACAATGCTGGCTCCCTTGGCTAAGATCAACACCATCCCCTAGAATCAGACACAGCCCATAGGGACGGAGATAGAGAGATACTGTGTTTCCCCCAAAATAAGACCCTGTCTTATATTTTTTTTCCCCACCAAAAAAGGCACCAGGTCTTATTTTGTGGGGAAGTCATCCACTGACTAACTTCATTTGTGTATGTTGCTCCCAGCCTCCTTTTCTCTTTCAGAGGCCTTCAGGAATTTCTTCTGCAGCCGGCAAGGCTTTTCTGAAGGCCTCTCCAGCCTATAACTCTGGATTGACCTGCATCCGGAGCTTTGTTATCAGCTACAGAGGCCCCCAGGAAAGCCTTGCCAGCCTTGCCGGATGCAAAAGAAATGGGCCGGCAAGGCAGGTGTCTGGGTGTGCGAGGCCTGGCTACATCCAGAGGTAAATAGGGCAGTTCCACCCCTCCGAATCCCCCCACTCTAGCTTAATTTTTTCCCACCCACTCTGGAGTGGGTGGGATCTTAATTAGGGCTTATTTTGGAGGTAGGGCTTATATTGAGCTCACGTGTAAAAATCAAGCTAGGACTTACTTTCAGGGTAGGTTGTATTTTAGGGGAAACGGGATAGATCGATCTTGAGTCCTTTGCTGTATATGATTGGCAAAACTTCTGGGGCAGTTGCTCTTGGGAAGCCAGGAACACCTGTTGCTCCAAGAGTCACCTAAGGACACACAACTTTCTCTCTCTCTCAGTGTCTTGGGCCGTGATCAGGGTTAGCACTGTACAAGGCCAGATAGCTCTGTCATTTTTGCCTCGGCTGAGAACGGGCAGTTGGGCTTGAATATATGACTTTATGATGACCTGCATATTTTTGGCTCTCTGCATTTCTTTCTTTATCGCGTTTACCTGGCTGCCCATCTCACACGAGGCAGTTCTGGGGTGGCGTACAGCAAAGTCAGGAATTACAGGTGGTCCTTGACTTACAACTGTCGTGGAGCCTTCCCCGTCACCATCTTAAGTCGATTTAATGACCTTTTTTCGCAGCAGACGTAAAGAGGTGGCCGCAGTAGTTAAGCAAACTGATGGGGCAGTTTATGGGGGCAGTTTCGCCCAAACCCGGAACTAGATGCTGGGGGTTTGGGGGGGCAATACCGTCATAAAACAGAATCATGTGACTGTAAATGCCACCTGGGTTGCCAAGCACCCCAGATTTGGTCAAGTGCCTTTGTGGGTCCCTCAACCATCACAACTTTAAATCCGGGTCAAAAGTAACCCCCAAGTAGATCTGTTGTAACTTTGAGCAGTCTCTAAGTGGCCAGTCATAAGCTGAGGACTACCTGTAGAATGATCTGCAGGAACTGACTAAAAATAATGAAACATGGATTGTGAAAGGGAATGAATGTACCTGCATGACTGGGGCCGGGGGATTTACTGTTAAAAATCCCATATTTTGAGGGATTTCCAGAAGGAATTTCACCGGATTTGCAGGTGGTCCTTAACTTACGATCGTATTGGAGACTGGGGTTCCCATTGCTAAGCAAGGTGGTTCTTAAGTGAGATTTTCTGATCTTTTGAGCTGCGGTGGCGCAGTGGTTAGAGAGCAGTACTGCAGTCTACTTCTGCTGACTTCCAGTTGCTGCAATTTGGCAGTTTGAATCTCATCAGGCTCAAGGTTGACTCGTCCTTCCGTCCTTCCGAGGTGGGTAAAATGAGGACCCAGATTGTTGGGGGCCATAGAGGCTGACTCTTAAACCGCTTAGAGAGGGCTGTAAAAGCATCGTGAAGCGGTAAATAAGTCTTAAGTGCCATTGCGATCTTTTATGCCACGGTTATTAACTGAACTGCTGCAGCTATTCAGCGAATCACGTGGTCGTTAAGCGAATCCAACTTCCCTCCCCCGTTGACTTCGCTCGTTGGAAGCTGGCCGTGAAATTGCAAATGGTGATCGCGTGATCTGGAGGTGACTGCAACCGTCCTAAAATACGTGCTCACTTGACCATAGAGGGGATGGGGGAAATGCAGCGACGGTCATAAGCATGAGGACCTGTCATAAGTCGCTTTTTTTCCAGTGCCCTTGTTAACTTGGAACTGTCACTACTGGTTGCACGTCGAAGGCTGCCTGCATAGGCACTTCAGCCGCCTTGCGGGAGACTATTTGGGTGTAAGGCACCGTGTGCTTTGGCAAGGACCCAAATGGCCCTGCCCTCTCAGGTGAGGCGGGTGGTAACCCGGAGGAGGGAGTTTCCCAAATCGCCCTCCTGCCTCAAGAGATCGTGTCCTCAGCCTTTTGATGTTACTGAATTTGCCTTTTTAATTGCCGCCGGTCGTTACTCATTCTCGAACATTCGGTCTGATGTTTTTGACCGATGCACTGAGAAAAGTTGTTTTTCAAAGAATAATTATGACTATCAAATTCATATTCCCCCCCCAAAATAAGACCTGGTGCCTTTTTTGGTGGGGGAAAAAATTCACCCCTCGAAGGCCGCTTGGAGTGGCTTACCGCAAGATACAGGTCCTCCTCGCCTTGCCAGGACAACCGAACCCAAAATTTCCATCGCTAAGCAAGAAAGTTAAGTGAGTTTTCCCCCCCGCCAGTCATTTCTGGCTATATTTGTTAGTAGTTCAGTTGTTAAGTGAATCTGGCTTCCACGTTTGCTTGTCAGAAGGTCGTAAAAGGGGATCATATGACCTTAGGACCCTGCGACCGTAATAAATATGAGTCAGTTGCCAAGCATCTGGATTTTGATCACATGACCAGGGGGATTCTGTAATGGTTGTGTTGGAAGAAATTATCCTTCTGGGTTCAGTTCCAAGTGGGGGAAAAAGACACTGGAAACATGGAGGCTGTTTGGAAAGATGGTTTAATGGTGGACGGGACCCCATGGCTTGGAGCTCCAAAGTGAAAAGGATGATCACATGCTTCAAGATGTTGGGTGAAAGAAAAGAAGGGTCAAGATTCTGCAAGACCCTTAGTTTCATAACCTCTATTGGGCCCCACCTTAGCGCTTCCTGTTCCTGTGTAAGAAATGTATCCCATTGGCTGTCAGACTCCCAGGGGCGGGGTCTTAGCTAACTTTGCAGGCTTTGTCTGGACCACACGGCTTCACCTGAGTGCTGGCTGATGCAATCTTCCCAGGCCAGGTGGTGAGCTGGGTTGAGGGATTTGTTATGTAGAATACTCCGGCCCAAGCCTTAAGGACCCGCCCATCAACAAAGGTGTGGGGGTCTGCTTCTGAGGTGAGTTTCTGCTTCTGAGTTTCTTACTTTTCTCTTTTTAGGGGAAATATTCTGCCTTTTTAGCATATCCTAAATATATTTCATTTTCCTAGGAGAGGGGTGGGGGTGCTAACTTCCTACACTTGTAAGTGTGAAAAACGGTCATAAGATTTCTAGATATGCTAAGGCTTGATCCTCATAGCCAAACAGGAACTTTAGATAAAAGTAGGACCAGGGTGAAGTATTTATACCGTATTCCCTTGTTGGCAAAGTAAATTTTTCTCTTACGCAACTCTATCCCTCTTTGGAAACGTCCATCCAAGTTGTCCTAATTACTCTTCTAATTTTGGATGTAATTGAAAATCTTTTTCTGGGTGTTCACGGCATTAAAAATATACCGTCTTTTTTGTTTTTTTTTAACAAAAAGTATTTTTAATCTTTCCACACCATCTCAGTCTTTGTCTTCCCCTTTTAAAACTTCATCGCAACTCTTGTGGGGAGCAGGCTGAATAAATTCCCATTTCTCTTTTTTCCACCCCTAGAAAAGCTGCTGTTGCTTCAAGACATAATGATAAAAGAAACCTTCAGGGTTTGTTTGTTTTTTGTTGAAATGGAAATGTAATTTGGTTGCTAGGAGTTTTTGATGGGTCTTCGCCCCCCCATCTCAAAAGGGGAAAAAGAATAACAGAATAAAGCAGAATTGGGAGGAACCGTGGAGGTCATCTAGTCCAGCGGTCGCCAACTGGTGGGCCATGAGAAAATGTTGGTGGGCCGCAGAGAAATCTCACCCCCAGAGCATCCCGCCAAAGCAATTAATCCAGGCTTCTCAGGAACACAAGGCTGCGCTGCCCACATGGCCCGCGGGAACCCTCCCCACACGCTCACTCCTTACCCGGCAAACTTCTCTGCTAAGTTGCAATTTTTTCCTTTTTCCGACCATCATCTGTTCTGCTGTGCCGGGAGATTTAGATTAGCTAGGAAGCAGGAAATGGTTGGATTTCTTGCTTTCTAGCTAGTCTTTAGATCTTCGGCTCTGCTTGTTAAGTACAGCCGAACCTCCCTTAGGACTGAAGGTTTGCTTGCAAGCAAATTCAGTGCAGACTCATGGCAAGCGAATTTGAGAGTCTGAGCTAGCCGATGTCAGATAGATAGATCACTGAATGATTCTGTGAGCAATTCAATCTGCCTGCCTGCTTTGCCTGATTTTGGGTAAAAGTTGCTCTTTTTTAAAATAAAAAAATTCAATATTTACATGCATGGTGTGTTGTGAGTTAATTTTGGGAGTTTGCTTGCAAGCAAATTTTATGTGACAGACTGAGCTAGCCAATGGCAGACTGATAGATTTCTGAATGAATCTGTGATTCTGTGAGCAACTCAATCTGCCTGTCTGCTTTGCCTGATTTTGGGTAAAGTTGCTTTTTTTATACAAAAAAATTAAATATTTATATAAATATTTATAATATTTACATACAAGCCATGCTCAGTCAGTCACATGACCACCAAGCCACACCCCCAAATTAGGCCACACCCACAGAACCAGTTAGTGGCCCCTGGGATCTAAAATTATGAGTGGTGGTCCCTGAGGTCCAAAAGGTTAGTGACCCCTGTTGTACTCCACCCCCGTGCTCAAGCGGGAGGCCCTATATATCATTTCAGACAAAATCTCCTTTAAAAAACCTCATCAACAAACATAATGGGTGTTCGATGAATCATTCAGAAATGTAGCTTTTAAGAGGCTCATAGTTTGACAATGATTTGAAAGAAGTGCTTTATTTATTTATCTATAAAGGTAAAGGTTCCTCTCACACATACGTGCTAGTCCTGTGATGGTGAACCTATGGCACATGTGCCAGAAGTGGCACGCAGAGCCACTTCTGCCAGCACATGAGAGGTTTCCCGGAAGAGCCTCACTGCGCATGCACGCACGCTGCCTGCCTAACAGCTGATTGGTATCTGGCGTGCATGCATGGGGATCGGAGGGGGGCGCAGGAGATGCGGGGGCGATTGTGCGCACATGCACAGAGATGCATGGCGCACGGGGGGTTGCGCGGGCATGTGCAGTGGTGCAGGGGGGCGCATGTGCAGGGGGCATGGGAGGGGCGCGCATTGCCTTCTGAGTGCTGGCACTAGTGCATGCGAGCTCGTGCACAATTTTCAGCATGGGAGCCCCAAACGGTTTGCCACCCCTGTCATAGACCCAACCAGGCTGGTGGGGGGTTCTCAGGGGTTCGGGAGATCCCCTAGCTAGGATTCTGTGCAGTTTGGAGAACTCCCAAATCCCACTCCTGGCTGGCCCCACCCACCCAGCCCCTCCCCTCCCAGGAGTCCACACACGGCCTGTTTTGGATGCGAGGTATGTGCAGAGCGCACACGGAGGCTCGGGGAGGGCGACAAACAGGTACCTGGAAGCTTGAGAAGGCTGGAAATGGACCCGTTTCTGGCTTCCAGAGAGCCTCCGGAGCCTGGGGAGGCCATTTTCTGTCTCCCGGAGGCTCAAGGAAAGCCTCGGGAGTCCAGGGAGGACAAAAACGCCCTCCCCCGCTATGGTGCAGAAGGCCAACTAGGCCACACCCACCATGGCCACGCCCACCCAGCAACTGAGCAGAGAACTCCTTGCTAAAATTTTGGAAGCCCCGTCCTGGACCCCAGCCATGTGTAAACAGAGCGTCAGGATGTGTTACACAACATTTATTTGAAATTCCCTTTCCCGTAATCGTAATCTGAAGCCTTTGGGGTAGGTGTCGTACAAAACAACTCTATTTCAGTTTCCCAAGGATCTGAAGAAAGCAATATATATATATATAAATATAGCCTCTGACTCATTTCTCCGTGAAACCTTAACTTTAAACACCTCCCTCATTTCTCCCTCAAGAAAAGTATAGTCCATTTATAAACTCGGCCCTTAACTGAAAAGCAGTACCCTAGAGCACACACTAACTAGATTTATATTGCACTAAATCACAGCCTGTCTTGTTTGGCTAATGCGCTGTGTGTACTTAAGCAACGTGGCTCCTAAGCTATAATTTAAGCATAGTGTGTTGTGTGAGCCGCAACTAATTACATTATGCTAGACGTAATGCATTGAGTTTGGTTGTCAGAGATTATTTCCTTACCAGATTCCTCAGTGCCTTCAACAGGGGCAGAGCTTCTAATGTACAGATGGTCCTCAGTGACCCCAACGGAGGCCGAAATATCAGATGCTAAGAAAGACAGTTGTTAAGCGTGCGTTCTCTCCCATTTTACGACCTCTCTTGCTAAGCGAATCTCTGCCCTTGTGAAGTGAGTAACACGATGGGCGAGTGAATCTGGTTTCCCCATTGACTTCGCTTGTCAGAAAGTAAATGGAAGACCATTGGAAAAGTTCTTAAAAATTCAGGGCGCTGTTCAGAGATGTACAGGGAGTCCTCGACTTACGGCAGTTCATTTAGTGACCGTTCAAAGTCACAAAGGCACAGGAAAAAAAATGACTCATGACCATCTTTCACATGTACCACCATTGCAGCATCCCCACAGTCACGTGATCAAAATTTGGAAGCTTCCTTCCTTAGCAATAGCAAATAGTACTTAGACTTATATACTGCTTTATAGTGCTTCGCAGCCCTCTTTAAGTGGTTTTTACAGAGTCAGCCTCTTGCCCCCAACAATCTGAGTCCTCATTTTACCCACCTCGGAAGGATGGGAGGCTGAGTCAACCTTGAGCCTGGTGGGATTTGAACTGCCAAATTGCAAGCAGCTGATAGTTAGCAGAAGTGGTCTGCAGTGCAGCACTCTAACCACTGCACCACCAAAGCTCTTCCTCTCCTCTTTCTTCTTCTTTCCCCTCTTTCCTTATTTTTCCTTCCTTGCTCTCTTCCCATCCTCCCTTCTTTTTCTTTTTTCTTTCCTCTTTCCCTTTCTTTTTTCCTGTCCCTTCTTGGACGGGAAAGGGGGCCGGGGTGGATGTGGCCAGCTAGATGTCATTCATGTCGGGGGGCACCTGTGGTGGCCAAGTGCTAAGGCAGGACTTCCCTCAGACCCTCCCTCATTATAAAACTTCCTTCCTTCCGTCCTTCGGTCAGGACGCCAGTAGTTATCCCACTTTAAATCATGAGGCTGTAGCCGAATTTTCAAAACTTTAAGAAGATTTATTCGGAGTAAACATGCGCCTGGGTGTAGCCGACTCTGAGACCCATCATTCATTGTCACCCTTGACCCTGGTTTCCCCCCACCCCCTGGATGTATCAGAATTCCTATTCTCCAATGGGACACATCCATAGCCCAGAGTCATCAATCATGCTCTCCAGTTAGAATTTTGCACGGCAGAAACTTCAGTCACCTAGAAACTATCTTTGAAAACATTTATGGAATGCAAGTTGCCCACTACTTCCCCCTCCCTTTCTGTTGGCAACTCTAAAAAGACCATAGAAATATTTTATGAGTTGACTCCTTCCTTCCTTCCTTCCTTCCTTCCTTCCTTCCTTCCTTCCTTCCTTCCTTCCTTCCTTCCTTCCTTCCTTCTCTTCTTTTTCCTTTCGTCTTCTTCTTCCTTCCCCTCTTTCCTTATTTTTCCTTCCTTGCTATCTTCCCATCTTTTTCTTTGTCTTTCCTCTTTCCCTTTCTCCTTTCCTGTCCCTTCTTGCATGCTCAAATGCAAAAGGGGGAATATTTCTCCTTCTTTGTTTTTAGTTTGTTTGGATAGCCCTCTGACAACCGAAACAGCACGCAGCTCCTCCCAAGCTCTGTTTTTGCTAGCAGATGGCTGCAGGAGGCTGTCCAGGCTGAAATTGGGGTGCAGGGGGGAATCCACAGAACCCACCCACCCCCACAAGCTCCATTTTCACTAGCAGAGGCACTGCGGGCTGGTCCTTTGTTATTTCCAGGCCAGATCTAAGCACCCCACAGGGCCTGGAGTTTGGCACCCGTGACCTAGACCAAGAGGAGAATTTTAGAAGTCTATAGATTCTAAATATATAGACTGGTAGTCCTCAATTTACCTTCATCCGTTTAGTGACCGTTTGAAGCTACAATGGCACTGAAAAAAGTGACTTGGGACTGTTTTTCACCCTCATGGTCTCCACAGTGGGACAGCCCTAAAGTCCCATTCAGACATTTGAAGACAGCCTATTGTGTCCTATTTCAACCTTCCTTTCCGCCAACTGCCATCTGTTTGAAACGTCATAAGGAGGACATCACGGGTTAAAGGTTCTGGATACCAAAGCCGGCTGGTGTGCCGTGCCACAAGACCGCAATTGCAAAGCACGCTCTCCTCATTTGGAAAGCGCACCGTCCAACAGAAAAACGATGCGATGCGCCAATGCTCAATGGAGCATTGTTGATATTTTGATATGGGTGACAAAGAACGCCTTGTAGACAGAGGCGTCCGACCCATGAATGTAAACAGCCCCAGGCCAAGAGACAAGGAGGGGGGTGGCTGAGATATTGCCCCCAACAATCTGGGTCCTCATTTTACCCACTTCGGAAGGATGGAAGGCTGAGTCAACTTTGAGCGGGTCAGGATCGAACTCCTGGCAGTGGGCAGACTTTGCCTGCAATACCAATATAAGCGGCATGTAAGCACTTACACTTATATACTGCTTCACCGTGCTTTTCAGCCCTTTCTAAGCAGTTTACAGAGTCAGCCTCTATTGCCCCCAACAATCTGGGTCCTCATTTTACCCACCTCGGAAGGACGGAAGGCTGAGTCAACCTTGAGCCTGGTGAGATTCGAACGGCCAAATTGCAGGCAGCCGGCAGGTAGCAGAAGTAGCCTGCAGTACTGCACTCTAACCTCTGCGCCACTAGAGCTCTTCCCAGCTCTCTTCCCCCAGTCATTTTTTTTTTTTTTTGGCTTTATATTAGGCGGTTCTTCTTTGTATGGATGAATGAAACAGAGCCCTGTACTGGTAGTCCTCGACTTATGACCCAATTCAGCCCCAGATTTCCATTGCTAAGTAGCAGGGCGGTTACATGTTATGGCTATTCTTTGCCACGTTTGTTAAGCAAATCCGTGCAGTGGTTAAGTTAATAACACACAGTTGTTAAGGGCATCTGGCTTTCCCATTTCACTTGTCAGAGGGTTGCACAGGGTGAATAGTTAATTGCTCTCACCATTAGTAAATGTCTATGGAGCTGCTCAGTCCTCCAGGCCACGGTTGTCCCAAAGGTGCTTTTTTCAAAAGGCAACTGGACTTTCTGGTTTTTCTTTGAAGACATTTCGCTACTCATCCAAGAAGCTTCTTATACTCCTTTATACTCCTTGCAGACAGCTGGTCTGACTGGAGGTTGGGGAATGGAAAGATTTATATTCCTTGCAGATTTATGTCCCTTTCAATAACGACCAGCTGTCTGCAAGGAGTATAAGTCCTTCCGTTCTCGACCCTTCAGTCAGAACTGAAGAAGCTTCCTGGATGAGAAGCGAAACGCCTTCAAAGAAAAAAAACCCAGAAAAGTCCAGTTGCCTCCTGAAAAAAAAAAATAGCACCTTTGGGACAACCATTAGGAAATTATTCCACAGTTCTAGGTGACTTCTCTCCTTGGTTGGTTTCCATTTTTTCTTGCCCTGCCGTTTGGTGCTTTGGAAAATAGTTTGACCCACCTTTCTTCTTTGTAAGACCCCCTCACATATTTTAACACTGCTGTCATGTCCGACCTCGTCCTTCTTTTCATTTCTACTAGACATGCCCAATTCCAGCACCCGTTCTTCGTATGTTTTAGCCTCCAGTCCCCTAATCATCTTCGTTTCTCTTCTCTCCACTCTTTCCTAGAGCAGAGGCCTCCAAAGTTGGCAGTTTTAAGACTTGTGGACTTCAACTCCCAGAATTCCTCAGCCAGAAACTGCCAAGTTTGGAGATCCCTGGTATAAATGCTGGGGGTTGAAGTCCACAAGTCTTAAAAGTTGCCAACTTTGGAGAACCCTGTTCTAGAGTCTCAAGTATTTTAAGATAATTATCATTCCTCCTTTTCATTTATACTACTGCAACTGTTCTTCCTATGTTTTAGCCTCCAAGTCCCCTAATCCTCTTTGTTGCTCTTCTCTGTACTCTTTCTAAAAGAGTCTCAAATATTTTAAGGTTGCTATCCTGTCCCTCCTCGTCCTTGTTTTCAATTGCACTAGATATTCCCAATTTCTGTAACTGTTCCTGGGTTACCGAAATGGGCCTTTTTGTCTTCAAGCTGATTTCTACATCCATAATTCTGGTTGGTGATTGTGTTTTAATTTTGATATTAGGCACCACGAAGTGACTGGCCTATGAGATGGCAGAGAATGGAAGAAGTTTTGACTTGAGACGCACTGCGATGAGCAAAGAACACCACAACGGAAGGTTTCTAGGTACGGTGGGTCAGTAACAATCATTCCTGCAGAACGAAACAAGGACAGTAGTCCTCGACTTAGGACCACAATCAAGCCCAACATTTCCATTGCTAAGCGAGATATTTCTGAAGGGAGTTTGGCCCCATATTACAAACTTCCTTGCCCCAGTTGTGAAGCGAATCCCCGCAGTTGTTCAGTTAGCAACCCGGTTGTTAAGTAAATCTGGTTCCACCATTGACTTTGCTTGTCAGACCATCGCAAAAGGGGATCACATGACCCTGGGACTGTCATAAATATGAGTCACTTTGTTAAGTGTGATGAATTTCGTCAAGTGTGATGTCTATCATCTGCACCTCGATAACTGGTTTGGTTCTGCAACCCAACAGGACAGACACAGACTTCAGAGGATAATTAGGACGGCAGAAAAAACAATGGCTACCAACCTGCCTTCCATGGAGGACCTGTATACTACACGAGTCAAAAAGAGGGCTGTGAAAATATTTACAGACTCCTCACATCCCGGACATAAACTGTTTCAACTCCTTCCCTCAAAACGATGCTATAGAGCCCTGCACACCAGAACAACTAGACACAAGGACAGTTTTTCCCCGAACGCCATCACTCTGCTAAAAAATAATTCCCTCAACACTGTCCAACTATTTACAAAGTCTGCACTACTATTACTATTAATCTTCTCATCACTCCTGATCACCCATCCCCTCCCACTTATGACTGTATGACTGTAACTTTGTCGCTTGTATCCTTACGATTTATATCGATTGTTTCCTAGTATGATTTGATTGTTGATTGTACCCTATGACTATCATTAAGTGTTGTACCTGATGATTCTTGACTCTTGATGAATTTATCTTTTCTTTTATGTATCCTGAGAGTACAAGACAAATTCCTTGTGTGTCCAATCACACTTGGCCAATAAAGAATTCTATTCTATTCTATTTTGATTGCATGACCATGGGAATGCAGCAATGGTTGTAAATGTGAAAAATGGTCATAAGTTGCTTTTTTCAATGGTCACTAAATGAATTGTAAGTTGAGAATTATTTCTACAATGTGTTCACAGGTAGTCCTCAACTTACAACAATTTGTTTAGTGGCCAAACTTACAGCTGCACTGAAAAAGGTGACTTACAGCCATTTATGCAACATTCCCACAGTCTTGGGATAAAACCTTTGCCCCATTTAATGGCTTTTCTCACCACTTTTGGTAAGTGAATCGCTGCAGTTCTTAAATTAGTAACACGATTGTTAAGTGATTTTGGCTTCCCCCTTGACTTTGTCGCAAAAGGGGATCGCATGACCCCGGGACACTGCAACCGTCATAAATATGAGTCACTTTGCCAAGCATGCAAATGTAAATCACATGAGCACGGAGATGGTTCAATGGCCGTAACTGCGAAAGATGGTCATAAGTCGCATTTTTCAGGGCCATTGTAACTTGGAACGGTCACTAAACAAACAGTTGTAAGCCGAGGATAACATTCTCTCCCATTTCTCCTTTTCCAGAGCCTTCTTTGTCGAGTGACCCAAGGCAGAAAGAACGAGAAGCACGTCAGAGTATCGTCCTCTGGGGAAAACCGATTCTTACCTTGCAGTATTTCTTCCTGGAAACTTTAATAAACACGAAAGAGTGGACCATCAAGTAAGTCCGGGAGAGAAGGAAACCCATCCCCAAAGGAAGTGTGGGCACAAAACCAAGGGTAGGGCTGCTGGGGGCTCGCAGGGGTTCAGGAGAGCCCCTAGTTAAGCTTCTGCACAGTTTGGAGAACTCCCAAATCCCACTCCTGGCTGGCCCCGCCTACCCTGCCCCTCCCCTCCCCGGAATCCCCATGCACAGGGGTGGGATTCTACAGGTTCGCACCTATTCGCTAGAACCGGTTGTTAACATTCTAAGCAGTTCGGAGAACCAGTTGTTAGAAGAAATTACTGGGCTAATCCTGTAAGGAAGGCAGGAAGGAAACATTCTGGTGTTGCTTACAGAAACCGCCTCTCTGTTAACCCTTATTACATTCTTGCCAGGACTAGACTTCCTGTCTCAGGAATGTCTCTGGAGTTTTTTTCCCCTCCTTTGCTGGTACTTTGGTTGTGTGGAGTGACCATTCAAAGTTCCAATGGCACTGAAAAAAGTGACTTATGACCCTTTTTCACACTTACGACTGTTGCAGCATCCCCACAGTCACGAGAGGCCAGGCGAGGAGATGCATGCCTCGATGTGAGTGATGTTGAGTTGGCCACGCCCAGCCAGTCACATTTAATGGATAGGTGATTAATGAATATATAGCCACATGACCTAGTCACAAGCCACGCCCACCCAGTCACATGACCACCAAGCCACGCCCATCAAACTAAGCCACACCCACAGAACTGGTTGTTAAAAAATTTGAATCCCACCCCTGTCCAGGTGGTCCATTTTAGGTGCAGGTAAGGACACGGCCTGCCTGGAGGCTCATGGAAAAATGGGCCTCATGGAAGTTTAGGAAGCCGTGAAAACGGGCCTGTTTCCAGCCTCCGGAGTCTGGGGACGCCATTTTTGCCTTCCTGGAGGCTCAAGAAAAGCCTCCAGAGCCCAGGGAGGGCAAAAACGTCCCCCTCTCCCCACCGTGGTGCAGGAGGCCGACTAGGCTACGCCCACCATGGCCATGCCCACCCAGCAACCAGCCAGAGAACCTCTTGCTAAAATTTTTGAAGCCCACCCCTGCACAAAACATCGCTTGGGTGAAAGGCATAAACTGTTCCCTCTGTCTACCTAGATACCCTTCCTTCCCCTGGTCCTCCAGCTCTCTCCACTTGCCCAATTCCAAATTTCCTAGGCCTCGGTTAGTTCAAGAATTTGGATAAATGTTCTTCCTTTTACATAATACAGGAAGCACTTCTGGTGAACAGGACTGGCATTGCAAGCTGCTGAGCAAGGGGGTCAAACTCAAGACCCAGGGGCTGGCCCATGGGGGGCTTAGATCTCTGGCCCGCGAGACCACCCTGGAAACAGCGAAGGAAACAACCGGCCTACGGTTACCTCTGCCAGCGAAAACGGAGCTGTTTTTTTTTTTTTTTGCAGACTTTAAATTGGGTTGGATTATAGTCCTCTGATGTCCTGAGAAACCTGGAGGACATCATATTGGGAGGAATGCCCTAGATTATTTTATAGGTCATGGGTTTGTTTTTTCCATCTTTTTAATTCATCATAATTTGGGGATCTACAGAATGGAAACTAGGTTGGTAAACTATGTCACGGAATCGTTTCTAAGCTTTTCGAACTCAATGTCCTTTCTTATACTGGAAGCTGTACAGGCAGCCCTCAACTTACAACAACAGTTCCTTTAGTGACAGTTCAAAGTTACAACAGCACTGAAAAGTTTGACTTACGACCATTTTTCATAATTTGGACCTTCGCCGTCTGCCCATGATCATCTTGAACAAAATACAGAATGGCTGGCAACTGTTCGTATTTATAACCCGTTACCTTCCCACCATAGAGGTACCTATTTATCTCCTTGAATTTGCATGCTTTGGAACTATACCGTTTGTCTGAAAGGGTGGAGGGTTTCCTGCTTAAGCAGGGAGTTGGGACTAGAAGTACTCCAGGGTCCCTTCCAACTCTGTTATTCTATTCTATTCTATTCTATTCTATTCTATTCTATTCTATTCTATTCTATTCTATTCCATTCCATTCCATTCCATTCTATTATTCTATTCCATTCTACTATTCTATTCTACATTCTATTCCTATTCTATTCCCATTCCATTCTATTCTCTTCTCTTCTATTTTATTATTCTATTCCATTCTACTATTCTATTCTACATTCTATTCCTATTCTATTCCCATTCCATTCTATTCTATTCCATTCTTCTATTCTATTTTATTATTCTATTCCATTCTACTATTCTATTCTATTACTTCTATTTCTATTCTATTCCTGTTCCGTTCCATTCCATTCCATTCCATTCTATTCTATTCTTCTATTCTATTTTATTATTCTATTCCATTCTACTATTCTATTCTATTTCTGTTCTATTCCTGTTACGTTCCATTCCATTCCATTCCATTCCATTCTATTCTATTCTATTCTATTCTATTTCTGTTCTATTCCTGTTACGTTCCATTCCATTCCATTCCATTCCATTCCATTCCATTCTATTCTATTCTATTCTATTCTATTCTATTCTATTCTATTCTTCTATTCTATTTTATTTTATTATTCTATTCCATTCTACTATTCTATTCTATTTCTATTCTATTCCTGTTCTATTCTATTCTATTCTATTCTATTCTATTCTATTCTACAACCTTCTGAAGCGCAAAGTCAGTGGGGAAGCCAGGTTCACTTAACAACCAGGTTACTAACTTAACGAACCGCAGTGATTCATTTAACAACTGTGGCAAGAGAGGTGGTAAAATGGGCCAAAACTCACTTCACAAGTGTCTCACTTAGCAACAGAAATTTGGGGCTCAGTTACAGTCGTAAAACGAGGGCTACCTGTATAGATGACAGTTAACTGTTCATCATGGACTAGCCAGTTCTTTCACGATAAACCTGTTCTGGAGTTTGACCCCAAGCACTTTAATCTCATAAATTCAAAACCATATTTCCTATATAGGTAGTTCTCAACATGCAACCACGATGGGGGCCAAAATTTTCAGTTGCTAAGCAAGACAGTTGTTCAGAATGTTATGACTGTTTTTTTACTACAGTTGTTAAATGAATCACTGCCATCGTTAAGCGAATCTGGCTCCCCCCCATTAATTTTGCTTGCCAAAAGCCAACTGGGAAGGTCACAAATGGTGACCACATAACCTGAGACGGTGCAGCCAGCAAAAATACATATATGACCATGAGGATACTGCAACTGTCGTAAGTTTGAAAAATGGCCGTAAGTCACTTCGTTAGTACTGTTGCAATGTTGAATAGACACTGAATGAACTGTTGTAAATCAAGGACAACCTGTAAGCTTGCTATTTTATTTATTTACTAGCTCAATACCCGTGCTTCGCTACAAAACTATGTCATCTGGCTTAGTTTTTGGAGAGGAAAATAAGGGGAAAAATTTCTGCCTCTGTGTACCAGCATCCATCAGCCAATCAGTATTTATCTGGCTAGCGTCCTGTCAGTGTGTGAGAGAGTTGAGGGCTGTTTGGAAATTGAAACAGTTTTTGCTGTGTGAGCAAGGAGGAGACAGCAAGGAGCCTGGGTGTGGCTTAGCTCAACTGTTCTGTACTAAAGCTGATTGCTGATCTGAAACTGAAACTCCTCTGCTTGCGTTTTACATTTGAAAGAGATTTCTTTTCAGGTGGGGAGGGGAAGTAGAACTCCTTAGCATCAGAGCCTGTTAAATATATATGAAATACTAATGCTCTGATGGTCATTTTGAAATATCCTGGGATCACCTAGAAGCCAAGAGGAACATACGTGCCCAATTTCAAGTTTGTAGGCTTTACGGTTCTGGAGATTTTGTGATGGTGTGTGAGTGGTCTTTCGCTTTTATATAGAGAGAAATTTATTATTTTTAATTCTTCCTTTTTCCTGTCTTCCCCATCCATCCTTTTCTTAGCTGGCTTGGGGGAATCAGATGCTTCTCACTTTAACATTACAATGTGGTTTTTTTAAAAAAAAATTCTTCATTGGGCAAAGATCAGGATTATGTGGAACTTGTATTCCAACCGCTAAAAGAGGACTTTGGCCCCAAATCAGCTATTTTCCGTTAGGCTAAATCCCGTCTGACTCTTCCTCTTTCCAGCCTTTGAATGAATGAGGTTTAAATACTCGGGACATCCACAGAATTAGCAAAAAGGCTCCTGAAACTGGCACGCTAGATCACGTTCCATAGTCTTGTCTTCTGCTCGTTGCCACTTTGATTCTTCCAGATATAGGACATTTCTCCATCAACGATCTATTTATAATTAGGGTAATCATTTACACTATCAGTCTTTTGCCCTACCCTAGAACATTGAGTTCCACTGGTGAAAGTCCTTTGCAGCGTATGCTTTTATCAACGATGACCCTGGAGCTGTGCCTGGTATATGTCCCATAAAGACTAGGACAACCTCAGGCAGGGTGGGTAAAAATCTATGGGGTTTTGTTTTTTTTTTAATCGGATTTTTAAATTTTAAATTGGATCTTCTTTTTATTTGTATCAAATTTATTTTAATAAAATGCTTTTGGAGTAAAAATCTATCTAAAGAGAGTTTTCTATTTAAGATACACTAATAATTTAGTTTATTCAGCATGAAATTGAGCTTAGTTACATACCAGGAGGCTGTATATATTCTCATTCAATGAATCCAAGATCTGCAAGCTAAATAGGAAACCTTTATTTTGTTTGCAGATAATAATATTAAAGATTCTAACTTACCAGCAAGAATGAATCCTTAAAGAGCACCATTTAAAGAGCACCTGTTATTTTAGATCCATCATGGCAGCACCTGTTAGTGGGTATCCACACACCTGCTGCCCTTCATATCCCTCACCTTGTTGGATCACTGCCGCATCATCAGCTGTCCCATTAAAGTGAAAGGGTCTGTCAGGGAGTCAACAGTTGGTCAGATAAAGAGCTGCTGTGGGACAGAGATGACAGTGGCTCTTTAAAAATGATGATTTAAACCGAGTTGATTTAAATTAAGCCTTTTTGCTAGTGATTTAAATCGTGATTTAAATAGACTTGATTTAAATAAAATCCATCTTGACCTCAGGATTCCATTGTTTAGCATCTTTGTTTCTGGATGTGGATGCACGGCCCCAGACAGAGCCTGGGTGCAAAATCTGTCGGTTCTCCTATATTCATGACTCCTGCAGGTGTCATAGTAGCAGTGGTGGCTAGGAAGGCTTTTGCTCAATTTTGTGTTGTGCACCAGTTGCGCCCTTAAACCTGGATGGGGAGACCCCAGCGCGCACAGTTCCTCATGCCCTGGTCATCTCTCAGTTAGATTATCGCAGTGTGCTCTACATGGGGCTGCCCTTGAAGAGCATTTGGGTAACATCCCCAACAAAAATATTTCTGGTTTTAAGTCAATAAGCTGCATTGTCATCTTTTCCAACTACATTTGTATTTTTGTCCAGTATTTTTTTGCCTCTACGCATGTCTACCACGTATGATAATATGACCCAGGTATCTGGTGGCATTTCCAACACTTAGCTGGTTTGTCTTTAAACGTCTTTGCCAGCCTCTCCGGTGTGAGGTGCCATCTATAAAACATTTTAGATAAGTTTCCTTTGTGTGCGGTTGACATTGTCAGTTTATAGGTCCTATCCCACAACTTCTGCGATTCATCTACTTCTGTTGTGTAGCCGAAGTTTTTTGCCCACGCTATCATTCTATCCTGAGATGGGTAAAATGAGGACCCAGATTGTTGGGGGCAATAGACTGACTCTGTAAACCGCTTACAGAGGGCTGTAAAGTGGTATTAAGTAAGTGCTATTGCTATGGCTATGTACAGTGCCTCAATTTTGATCGCATTATTAAAATATTGCTGCAGTCGTCGTAAGTGCAAGGCCAGTCAGAAGTCACTTTTTCCGGTGCTGTTATAACTTGGAATGGTCGCTGAATGAACAGTTGCAAATCAAGGACTATCTGCGCTCCTTTTTCCAGATCTTGCAATTGTAACAGCAGTTTTTCTTCCTTTCCCTCAGACTGTGGCATCGCCGAAGGATAGTGGTGTCCCTATTGCTGCTGCTTGCCATTCTTACATCTACGTATTATATCGAAGGAGCCCATCAACGGGTAAGTACGTGCGCAACGTTAATCCGGTGTTTTCCTGAATTCCCAAAGGGTTTACGTATATTCTCTCCCTAGTTTTTTTTTATTTTTATCCAAGCTGTAAGTATAGCACATTGGTACCAAGCCAGATGAGAGCTTTAAAGATTCTTTCGAACCTCTTTTTGTCAACCTTGAAGCTGGCTAGATGGTGGCCATCTTTCTGTTCTACTGGTTTTTTTTTTCCTTTCTTCAGAGCTTCAGTGCTGACACAGACTGGAGATGAGGGATAAGGAGTGGGGTGTGTGTGTAGAAATAGCTGGGGCGCTACAGCCAAAGTAATATTCTTTCCCTTGGGAACCAAGGTCAAGTGTGTAGATGGTTTGGGAGGTGGAGACTGGTACCATCTCATGTCTGGACTGTGTACTGATTGGGCCATGTGATTGACGCCTCTGGGGAAGTGACAAACTTTTGCTTTTAATGAGCTGTGGTGGCGCAGTGGTTAAAATGAAGTATTGCAGGCTACTTCTGCTGCCTGCCAGCTGCCTGCAATTTGGCACTTTGAATCTCACCAGGCTCAAGGTTGACTCAGCCTTCCATCCTTCCAAGGTCACAAAGTAAAATGAAGACCCAAATTGTTGGGGGCCATATGCTGACTCTGTAAACTGCTTAGAGAGGGCTGTAAAGCATTATGAAGCACTACATAAAACTGAATGAAAAACTGCTGGTGACCTTCTACCGCTGCACCATAGAGAGCATTTTAACTTATTGCACCTGCGTATGGTTTGCCAAGGACAGCACTCCAGAGGGTTAACGTCATTGCCTAGAAGATCATTGGTTGCCCTCTTCCCCTCTTTGGAAGAGCTTTATAGCTCCCGCTGCCTTAAGAAAGTTCAAAACATTCTCAAAGATCCATCTCATCCTGGGAACCCTTGTTTTTGAACTATTACCATCTGTCAGACGGTACAGGATAATAAAAACAAGGACAAATAGGCTGAAAAACAGCTTCTATCCCAGGGCAGTAGCTCTGTTGAACTCTGCTGTATAGTGCAATATTAATGCAATATCAGGGATTTTCAATTCAGTGTGTGGAGTGTGAAGGATGTGTCTTTGTGTTTTATCTTTATAGTTATAATGTACACAGAAAATGGCATTTAATTTTGTCATACGAAGTGCAATGACAATAGAGTAAACTAAACTAAGCTAAACTAAAAATAAGTGAATTGCTATTGCTATTGCTAATTGGGGGGGAAAACCAGAAGGAATTGTGCCCATTTGACATACCCTAATAGAGGAGATCTTGTGCCTCGGAGTTGTGTCATTTGGGGTTGTGTTACTTGAGACCCTGACACTTTTATCCTCGCAATAACCCTATCGGTCAGGGGTCCCCAACCCCCGGGCTGCGGCCCACTACCGGATCTTGAGCCATTCAGAACTGGGCTGCCGAAGTGGCGGGTGAGCGCACGTGTAAGCAGCAAGAGGCACATACATACATGCATGCTCCATTTGTATGAGCAGCAGGCCCGTGTGCACACTGCTTGTGCAAAACAATCCCCTCTCCACCCCACCCCCCCATCAGTCCGTAAAGCCAAAAAGGTTGGGGAATCCTACTATAGATGGAATCGCTGTACAAGGAGATTCTTATATCCCTGGATTTATCAGATATTAGTCCAGCATTTTAACCATTGTCCCATATTACCTCTCATATCTTAATCGACTACTAGACTTCATATGCTTAGTAGGTTGCTGCTAACAAGTAGTGTACACTTTGGGGTCCTTTGGTTGCTCTCTGAACTCGGTTGTTTTCTTCTGGGTGTTTCATTACCCAACTAGGTAACATCTTCAGTACTAGAAGGGAGTGAGGATTGCTCTCATTTGGTGAGAGTGTTCTCGGTGGTAACACTGCGATTAACACTAGATCAACAACCAGGCTGTAAACAACACCAAATCAAGGAACTATGAACTCAGACAAATAATCAGCGAGTAAACAACAGCTTAATCAAGGAACCACCAAAACACTCCCACAAACACTGAAAGGGCAGGGCAAGCCACTAATATATAAAAAGAGAGGAAACTCCCTTCTAAGCACTGATGATGTTACATAGTTGGGTGATGAAACATCTGCAAGAAAACAACCAAGCTCAGAGAGCACCATGGACCACATAGTCCTTCCTGCTCATCCTCCTCCTCTCTGCCATCCCACACCCTTCTGGCACTGATGATGTTACCTAGCTAGGTAATGAAAGGTCTACAAAAAAAATCCAACGAAGCTCAGACAGCACCAAGGACCCTATAGTTTAGCCGTGACTACGAACATTCTTTTGTATTGCTACCGTACACTTTTTCTTTTTTAAAGAAGCAAAAGCTATAACTATTTATCAGCTTTTCCCGAAGTCCAGAAAACAACCTAGCGTCTGTCCCACTTACTCTGGAGATTCTTGAATTAGAATGAGGCCGCTGTTCGTTTTCTTAAGCTTCTAATTCGGGATGAGAGGGATAAGGTTTCTCTTATCTGCCTCTAAGCCGGCGAAGAAGTAGGTTGTTTTGAAAGGAGGGTAGGTACGAGAAAGAGACATCTAATCCGAACTTGAATTAAAACAATCCGCCTCCCCGCCCTACCTTTGGAAGCTACAGAGGCTGACGTAAGCTGAGGCTAACCAAGCTTCATGGATCTCTGCCAATAGCAGCAGCAATAGCGCTTAGATTTATATACCACTTCAAAGTACTTTACCGCCCTCTCTAAGCGGTTTACAGAGTAAGGATCTTGGCCCCAACAATCTGAGTTCTCATCTTACCAACCTCGAAAGGATGGAAGGCTTGAGTCAACCTTGAGCTGGTCAGGATCGAACTTCCGGCAGGGGGCAGAGTCGGCCTGCAATACTGCATTCTAATCACTAGGACGTGTTTTCTTTAGACCGGGGGCTTTCCAACCTTAACAACTTTCGACTTGTGGACTTCAACTCCCAGAATTCCTCAGCCGAATCATAGCCGAGGAGTTCTGGGAGTTGAAGTCCAACAAGTCGTAAAGTTGCTAAGGTTGGAGACCCTTGCTTTAGACCGTTGATGAATTTATTTTTATTTTTATTTTGCTTCTTCCTCAGTATGTGCAGTATATGGAAAAAAGGCTTTTGTGGTGCGCCTATTGGGCCGGGTTAGGCATCCTGTCCTCAGTGGGGCTTGGAACTGGTCTTCACACCTTTCTGCTCTACTTGGTAAGTTTAACATTTTCAAAGGTTGAGATTTTTCACTAAATTTTTTGGGGGGGAAATTGAGGAAAATAAGCACATTTGCATGATCTATCTCACTGTGGCAGGCAAGAGGAAAATAGATTTGGATGAGAGGAGTTTAAATTCAACAGATAATTGAGTTTAAACTTAATCAAAATAGTACTGAAGCAATTACAGAAATTAAGCATCTAATTGTCCTGGTTTAAGAATAAAGTTAGAGGGCAGAATATAGAGGTAGTCCTCGATTTACAACAGCTTATATAGTGACTGTTCAAAATCACAACAGCGCTGAAAAAGTGACTTACGACTGTTTTTTTCACACAGCCATTGCAGTATCCCCATGCTCCTGTGATCAAAATTGAAATGCTTGGCAACTGCCATGTACTTAGGACGGTTGCAATCTCCCAGGGTCACATAATCACCTTTTGCAACCTTCTGACAAGCAAAGTCATCGAGGAAGCCAGATTTACTTCATAACCGTGTTACTAACTTAACTGCAACGTTCACTTCACTGTGGCAAGAAAGGTCATAAAATGGAGCAAAGCTCATTTAACAAATGTTTTACTTAGCAACAGAAATTTTGGGCTCAAATGTAAGTCAAGGACTACCTGTACAATGTGTTACTTAAGAAGGAGATATGGCCAGGTATCCTATGACTGGATTTTCCTTAATCTCGGCTTGTTGGATCCACTGTAGTCAGATGAGTTCATACGTTAAGCTAAACTATGAATAGTGGCTTACAAAACACAGTGGTTGGCTTCCCACAATATTATGAGCCAAATTAGATGCTTGGATTCCTGGCAGCTTTTTTCCTTTCAGGATACCTGGAGAACTGGACTCGTATCTACCCACAAATATCCTTAGGACAACGTTTCTCAACTGAGCCACTTTAAGATGTGTGGACTTCAACTCCCAGAATTCCCCAGCCATGCTATGCTGACTAGGGAATTCTGGGAGTTGAAATCCACATGTCTTAAAATAGCTAAGGTTGAAAAACACTAGTTTAGGATGCTGCTCATTCTGGAACATGAACTTTCAGGGGGTCATGAAGACCCTTCACACAGTGGCACTTGGTGATATTACCTAGTTTGGTAATGAAACATCAGCAGTAGCACTGATGATGTTACCTAGTTGGGTAATGAAACGTCCTGCAAGAAAACCACCAAGCTCAGAGTGCATCAAAGATCCCACAGTTCAACCCTGAGCTACAAATATCTCTTCTATTGTCTATGGAGATTCTCAGTCCTCCAGGTCATGGTTGTCCCAAAGGTCTTTTTCAAGAGGCAACTGGACTTTCTTGGTTTTTCTTTGAAGACGTTTCACTTCTCATCCAAGAAGCTTCTTCAGTTCTGACTGGATGGTGGGGAATGGAAGGGAATGAATGAATGAATGAATAAATAAAAAGGAGTATAAATCCTTCCATTCCCCACCGTCCAGTCAGTGCTGAAGAAGCTTCTTGGATGAGAAGCGAAACCTCTTCAAAGAAAAACCAGAAAGTCCAGTTGCCTCTTGAAAAAAAAAGCGCCTTTGGGACAACTCTCTTCTATTGAAAAGTATATATAAAATGCCTTACCACAGTTTCTTCATCCAATCATGGGCTGGAAGACCAAAGAATGTTTTTAGTTTATACAGTTTATACCGTTTTTATGACTAAGCTGCTGAGAGTTATCTTGAGGTAAGATGGGATGGCCTATACATTTTATAAACAAACCAACACATCAACACCTCAGCCCGCCAGCCAACCAACCAACTAACCGAGAAGCCAAACACGACAAAGTTGGTTAGAACTTCCCCGGTTGTGGTTCCAAACAATCCAAATTCCCAGGTTGAATCTGTGCCTGAAAACCCCCGTCTTCCAATCTTTCTGTTTCCATCTTCCTGGTCTGTTGCTTTGCGCCTGGTTAACACATGCTTGGGAGTTCTAGGTTAAAATTCATTACAGTGGCTGTGTTCTCGCCAGTGCGCCTTGCCAAAAGCATGCAAACGATTTTACGGTTTGGTGCAGGGCAGGAGCCAAACCACAGGAGTCGGCATCTTCCTTTTTTCACTTTCGTTATCTGGAAAACTATTTTTTGCTTCTTTGGAATCGAATGCCGTGGTTGGTTTTGGATCGTGGCCATTTGCTGTCAGGAGGGTAACAGTTCAAAATAGAGGAAACCTCATCAGTAGCGCCTCATGCATCACTTGTGCAAAATGGGCTGAAAGAGAAAAATAAGTATTTTTTTTTTCCTCAAACAAAATCAGATGGCTCTTTCAGTGAAATGTGTTCCTTGCTGTTGATACCTCTGAAAGGTTTAATTTCCTCCTTTTTTTTGCTTTATATTTTTACTAGCTTGTTACCCGTGCTTTGCTACAAGACTATGTGGTGGGGCTTAGTTTTTGGGGTGGAAAATAAGGGGGAAAAATTCTGCCTCTGCCTACCAGCATCCATCGGTATTCATCTGGCTAGCGTCCTGTCAGTGTGAGAGAGAGTTGAGGGCTGTTTGGAAAGTGAAACAGTATTTGCTGTGTGAGCAAGAACGAGACAGCAAGGAGGCTGGCCATGGCTTGGCTCAACTGTTCTGTACTAAAAGCTGCTTGGTGCTGTGAAACTAAAACCGAAACTCCTCTCCTCTGCCGGTGTTTTGCATTTGGAAGAGATTTCTTTTCAGGTGGGGAGGGGGAGTAGAACTCCTTAGCATCAGAGCGTGTTAATAATAGTTATATAGAAAATACTAACGCTCTGATGTTCATTTCGAAAAATCCTTTCTGAGCACCTAGAAGCCAAGAGGAATATACCTGCCAAATTTCAAGTTTGTAGGCTTTACGATTCTGGAGATTTTGTGATGATGTGTGAGTGGTATTTCACTTTTATATATAGATAGATTTTTTTTATCTCATTTTTCTTCTTACTTGCTGGCCTTGTGGCCATCATGAAAGTTGGGTTTCATTAGAACTGCTTTCATATCTTTAATTCTTCATGGAAAGATATTGGCTATACAGGTAGACCTCAAGTTACAACAGTTCATTTATTGACTGTTCAAAGTTAAACGGTGCTGAAAAAAGCAACTTTTAACAGTTTTTCACACTTACGACTGGAAACCAGATTCACAACAGCTGTGTTTGCTAACTTAAACTGCACTGATTCACTTAACAACTGTCTTGCTTAGCAACAGAAATTTTAGACCAAATACGCCTTGATTAAAAACACTTGATCCATGACTTTCTATTGTAGATACATACTAATTCTTGGCTTATGACCACAGTGGATGCAACAGGAGTTGGAAATTTTACCGTTTCTTCAACGTGAGTTTCAAACGTGCACCTTTCTTAGCAAAACTTTTTCCTTCGTTTTGTTTTTAACAGACACTAGAGGGTGCGGTTGTCTCGTTCAGGAATGAGCAGTTTCTCTTTTGACTCAGCATACAGAACTAACTGCCTCTGAATTTAATTGTGCCAGTGTTTGTTTAGCATTGGAAAGCTTGGACCTTCTCCTGTAGGCCTATGTCACCACAGTTGTTATGTTAGGAACACGGTTGTTAAAGTCAATCCAGCTTCCCTGTTGACTTGTCAGGAGATCGCCAAAAGGGATCCCATGACCCCGGGACACTACAACCGTCATAAATACGAGTCAGTTGCCAAGTGTCCGAAATTTTGATCACGTGACCATGGGGATACTGCAACGGTCGTAAGTGTGAAAAACAGTCATAAGTGACTTTTTTCAGTGCTGTTGTAACTTGAAATGGTTACTAAAGGAATGTAAGTCAAGGACTATCTGTAGTTTATTATTAACGTCAGGTATCAAACATACAGTACTGTCCCCTTCTATTTTCCCTACAGCAACAACCCTGTGAGGTGGGTTTGGCTCAGAGAGACTGATTGGCCCAAACTCACCCAGCTGCTTTCATGCCTAAGGCAGGACTAGAACTCACAGTCTGCTAGTGATTGGCCCAAAGTCATCCAGCTGGCTTTCATGCCTAAGGCGGGATTAGAACTCACCGTCTCCTGGGGATTGGCCCAAACTCACCCAGCTGGCTTTCATGCCTAAGGCAGGACTAGAACTCACCGTCTTCTAGTTTCTGTGTGTGGGCCTACACCTCCAATTATTCAGTGGAACAACTTAACAACTTAGTAAGACCACACCTAGACTAAACTGCATCCAGTTTTGTTCACCACATTATAAAAAAGATGTTGAGACTCTAGAAGAAGTACAGAGAAGAGCAACCAGGATGATGAGGGGACTGGAGACTAAAACATACAAGGAACTGGGCTTGGCTAGTCTAGTAAAGAGAAGGACCAGGGGAGGCATGATAGCGGTCTTCCAATATTTGAGGGGCTGCCACGGGGAGGAAGGGGTCAAGCTATTTCTTGTTTCCTACTCAAGCAGGGGGTTGGACTAGAAGACCTCCAAGGTCCCTTCCAACTCTGTTATTCTATCTTCTTTGCCTCCTGCAAGTCAGGAAGTGGGTTAGCTCACGTCTGTGTATTTTTGATGCTGGGGAAGGGTTTGCAGTGTTTCATTTCACAGATTTACCATAGGCAGTCAGTTCAGATTTTGAGCAAGAATATAGATAGTCCTCAACTTACAACAGTTTGTTAGTGACCATTCGAAATTACAACAGCACTCCAAAAAAATGACCATTTTTCACACTTACGGCCATTGCATTATGTCCATGGTCACATGACCAAACTTGGCAATGGATTTATATTTCTGACGGTCCCAGCATCCTCTCGTCCCATTTAGTGTCCTTCCGACAAGCAAAGTTAATGGAGATTGACTTAACAACTGCCATGATTCACTTAACAACTGTGGCAAGAGAGATCGTAAAAACTCGCTTAAAAGCTGTCTGGAGAATTCTGGAAGTTGAAGTCCTCTAAGCTTAAAATTGCCAAGGGTGGAGACCCCTCCTCTAGACCATTGTTTCTACACCATGGCAACTTGAAAACACGTGGACTTCCAGAATGCCTCAGCCGACATGAGGCATTCAAGTTGCCAAGGTTGATAAACACCACTCCAGGCATTTGACAAGGACGCTATGGCTCAGTCGCTGAGTTTGTTGACCAGAAAGGTCGGCCGTTCGGCGGTTCGATTCCCTAGCGCCGCGTAACGGAGTCAGCTCCCGTTACTTGTCCCAGCTTCTGCCAACCTAGCAGTTCGAAAGCACATAAAAAAATGCAAGTAGAAAAAACAGGGACCCCTTTGGTTGGAAGGGAACCGCGTTCTGTGCACCTTCAGCGTTTTAGTCATGCTGGCCACGTGACCACGGAGACGTCTTTGGACAGTGTTGGGTCCTTGGGTTTGTAATGGAGATGAGCACCGCCCCCCTAGAGCCAGAAACGACTAGCATGTATATGCGAAGGGAATCTTTGGCTTTACCTTTAGGCATTTGACTGTCCAGGTGAGGCCCCCAAAGAAAGTATGGCTTTTAACCAAAATCATTTAAAGAATCTCAACACTTTTAAATGTTAGCTGGTATGTGCAAGTTTGCCTGTTTCCAGCTGACTGCTTAACTGTTTGTGGGCTTCCCCCTCTTTCTTTCTCAGAAATTAGATTTCCTCTTCTGATTCTTCAGAAGAGAAACTGGAGGCCATAGAGCAGCGTTTCCCAAATGTGTGCAAATTACCCCAAATTCGATAAAAGGTGTGAGGTGTTTTTTGTTTTTTTGTTTTGTTTGAGATAACCACACGCAAACCATTTCCTCAGGGACATTGAAACATTTTCATTTCATTTCTTTGAAAAACTGAAACATTGAAACGTTGGTCAAACAAATGGCAACTTCAAATCTCAACAAATAAATGCTCTGTCTTACATATTGGCAAAAGAAAATAATCAGAAAATAAAATACAAGCTGAATAGTCAAGACCTTGTTGATGATCCAAACTCTGTCAAGGACCTTGGAGAACTCATCTCTAATGACCTAAGTGCTGGAGCCCACTGTAACTACAACGCCAAAAAGGCGTTAAAAGTTGTTAACCTAATCCTACGTAGCTTTTTCTCTGGTAATATCACACTACTAACTAGAGCATACAAAACATTTGCTAGACCAAGACTTGAATACAGCTCATCAGTCTGGAACCCACATTATGTATCTGATATTAACACAGTAGAGAAAGTCGAGAAATATTTCACAAGAAGAGTTCTCCACTCCTCTACTCATTGCAGAATACCTTATGCTACCAGACTTGAAATTCTAGACCTAGAAAACCTAGAACTAGGCCACCTTCTGTCCGATCTTAGTATATAAAATCATACATTGTAATGTCCTACCTGTCAATAAATACTTCAGTTTCAACCATAACAATACAAGAGCACACAGTAGATACAAACTCAAGGTTAATCACACCAAACTTGATTGCAGGAAATACGACTTCAGCAACAGAGTGGTCAATGTCTGGAATACTCTACCTGACTCTGTGGTTTCTTCCCCAAACCCCAAAAACTTTAACCTTAGACTGTCTACTATTGACCTCACCCCTTTCCTAAGAGGTCTGTAGGGGGCGTGCATAAGTGCACCAACGTGCCTACCGTCCCTGTCCTATTGTTTCTTTTATTTTTCTTATATGTATCCATGAAGTCATAACTATGTTTATACTTACACCTATTATCTTGTAAGCAATTGACAAATTAATAAAATAAAAATAAAAAATAAAGCAACTTAAAGATTTCTCCCAGAATATTCTGATTCAGGCCACAATTGATGAAATTACCAATGGTAATTTGTTGAAATAACTTAAAGATCATTCACTGATCCATCCTTGCTTTAATGACCTGATGATTCGTTTAATAATTGTAGTGATTCGTTTAACAGCCATGGCAACAAAGTCATAAAATGGGAGACGATTCACTGAACCACTATCTCGCTTAGCAGTGAACATTTTAGGATCTATTTTGGTTGCCATTCCAGGACTACCTGTAGTACTCTGTGCCGGTTATAAAGCATGCAATCACATGACCCTTATCGTGGCAGTCATTGAGCGAATCACTGTGGTCATTCTGCAAATGCTATTGTTAGGAATATAAATCACCTAACAGCTATTTGGGTTGGAAATATATAAACCAGGATAAACATTTTAATACTGTATCTTTAAGAAAATGAAAAAATGGTAATTGGGTGTGGTTTCTCAAACAGCCATAAGATGGAGCCAGAAACCTGGGTTGTCTTAGTCTTAGTCTCAGAAGTGAGTGAGTCTCTGTCTCCTTCTGTTGGAGAGTTTTGCCATTACTCCTAATTGACTGCTATTCCTGGATTTAATGTAAGTCTGATACTGAACTGTTTTTGACACTGGACTTTGTTATTGGAATATCCCTGGACTGAAAACTGACTGATTTAGCCTGTGAATGACTTTGGACTGATTGTTTGAACTTTGCTTAACGTTTCTGAAAGTAAAAACCTACATTTACTGTACAGTGTATCTGTATGCTATGTGTGTATTATTCAAATACTTGTCTCAAATACATCTCCCTGTATGCGCTCATTCTCCTAACGGGGAATTACCTCAACAGCTATTAAGTGAATCCATTGTTTGCAGTAGCAGCTTTTGCCAGAAACCTGAAGTAAATGCCGGTTTGAGGGCAAAAAACCCCAAAACATTGTGAATGTATTGTTCTAAAGATTTTATATTGTCCAGTTTATCATGATGTAAGTCGCCCAAGAGGCTAAGACGCTGAGCTTGTCAATCAGAAAGGTTGGCAGTTTGGTGGTTCGAATCCCTAGCACTGGGTAATGGAGTGAGCTCCCATTACTTGTCCCAGCTTCTGCCAACCGAGCAGTTCGAAAGCACGTTAAATAAATGCAAATAGAAAAATAGGGACCACCTTGGTGGGAAGGGAAGAGCGTTCCGGGCAGCTTTGGCATTTAGTCATGCCGACCACATGAACAAGGAGACGTCTTCGGACAGCGCTGGCTCTTCGGCTTTGTAATGTGATGAGCACCACCCTCTAGAGACGGAAGCGACTAGCATGGATGAGCAAGGGAAACTTTTACCTTTATCTTTAAGTTGCCCAAAGTAACTTGATAGTAAGATGGGCGGCCTATATAAATTTAATAAATAAATAAAATTGTAGTCATGACCATGGAAAGCTGCCAAAAGCTGTAAATACAATCTGGTCACCGAGGGCCCAAAATGCGGTCACATGACTGCAACGGAGTGAGGAGTGTGCTGGAAATACAAATCTATATCATTAGTAGCCTTGGGGAGGTCTGCTGTACTCTGAACAGTCACAAAGTGACTGGTCGTAAGTCTTGGACTCCCTGTAATTTTACGACCTTTCTTGACACAGTTGTTAAGTGAATCACTGCGGGGGTTAAGTTAGCAACACGGTTAAGTGAATCAGGCTCCCCTGTTGACTTTGCTTGTCAGAAGGTCGCAAAGGGGACCGCCTAACTCCCCCCGGGACACTGCAACCGTCATAAACGCAAGTTGGTTGCCAAGAGTTTTGATCGCGGGGATGCTAAAATGCTCGTAAGTGTGAAAACCAGTCATGGGTCACTTTTTGTTGTGGTTCGCCAGCAACAGGTGTGGATGGCTGAGGTCTCGGAGAGCGAGGACTCGGATGAGGGGCCTGCGTGTGATGTAGGGATGGGGCCAGGACCATCAGGGAGGGGAATGCTGGCTTCGGAGATTGTGGAGGCTGGCAGCAGTGAGGAAGAGGACCCCGAGGAGCCCGTGCCAAGTGCGCATGAGCACAGGGCTGCTCGAAGGAGAGAGCAGCCGCAGCAGCAAAGGAGTAAGGCTGCAAGGTGGTGGCCCTTCCCTTAAGGGATAAAAGTCAGCCCTCAGAGGTGGTCTTCTTTACAGGAAGCAAAGAAATTCTTGCACTTCAAGCCTTGTGGAAGTTCAGACTATCATGGTTTGTGTTTGAAGACTTTTTGTTTGGAATATTTCTTGGCAACTTAATCTAGTGTTCTTGGCAGCCTTGCACAACCTTGGCAAGGCTCATAACGGAATTTGCAGAGAAGCACTAAAAGGTTTTGCTTTTGTCTCTGTTTGGTGTTTGTTTCCTTGGAACAAGGTTTGGGTCGGGGAACACTTTTTAAAGTGCTGTTGTAATTTCGAACAGTCACTAAGCAAACTGTTGTAACTGTTGTAAGTCAAGGACTACCTGCGTTCCCACTGTGTCATACGGTTCGGTTCTTCAGCAAGGGTGATGACTCATGCAATCACCTCTCACCCATTTGATGCTGAACTGGAACCAAACTGGGCTCATCCAGTTCACCATGGGCTTGCCAAGACATTTTCCAGCCCTGCTTGTCAAAATTAGCTAAAAATAGCAAGTTTGATTCTGCTTGGAACAGAACTTGATACTGCGTTTCCTGCTTGCTGGTGAGGATTTTTTCTTGCCCTGAGCTCTGTTTGCGTTTCTTCTCCTTCTCCTTCGTCTCCTCTTCTTCTTCTTCTTCCTCCTCCTCCTCCTCCTCCTCCTCCTCCTCCTCCTCCTCCTCCTCCTCCTCCTCCTCCTCTTCTTCTTCTTCTTCTTCTTCTTCTTCTTCTTCTTCTTCTTCTTCCTTAACTACCTCCCTCCTCCTCCTCCTCCTCCTCCTCCTCCTCCTCCTCCTCCTCCTCCTCTTCTTCTTCTTCTTCTTCTTCTTCCTTAACCACCACCACCACCACCACCACCTCCTCCTCCTCCTCCTCCTCCTCTCTTCTTCTTCTTCTTCTTCTTCAACTACCTCCTCCTCCTCCTCCTCCTCCTCCTCCTCCTCCTCCTCCTCCTCCTCCTCTTCTTCTTCTTCTTCTTCTTCTTCTTCTTCTTCTTCTTCTTCTTCTTCTTCTTCTTCCTTAACTTCCTCCTCCTCCTCCTCCTCCCCTCCTCCTCCTCCTCTTCTTCTTCTTCTTCTTCTTCTTCCTTAACCACCACCACCACCACCACCTCCTCCTCCTCCTCCTTCTTCTTCTTCTTTCTTCAACTACCACCTCCTCCTCCTCCTCCTCCTCCTCCTCCTCCTCCTCCTCCTCCTCTTCTTCTTCTTCTTCTTCTTCTTCTTCTTCTTCTTCTTCCTTAACAACCTCCTCCTCCTCCTCCTCCTCCTCCTCCTCCTCCTCCTCCTCCTCCTCCTCCTCCTCCTCCTCCTCTTCTTCTTCTTCTTCTTCTTCTTCTTCTTCTTCTTCTTCTTCTTCTTCCTTAACTTCCTCCTCCTCCTCCTCCTCCTCCCTCCTCCTCCTCCTCCCTCCTCCTCCTCCTCCTCCTCCTCCTCCTCTCTCTTCTTCTTCTTCTTCTTCTTCTTCTTCTTCTTCTTCTTCTTCTTCTTCCTTAACTACCTCCTCCTCCTCCTCCTCCTCATGCAAAAAAAAATGGCTGGGGTTAAAACTGAAGGGTTTTGGGGTTTTTTTTTGCTCCTGGAGTCTAATCAAGGTCAAATTTGGAAAAACGGAGAGAGAAAATAAACGAGAAGATCCAGAACATGATATTTAAAAGTCTTCAAACAGTGCCTGGTTTGTCGTTGCCCCCCCCCCCCCGCCTTTTTATTTTTTATTTATTTTTACCAATATGCCCGTAGACCTTCCTAACAGTGAAACTTCCTAACAGTGAGCGCTGTATAATTAACCAGTGGAGTGACTTGCCTCCAGAAATGGTGGGTGCCTCCAACACTGGAGGTTTTTAAGAAGAATCTGGACACTCACCTGTCTGAAAAGGTATATAGGGTCTCCTGCGTGAGCAGGGGAAGAGTGGCCCTCAAACTATCTATCTATTGGGATTGGTTCCGTGGAGAAAGGTTTTTCCGGGGACCAGAGGGGTCATGGTTTTGTGTGCTGGCTGCCTGCATCCCATTTGCACGGACTGGTTTCCTGTTTCTCTCGCTTCATCTCTCACTCTAACTGTTTCTCTCTATCGTTAACTCTGTCTCTCTCTCACTCTCTCTTTCTCTTAACTCTCCAACTCTCTCTTTCTTTCTAATTCTCTCTAACCCTCTCACTCTCTAAAACTCTCTTTCTCTTATTCTTTCTCTCTAACTCTTTCTCTCACTCTTTCTGTCTCTTTGACTCTCACTCTCTCACTCTCATTCTCACACACACTCTTTCTCTAACTCTCTCTCTCTCTAACTCTCTCTCTCTCTTTTACTCTCTGTCTTTCTTTCACTCATTCTCTTTAACTCACACACACTCTCATTCTCACACACTTTCTCTCTTTCTATCTCTTTCTCTCTGTCTTTAACTCTGTCTCTCACTCACTGTCTCTTTAACTCTCTAAACCTCTCAGTCTTTTTCTCTCTAACTCTGTCTTTCTTTTTCACTCTTTCTCTAACTCTGTGTGTGTGTGCGTGTGTGTGTGTGTAAGAGAGAATGGGAGAATTGTTTTGCGACTTCCATCTGTCTCATGGACTTCCTTCGTGATTTTTTTCCAGCGACTTCCTCTCTTTGGTCTTCATTCTATTCATAATGAACTCAGCCCTTCCTGGAATGCTTGGCTGACCAGGGGCAACTTGAAAATTCACTTCCGTCCAGTCTGTGGCAGTGACTTATTGTCTGTGGGGTCCCTGTTCTCGGAGTTGCTACTAATCTGGCTATTTTGCCCCTTTCACACCGGCTTCCAGAAAAAGAGAAAGAGAGAGAGAGAGAGAGAAGGAGGGAGGGGAGAGAGAGAGAGAGAGAGATGCAAATTTGTCATCCCCTCTGAATCAAAGTTGCTTTGAGCATACTCCAAAGGTTTGATTCAACATGCATTTTTCTTTCTAACATGTAGAAAGTGTTCATCAAGAGAGTCTTATGAATTACAACTGCAGTTAAGCCCAACATTTATGTCGTTAAGCAAGATAAAGGTTAAGTAGGTTTTGCCCCATTTTACAACCTTTTTTGGCCACAGTTGTTAAGTGAATCACCGCAGTTGTTAAGTTAGGAACACGGTTGTTAAGTGAGTCTGGCTTCCCCCCCCCAATTGATTTTTGCTTATCAGAAGGTCACAAAAGCAGATCACGTGACCCCCGGGACAATGGGACCGTCATAAATATGAGCCAGTTGCATTCTGCTGGCTGGAGAATTCTGGGAGGTGAAGTCTTAAAGTGGCCACGTTTGGAGACCTCTGACTTAGGGAGTCCCAGGGTTGAATCCTGCCTGGTCTTGTTGCAGATGTGCCTCCACTGCAGGTGTCTTTGGGTTGACTTCTGCCTTGGCCTAAATATAAAAGGTGGTGTCACCAAGTCTCGGGGAGTTTTTGAGCAGGGCTGAATAGAGTGGAGGATGAGTCGTCTCTTGTGGTGAGGTGAGCGAGGCCGTTTCCCATGAGAAAATGGCTCTCGGATCACCTCCCCAGACATGGAATGACACATTTCCCTATCTCTGAGACTTAAACCAAATACTTATTAAACATCCTGCATTACCGAAAGAAAACTTCACATTTCCAGAAGAGGAAATCTGAGAGAGAGTTTATATTTAAAGGGGTGGGTCTCCAGCTTTTTCAATAGCTGATAGGGTTGACTTTCATTATCATGTCTATGTTTTTATATTTATTTGTTGGTGAAAGTTATTAGTCTCCCATCTGGCCACACGGTAACTCTGGGCATCTTACAATATCTATATTGTAAGATGCCCAGCGTTATTTTTTTAATTAAAAAAATAGATATATAGAGATAGAGACAGAGGCAGATATTTAGATAGATATTTAGATAGACATTTAGATATTTAGATAGATAGATAGATAGATAGATAGATAGATAGATAGATAGATAGATAGATAATGTAAGGTGCTCAGAATTATTTTTTTAGAGAGAGATAGGGAGGAGAGAGAGAGAGAGAGAGAGAGCAAGAGAGAGAGAAATATACTGTTGATGTATGTATGTATGCATTTCTTGACATACTATTGAGCCCAAAATTACTTTTGCAAAGAAAGACAGTTGTTAAGTGAGTTTTGTCCCATTTACGATCTTTCTTGCCATTTCATGACTTTTTCTCGTTCAGTGAATCGCTGCAGTTGTTAAGTTAGTAACGCCATTGCTAAGTGAACCTGTCTTCCCCGTTGACTTTGCTTTTCAGAAGGTCACAAAAGGGGATCACATGACCCCAGGACACTGCAACCATCACAATTATGAGCCAGTTGCCAAGCGTCCCAATTTTGATCACATGACCATGGGGATGTTGCAATGATCGTAAGCGTGAAAATGGTCGTAAGTCATTTTCATCGGTGCCGTTGTAACTTCGAATGGTCACTAAAGGAGCTTTTGTAAGTCGAGGACAACCTGTACAATAAAAGGAAAGAAATTACTAGTGATTGCAGGCTTGATTGACAGATCAAATTTGTTTAATTAACCTCAGTTTGAACGGAAAGGGATTAACAGAGAATCTTGGATTTTTATCCACAAGTGTCAAGAGAATTGAAATGTCACAGGCTTCAATTTTTTTCTTAAGTGAGTCTGGCTTCTCCATTGAATTTGCTTGTCCGTGGTTCACAAAAAGGGATCACACGACCCCAGGACACATCATAAATATGAGTCAATTGCAAAACATCTCAGTTTTGATCAGGTGATCGTGGGAGGGAGGGAGAATACTGCGATTGTTGTAAATATGAAAAACGGCTATAAGTCTTTTTTTTTCCCAGTGCTGTTGCGGCGGTCACTAAACGAAACATTGTAAGTCGAGGACTGCCTGTAGTTGAATGCCATCTTGTACCTGGAAAAAGCACCCAAGACTCAACCTGTGTAATACCTGCAAACAGTCATAATGCAGTCATAACTTGTTCTTCAATTACAGTCGAATTTTGTTATTAGTAATTTTCATCAGAATGAAAATTGGCCTTGAGAACAGATAGGTGTGCACTTTAATTGGCACACCACACCTGGTCAAAGGTCTGCTGGTTGTCATTGGTTATGTATTTAACACAGTCATAACTTATTCTTCAATTACAGTCGAAGTTCGTTATTAGTAATTGTCATCAGGATGAAAATTAGCCTGGACAACAGATAGGTATGCACTTTAATTGGCACACCACACCTGGTCAAAGGTCTGCTGGTTTTCATTGGTTATGTATTTATGAGTAATTAATATACCGGGCTAGTTTAAGACACGGTTCTGCCTTGGGCAGGAAGCCCAGCCTCCCCAATTCAGCCTGCACCCTGTCTGGCTGAGCTATTCTGGCACCCAGGGCAGAAAATCTTGCCAGCATCCGTCACTGCTAATATAGAGCAATAATAAATCACATTCAACTTGCTACCATTTATGACATCACAAATGTCCTGCTAGAAACCATTATTTTGTCTCGCCCTAGAGAACCTGCTAATGTTGCTCTTCTTGGCTATTTAGTGTTTTGATAATCCCTCTAACTTTGTTGTTAGTTGCGAAGTCGTGTCTGATCCATCACAACCCCATGGACACTGTTCCTCCAGGCCTTCCCGTCCTCTACCATCATCCAGAGTCCATTTAAGCTCACACCAACTGCTTCAGCGACTCCATCCAGCCACCTCCTTCTCTGCCGTCCCCTTCTTCTTCTATTGTCCTCCATTGTTCCCAGCATTAAGCTCTTCTCCAGGGAGTCCTTCCTTCTCATGAGGCGGTCAAAGTATTTGAGTTTCATCTTCAGGATCTGGCCTTCTGAAGAGCAGTCAGGGTTGATCTCCTCTAGGACTGACCGGTTGGATGGCCTTGCAGTCCAAGGGACTCGCCAAGGGAGTCTTCTCCAGCACCAGAGTTCAAAGGCCTCAATTCTTTGACGTTCAGCCTTCCTTATGGTCATACATTGCAACTGGGGATGCAGTTAACTATACGCACTTTTGCTGGCAGGGTGATGTCTCTACTTTTTAGTATGCCTAGTCTAACTTAGTCTAACTTAACCCTCTAACTCAACCCTTAACTTAACTTAACCCTCTAACTTAGTCCATGGTTTTTGAAGAATACTGTATAGCAGAGGCCTTCAAACTTGACAGCTTTAAGACTTGTGGACTTCGACTCCCAGAATTCTTCCTCCAGTCATGTTAGCTCAGGAATTCTGGGAGTTGAAGTCCACAAGTCTTAAACTTGCCAAGTTTGAAGACCCCTGCTGTATAGGCTTGGTTTATTTAGCATAGCATTATATACCACCATATTTCGCAAGGTGAACTCGAAATATAATAGCAATGTTACTCTTCTGTAGTGTTTCTCAACCCATCCAGCTTTAACATGGGTGGAGTTCAACTCCGAGAGTTCCCCAGCCAGCTCTGGAAGATAAGAAAGGGTTGGGGGCAGAATCATTCTAAAAATAATAATAATTATGTCACCCTTCCAGCTCTATTCTGATCAATAGATTGACATTAAGAATTAGCATCAACTTGATGGCACGCCATCAAATATTTAGCTGAAGATTTAACGTTCCTCTCACAACACTGCCAGAACAAAGGATCTTATGGGAGGGTTAATATTAACCTCCTAAAACCTTTAACCTATTTCGGTTTTTAAAAAGAACGTGAAGACTCCATGCAATAGAAGAGAATATTGGTAGCTCAGAGTTGAACTGTGCATCCTTGGTGCTTATTTTCTTGCAGACGTTTCGTTACCCAACTAGGTAACATTATCAGTACTGGAAGGGAGTGGTGTTCGCTCACTGTTTATATACAAGTGGCTTGCCTGTCGGTGTTGGTGGGAGTGTTCTTGGCGGTTATTTGATTAGGTTGTTGTTTACTGTTTGGTTGTTTGTCTGAGATGGTAGTTCCTACTGTACAGGACAAACCACCTGTGTATAAAAACAAACCACATCCTCACTCCCTTCTGGCACTGATAGTGTTACCTAGTTGGGTAGCGAAACGTCTGCATGAAAACAACCAAATTCAGAAAGCACCAAGGAGCCCATACTCCACACATAGTTCCTCTGCTCAAACAACAGGTATGTTTCCACATTGCCAAGATGAAAATTCATCTGCAGAAATGAGAAGTGGGGGGAGGAGAAAATTTTAATTATGAATGATTCCTTTTTGATGTCTTAATGAACTCTCCACCCACCCAGGTTGCCAACAGATCACATTCCATCCTAATCTAGATTTCCTGAGGGTGTTCATTCAAATTGGCGGCTCCCAAATTTTTGGCTTATCAAGTTATCAAAGGTGTTGCTAGCAAGATTTCTAAGAGATTTCTCATCATCCACAAAGCATCCCATCCTTTCCTTCCCTGGCAGCTTTTGTCTCTGCAGTTACCAACTACGGCTGGTCCTCAACGTACAACCACAAGTGAACCTAAAATTTCTGTTGCTAAGTGAGTCAGGTGTGTTTTGCCCCCATTTTACGACCTTTCTTGCCACGGTTCGTTAAGTGAATCACTGTAGTTGTTAAGCCAGTAACACAGTTATTAAGTGAATCTGGCTTCCTCATTGACTTTGTTTGTCAGAAGGGAATCATGTGACACACACCCCCGGGACATTGCAGCCATCATAAATATGAGTCAAATTGCCAAGCGTCTGAATTTTGATCACACATACTGTGGGGATGCTGCATTTGCCGTGAGTGTGAATAAAAACATAAGTCACTTTTTGTTGCAACTTTGAACAGTCACCAAACAAACGGCGGTAAATCAAGGTATTGTTGTGGTTCGCCGGCAGCCTGTGCAGACGGCAGCGGAATCGGACAGTGGGGAAGAAAGGGGACCAATCTGGGAGTCTGGAGAGGACTTGGATGAAGGTCCTGCATCCGATGCAGGGATGGGGCCAAGATCATCTGGGAGTGGGGTGCTGCCGCCAGAGCCTCCGGAGTCTGGCAGCAGTGAGGCTGAGGAACAAAGGGAGCCTGTTCCCAGTTATGCTGATGTGCAGAGCTGCTAGAAGGCAAGAGCAGCTGAGAGAAAAGAGGCAACTCAGGAGTAAGGCTTAGAGGTGATTTCCCCTCCCATAAGGTATAAAGGACAGGCAAAGGTGAAGAAACCTTTGCAGGAAGCAAAGTCGTTTGTTCTATTCGGATTAATCCTTGAAGCTCTGTGGGGACTTTGTACTTTGGTTGGTTTTTTTATAGTTCATTTTGCACTCTAGTTGTTGGCAGCAATTCAAAGGAGAGAAAGGTGGGTGCTTATCTCGAGGGACTGTTTGGGACTCATTACTGGCTGGGAATGAACATAATTCCCAGCTTTGAAATAAAACAAGAGTTGTTTTAAGTAAGCATGTGCTTAATTACGGTCTCGGGAAGCCTTGGTCAGAACAGATATACACAATTTGCAGCTACATTAAGCTGACTGCTTATCTCCAGCCGCTTTCAGTGCTTAATCAGAGGCTCTGTATCATAGGGTGGGGTGTGTGTGTGTGTGTGTGTACAGTGGTGGGCTGCAACCGGTTGTTAAACCGGTTCTGTGAGCGCACGCTTCATGTATTGTATGCGCGCGCAGCATTCAATAAACACCAATTTGAACCTCTCCAGCTCACCTTCTGTAGCCTTCCCCAGTGAGTAGAACAGCTGAGGTGCGCTAATACACTTTGTAGCGCGAATCAGCTGAGCTGGAAAAGAAGGAAATGTAAGACAGGATAGGGCGGAAGGGTGGGCGGGCGGGGCAAGGTGATTGTCCAAACTGGCAGCAGCCCACCACTCTCTCAGTGTGTGTGTGTGTGTGTATGTATGTGTGTGTGTGTGTAAAATGCTTGAGTGCATCAACCCCCAGACAGAACCGGTCCCTGGTACCCAAAAGGTTGGGGGACGCTGCTGTATTTTAGGGGAATGAGAATAGGGATGAAGATTTAGGAAGAGCTGGCTGTTCTCCGGAAGGCCAAATCAGATTTCAAACCCTCCACTAGGTGGCAGCACCACACCAACCTTACCACAACTTGAAAAGTTTAGTAAGGTTGAACTTGGTTGGTTAGGGCTTGAAAGGGAGACCACCAGGTGATTCCAAAGGAAGATAGACCGGATTTATTATAGGCATTGATTCTTAACAAACACAAAGATTTTGACCATCTGCCCCCAACCAGACCCTTCAGGTTTTCCAACAGTTCATCTAACATCACTGAAACTAGGTGTCAAGGTTCCAAGTAACGTATCCACAGCAAGCAAAACTCTGAGGCAGATAGAGTCCTCAAAGAATAGCTTTATTGGATATGCCATATTGGCACAGAACTGGTGAAAACCGACTCTAAACGTTCCCGCGGTTTTCACCTAATTAAAAGTAAACGTTTGTCACTTTCTCAAAACCTTCAGTCACATGGTCCAATCAGGATACAGTCCAGTTGCTAGGTGACCTCAGTCCCCTCCCCAAGCACCTGCTGAGATGTTCTTGGTTCCCAAGAGAAAGTATTTTGTTTGGACTATATACACCAGGTATCTCTCCCGCCCCCCATCCCTTAGCTCCAGTTGTGGCAGCCCTAAAGCCTCAAAATGGCCTCCGTCAGGTCAGCTTCAGGGTTGACATTACGGTAAGTCCATCCACCTTGTAGTTGGTCATCCTCTTCTCCCTTCCATGTTTCCTAACAAGATGAACTTGCCTGAAGAGCAAAGACCTCACATCATGTGTCTGAAGTATGATTATTATATGGCAGACTAGAAAGTTATAAAATCTCAGAAGAAAGCCCCAGCAAATCACGTTGATATTCTTGCAAAAACAATGCAACAGATATAGATAGTCCCTGACTCATGACCACAACCGAGCTCAAAATTCCTGTTGCTAAATGAGATAGTCGTTAAGTGAGTTTTGCCCCATTTTATGACCTTCCTTCCTCCAGTGATTAAGGGAATCACTGCAGTTGTTAAGCTAGGAACATGGTTGTTAAGTGTATCAGTTGCCAAGTGTCTGAATTTTGATCATGTGACTGTGGGGAATGCTACAGTCATCCATGTGAGAAATCGGTCTTAAGTCACTTTTTTTCAGTGCCATTGTAACTTCAGACCGTCACAAAATGGTTGTCATTCAAGCATTTTTTAAAGGTTTTTTTAATTTTAAATCATTGGAAACATGATCCACAGTCATGCAGATGAGATGGGTAGCTACATAAACCAAACCAGGAAATAAATAAATTTTCCCATGATGCTGTTCCGCAGGCCAGTTAGAACAGAAATCTGTCAAAACGATTGCCGATGACGGTCGTCACCCTCATACATGCGGTGTTTCAATGTTGTCTGTTTGGACAGTCACTAAACGAATGTCTTAACAATGACCTAGCTTACCCACAGACATTTTGGTTTCAATTGTGGTCCATAAGTAGAGGCCTGCCCGTATTTAAAATTAGTGAAGTTAGGGAAAAATGTGGATTGCTTTTTTTTCCTTTCCTCTCTGTCCTAAAATTTTAGAACTACTGGTCATCCATTCAGGTTCAATGGGAGGAGATTCAGAATTAGAATTAGAATTTAGAATAGAATAGAATAGAATAGAATAGAACAGAACAGAACAGAACAGAACAGAACAGAACAGAATAGAATAGAATAGAATAGAATACAATAGAATAGAATAGAATAACAGAGTTGGAAGGGAACTTGGAGGTCTTCTAGTCCAACCCCCTGCCTAGGCAGGAAACCCTACACCACTTCAGGCAAATGGTTATCCAACATCATCTTAAAAACTCCCAGTGTTGGAGCATTCACATCCAGGTGAGCTGTTCCACTGATGAATTGCTTGAACTGTCAGGGAATTTTCTCCTTAGTTCTAAGTTGCTTCTCTCCTTGATTAGTTTCCATCCGTTGCTTCTTGTCCTCCTGGCGCTCTTCTTTGTGGCAGCCTCTGAGATATCGGAACTCTGCTATATCATGTCAGCCCTCGTCCTTCTCTTCAACAAACTGGGTATATCCAGTTCCAGCAACCGTTCTTCATATGTGTTAGCCTCCAAGTCTCCTAATCCTCTTTGTTGCTCTTCTCTGCACGCGTGGGGACCAAGACTGGATGCAGCATTCCAAGTGTGGCCTTACCCAGGCTTTGTGAAGTGGTATTAACAAAATTTTGGAAATTGACAAAAAAAAAAAAATACATCTTGACCCAATGTAGTTGGCTGGTTTGAGAACTGGTGATGGGCACCATCTGAGGTGATCTTAAACCCACAAAGATTGTCCCATAAGCTTGATGCTTGCTTGCTATTTTCAGAACCATCATCCCAGGGAGTAGCTGTGAGAAAGGGCCTCTCTGCTCCCCTGCCCATATTTGTCCTTCGAAGTGTTGTGTTATTTAGTTGTGAGTCATTAGAAGAGGTGGGCTCTAAATATTTAAATTATACTGAGTCGTGGATTCATCTTAAAAGCTTTCACCCTTGCCGTGCGTGAGATCAGAATCTCCTTGAACCCTTTGCAACCTTTTTCTCTTTCAAAATCCAGATCGAATCTCTCCCCTTTCACTTTTTTTTTAATTTTATTTTTTTTTGCTACTAATTTCTCCAGGAAATCGACTTTAAAATTTGAGACAGCTGCCCTTGCTAGATCCATCACTGCAGTTCCTTCGTCATTTGAGTTCAGATTGTAATTTCTTCAGGGTAGGTTAATCTGTAATGAGCTATTGGTGTGGGTGGATAGAACTTCATTCAGAGATGATTTAATGCCAAGGGCTTTTGAACGGGCACCAGTCTCTCCTAAACTGTGTGTTTTTACATGGGTGGACTTCAGTTTCCAGAATTCTCCAGGCAGTCTGGCTCTGGTTGATAATTCCACGATATGAAACCTGCAGATCTGCCAGGGTGGGAAGGCTAAGGTGCCCTAACTCAACTCAGGAATCCAATTTGATATGTCAGCCGTAGCATGAGTAATTCTTCCGTTAGGCAAATTCATTTTAAAAAGAGGTCGAGACTCTGAAAAGAGTTGCAGAGAAAAACAACAAAGATGGACAGGAGGCCGAAACCTAAAACATACAAAGAACAGTGCTAGGAATTGGGTATTTCTTCTTCTTCTTGTGTCGTATCCACTATCGGACGTTGGCGATCCAGTTGGCGATCCTATTTTGATCAACAACCGCATGACTGCTGAGTTTTGCCCAAACTGGTCTGTTGTCAGGTTTCCAAGTGATGAAATCCACTTTTAAAAGAAAAGCACAAAGTCCATTTTCCAAGACAATTTCTTTTATTTACGAAAGCATCAAATTGACAAAGTCCACGGTAATTCCGGATCTGATACAACCCGGAATTACCTCACAATATTAGAAGTTAGAAACAACCCCCCAAAGTCACATTCTCCAGTAGAAGTAATTCAACATTGACGTCATAAATCTTCATCTCAACGGGTCCAAGCACAGACAGCTCGTTTTCCCACAGGAAGAAGAATCACCTAGCCTAAACAACTCACTCTATCTCCACTCCTCCCCCTCTTAGGAATGTGGCAAGCCCAAAATCCTTCCCCCATGACTGCCAAAGAGAAAGTAAGAAAAAGAATGTATATTAAGCCTAACTAAAATGGCTGCACATAGGTCAATACCAGGCTTGACATCCCTTAGATTTTGAAGCCATGATGTTCTTCTTCTGCCTGGACCTCATTTGCCTTCCATTTTTCCCTGGAGAATTAAGTGAAGTATGGTGTAATTTTTCCGGGTGTCATATCACATGTTCAAAACATTCTAACTTTTGCTTTTTTTAATGGTTTTAATTATTTCCCTTGGCTTTCCCAGGTGGCTTATCACTTCCTCATTTCATTGGGTATGTCTAGTCTAGTGAAAAGAAGGACTAGGGGTGACATGATAGCAGTGTTCCCATATTTGAGGGGCTGCCACAGAGAAGGGGGGGATTAGCGTATTCTCCAAAGCACCTGAGGGCAGGACAAGAAGCGATGGGTGGAAGCTTGTTAAAAAGGGAGCCAAACTAGAACTAAGGAGAAATTTCCTGGCAGTCAGAACAATGGCTCAGTAGAGCAACTTGCCTCCAGAAGCTGTGTGTGCTCCATCACTGGAGGTATTTAAAAAGAGTTGGACAGCCGCTTGTCTAGAATGGTGCTATAGGGTCTCCTGCTTGTGCAGGGGGTTGGAGTAGAAGAACTCTCCAAAATTCAACTCTGTTAGTCTGATAAATCAGTAGTCGCCAACCAGTGGGCCTGCACCGCCCACATGGCCCGCCCACACGCCCCACCCTTCGGCCAAGTGCAAATCTTACCTTGAGTAGAGCTACGTGAGCTGGAACTGGAAGGTAAGACCAACGGTGGGAGAGGGAAATAGGCCCAAGGTGGCTTGCTGACATTGGTGGGGAAGTTGGTCCCATATTTCAGAATTACAGTAGTTACAGGACTGGCCCTTTGGTCATCCTGGAGTAGCTGCTCCTCCACCTGGGTGCACCGGCCTGCCATGGACTGGAGGAGCTGCTCCGGGATGACCAAAGGGCCAGTCCTGTGACTACTGCTGCAGCTCTGGAATATGGGACCGACTTTCCCACCAACATCAGCAAGCCACCGTCAGTCACAATTCATATTAGTGGTCTGCAGGATTTAAAATTATGAGTTTGGTGGTCCCTGAGGTCCAAAAGGTTGGCGACCCCTGTGATAAATAACAAGGCTTATTTTTCAGACTTATTTTCGGTAGCTTCTTCAGCTATCCTATAACTAACAGATTAACAGAGTTGGAAGGGACCTTATAGATCAGGGGTCTCCAACCTTGGCTACTTTAAGACTTGTGGACTTCAACTCCCATAATTCCTCAGCCAGCAAAGCTGTCTGAAGAATTCTGGGAGTTGAAGTCCACAAGTCTTAAAGTAGCCAAGGTTGGAGACCCCTGTTATAGAGCAATGGTGGCTAACCTTTTGGGGCTCCCATGCCGATAATTCCACACGCGCTTGCCACCCAGAAGGCAATGCGCACAAGCCCCTCATGCCTCATGCGCATGCAAACTGTGTGACCCACGCTTCTGCACATGCATGCGCAAATCGCACTGCGCACTTCTGCACATGCTCGTGCTACCCCAGGTGCGCCATGTGCTTCTGTGCATGCAGGAGTGTCTCCTGCACACCACCACATCCCTGCACCTGTGCGCCAGATACACGACAATCAGCTGTCCGGCGGGCGGCGCGCATGCATGCACAGTAGACCTTTTCTGGGCGAGTGTTGGCATGCCGGCAGTAATGGCTCTGCGTGCCACTTCTGGTTATAGATTCCACCACGGTTATAGATCATCTAGCCCAAGCAGGGGATCCTATGCCATTTCTGACAGATGGCAGTCTGTTTTCCTATGTCATTATAGTTGTGCTTTTAAAGTTGTAGCAACATTTCGGCAGAATCTCATCTGCCATCATCAGGCTTCTGTATTGTGTTCATCTGTTAGTCAGACTTTCACAGCCGTTTCTGTTTTAAATTTGGGGCAGCCTATTGCTGTGCCAGAATGGGTTTTTTCTTCATCCTGATTGGTTGGGAGTCTTGGTCTGTGTTTATTGGTCTTGGAGTTTGCTGTGTTCTGCTTGATTGGTGTTTCTAATATCTTCTGTCTGTTTTATGGCTCTTTTTGTGTCTTGATTGGCTGGCAACATTGTGTTCCTGTATTGGAGGCCTTTAGTGCAGCTTGGCTCCGAGTAAATGGACGGCTATCATTTGTTAAGAAGCTAGGTTTCATCTGGGTGCCTAATTGGGGTGTGTTTGAGCTGGAGGTATCAGGGGGGATCTGTTTGTGCCCAGGTGTTTGCCTGGCTTGTGGTGTGGAGATTTTTTTTTTTTGCTTGTGAGTGCAGGCTTCCAAATAATTGACAGTCTGGTGGAATCATCTCTTCTATATATGGCTAGATATGCATGAACTGCTCACAAGAAAAGCCAAGCAAATATAGAATGAAATAAAACCAGAACTCCACACCTATCCAGCCTTCTTGTGGTTTCGGCTGTTGGATTAGCAGCTGCCCTTTCTCTCCCCCACTCCCCACCAAGCCATATGGGAACCTATTTTTGTAATGTTGGTGTCCTGGGGATCCAGGACAACCTGGCCTAGGCTGGGTCTGCTCTTGAGGGGTCAAAATGATTTGCAATTGGGTTTTCCAAATTTCACATTTTTAAGTTGGGAGCAGTGCAGGTCAACTTCCTGTTTTCCATCCAGGGATTACATTAAGTACAGTAATAGAATAACAGTAGCACTTAGACTTATATACCGGTTCACAGTGCCTTTACGGCCCTCTCTAAGCGGTTTACAGAGTCAGCCTCTATTACCCCCAACAATCTGGGTCCTCATTTTACCCACCTTGGAAAGATGGAAGGCTGAGTCGACCTGGAGCCTGGTGAGATTTGAACTGCCAAATTGCAGCCAGCCGGCAGTCAACAGGAATAGCCTGTGGTACTGGACTCTAACCACTGCTCCATCACGACTCAAGAAGTGTTGGGGTCCATCATCAGTGCATCTTATAGACATTTCATGGCCCAGCTAGGTAACATCATCGGTACTGAAAAGGAATGGAGTTTGCAGAGAAGAAGGGGGAGGAGAAGGGGGAGAAGAAGAGAGGAAGGAAGAGGAAGAGGAGAAGAAGAAAGGAGAAGAGGAAGAAGGAGAAGAAAGGAAGAGGAGGAGGAGGAGGAGAAGAGGAGGAGGAGGAGGAGGAGGAAGAAGAAGAAGAAGAAGAAGAAGAAGAAGAAGAAGAAGAAGAAGAAGAAGAAGAAGAAGAAGAAGAAGAAGAAGAGGAGGAGGAGGAGGAGGAGGAGGAGGAGGAGGAGGAGGAGGAGGAGGAGGAGGAGGAGGAAGGGGAAGGGGGAGGAGGAGGACTGTGAATGCTGTCTGAGTTCGGTTTTCTTTTTGACATTTCACAACCCAACTAGGTAACATCATCAATCTAGGAAGGGAGTAGGGTTTACAGAGTACAGGAGAAGGAGGAGGATTGTGGGATCCTTGAAGACAGTGGGGTTTGCAAGGGAGGAGGAGGTCCTTGGTATTCTCTGAGCTTCATGGTTTTCTTGCCAACATTTCATGTCCCAACTAGGTAGCATCATCAATGCTAGAAGGGAGTGAGGTTTGCCAGAGCACTGATGGTGTTCCCTAATTGGGTCATAAAATGTCTCTAAGGAAACAACCAAGCTGAGACAGCACCAAGGACCCCACACAGTTCATCCCTGAGCTACAAATACTCTATTAATAATGGAACTCATTACTAATTACCACAACGAGAACATTTATAGCTCAAGGTAGAAGTGCACCAAGGACCTCACAGTAATAGACTTTGTTTCAAGATTCCTATTGGGTTTTCCCCAAATTGGGCCAAACTTCTATCAATCACTGGTTTGTAGAAAGAATTGGAAGAGGGTTACTTACAGGAGGCCGTTGCAGCCGAAAATGGAGCTCAGGAGCCTGTTTTCTCTGGCCGAGGGCTCGGGCCACCACAGGCATCCCTGACACGAGTGATGTCGAGCTGACCACACCCACTCTGGCCATGCCCACTCTGGCCCTCTGAGGTAAAATACAATCCTGATGCGGCCTTTGACACCCCTGGTGTAGGGTTTCCTGCCTGAGCAGGGGGGTTGGACTAGAAGATCTCCAAGGTCCTTTCCAACTCTGTTGTTTTAACTGGGTATCCAATCTCTTCTTTAAAAAAAAAAAAAAAACAGTGTTGGCGCCTCCGCAATTTCTGGAGGCAAGTCGTTCCGCTGATTATTCGTGTTATTGGAGAAAATGCAGGTAGTCCTCGACTTACGACCCCAATTGAGTCCAACATTGCTAAGCAACCTAGTTGTTAAGTGAGTCTTGCCCTGTTTTACAATTTTTCTTGCCGGAAAATCAGGAAGCAGGTCATTGGAAGGACTCTTCCCCCGCACCCCCCCGTCACCCTTGACCCTTTCTGCAAGTCAAACATCTGGAATATTCAGCAAGAGGGAACAAATAATTTGTCCCAGGCTTGCCCCAAAACACGTTGTGGTGACCTCATGAGTGACTCTTGGACAGACATTTGGGAGTCATCATCCCCAGGGTTAAACTGGCTGAGCAAAAAAATAAAAAAAATTCTCATGTAAGGTAGGGATAGAAGAGTGAGTCACGCAGTCACGCTTTCTTGTTGGCTGTGCTTTTATTGCATTTTATTCTTCTTCCTCCTCTTTTACCTCCCCGAACTGTACTTTAGGAAGGGAAGGTAGCTTTGGCCACTGGCCAGGGCCTCCCCACCGCCCCCGCAGTGCTGCCAGGACAAACTCTGAGTCATGAGGGACAGAGGTGGGAAGGGGGAAGGGGAAACCTCTAGAAAAAGGCAGCTCTCCAGAGGTCTTAGCACAATTCTACCTTGTAATTAATGAAAAGGAACCGAAACGCCTTTTGTATTGTGGTCGGACTACAGGGAATTGTTTTGGAGTATTATGGGAACTGGAGTCCCAATGCTGAGGGCACTCTAGGTTAGAGCATGGGGTTATAACAAGAACTTACTGTTTGTTTATTAAGAGTCCCCGGTGCTTTCTGAGCACGATTGTTTTCTTGCAGACACATCATGACCCAACTAGGTAACATCATCAGTGCTAGAAGGGGAGCGTGGTTTGCTCTCAAGTTTATATTCTAGCGTCTTGCCCTGTCAGTTTTGGTGACGGTGGTCTTAAGAGATTCTTTGGCTGGGCTGTTTGCTGTTGGCTTCTTTGGCAGTTTTATGTTTGGGGTATTGTTTACTTGATGGTTGGCCTGATGTTAACCTTGGAGTAAATCTATGCTGATCTGGGTGCTGACTGCTGGTGGAGAGGTAGTCGGGGTCTTTTAATTCCCTTTTTGGCTACTGGATTGTCTCTTTTGCAGAACAATAGCGCTTAAGACTTATATACCGCTTCACAGTGCTTTACAGCTCTCTCTAAGCCATTTTACAGAGTCAGCCATCTTGCCCCCAACAATCTGGGTCCTCGTTTTACTGGCCTTGGAAGGATGGAAGGCTGAGTCAACCTTGAGCCCGGTGAGGATCGAACTGCTGTCAGTCGACAGAATTAGCCTGCCGTACTGTTTTCTAATGAGCCATGGTGGCACAGTGGTTCGAGTGCAGTACTGCAGGCTACTTCTGCTGATTGCTGACTGACTGCAATTTGCCGGTTCCAATCTCACCGGATTCAAGGTTGACTCAGCCTTGCATCCTTCCGAGGTTGGTAAAACGAGGACCTAAATTGTTGGGGGCAATAGGCTGACTCTGTAAACCTCTTAGAGAGGGCTGTAAAGCACTGTAAAGCAGTATATAAGTCTAATTGCTATTGCTTAACACTGCGTCATGCCCCTGGTGGAGACTGGCTCTGAGTCAGAGGAGGAACAGCCGACAAGGAATGGAAGTGTGGCTCCAGGGTTTGTGGAGGAGGCTGGGGAAGGGCAGAGGCCGGCTGGGCAGTTAGAGGAGGACCCAGGCCCATCCCCTCTCCATCCTAGAGCACACAGGGAGGAGAGGATAAGGGAGAGACATGGTCTACTCAGGAGGAGAGGGCCTTGATCCTCTTCATGGGCTGCAGCTGTGACAACTGGATAAGTGGACAGACATGCGTATGGGCGAGTGCTGGAAACAAAGCGTGGAAATATCTCTAGTTTATTGTTCCTCTCTGAGTTTGGCGTCCTTCCCAGTGTGTGTTCTGTTATCTGTGGATGTCCTCCAGCCCTTATCTTGCCTGGCTTGTGTTGTTTTTTCCCTCCTTCTTGTAACTGCTTGTGTGGGAGTATTTTGTCTCCAGTCAAGGATATTTGGAGCTTGGAAGCAAAGTGAAGGAATAAAAGGGCCTCAACCGGGTTTTTGTGACTTTGTTTTGTATCCCCACCCTAGCTCATCACACACTGTGCCACCACACAGCCATATATGGCTAGTCTATGGATGCTGTTAATAACTATTGATGATGTTAACCTAGTTGGGTAATGAAACGTCTGCAAGAAAACAGGCAAGCTCCGAGATCACCAAGGACCCCCGATCTACAAATATTCTCCTTTATTGTTTGTTTGTGTCAAATGAAATGAATTGCCACCAATCGTCTTCCTTCCCCTCTTCTTCCCCTCTGCAGGGTCCACATATAGCATCGGTGACGCTCGCGGCTTATGAATGTAACTCAGTGAATTTTCCCGAGCCGCCCTACCCGGACCAGATTATCTGCCCCGAGAAAGAGGGAGTGGTAGGATCCATTTCGTTATGGACCATCATGTCCAAAGTCAGGCTGGAAGCCTGCATGTGGGTAAGACTGGCATAAATCCTGGCATAAATTACTTGTTCTATAGCAGGGATCTCGATACTTGGCAACGCTAAGACTGGTGGACTTCAACTCCCAGAATTCCTCAGCCAGCATAGTTGAAGTCCACCAGTCTTAACGTTGCCAAGTATCGAGATCCCTATGTAGTGGTGGCAGGCTGCCGGTTCGCACCGGTTCTAGCGATCCGGTAGCGCCAGTCAGCAGTTGGCTCCGCCCTTTCCTGTCCTATATTTCCTTTCTTTGTAGCTCAGCTGATAGGCGTGGCAAAGAAGATTGTCACGCCTCAGCTGTTTTACTCACTAGCGCTTGATGATAAGGTAAGTTTTCATGCTTAAAATTGCCCATTTTAGAATGCTCTGAACTCCTTCTCCTTTATTGTTTGTTTATGCGTGCGAGAAGCGCGCAGCCACAGAACCAGTAGTAGAATATTTTTAATTCCACCACTGTCCCTGTGCTATAGAATTTGCTTAAATTGAGTTGATGGTTGTGGTCAGCGTGGTCATAAAAATGGTTCCTGAATGTCAGGCTTCAAAAACAAAACAAAACACACACTAAGTGTCAGGGTTCTGGCATCCACTTCCATTTAAATCGTGATCTCTAGCCGCATCTCAAAAGTTAAAGAAGATTTATTAGGAGTGAGCATTCGGGTGCTACCTGGCTGTAGCCAACTCTGAGACACATCATTCATTTCACCCTTGACCCTGGTCTTCCACTCCCTTGATGTATATTCTCCAATGGGACACATCCATAGCCAAGAGTCATCCATCATGCTCTCCAGTAATAATCTTGTGCGGCAGAAGCTTCGGTTGCCTAGAAATTACCTATGAAAGCATTTAAGGAATGTACTCCTTCCCCCACTCCCTTTCTGCTGGCAACTGTAAAAGATCAGAGAAATATTTTTGAGTTGACCCTGAGATTCTTCCGAACAGATTCCTTTATTGTTTCTTACCTGTGGACAGAAATCTTAGTGAATTAAAGCAGACTCGCTACACCACAAAACATATACAATAGAATCTCTGGTCACAAATGCTTCCGATCATGACTAAATCGGGTTCTGACCAAAACATTGATAACTTTTTGAATCTGGTCACAAACACGTACTCGGGTGGCGATCAAACACGACTGCATCCGATTTCCCCTTCCGCACCATTTTTTTTTTGGTAAGCGCATGCTCAGTCAGTCTCGCTTCCGGTTACGACCAAATTGGGTTGCGACTGAAGTTACGGAAGGAATGACAGTTGTGACCACAGGTTCTACTGTATAGGTTTTCCTCAAAGTGTGACCACCATTGAGCTTAAAATTTCTGTTGCTAACCAAGCCACTCGGATTTCTTCAATGTGTTTATTTTCTTTTTGTCAGCAAAAATAAAATGCAAAACGTGCAGAAGAAACATCCAACACTTAACTTGTTGGAAGCAAGACAGTTGAGAAGTGAGTTTCACCCCAACCACATTTGTCATGTGAATCACTGCAGTTATGATGTTAGTAACACGGTTGTTAAGTGATTGGGGCTCCCCCGTTGATTTTGCTTGTCGGAAAGTCGCAAAATGTAATCATGTGTACACTATCATAAATACATGCCAAATGTCAAACATTTAAAATTCGATCACATGACCACGGGGATGTTGCAGTGGTTATAAGTCTGAAAACTGGCCATAAGGCACTTTTTTGGTGTTGTTGTTACTTCAAATGGCCACTTAAATGGGTGTAAGTGAAGGACTACCTGTACTCTGGGAACTATTAGGGAGGAGCTATCTTCACCCTCTTTCTCTCACAGATACTATCTGAACTGTGTGTCTATGGAGATTCTTAGTCATCCAGGTCATGGTTATTCCAAAGGTGCTTTCTTCAAGAGGCAACTGGGCTTTCTTAGTTTTTCCCTGAAGATGTTTCACTTCTCATACAAGCCAAAGAACTGAAGAAGCTCCTGGGATAAGAAATGATCATCCAAGAAGCCGAAAACTGAAGAAACTCCTTGGATGAGAAGCAATTGTCCAAGAAGCCAAAGAACTGAAGAAGCTTCTGGGATGAGAAATGATCATCGAAGAAGCGAAAGAACTGAAGAAGCAAATAAGAAACGATGATCCAAGAAGCCGAAGAACTGAAGAAGCTTCTGGGATAAGAAATGATCATCCAAGAAGCCGAAAACTGAAGAAACTCCTTGGATGAGAAGCAATCGTCCAAGAAGCCAAAGAACTGAAGAAGCTTCTGGGATGAGAAATGATCATCGAAGAAGCGAAAGAACTGAAGAAGCTCCTGGGATGAGAAATGATCATCGAAGAAGCGAAAGAACTGAAGAAGCTCCTGGGATGAGAAATGATCATCGAAGAAGCGAAAGAACTGAAGAAGCTTCTGGGATGAGAAATGATCATCGAAGAAGCGGAAAACTGAAGAAACTCCTTGGATGAGAAATGATCATCGAAGAAGCCAAAGAACTGAAGAAGCAAATAAGAAACGATGATCCAAGAAGCCGAAGAACTGAAGAAGCTTCTGGGATGAGAAATGATCATCCAAGAAGCCGAAAACTGAAGAAACTCCTTGGATGAGAAGCAATCGTCCAAGAAGCCAAAGAACTGAAGAAGCTTCTGGGATGAGAAATGATCATTGAAGAAGCCGAAGAACTGAAGAAGCAAATAAGAAACAATGACCCAAGAAGCCAAAGAACTGAAGAAGCTCCTTGGATGAGAAGCAATCGTCCACGAAGCCGAAGAACTGAAGAAGCTTCTGGGATGAGAAGCAAAACATCTTCAAGGAAAATCCAAGAAAGTCCAGTTGCCTCTTGAAAAAGCACCTTTGGGATACCTGTCTTTGGCTCCTTTGGAAAGCAGTACCCCTTTGGCATTCCGGACAGCATTCCATCATACTGAGATTCAACCAATTTGCCTGGCCCACAGATAGATTGGATTGAGAAGACTTTACATTAAATGGTCGCTAAGTTTCAGCCGCTGCCACATAAGTCTCTGGATCTGTAGAGACTGAGTAAGATCTCAGACTTGGAAGTGGGGGATCAGAGAGATCATGCCCAAATGTTTAATTCTAAATGGGACGTTATGCGGACTCTGAAACTGTGTGTGGATTGATCATTCATTTGCATGTACAGATAATCCCCAACTTACAACAGTTCATTTAGTGACCCTTCAAAGTTACAACGCCACTGAAAAAAGGGATGACCGTTTTTCACACTTATGACCCCTGCAGCATCCCCATAGTCACGTGATCAAAATTCAGACATTTGGTAACTGACTCATATTTATGACGATTGCAGTGTCCCAGGGTCATGCTGACTATGGGAAAGCCAGATTCACTTAACAGCTGTGTTCCTAACTTAACAACTTCAGTGATTCACTCACCAACCGTGGCGAGAAAAGTCGTTAAATGGAGCAAAATTCATTAAACAGCTTAGCAACAGAAATGTCGGGCTCAATTGTGGTCTTAAGTCATAGGACTAGTTGTCGGTTGATGACCCCATAATCCCTCGTGAGGCAACTGAATGAGCTGAGTGTTTACTGGCCGGATGCCCTTCCTGTTGCCCATGCGGAATTTTGCAGCAGATAAATTCTCATTGTGCCTACCTGTACCACTTCAAAAGGAAGTTGCACATTGAATCAAACGTTAGCCACAGCAGTTTTGAACTCCGCTGGTGTCGTAAGTTGAGGACTACCTGTATTCCTTGCACTGAGGCCATGCCGATGTCGTGCTCCCGTCGCGCACAGTTTGAAAACGTGTTTATTTGTGCGCTCTTAACACAGCCGCCACAGATGCGGCCATCGTTATCTCTGTCGAGAGAAGGAAAAAAGGCAGCAGCCAAAACAGACCCAGCAATTGGGAAATACTTTTCTCCCATTTCTCGTGAGCCTCTTCCACGGGGCCAGCCGAGCAGAGAGAGACATCTTCCAAGAAAAATAATAATAAAAAGAGCTACCAAATGTTTTCGGCTGCTACCGGAGAAGTGTCGTATGACTTGGGGGTGGGGGGGTTGGGGAGGATCTCTCGTTATCTGATGTCACAACATGTTTTCTGCTTGACTTTGTTTACCGAGCCTTAAAACCCCCGCTTGCTTCTTTCCTGTTCGCTAAAGAGTCTGGCAAGTGACTCTTTGGATGTTTTCTCCCCCTTTGCCCTAATTAGGGTTTGAACTGGAGAAGCCGGCAACGCAACACGTGTGTGTGAGTACTCACACCCATCCACAATGCACACGCACACTGCTGTGTGGTTCTCACTTCTGTTCAGCAGGCTTGTTCCCAGTGGGAACACATGGCCAGGTACAGGTTTATTTATGGATTAATTAAATTTATCAGCTGCCCATCTCGCTACCAAGAGATTCTACGGGTTGCTAAATTCATTAAGAATCTGGTGCCTTGATAAGTAGGCATCCCATTGGTTCCTACACATTTATTTACCTGTATGTGTCGAAACTGCTTTCAGCATCATCTTTTGACCATCAAATCCCAAAGGACAAAATGGGATATTTCTCCTTTTATCACTGGAGTCCCATGATGTCACAGGTTAACCAGAACAGAAAATGTCTTTATACTTTAGCTGAAATATCCCCCAACTGTTTACAGGTCATCCTCAACTTACGACGGCAATTGAGCCCCAAATTTAGGTTGCTAAGTGAAATGCTTGTTAAGTGTGTTTGTCCCATTTTACAAGCTTCCTTGCCATGGTTGTTAAGTTAGTCACTCATTTGTTAAGTGAATCTGGCTTCCCCATTGACTTTGCTCGTCAGAAGGTCGCAAAAACGGATCACAAGACCGCAGGACACTGCAACGGTCATATATATGAATCAATTGTCATAGGTCTCAGTTTTGATTGTGTGACCATGGGGACAATGCCAAAATCGTAACTCTGAAAAACGGTCAAGAGTCACTTTTTTCACTGCTGGTGTAACTTTGAACGGTCGCTAAATGAACTTTTGTAAGTCGAGGACTACCTGCATTGTTTTAGCTTGTCCTTTTTTCAAATAGATGTGATGAGGATAACAAATCTCCCCAAGAAAATGGTTTGGGGGCTTCTGTTGTAAGGGAAGGTTGAGAGAAAATAAATAAATTATATATATAAATATGTGTGTGTGTGTGTGTGTGTGTATCTGTGTGTACACATATACATATTGCAAACTATCCTAAAAATACGAGTTCCAGGTGTAGCTATAAAAGAAGAGACATACATCACAATCTCCGAAACGTAAACTATATTATCCATTTAGCTTTCGTTAGCCTCTGCTAACAACGTCAGAGTGTAAAAAACTACCATTGGAGAGATATTCGCCTTTATGCATCATTGATCAATTTAGCCATTGTGCGCGTAACAGGCCCGCCCACCCGCCTCCAACCTGTGATTAGCTCTTATCGTTTTTACCTCAGACATGTCAATCGATGCGGGCTTAACTCCTATTGCTTCCTCCCCTATTGCGCCCAGCTTAGGCTGCTCATCCTCAGGAAATGGTGCTGAACTGTCAAATATTACTTTGACAACATTCTCTCCAACCCCCTCCATATATACATGTCCATATACATACCGTGCTTCCCTCAAAATAAGACCCTGTCTTATATTTTTCTTTTGCCACCAAAAAAAGGCACTAGGTCTTATTTTGGGGGGACGTCATCCACTGACCAACCTCACTTGCATGTGTTGTCCCCAGCCTCCTTTTCACTGTCAGAGGCCTTCAGGGACTTCTTCTGCAGCCGGCAAGGCTTTCCTGCAGCCGATAACAGAGCTCTGGATCGATCCGGAGCTTTGTCATCAGCTACAGAGGCCTTCAGGAAAGCCTTGCCAGCTGCAGAAGAAATGGGCCGGCAAGGCAGGTGTCAGGGTGTGCGAGTCCTGGCTAAAACTGTCCAAAGGTAAGTAGTAGGACAGCTCCACCCCCCACATCCCCATCCTAGCTTACTTTTTACCCGTGCACTATGCAGTGGCCAGGATCTTAATTAGGGCTTATTTTGGGGGTAGGGCTTATTTTGGGCGCACATGTAAAAACCAAGCTAGGACTTACTTTCAGGGTAGGTCGTATTTGGGGGGGAAACAGGATACATACACACATGTACACATATAACACACACACTGTGTGTGTGTGTGTGTGTGTGTGTGTCTGTGTGTATTTCTGAATATATTTATATTTCTGCTGAAAAAGTGAGTTGGAAGTTGTCATTGTGACTCAGAAGCTGCAGCTGGGACTCTGTTTAATGTCTGGAAAAAAGATGAGGGCAAGCACTTTTAGAAAACAACTTCCTCAGAATTTTTTTTTATTAAATTGACAACAGATAACTAAATGAGTCACAGATTGATTCTGAAGCTCCTTTTTCTTCAGAAAGACAGTTGACCTCATCCTTTTTTTTTCTTGAGATCTTTTTAAGGAAACTGACTGTGTTTGGGAGGCTTTAAAAATTTCATAAATAAATCAACTGCCAGTACAGGCACTCCTCGATTTACAACAGTTCGTTTAGTGACCAAAGTTACGAAGATACTGGGAAAAGTTACATAGGACGATTCTTCACACTTACGACCATTGCAGCATCCCCACGGCCACGGGATCAAAATTCAGATGCTTGGCAACGGGCTCGTATTTCTGGCGGTTGCAGTGCCCCGGCGTCATTTTGCAATACCGTTTGCAACTTCTGACCAGCAAAGTCAATGGGGAAGCAAGATTCGCTTAACAACCGTGTTACTGATTGAACAATTGCAGTGATTCACTTAACAACTGCTGCAAGAGAGGTCTAAAATGGGGCAAAAATCACTTAAATGTCTCACTTAGCAAGATAAATTTTGGATTCGATTATGGCTGTAAGTCGAGGACTACCTGTAAAGATAAAGAGAGATGGCGATATGGATGGATGGATAGATAGATAGATAGATAGATAGATAGATAGATAGATAGATAGATAGATATGGATGGATATAGATAGAAATAGAGTTGGATAGATGGATGGAGATGATGGATGGATAATTGGATGGATGGATAGATATAGAGATAGGGAGGGAGGGAGGATGGATGGATGATGGATGGATGGGTGGATGGATGGATGGATGAGTAGATACATAGATGAGGGAGTGAGATGAGGTGAAATAGAGTTGGATGGATGGATGGGTAAGTAGGTAGATATGGGTGGAGTGATAGAGATGAGATAGAAATAGAATTGGATGGATGGATAGATGGGTAGGTAGATAGGGAGGGAGGGAAATAGAGATAGAGATGAGTGAAATAGAGTTGGATGGATGCGTAAGTAGATAGATATGGAGGGAGTGATAGAAATGAGATGGAAATAGAGTTGAATGGATGGATCGTTGGTTGGTTGGTTGGTGAGGGAGGGAGGGAGGGAGATAGATGTAGAGATGAGGTAGAAATAGAGTTGGATGGATGGTTGGGTAGGTAAGTAGGTAGATATGGGCGGAGTGATAGAGATGAGATAGAAATAGAATTTGGATGGGTAGATAGGGAGGGAGGGAAATAGAGATAGAGATGAGGTGAAATAGAGTTGGATGGATGGATGGATGGATGGATGGATGGGTAAGTAGATGGATATGGGCGGAGTGATAGAAATGAGATAGAAATAGAGTTGGATGAATGGTTGGGTAGGTAAGTAGGTAAATATGGGCGAAGTGATAGAGATGAGATAGAAATAGAGTTGGATGGATGGGTAGGTAGGTAGATAGGGAGGGAGGGATAGAGATAGAAATAGAGATGGATGGATGGATGGATGGATGGATGGGTAGATAGATAGATAGATAGATAGATAGATAGATAGATAGATAGATAGATAGATAGATAGATGCGAGTCAGTTGCTGTGCCCACAATGCTCTCATGTGACCTTCCCAAGGTAGGTAGGTGGCCATCCAAACACCAGAACCGAGTCTTAAGTAGGACTGGGGAGATCCACTGTAACTTTGAACAGTCGCTAAGTGAGGAACAATCTCTTGTGCTTTCTTCCACTCAGATAGGAAGTTTGTATCACTCCTAAATGCCAACGGGTGGGACTGGGTACATACGCTCATGGCATGTTCTGAACAGGCTTCCTTCCTTTGCACCTCCACAACCAACTTTTCACTTGTTTGTAGTGGGGGGACAGGGGACGGCTGGTTTATTCCGTTTATTACAGTCAGCGCAGAAATACAACCAGTCCTTGCAGTCTCAAATCCCTTTGTTCACTTTGGAGCACCTGAGTACAGGTGATGACGAACGGTCAGGTTATAAGAGTGCAAAGGGCCTCCAAAATTAGCTCCAGCTATCAACTCTTTTGATAAATGCTCTAGCAGGGCATCTGTTTCACATGGCATCATGTGTTCTGCACGCGTTCTGTTTTGCAACCTCACGGCATGTGACTGGACGAATTCAGGGAAAGTTCATTTCTAGTGCAAAACCTTTTTTTTTTATTTTTTCCCTTCTGTTAGCAACGCGGAGCCAAAACAAAGACTTCCATTATTATGTTTTTTTTACAGTGGAAAACACATTTGTTTTCCCTTATTTTATTTTATTTTTTTGCAAATGACATCATCAAAACCCAAGAAGCTGCTGCAAATTAATTGCTTAGCCAGGAAGAAGCAAGTTGTTTTTCTGGCTCGCTTTTCCAGCTTCTTTCTTCCAGCAAGCTGTCAGATTTCCACCCATTTATATTCATTTCTTTTGTCTTCCCTGAAAATAATCGTTGCTAAGAAGGGGCAGCTTCCTCTTCTCCCGCAGAATTCCTCCATCAATTCTGCAGAGCCAGCCACGGCGTGACAAGGCATTCGCTTAATCAAAAAAATAATCTTTTTTTTCTTCACAAGTTAGCATTCCCAAATGTGCTGGAAAGCATTTTTTTTTCCAGAATCCCCAATCAGCCTGAAGGAAGCTGGATTAAATCAAGGAAGATTGCAGGGGTTTCCTTTTCTTATTTTTATTTGCAAATACTCCTCGACTTAAGACCTCAATGGAAAAGATGAAAGATTTATACGATCTGAAGAAAAACCCAAGTTTTAAAGTAGATCACCTACCAGAATATTTTCTTTTAGGAATTATGTCAAAAAAATATAAGAAGGGTGAGCTTTATTTGGTTTATACACATTATTACTGCAGCAAGGATAGCATTTGCCCAGAACTGGAAAGAGACAGACATACCAAGTGAAGAAGAGGTAATAAATAAAATCTTGATATGCGCTGCAATGGACAAGCTAACTCTAGAAATGAAAAACAAAAATGAATCGGCATATTACGCAATTTGGGATAAATTCTATCACTGGTGGGAGCAGAGAGGAAAGTCTTAAGTTGGGAAAGGAGTTGCTGAAAGGGTAAATGATTGGATGAGATAAAAAGAAGACAAATGATGTTGGCAATGTAATAAATGAACGAACAAATATGTATATATTTGAATAATTGTTTATAGGAAGATTATATGTGTGTATGTGTGTGTTTTCTTAAGTTTTCGCGGGCACTTACATATATGGTATTCAGCTTTGTTCGGGTATTTCCCCATGTCATTATAGTTGTGCTTTTAAAGTTGTAGCAACATTTCAGAAGAATCTCATCTGCCATCATCAGGCTTCTGTGTTGTGTTCATCTGTGAGTCAGACTTTCACAGCCGTTTCTGTTTTAAATTTGGTGCTAGCCTACGCTGTGCCAGAATGGTTTTTTCTTCATCCTGATTAGTTGGGAGACTTGGTCTGTGGGTTTTTTTGGTCTTGGAGTTTGACAAAAACAAAAAGTCTGACTCACAGACGAACACAATACAGAAGCCTGATGATGGCAGATGAGATTCTGCCGAAACGTTGCTATAACTTTAAAAGCACAACTATAATCACGTGGGAAAATACCTGAACAAAGCTGAATACCATACATGTAAGTACCCGCGAGAAAATACCCGGACAGAGCTGAATGTCATACATACATACATACATACATACATACATATGCGATATTGACCAAAAGTTATGTCAAAACATGTTCAACGTTTTTAATTGTTTTGTTTAATTAAATATTTAAAAAATTAAAAAAAAGACCTCAGTGGAGCCCAAAATTTATATTGCTAAGCGAGACTTTCATTACGTGAACTTTAAAGTGGAATTTCGTGAAATCCTCAACTTACATCCCCAAATGAGCTCAACATTTCTGTTGCTAAATGAAATGCTTGCTAAATGAGTTTTGCCCTGTTTTACGACCTTCCGTGCCACGGTTGTTAAGTGAATCACTGGAGCTGCTACATTAGCAACGCGCTTGTTAAGTGAATCTGGCTTCCCCATTGACGTCATATAACCCTAGGTCATTGCATCCGTCATAAATATGAGTCAGCTGCGAAGCATCTGAATTTCCATCATGTGACTATGGGGATACTGCAATGGTCTTAAGTGTGAAAAACTGTTATAAGTCACCTTTTCAGTGCCATTATAACATTGAACATCACTAAACGGACTGTTGTAAGTCGGGGACTGCCTATTAAGTTTGTCTGCCTTCATCTCACTGCGTGGATGTGTTCCTTTTGTACACTCTGTACAGCCGGGGTCTCCAACCTTGGCCCCTTTAAGGCTTGTGGACTTCAACTCCCAGAATTTGCTTTGCTGGCTGAGGAATTCTGGGAGTTGAAGTCCACAAGCCTTTAAAGGGGCCAAGGTTGGAGACCCCTGCTGTAGAGAATCCATCAGATTTTTACCTGGCTAGTCCTCGACTTACAACCCATAATGGAGCCTGCCCATCATCATCATAAGTCATGACAGCCATAAAATGGATTCTTTTGGGACCTTTTTTTGTACCAGGTATTATGCTAGCCAGGGGTTTGCCATAGGGGCAGTTTGGTTGAAAAATGGAACGATACGCCAATTTTCAGCAAAAACCCTCGTAAAACACAGTTATGTGACTTGAGAGGGCCGGGATTTGCAAATGGCCGTAAACGCAGCCCGTTTGGTAAGCAGCTGAAGTTCAGTCACATTATTTGGAGGTCAGTCATCATAACTGCAATGGAATTCAAGAGGGGTAGGATTTAGATCAATTTGTGGGGACATAATGACTCTCAGCTTAGTCCTAGTGATAAGAGCACCAGGCTAGAAAGCAGGAGACCATGAGTTCTAGTCTTACCTGAGCCATGAAAGGCGGCTGCGTGATTTTAGGCCAATCACCGGGAGACAGTGAGTTCTAGTCCCACTTTAGGCATGAAATCTGGGTGACTTTAAGCCAATCACTAGGAGACAGGGAATTCTAGTTCTGTCTTAGGCATGAAATCTGGCTTAGGTGACATTGGGCCAATCACCAGGAGACAGGGAATTCTAGTTCTGTCTTAGGCATGAAATCCAGCCGTTGTCTCCTGGCCAATCACCAGGAGACAATGAGTTCTAGTCCCACCTTTAGGCATGAAATCTGGCTTAGGTGACTTTGGGCCAATCACCAGGAGACAGGGAATTCTAGTTCTGTCTTGGGCATGAAATCCAGCTGGGTGACTTTAAGCCAATCACTGGGAAACGGTGAGCTCTAGTCCCGCCTTAGCTATGAAAGCCAATTGGTTGTCTTTGGACCACTCCTTCTCTCTCAGCCCAACCCACCTCACAGGGTGGTTGTTGTGGGGAAAATAGGGAAGAAATAGTTGTTTTGCCTATGTTCACCGCATTGAGTTGTTTGCAGAAATAATAAAGGATACGGACAAACAAATGAAAAGTATTCCATTGAGATGTGACTTATCCCATTGAGATGCATCGTTGTTTTGCTTTTATTAAGCCCCCCTCCCAAATGTGATTCTTTCTGCAAAGGCCCTGAGGCCTCAAAGTTACTGACTCTTTTTCCTGTGCTTTTTAAAGTATTTTTTTAAAAAATACATTTATTTCTGATTGCGCTGGTTGTAAAAACACTCTCTTAGGACTGGACCACAAGTTAGTGTTTGTGTGTGAGTGTGTGTGTATGTGTGTGTGTGTGTAGGGGAACCGAATTGTCACAGCACCCAAGTATGTAACCGAAGCTTGCACCTGCTTCTGATGTGGGCAGGATCGCCTCGGTTTCAATTTTCATTCAACCTGTTTACCATCTGAATCTTTTTTTTTTCTTTCAAACCCATATTAAGAGTAGCAAATGGTCTGATTTTACGCCAATACCTCCCTTTCCCCTCCACTTGCCCCCCCTCCCCTACACCGTGCAGCCTGGCTGGCTTGCTTTGAGTCACTCAATGCCACTTCCTCCTAAGGGGACTATTCTGCGGTGCATCTGCACTTGCCTTGTGGGCCGTGTGGCCAATTTATGAAGATACGCTTGGATGGGTGATGCTGCTGCTTTCGGAGCAGGTGGTGCTTTGCTTCTCGACAGTTCAGGATTATTTCATTTCCCTCCACTTCTCTTACATGGGCACCTGCGTAGAATTACCTTCCCCATCTTCTCCACCCATCGAGGTAGACCAGGCCAAGGAGCAAGACCCCACAGGGATTCCAAAAATATGACTTTCTTGTGGGCAGGTCTGGGTTTTTTTTTAAAAAAAAATATAGTTGGAAGGGTCCTTAGAGGTCTTCTAGTCCAACCCCCTGCTTAGGCAGGAAACCCTATACCATTTCAGACAAATGGCTGTCCAAACTCTTCTGAAAAACTTTTAGGGTTGAAGAATTCACTAACTTCTGAAGGCAAGTGGTTCCACTGATGAATTGTTCTCACTGTCAGGAAATTCCTCCTTAGTTCTAAGTTGCTTCTCTCCTTCATTAGTTTCCATCCGTTGCTTCTTGTCCTGCCTTCAGGTGCTTTGGAGAATAGCTTGACTCCCTCTTCTTTGGGGCAGCCCCTCAGATATTGGAAGACTTCTATCATGTCACCCCTAATCCTTCTCTTCATCCAACTACACATTATCCAGTTCCAGAATCACTCTTCATATGTTTCAGCCTCCAGTTCCCAAATCCTCTTTGTTGCTCTTCTCTGCACCCTTTCTAGAGTCTCAACATCTTTTTTACATCGTGGTGACCAAAACTGGATCCATTATTCCAAGTATGGCCTTACCGAGGCCTTATAAAGCGGTATTAACACTTCCCGTGATCCTGATTCTATCCCTCTGTTAATGCAGCCTAGAACCGCGTTGGCTTTTTTTGGCAGCTGCAGCACGCGCCTGGCTCCTATTCAAGGGATTGTCTGCTAGGACTCCAAGATCCCTCTCACAGTTACCACTATTGAGCTGTTAATGGAATCTTTCTCATGGACGTTTCTAAGAAGTGATTGGCCGGCCATTCGTCTGAAATGGTAGAAGGTTTCCTGCCTGAGCGGAGGGTTGGACTAGAAGACCTCCAAGGTCCCTTCCAACTCTGTTATTCTGAATCTTAAAAGTCTTCTCAAAGATTCAGTGCCCCTTTGGAAGGACCACAGGGTCAAGTCAGGACTAGTCTGAGTTTCTTCCTCGTCTTTTTTCCCCTTTCTCGGGACTGTGCAACCATTTTCTCTCTCCCTCTTCCTTCTCAAGGCCCCAGCCACCTTCCTTAATAGAACCTGGGATTTTGCAAATGGCTTTGCCAGGGATAATGGAAGTTGGAGTCCATCCTATCCGGGGAGCATTTGGCTGCTTTGAAAATTAGAAGAACTCTTCTGCCTCATAGGCAGGACAATCCAGCCCACAGCTCAGCTGATGTTCTCTGACTAGAATGAGCCTTAATCTTAACCCCATTAGTGTTGCTTGGAAAGTGTTTTTTTCCTTGGTAATTCCTTGATAAGGATATTGCGCAGGGGTGGGATTCAACCGGTGTTATTACCGGTTCGGTGATAAGGTTTTGTGGGGTTCACGTAATACAACAAAAGCTGTGCCGCCTGGACAGCTGATAAGTGCTGCGCTCAGGTGCTCAGCGTTTGAAAAACGCCTCTTTTACTGCTTTTTCGACCTCAGCTGTGCCGCGCAAAGCAGCTGAGGTTGAAAAACCAGGAAATAAAGGTCAGGTAAGAGCCCGGGCGGGGGCAGGTGGGCCAAACAGCAGCAGACACAGAACCGGTTATGTTACCTAGTGGGGCAATGAACTATCTGCAAGAAAACCACCATACTCAGGGAACACCAAGGACCCCACAGAAGCATAAGGGTACCCCAGTCATCCTTTATATATACCGCCTCCTATCGAAACCAGTTGGTTTCTCTTTTTGGAGAAAGGAGAGGCTTCACTGGGCAAAGTAAGTACCCCCCCTGCTGTGTGATGGCATCAGAACACGTTGGCCATTCTTTCTGCCTGGTAGGAACAGCCTAAGGAGATATCTATGGAGACACTCAATCATCCAGGTTGTGGTTGTCCCAAAGGTGCTTTTCAAAAGGCAACTGGACTTTCTTGGGTGTTTCATTTTTCTGTAAAAACATTTCACTTTTCATCCAAGAAGTTTTAACAGAGTTGGAAGGGACCTTGTAGGACATCTAGTCCAACCCCCTGTCCAAACAGGAGACCCTGCCTACACCATTTCTGACAGATGGCAGTCCAGTCTCCTTGAAAACTTTCAGTGATGAAGCTCCCATAACTTCCAAAGGCAACTTCTGTTCCATGGGTTGATTGTTCTCACTGTCAGAAAATTCCTCCTATTTCCAGGTTAAATCTGTTTCTTTGATCAGTTTCCATCCATTATTCCTTCTCTGGCCTTCAGGTGCTTTGGAAAATAGCTTGACCCCGTCCTCCTCTCTGTGGCAGCCCCTCAAATATTGGAAGACTGCTATCCTGTCTCCCCTGGTCCTTCTCTTCCCTAGACTAGCCAAGCCCAGTTCCTGTAACCGTTCTTCATATGTTTTAGTCTCCAGTCCCCAAATCATCCTGGTTGCTCTTCTCTGCACTCTTTCTAGACTCTCAACATCCGTTTTTTAGTTTTCTTCTAGTTCAACCCCTGCTCAAGTAGGAGCAGTTAAGAAGGTTAAGATCTGGGCCGGCAGCCCAGGTTTGAGACCCAACCAGCACTCGATGGGGTGAGCTCCCATCCTCACCTCAGCTCCTGCCAACCTAGTAATTCGAAAGCACACAACTCCTAAAATATTGGAACACTGCTATCATGTCCCCTCTGGTCTTGGATGAGAAGTGAAAGGTTTGCAAGGGGAGGAAATAAAACCAAGAAAGTCCAATTGTCTTTTGAAAAGCACCTTTGGGACAAGAGAGATGGTTCTCATGCTCCAGAAATCTGTATCTCTCCCCACCTCCCTGTTGGAAGAAATTATCTTTCTGGGTTCAGTTCCAAGTGGGGAAAAAGACACTGGAAACATGGTTTAATGGTGGACAGGACCCCAGGGCTTGGAGCTCCAACGTGAAAAGAATGATCACATGCTTCAAGATGAAGGAAAAGAAGAAAGGGCCAATATGCTGAGTGGGTTTTATACCCTACGTTGGGATTTGAATTTGAGCTTGTATTCTGATTGGTTGTCAGACTCCCATGGGGCCACGCAACTCTGCAGGCTGTCCTGAGTCCCAGGTTTGGTTGAGCTTTGCTGGATGATGATGACGTAATGAAAGGGCTTTGTGCAATTCCTATAACTCTACCTGCAGTAGAACTTTGTTATGTAAAATAGGCTGGCCTAGGCCAGAGTAATGGCCCATTAGCAAAGGTGGGGGGGCTAAGTTTCTGCTTCTGAGGTGAGTTTCTGCTTCTGAGTTTCTTCCCTTTTGGGGGGAAATATTCTGCCTTTTTAAAATTTCCTAGGATATTTCATTTCTCTAGGAGAGGGGTGGGTGATAACTTCCTACATCCCCTTTCAAACTCTTGAGCCAGAGGTCTCAGCTCCGCTCCTCCTTGTTGAGTCGGCTTTCTCATTCAGATAGGAATTTCCATCTTTTAGACCCGGGGACTCTCCGTATCATCACCACCACCACCACCCACCACCACCCAATGCAGATAACGAGAAGAAAAAACCACCAGGATGTTTGCGGTGGCAAGTATTTTCGAACAGCGCAGAGAGAGGCGAGTGCATATATATCAAAATAGCCCTTTGCAAGCAAACACAAAGGAGCCACAATGCTCCCCACCCCGGGCAGCTGCCAAGAAAACAAAGGAAAACTCAACCGCTAAAGAGCAGCTTGAAAAAAGGGGCACCTTTAAAGAATGGGTCAGCTGGAAGGAAGACACCTGCCGGTGGTGGCCGAGGTGCGTCCCTCCTCCGGACAGCTGCCCGGTTGTTTGTTACACCTTTCCTGCGATTTAAATGCACTGCTTGAATCCAGGCCAAGCTTCCTGTTCCGTTAACCTTTGATTAGCCAGGTGGCCAGTGCTGATTTCTGCCTCTGTGTCACAGTCCTTCCCGCTCCGAGTTGTGGGTTGACTGCCAAGGGTGACCCAGGCTGGTTTGGGTCCCGAGGCAAAAAAATAATAATTTTAAAAAGAATTCGTTTCTCCCACCTGGCCGAAGCGAAGTTGCAGCCTGGCTGGGGATAATTTCCTGTTGTTCCTCATCTCAGCCATCTGATTCAGAGAGGCTTTGGTGCTGGCCTTGTCTGGAATCCAAATGTTTGGAGCAGGAAGGGCAATTTCTTCTGCTCTCCGGTCTCCTTCTGGTGCTTTGGAAACTAAATTGACCCCAATTTCTTTGTGACAGCCTCTCAAATGTTGGAATACTATCATGTCCCCGCTAGTCCTTCCTTTCTCTAGACTGGCCAAACCCAATTCCTGCAGCCATTCTTCCTATGTTTTAGCCTCCAGGCCTTTTAATCATCTTAATTGCTCTTCTTGCACTTTCCCCAAAGTCTCAACATCCTTTTTTTGTAAGGTAACCAATGCTGGTTGCAGTATTCCAGATGTGCTCCAAAGGAACGCCAGTTAAGGGTGCTGCGTGATAGCCCTTTCGACACGTCCTGACATTATTGCGGTATTATGCCTTTAAATTAGAAGTCAGAACTGCAGACCGAGGTCTCGTCTTGTTGCCGAGATCTGATTCCTGATCTTAAAACTTACTCAACCTTCGAGCTACATTAGAAGCAGAATTTATTGATTTCATATTTTTTTTATTCCACCTTTATTACTTTATAAGTAACTCAAGGTAACAAACATATACAATCTTCCTCCTAATTTTTTCCAGAAGGGAAACTTTGTGAGCTGGGTTGGGTTGAGAGGAAGTGACTGGCCCAGGTCACCCAGCCGACTTTCATGCCTAAGACAAGATTAGAACTCACCGTCCCCTGGTAATTGACCTAAAATCACCTAACTGGCTTTTATGTCTAAAGTGTGACTAGAAATCACCGTCTCCTGGTCACCCCAGCCAGCTTTCATACCTAAGGCAGGACTAGAACTCCCTGTGTCCTGGTTTCTGTGGTCTTCTGGCTTCTAGGCCAACTCTAAATTGTTCCTCTAAGAACACTACAATGGTAGTATCCGTAGTAACAAAATTATTCCAATTATTTTTATTGTTGTTTTATTATTATCAATTATTATCTGTCTTGTCAGAACAGACCAAAAAAAGCACAAACCTTTAGTGCATTTCAGAAAACTGCCTCCACAAAAGGTACTCCTCGTCTTACGACCACAGTTGAGCCCAAATTTTCTGTTGTTAAGTAAGGTTTTTTTTAAGTGAGCTTTGCCGCATTTTTACAATCTTCCTTGCCCCGTTTGTTAAGTGAATTGCCCCAGTGGATAAGTGATCAACCCGGTTGTTAAGTGAATCTGACTGTTCTGACCAAGGCTTCCGAGACTAATTACACGCTTATTTTTAAAACAAGTCTTGTTTTATTGCAAAGCTGGGAATTATTTTCATTCCCAGCCGGAAATGACTCTTAAATAGTCCCTCAAGAAAAGCACCCACCTTTCTTTGCTGTGAAGTGCTGCCAATAACAGAAGTGTCAAATGAACTAGAAAGAAAACCAACTAAAGTACAAAGAGCTTCAAGAATGAATCTGAACCGAACAAACCACTTTGCTTCCTGCAAAGGTTTCATCATCTTGGCCTGTCCTTTATACCTTATGGGAGGGGCAATCACCTCCCAGCCTTACTCCCAAGTCATCCCTTTTCTTTCAACTGCTCTCACCTTCTAGCAGCTCTGTACACACGCACACTGGGAACAGGCTCCCCTCGGTCCTCTGCCTCGCTGCTGCCAGACTCCAAAGGCTCCGGAGGCAGCAGCACCCCACTCCCAGATGGTCCTGGCCCCATCTCTGTATTGGACTCAGGACCATCGTTCGAGTCCTCTCCAGACTCCCAGACTGGTCCCCGTTCTTCCGCATTGTCTGATTCCGCTGCCATCTGCACAGGCTCCCAGCAAACCACAACACTGGCTTCCCCCTTGATTTCGCTTGTCGGAAGGTCACCAAAGGGGGATCACATGACCCGGGGGACCTGGCAGCCATCATAAATACGAAACCAGTTGCCAGGCATCTGAATTTGGATCACATGATCATGAGAGAATGCTGCAACGGTTGCAGCTCGGAAAAACAGTCATAAGTCACTTTTTTCAGTGCCGTTGTAACTTTGAATGGTCACTCGATGAATGGTTATATGTCGAGGATTACCTGTATAGTTTGGCAGTGGTATAGCAACTGAAAGATGTGTGGACTTCAACTCCCAGAATTCCCCAGCCAGCTTGGCTGGCTGGGGAATTCTGGGTGTTGAAGTCCACACATCTTTCAGCTGCTAAGATGGAGAGACACTGAGTTAGACACAATTGATATGGGTGATGGCTTTTGCCAAAGACCTGCGTTGCGTCTACGAAATGGCGGGCAGCGACCGATTGAACCGCAGGGATATCGGAATTCCACATCTCCGGCTGAACTCCTGAGATGGGAATTCGCTTAAATGATGTAATCGCCTAATTGACTTTCACGGGCTTGTAGTCAACTTCCGATGAGGTCATGGTACGGTTGGTCACTTGCACTTTGCACAGGAGGGGGAAAAAAATTAAGGCAAGATGCCAAGATGATAAACACGACCGGTTTTATTGAAAGGTTTGAACGACTTCAGTTTCAACCTAATTATACCCTCTTCAGGATGCTAAAAATAAACTGGTTTTTATTTGCAGAATCCAACACTTACTGATTTCGGTAGCAGAAATAAGTAGTGCCGGTACTGAAACTTCTCTCCTGTAACCGGATTTTGTTTCTTTCCTGGTAATTAATCTAGTTATCCTTCCCATGGTGGCGAAGTAACTCTGAACGTATTAGCCAAACTGTACTGCATCATGCTTACTGCGTTACAGGTAGACCTCAATTTACAACTGTTCATTTTAGTGACTATTAGAAATCAGAACGGCACTGAAAAAAGTGACTCACAGCCATTTTTTGCACTTAACGACCGTTGACAGCATCCCCATGGTTATGTGATCAAAATTCAGGTGTTTGGCAACTGGCTCGTATTCATGACAGTTGCTGTGTCCTGTCTAGAGTAGAGATAGAGATAGAGATAGAGATAGAGATAGAGATGAGTAGAGTAGAGTAGAGTAGAGTAGAGTAGAGTAGAGTAGAGTATAGATGGAATGGAATGGAATGGAATGGAATAGAATAGAATAGAATAGAATAGAATAGAATAGAATAGAATAGAATAGAATAGAATAGAATAGAATAGTTGGAAGGGACCTTGGAGGTCTTCTAGTCCAACCCCCTGCTTAGGCAGGAAACTCTATACTGTTTCAGATAAGTGGTTATCCAGTCTCTTCTTAAAACTTCTAATGTTGGAGCATTCACAGCTTCTGGAGGCAAGTTGTTCCACTGATGAATTGTTCTCACTGTCAGAAAATTCCTCCTTAGTTCTAGGTTGCTTCTCTCCTTGATGAGTTTCCACCCATTGCTTCTTGTCCTACCTTCAGATGCTTTGGAGAATAGGTTGACCCCTTCTTCTTTTGGGCAGCCGCTCAGATATTGGAAGACTGCTATCATGTCACCCTCAGTCCTTCTTTTCATGAAACTAGACATACCCAATTCTTGCAACTGTTCTTAGCATGTCAGAAGCCAGCTGCAAATCTCAATCACAAGACCCTGGGATGCTGCCATGTTTGTAAAAACACCCTGTTGCCAACTGCCCAAATTTTGATCACATGTTCTTGGGAATCCCTTAGTGGTTGTAAGTGGGAGGACTGGTTGGTTGTAAGTCACCTTTTCAGTGCCTTAGTACAACTGAAGTAAGAAAGGTCATAAACTCACTTAATCTATGTCTCACTTAACAGCAGACATTTTGGGCTCAGTTGTGGTCATGGATCAAGGACTACCTGTATTAAGAAAAGAAAAATAAGGATTTTCTTTGACACCCACCTGTCTCCTCCTGCACTTTTTCCTCCAGGGTGCTGGAACAGCCATTGGGGAGCTGCCTCCATACTTCATGGCCAGGGCAGCCCGATTGTCTGGAACTGAGCCGGACGACGAGGAATACCAGGAATTTGAGGAGATGTTAGAACATGCTCAAGGTGCACAGGTAAGGAATGCACAAACAGTGTGATGGCAGAAGTTCCCGGCATACCCTGACACACCAGCATTATTATGGCAGCTTTAACATTGTTTCATATGAGAGTCTTTACCTGGAGGACTTCGGGCGATTGACCTGAGTCTGGGGATTTGGGGCTGGTGACCATTCACTGGGCAACTTTGGACCATTGACTTCAACCTGGTAACTTTGGACCACTGACCTCAACCTGGTAACTTTGGGGCTAATGACCTCAGTCTGGTCACTTTGGACCATTGACCTCAGTCTGGGGATTAGGGGCTGGTGACCATTCACTGGGCAACTTTGGACCATTGACTTAAACCTGGTAACTTTGGACCATTGACCTCAACCTGGTAGCTTTGGGGCTAATGACCTCAGTTTAGTCACTTTGGACCACTGACCTCAACCTGGTAACTTTGGGCTTTTGACCTGAGTCTGGGGATTTGGGGCTGGTGACCATTCACTGGGCAACTTTGGACCATTGACTTCAACCTGGTAACTTTGGGGCTGTTGACCTCAGTCGGGTCACTTTGGACCATTGACCTCAGTCTGGGGATTTGGGGCTGGTGACCATTCACTGGGCAACTTTGGACCATTGACTTCAACCTGGTAACTTTGGGGCTGTTGACCTCAGTCGGGTCACTTTGGACCATTGACCTCAGTCTGGGGATTTGGGGCTGGTGACCATTCACTGGGCAACTTTGGACCTTGACTTAAACCTGGTAACTTTGGACCATTGACCTCAACCTGGTAACTTTGGGGCTGTTGACCTCAGTCGGGTCACTTTGGACCATTGACCTCAATCTGGGGATTTGGGGCTGGTGACCATCCACCAGTCGTAGGAGAGTAGGGAAGAAATGCTACATGCACTTGGAGTAATTTCAGTTTCTAGTCTCCCCTAAGCCCCAAAGGCTTCCCAAGGAATGTTAGGCCAGTTGGCCTGTTTCAGCCCCTTTTTCCTGTGAAAAAGATGGCCGAGGAACGAGGAGATCCAGACACACGTCCTATCTTAGCCGCAGAAGCTCTCTGAGGGACCCCGGGCCAATCCCTCCCTCTCGGCCACAGAGGCAGTGCGGGGGGCTGGGAAAGAGCTGGACTAAAGAGGGAGATCCTGGTTCTATTCCCCCCTTTAGCCATAGAAGCTCCTGGGAGACTTTTGGTCAGTGACTCTCTTGGCTTAGACCAATATTTTCTCTTCCTCGTCAATTTTAAGATATGTGGACTTCAACTCCCAGAATTCGGGCAGTTGGCTGAGGGATTGTGGGAGTTGAAGTGGCTGAGGGCTGAGGGATTCTGGGAGTTGAAGTGGCTGAGGGCTGAGGGATTCTGGGAGTTGAAGTCCGCTTTTTTTAATTGAATCAGAATAGAGCTGGAAGGGACCTTGGAGGTCTTCTAGTCCATCCCCCTGCTCAAGCAGGAGACCCTATACCATTTCAGACAAGTGACTATCCAGTCTTTTCTTAAAAAATCTCCAGTGATGAAGCACCTACAACTTCTGGTGGCAAGCTGTTCCACTGGTGAATTGTCCTCACTGTTAGGAAGCTTCTCCTTAATTCCAGGTTGCTTCTCTCCTCGATTTGTTTCCATCCATTGTATCTTGTCTTTTTTTTTTCCTGGTGCTTTGGAGAACAAATTGACCCCCTCCTCTTTGTGGCAACCCCTCAAATACTAGAATACTGCCGTCATGTCCCCGCTAGCCCTTTTTTTTCCTAGACTGGCCAAACCCAAATCCTGCAACAGTTCTTTGTACTTTTCAACAGTTGAATTCAGTGGCGGGATTCACATTTTTTTTACTACCTGTTCTGTGAGCGTGGCTTGGTGGGCATGGCAGGGGAAGAATCCTGTAAATCTCCACTCCCTCCCCACTCCTGGCGGAAGGTTCCTGCACAATCCCCATTCCCTCCGCACCCCACTAACCTGCTTTCCAGCTCCGTTCTCCTGTGCAGGGCAACCAAAGGAGACCCAGCCAATCAGCTGGGACTCAGTGGGAGGCAGAGAAGAGATGGGGGCGGGGCCAGTCAGAGGCGGGATTGGCCGGTTCTCCGAACTACTCAAAATGTCCGCTACCGGTTCTCCAGAACTGGTCAGAACCTGCTGAATATCCACCTCTGGTTGAATTGCCTTCAACTGACTAAAACTTTGGATCTGTCTTGTGGTGGAACTGTTAAAATGACCGGCCAATAAATGTAAATAGATGCATCATCATCATCATCATCATCATCATCATCATCATCATCATCATAATAATAATATACCGTGTTTCTCATATAATAAGGCCGGGTCTTTTTTTTTTTTTTTTTTGAGCCCCGAAAAAATGGCTGGGCCGTCTTTTCGGGGGTGACTTAATTCTCCCCCGCCCCTCCCCCCCGCATCTTCGGGCGGGTGGCGACGGCTTGGATGTTGACCTCGGCGTTGGTGGGGCACTTCGTATCGGGGTCAATGCAGGCAGCACTATATCTGGGTGTGCAACAAAAGTACTTCCTAACAGCAAGCCCCCCAACCATCCCCCCCCCCCATTTTGCATGTTTTAATATAGGCCTTAATTTGAGGGGAGGGGCTTAATTTCATTTCATGCCTATAAAACATGCTGGGACTTCCTATTGGGGGAGGCCGTATTGTTGGAGAAACAGGGTAATAATAATAATAATAATAATAATAATAATAATAATAATAATAATAATAATAATAATAATAATAATAATAATAATAATAATAATAATAATAATAATAATAATAATAATAATAATAATAATGGCCCTGTGTAATGGAATGCACCTTGGAGAAAACAAGATCCTGAGCTGAGCTGTATTGGGTCCAATTGGGTCCCAATCTTTGTGTGCTCTTTTGTTTGGAGGGGGGGGATTGTATTCTTGATTTCCTACTCTCTCTGGAGAGAATCACACCTCACTGGAAGCCCTCAGAGATCTGTGAGCCAGAAAGCGCCCCCCTCCCGCGCCCCGGCTAAATCTCACAGATCTGCTAACCGCATGCATTAATCCCCCGGGGGAGAAAGTTTGCATGGGCGCCCCGAGGAAGGCCAAGCAGGGATTGCTAAAAGGGAGCCAGAAGCAGCTCCAGAGACAAGCCTGGCCTGATTATTCTCAGGTCAGCTCCCCCCCCCGCCCCCCGAGGGGGAGGGGGGGCCCTGTGCTTTCTGGCCATTGCTTTGTGTGGGGCAATCAAGGACCTTCCTTCTCTTTGTTGACTCTTTCCCAGTCCTCTCCCTTGAAGAAACACGGTTTTTGAAAGGAGTTAAGGCACATCGTAAACTTCAAAGGGACTGAAAGATTGCAGAGCGGTTGTTTAACCCCAGGAGCCTGGCCTTACTTGCTTCCTTTCCCTCCCTCCTTCCTTCCTCCCTTGCTTCTTTCCTCTCTTTTTCTTTATTCTCTGTCTCCCCAACTTTCTCTTTTGCCTCACTCCCCATTCTTTCTTTTTTCCTCTCTTCTTCCTTTTTCTCTTTCTCTTTTTTTCTTTCTCTTCTTAACTTCTTCCTTCCCTATTTCTCTCTCTCTCTTTCATGCTTTTTCTTTCGTCTTTTTTTCTTCCTTCCTTTCTCTCTCTCCCATCTGCTGTCTTTCTCTTCTTCCTCCCTGTGGTCTTTCATTCTCTTCTTTGGCTTTCTTTCTTTCTCTTTCCTTTTTCCTCTCCTCTCTCTCCCCCATCTGCTTTCTTTCTCTTCCAACTCCTTTCCTTCCTTCCTTCCTTCCTTCCTTCCTTCCTTCCTTCCTTCCTTCCTTCCTTCCTTCCTTCCTTCCTTCCTTCCCTCCCCCCCCCCTCCCTCTTTCTTTTTTTCTTTCTTTCTTTCTTTCTTTCTTTCTTTCTTTCTTTCTTTCTTTCTTTCTTTCTTTCTTTCTTTCTTTCTTTCTTTCTTTCTTTCTTTTTTCCCTTTCTCCTGTGAACATTTTGCTGATTGTGGTTAGTCTGGCCATCACATGGTTTCTTTGAAAATTCCCCCTCCCCTCCATTTCCAGTAAACTGTTTGAACAGAGATGACTCAGTATGAAACCAGCTTCCCTGTAACCACAGGACTTGTCAAAAGAATTTGTCAACGTGGACTGGGGTTGGGGAGGGGGGGGGAGGGGGAGGCGGAGTGTGTGTGTGTGTGTGTGTGTGTGTGTGTGTGTGTGTGTCTTTTTCACATCCAACTTTAGCTTCTGTCTCTTTGGGTTAATAATTACATCATGGGTTCCTAGGAATCACTTCCTGTCAAGGAGAAATTTGCAATGGGTTAAATGTCATTTAATGACGAACTGTGAGGTTAGAGGACACCATAGGAGAGGCTCTTGAAAAGTTTTTTAGACTTTGTGGAAACTTGCTTTGTCCTCCCCGCCTTTTTTTTCTCCCTTTCTTTTTGGCCCAACAAAGAACACAAAGTCCATCGGCCACACCCTATCCAGTTTTACTTTTAAAATCTTTAAGTGTGATAGGTGAAGGGTTGGAAAAAAAGGGAGTGGTTTAGCAGGCAGAGTTCCCAGCTGAAAGACTTGGCGGGAGCGATGCTAAGTTTCTGGATAAATTATTTGCAATTTTTTTTATATGAATCTTTGTTTTCCACCCCCCTGCCTTTCCACCTAGAGAAATTAAGGCAGTAAACCTGACTGTAAGCTCTCATAAAATAACAGTTAAAAGCAGTCCTTAAATACTATTTAAAGGATAAAGGGGTATTCTAAATAGCATCAGGATTTTTAAAAAATGCAGCAGCAATACAATTGTTTAACCAGATTCATCACCAGAGACAGGCTTTCTGGATAGCAAATGATCAACCTAATGAAAAAAAAAAAAAGACAAGTAATTTGGAGAAGATTGGCAAATTTCCTAACCAGGCTTCAGGGTGATCGTTCTTTAATTGTTGGTTAGGTTTGTAGCCTCTTTTACATGCCAAGATACCTGGTAGGTTCCTGTAACTAAACTTAGAATGGTTAAAAAGGCACGAATTTATCTTCTGCATTTAATAATGAAAGAACATTGTCAACCAGAGGCCCTGGGAGAAATATGGAACAAGAAGGAGCATGCTGGCGAAAAGTAAGGCTGAAAAACAGCCCTTCGGCCCAATTTCCTGTCTCTGGTGGGGTTGACGCTTCCCTTTCAGCGTCGCACATTAGATGTCCCTAGCCAATCTTTCCATAAGCTACAATGAAGAAAAAAAAAACATCAGGGTTTGATTCCTGTTCCGTCAAGCCGTGGTTCAGAGAGTTTGCTTTAGTTTGATCGACTCCAGGCCAAGATTCATTTGGGAATCAGATGCTCGCCGGCCAGGAGGATGATCAAGCAGATGTTCGCCGTCCAGGATGTGTCTGTGAGGGCACGTGGGTGGGTGGTGCCGTGACACCATCCACCTATGGAAAGCGTGCCGGGCACACGGAACGAGTTATGTGCTTCGTTGGGAATCTGATTAGTTCAGAATTACACGCTGGATGCTCCCGGGCAGTATGTAATTCTTCCCCGCAGCCCAAGTTTCTGGCTCTCGCTTAGTATGAAAAGCTACTCCAGTTGGCTTCTGAAATCTTTCTCAACGCGCACACACACACACACACACACGCAAAAACTTCAGAGCCTCTCCCCATTGCCCGACAGACAGGATGATTTTGCGGCTTATTCCTCGCTTGCCAGCAGAGGCTTCCCTTAAAATAGTTTGAAAGATTGACAGTTTTGGAAGGGACCTTGTAGATCATCTAGTCCAAGCCCCTGCCCGAGCAGGAGACCCTACACCATCTCTGACAAAGGGCCGTCCGATCTCTTCTTGAAAGCTTCCAGTGATGAAGCTCCCACAATTTCCGAAGGGAACTTCTGTACCATGGGTGGATTGTTCTCACGGCCAGAAAGTTTCTCCTTATTTCCAGGTTGAATACTCTCCTTGTTCTGTTTCCATCCATTGTTCCTCGTCCTGGTCTTCAGGCGCTTTGGAGAATAGCTTGACCCCTTCCTCCTCCTCTCTGTGGCGGCCCCTCAAATATTGGAAGGCCGCTATCCTGTCTCCCCCGGCCCTTCTCTTCACTAGACTAGCCAAGCCCAGTTCCTGCAACCGTTCTTCATATGTTTTAGTCACCAGTCCCCTAATCAATTAATAGTTTGCAAGCTGTCATCACAAAGGCAGGGTTGGCAGAATGATGGGGAAGGAGGCACCATCTTGGAGAGACAGGAAATGTTCTTTTGGGCTGCTTCCTTTCCCTTCCCAGGACAAGGTCCTGATTTGGACTCTAGGCTTCGATTCCCACCCCTTCCACCCACCACCCACCCCCGTCATCCCTCCCTTACTGCGTTCCTTCATTTTCCTTCTTTATTGTTCCCTCTCAATGGGTGGCCACCAAATGAACCGTCTGCATGTCGTACATTCCAGACTCCTGAGGGCATTCCTTTTATTTTATTTTATTTTTTCTAAAACAGGCTTGGGTGGATCTTGTCTCTTAACCCTTTCACTTGTTGGGCCGAGAGAGGAGATCGACTTTGCCTTGACTTTGCCTTGTGTTGCCTTCTAGTTTAATGAAAAGAAGGACTGGGGGGGGGGACAGGGGGGGGGAGGAGACATGATAGCAGTCTTCCAATATTTGAGGGGCTGCCACAAAGAAGAGAGGATCAAAGCATTTGAAGGCAGGATAAGAAGCAACGGATGGAAACTAATCAAGGAGAGAAGCAACCGAAAACTAGAATAGGATAGGAATAGAATAGATTAGGATGGGATAGGATAGGATAGGATAGGACAGGACAGGACAGGACAGAACAGGACAGAACAGAACAGAACAGAACAGAACAGAACAGAACAGAACAGAACAGAATATGGAATAGAATATGGAATGGAATAGAATATGGAATGGAATAGAATAGAATTAGAATAGAATAGAATGGAATAGAATAGAATTAGAATAGAATAGAATAGAATAGAATAGAATAGAATTAGAATAGAATAGAATAGAATAGAATAGAATAGAATAGAATAGAATAGAATAGAATAGAATAGAATAGAATAGAAGAATGGAATCGAATAATAGAATGGAATCGAATAATAGAATGGAATGGAATAGAATAGAATTAGAATAGAATAGAATAGAATAGAATAGAATAGAATAGAATAGAATAGAATAGAATAGAATAGAATAGAATAATAGAGTTGGAAGGTACCTTGGAGGTCTTCTAGCCCATCCCCCCTGCCTAGGCAAGAAACCCTACACCACTTCAAACAAATGGTTTTCCAACATCTTTTTAAAAACTTCCAGTGTTGGAGCATTCACAATTTCTGGAGGCGAGTAGTTCCACTGATTAATTGTTCTCACTGACAGGAAATTTCTCCTTAGCTCCGAGTTGCTTCTCTCCTTGATTAGTTTCCGTCCGTTGCTTCTTCTCCTGGAAATTTCTAAGAAGAAATTTGCTGACAGTTAGAAACAACTTGCCTCTAAGAAGTTGTGGTTGCTCCATCACTGATGGTTTTTAAGAAGAGATTGGCCTGAGCAGGGGGTTGGACTAGAAGATCTCCAAGGTCCCTTCCAATTCTGTTATTCTGCTCTGTTATTCAAGAGAGTCTCTTGGCCAAGATGTCCCTTGGCCCATGTCAAGAATTAACAGGCCGGATTCTCTGAAAGACCAATCTTTGAAATTCCACCCTGGATGGAATTGGGGATCCAAGCAGCTTCCAGCAATTGAGGGTGGGGCTCCTTCGGGGAGGGTATAGAAACACCCAAATAAGGAAGTGTGAACTTTTAATACAGGTAGTCCTCAGCTTACAGCCACTATTAAGCCCAAAATATCCCATTGCTAAGCAAGACAGCTGTTAAGGGAGTTGTGTCCCATTTTACAACCTTTCTTGCCGCTCTTGTTAAGTGAGTCACTGCAGTTGTTCAATGAATAACATGGCTGTTAAGTGAATCTGGCTTCCCCTGTTGATTTTGACCCCCGGGATACCACAACCGTCATAAACACCAGTTGCCGGGCTTTTTGTGAACGCTGATCACATAACCATGGGGGAATGCTACAACGGTCGTTAAGTGTGAAAAACGGCCGTCAGTCCCCCCCCCCTTTTTTTTCCCCCAGTGCACATTGTCACTTTGGACGGTCACTAAATGAATGGCTGTAAATTGAGGGTTACCTGTACGTCAATTTGGTTCAGCTTCAGCGAAATAGCAGATTGAAACTGAACCGGATCATAATTGAAGTTAAGCCGGTCCGAAGTCCGTAATAAAGGTATCTGATCTGAAGTTAAGCCAGAATATGTCTCTGGCCTACTTAGGCAGCTGCTAGGATCTCATTGCCCAATAGATAAGCATCCCAGAGCTCCCTTTCAAGTTTTATCAGGGAAAGTATTTTAGTTGAAGTACTTTATCTTCTCCTTATCAGTCCAAAAAAAAAAAAGCATTCCCCGGGGAGCTTACATCAGATCAATAACTAGCCAAAAGGACACTTACAAGTACAAGCCTGCAAAGGGAAGAGCAGGGAAGAGGAAAAAGGATGCAAAATGGGAGTCCCTTGTTCTCCATGCAGTTTTGGTCACCGCATTATAAAAAAGATGTTGAGACTCTAGAAAAAGTACAGAGAAGAGCAACCAGGGTGATTAGGGGACTGGAGGCTAAAACATACGATGAACGGTTGCAGGAACTGGGCTTGGCTAGTCTAGGGAAGAGAAGGACCAGGGGAGACATGATAGCAGTCTTCCAATATTTGAGGGGCTGCCACAGAGAGGAGGAAGGGGTCAAGCTATTCTCCAAGGCACCCAAAGGCCAGACAAGGAATAATGGATGGAAACTGAACAAGGAGAGAAATTCAACCTGGAAATTAGTAGAAACTTTCTGACAGTGAGAACAATCAACCCATGGAACAGAAGTTGCCTTTGGAAGTTGTGTGAGTGCCATCACTTGAGACCTTCAAGACTGCCATTTGTCAGAGATGGTGTAGGGTCTCCCACTTGGGCGGGGGTGGTGGACTAGATGACCTACAAGGTCCCTTCCAACTCTGATTGTTATCTGTTATCTGTTATCCAAAATTCTCAGGAGTTTTTCTGATGGCTGTTGTAGCTGCGGCAGAGTGGACATTTCAGGTGATCTCTGTCAGGATTCCAGCAATCGCCCTAATTAAATCATGATTCTCGAGCCAAACTTGAAAAAACTCCAAAGGATTCATTAGAGGCGACATACTCGCACTGCCCTGTATGAAGCCAACTCTGGCCTATGTCATTTACAGTCCCCTGTGACCCTGTTTCCCCCTCTCCCCCCTGGGTGTGTCATAAATCAGATTCTCCAATTGAGCACATTCACGGGCTGAATGTATTGTCATTCACGTTCTCCAATTAAATATATTTGCGGCCAAAATCTCTGGTATTTTAGTTACAATCTTTTAAAGAGAAGAGTTGGAATGTACTTTTGCTTCCAAACTACACTTCCAGATTTCCTTCCTCTGCCCGCTTTTTTATGGCAACTACTAAAACGGGCATAGGAATGTTTTATGAGTTGACAATCTCGTTGAACGGAGATTATTTTTCCAAAAAATGTAATGTGCTTGTGGTTGTAGAAGTAGACTTCAACTTACACCCAAAATTTCCATTGCTAATCGAGGCCGTCGCGAAGTGAATTTTGCCCCATTCTACAGGTAGTCCTCAACTTAGCAACAGTTCGTTTAGTGGCTGAAGTTTACAACGGCAATGAAAAAAGTGACTGATGACCATTTTTCATACTTAATGACCACATCAGCATCCCCGCAGTCACGTAGTTAAAATTCAGAGGCTTGGCAACCGACTCGTATTTATGACGGTTGCAGAGTCCCGAGGTCACATGATCCCCTCTTGCGACCTTCTGACAAGCAAAGTCAGTGGGGAAGCCAGATTCACTTAACAACCGTGTTACTCACTTAACAACCAAAAAGATTCACTTAGCAACAGTGGCAAGAAAAGGTCGTAAAATGGGGCAGAACTCACTTAACAAGTTTCTCAGTTAGGAACATAAGTTTTGGGCTCGCTTGTGGTCATAAGTCAAGGACTGCCTGTATTACAGCTGGAGCGGAACAGAGCAAAATTTCCAGTGGCCTTGTACAGAGATTCCTTTTTTAAAAAGAAAATCTTAGTGGTAGATTTTGTAAATGAGTTTCTAGTGGTTTTTTTAGTCTTTAATGTACTTGCAGTTGTATAGGTAGTCCTCGACTTACGATCACAATTGAGCCCAAAATTTCCAGAGCTAATCAAATCAGTCACTAAGTGAATTTTGCCCCATCGTACGACCTTTATTGCCAGTGAGGTTAAAGTGAATCATTGCCATTGTTAAGTTAGTAACACAATTGTTAAGTAAATCTGGCTTCCCCATTGACTTTGCTTGTTGGGAGGTCACAAAAGGGGATCACACAACTCCTGGACGCTGCAACCATCATACATACACGCCAGTTGCTGAGCCTCCAAATTTTGATCACATGACACGGGGGTGCTGCAGCGGTCATAAGTCTTTAAAAACCGGCCATAAATCACTTTTTTCAGTGCCAGTATAACTTCCAACGGTCACTAAACCAATGATTGTAAGCTGTGGGCTTCCCGTATTGTTTTTTTTTGGGGGGGAGGTTTTTTTAAAAAAACTTTTGTAAACCACCCAGTTGAGATGGGCAGCTACATAAATAAAACAAAAGCAATAAACAAATTTTCCAGAATGCTGTCATTGGAGGCTGGTTGGAAGAGAAGAAGCCTCTTTCAAAATTGACTTTCGTTTTGTGGGATTTCACAGAGCCGTTTCCTCCCTTTTTTTCTTTCTTTCTTTTTTTCTTTCTTTCTTTCTTTCTTTCTTTCTTTCTTTCTTTCTTTCTTTCTTGTTCCCAAAGTGTCGAAAAAATTCAAATTATGGCAGTCCACCAGTTCAAGGAGTGCAAATTGCCTAAGTGAGGGGGCAGAAAAAATAAAGCGAAACACGTCCGTCTCTTTTAGCGATTCCGAATTGTGTAGCCCTGAAGCCTGCAGACGTGTTAATTTATTTCTGTGATTCTACAAAAACGCCCATTTTTTGTTTTTTTTCCCACTGGCGCAGTCTTTTAAGTTCCCCGGCCAAGTTCTCCACTCTTTTCCTTTGAAATCCTACTGGCAAGTTACCCCAGTCTGTGTGCTGAGAGTGTGCGTGCATGCACACGCGTGTGAGTCAGCTTGTCAGCCGAGCATCTGTCTCTTTCACTGGCTAGTTTCCCAGCCAACCTGCGAGGGATGATGACTTAACAGGCGAGACAGTTGGTGGTAGAAGTGCTGAGTAATGCATGTGTAAGCCCGGAGTTCTTCCTCTTTCCCCTCCCCTTCCTTCAACTGCTCAGGCTATCAGCCGAGTACATAATGTTCCCTTTAAAACGCTCACACACCTGTTGGCCCTGTGTGAAAGAAAAGGCAAGTTATCTGAAACTAGAGGCATTGTGTTACCTTTGTTAGGCTGATCTGAAAAGCGGGAAGTGAAACTCCTCGCTGAGTGACACATACACACTCCTGTTTAAAATAGGCATAAAGTTAATTTCTTTGGGGTTTCCCCTCCTCCTCTCTACAGTTAAGTCTTTGGACATTCAGTCTTGGTGCTGTTTGAGATTTATGGGGTTATTTTTTCCCATCCAGATTGGAAGCTGAGTGGATCAGATGTGCTCCAAGGGCTTTTTTCTGGGCCAAAATAATTAACGTGTAAAATCGCCACCAATTTTCACGTTCACACATTGACCTGAGAATAAACCCTGTTGAAATCAAAATGATTTACTTTCGGGGTTTTTTTTAATTTCTAAAAGGGAATCCAGCAATATTTTATTTTATTATTCTATTCTATTCTTTAAGTTTTTATTTTTATTTTATTTTATTTGTAGTCTTCGATTTGCAACAGTTTATTTAGTGATGAAAGTTACAGTGGCACTGAGAAAAGTGACTTAGGACCGTTTTTCACACGTACGACCTTTACAGCATCCCCATGGTCATGTGATCCAAATTCAAACACTTGGCAACTGGCATGTATTTATGATGGTTGCCGTGTCCCAAAGTCACATGACCATTCTGCGACCTCTGACAATCAAAGGCGAAGCCAGATTCACTTAACAACCATGTTAGTAACTGTAACGGCTGCAGTGATTCATTTCACAACTGTGACAAGAAAGATCAAAAATAGGGCAAAATTCAGTTAACAAATGTCTCACCTTAGCAACAGAAATTTTGGGCTCAACTCTGGTTGTAAGTCGAGGACTTTATTTGTAAAATATATTGACCACTCATTTTTCAATGGGGTAACTCTGTAGAGTTGAGTTCCATGGAAGAGCCAGTTTGGTCTAATGATTAGGGTGCCAGGCTAGAAACCCGGAGACTGTGAGTTCTAATTCTACCTTAGGCATGAAAGCCACTTTGATGACTTTGGCCCAATCACCAGGAGACAGAGAGTTCTAGTCCCGCCTTAGGCATGAAAGTCAGCTGGATGACTTTGGGCCAATCACCAGGAGACAGTGAGCTCTAGTCCTGCCTTATGCACAAAAGTCAGCTGGATGACTTTGGGCCAATCACCAGGAGACAGTGAGTTCTAGTCCCGCCTTAGCCATAAAAGCTGATTGGGTGTCTTTGGACCAGTCCCTCTCTCTGCGCCCAACCCACCTCACATGGTTGTTGTTGTGGGGAAAATAAGAGGAGGAACCAGCGTTAGGTATGTTCTCCACCTTGTGTTATTTATAAAAAATAATAAAGGTGGTATTTAAGAAAAATATAATAATAATAATAATAATAATAATAATAATAATAATAATAATAATAATAATGCATAGGAGGCATTTTTTTGCCCTTGGGTTGCTGGATCTGCATGAGCCACAAAATGCTCTCCTTTGGCACACCACAAATCGTGCAGCTGCAGATTACCAGAGGATATTAGTCACAACGGAGCAATGTTGTCTTTTAGACAAACTGGGGCTGTGCCCAGCTTGACAGAAGATCCAGGGTACAAATCTCAAGGTGGAACAATCAAGATGTATTTCAGAAAGATTGGTCTAGGGACCTCACTGCTGGGGAGAGAACCGAAATAAAAGAGGGTTTAAGCCAAAAAGCAAGTATTTTCAGCCATTCTGATTTCTCCACAATTACTGAAATTTCCTTGGAAGAGATCTGTTCCATTTTAAATATATGTATTTAATACACATAGTCTTCTACGTATGACCACAACTGAGGCCAAAATTTATGTTGCTAAATGAGACAGTGGTTAAGCGCCTTTTCTCCATATTAGGACCTTTCTTGCCACCGTTGTTAAGAGAACCATTGCAGTTGTTCAGTTTGTAACATGGTTGCTGAGTGAATCTGGCTTCCCCATTGACTTTGCTTGTTGGAAGGTTGCAAAAGTTGACCACCTGACCCCAGGACACTGCAACGGCCATAAATATGAATCAGTTGCCAATTATCTGAATTTTGATCATGTGACCATGGGGATGCTGGAACGGTCGTTAAGTGTGAAAAACTGTCATAAATTCCCTTTTTTCAGCGCACTTGTAACTTCAGACAGTCACTAAATGAAGTACTGTTGTTAGTCAACGACTATCTGTATCGATCCATATAAGATTTCCCTTTGCGCTTGCTGCTTCTTTGTAGCAAAAGGAGTTTGAGGAAATAAATGCATGGATTCTTAAGAACACAAGATTTTTAAAAAAATCACCATATTGCAGATTTGGGGAGATTGATAACGTTTGTAGTTGGTTCCCAAATTTTTGAAATCCAAGTTCAAATGTTGCTTAAAGAGAAAACATTTTATTTCTAGCCAAATGAATTAAAAAAAATGGTGTCCTGAGAAGCATGAAGGGAAACGGGTTGTGGAAAAATGAGTTGCAAAAATTAGCAGAAAGCCTGCAGCACGAACACTATTTAGCAGTGTTGTTTCACTTTGTGAGTGTTCTTACAAAGAAAGAGCAGCAAAAAATGGAAAATTCTATTTTTTTTCCCTAAGCTCTAAGAGGCAGTGAAAAGAAGCCAAATGGAAGCGTGTGGAAGTAGAAAATTTCGATATGGGGATAATTTTTTTACACTGTTTTCTTTCACTGAATTGGACACGCCTGTTTCTGTCGAGTTGGGGAAAACCTTCACAACCAAACCAAACTATTTTAGCCTTGTTTAAAGTATAAAAACTCATCTCCAACATCCTCAAAATTCCCTTCTTTTTTTCATGTACTTCATTCGTATCTTCCTTCGTCTCTGATATTCTTACATTAGTTGAGATGCATGTGAACCTCACCTAGTCATATGAAACTTATTTTGAATTTTATTTGGGCTCCCCTACATATTTATTTGTGAAATTTGTAAGGCTGCCCAAACCCATAGAAACTCTTAACGGGCAGGACTGAGAAGGTTACACCGAGCCATAAACTTGGAGGAACGCAAGCCTTTTTCGTCTTGATATTTGCTATAGTGACTCAGTTATACGGAATACAAAATAACAAAGTTGGAAGACGGTCTTTGGAGGTCCTCTAGCCCAACCCCCTGTCCAGGCAGGAGACGCTATACCATTTTAGACAAATGGCTGCCAATCTCTTCTTAAAACCCTCCAGTGATAGAGAAGCGCCCACAACTTCTGAAGGCAAGCTGTTCCACGAATTAATTCCTTAGTTGATGGGCAGTTTCTAGAGAGTTTCCTGATGGTGGGCGTGGTCTGGATGGTTCCTTGATTAGGCTGTTTATTGTTTCTTCGATTGACTGAGTTGATTGGGGTATTGTTTATTGCATGATGGTTGATGTAGGTATTAATCTTGATGTTAATCTCTGCTTACCTGGGTGCCGATTGCTAGTACAGCGGTGACAGGGCAAGTATATAAAGGGAGAGCAAACCCCCACTCCCTTCTAGCATTGATGATGTTACCTAGTTGGGCAATGAAAAGTCTACAAGAAAACAACCAAGCTCAGAGAGCATCCAGGTTCCTACATAAAATGATTCTTGTGTAAACTACCTCATGGTCTTGCATGCCAAATTCCTACCCAAAATACATTGCCTGATCTTTTGTACATACGTACGGACTGTAGAGTGGGGTCTGGAGTGTTCAATTTATTAAGAAAATCCATATATTCCTTTTTATATAATTTAAAATCTGTTTCCAGTTCATTCCTAAGCATATAGCATTGACCAACATCAGCCAACCATGGTAATAAATTATGACTTAAAAGCTATAACAAGACAATTGCAAGGACAACAAGACTAAATGAAGTCCACACCACCAAATTCCTTTGTTTATTTGAAGCTCATATCTATCTGGAAAAGAATCTTACTTTAGGAAATTTCTAGCAGCAAAATGCATCCTAATCTCTTTTCTAGAATTCCTTCCACTCAGATAGAAAATCAATTGCATTGGAAATTACCTTGTAAAAACTAATTTAAAATATAATGAGCTTCCCTCTTTTTAAAATTTTAGTAAGGAGCAGTTTTCATTTAAATTTTGTCCCTTTATTAAGCTATTACATTGATTAGAGAATATCGCTTTTATGGATTGTAAAATGTGAGCTTTGTGAATTGCCTATTATTTCAACAAACTTTTCAGTTTTCACCACTATTCCCAGCACTGTTTTTTTTTTAATCTGATGATTAATCCAGTGAAGTAATAACTAAATCATTTAAAAATTCCCGGTTGGTATACCATTAGAAGCAGGAAATCTTTCCTAAGTCCCACAAGAGTCATGCTTTTGATAGGAATAGTCTTGAGCAAAAATAATAACAATATTCTTACAATAAAGAAAATGATTCACGATAACTGGGAAGACAGGAGAAGAAAATCTATAATCTTTAATTGGGGGAAAGTTATTTTTTGCCCGTAAGTAATTTTGAAATATTCATATATATATATATATATATATATATATATACATATCCCAGTATATAAATCTTTATGATGTCTGCTTCTTTGAATGAAATTTAAAAAGTTCTAAAATTGTCCGGTGGCATCTGAGAATTGTAACCTTGCCTCTTTTATTAAAAAAAAATAAATAGGCGCAGAAGAGGTATCTTGCTTTGTTTGTTGTTTTAAATGCTGATTTCAAAAAAGATCAAATCAGAACTAGGCAGCGGTTAGGTTTTTTAAACAAAAAAGTAGTAAGAAAAGTGAACTTGAAACTTTTGAAAATATCTTGAAACAAGATATTAAAATTGTTTCTTCATAAAACAGCTATTTATTTACTAGATATTATCTACTTTGCGGATATTAGAATTTCTTTGCCTTCTGGTTTTTAATCACACTAGCAGTTGTTTCTGTTTTTTTGTATCTTTTTTTAAAAATTATCTTTCAGACAATTAAGGTGTGATATAAAAAAATATTTATTGTCTCTCAGCATGCAGTAGGTTTTTGTTAGAAATTAGCTCAAAAAATGTTTCTGGTTAACTCCTTTTAAGAATATTGTTAAAAAACTAATAAAAGTAACAAAGACAGAATAATAAATTACAAATAGTATATTTATTAAGAAATATATATTTCTTAAACTCGTATTTTTAAAATTTTTGATTGTTTAATTATTTTAGCATATCAGGCATTCCAAAATGAAAAGCTATGTCCCATGTTTTTGAATTAATTCTGTGATGTGTAGGTATCATTATTAAGTGTAGCTATCATTATCTCCGTCTTAAATAAATTTCCATGAGTCTCAATTTGTTCTGAGATCCATAATATTGAATAAAATACCTAGTATTTTTTTCCTTAAAATGAGACAGACCTAAATTGGCAATGCTTTCTCTTTTTCTTTCCTCACCTCATTTTCCTATAAAGTCAAGTAGATCTTTTATTACAATTTTCCATTTTTGTTTTCACACAAGAATGGTTAAATGGGATAAAAGAAAGAAATTCAGACTGCCTTGCAAATTACAGCCAATTGTTTGTGTTTTAAAATTCAGTACACTTGACTTTTATTTTTATTTTTTTTACCATCGGACCAAGAATATCTTTTATTTAAAATTAAATTATAAATATCACAATAACCCACATGCCTTATGAAATAGTCTTGGCAAAATAGGAACTGAAAATATTAATGGTCAAATCTAGCATTGTAATAGAGACATTATGGGGAAACTTCTTATGAAAGACCCTGATTGCATGAAATATTTTTTTCTTCACTTCTCTTTTCTTCTACTTTTTAAAAATTTCAGGTAACCCAAATCCATTCATCAGTCACCAATTTGCAGCTTTTCTTTCTTTCTTTCTTTCTTTCTTTCTTTCTTTCTTTCTTTCTTTCTTTCTTTCTTTCTTTCTTTCTTTCTTTCTTTCTTTCTTTCCCTCTTTCTTTCCTCCTGCCTTTTTCCTATTTTTCTCTTTACCTTTCTTTCTCTTCTGTCTTTCTCTCTTTCTCCCTCCCTTCCTGCCTTCATCTTTCTTTCCTTCCTTCTCTCTTCTTCTCTATCCTTTCTCTTTCTTTCTTTCTTTCTTTCTTTCTTTCTTTCTTTCTTTCTTTCTTTCTTTCTTTCTTTCTTTCTCTCTCTCTCTCTCTCTTTCTCTCTTTCTCTTTCTCTTTCTCTCTCTTTCTTTCTTTCCATGAAAAAGTTCCACTTTAGCAACATCACGTCTGATGTCAAATTCAGACTCAGATTATAAATTTTAGGAGGGGGGAAATGTCCTGCAAATTTTAATCCAGTTTCAACCATCATTAATTTGGGAAATGATAGATGTGCAATTAACTACGGCATAGGTAAATTTCTGCATCGAAATGTTTTTCCTTAGCAGGCATCAAATTATCTTCTTGTATTTCTGAATGTTGATATTTAGCACAAAACATTTTATTTGGAGGGAAGTTAGATCTCCTATTGACTGCACCTAAGGACTTTGTTCTTTTTAATTGGCATCCTTTGGAGAGCAAGTTGATATAATATATTACACCATCTGGAAACCATTAGTAATTTAATCTTTATTGATTAAATAAGATAGCATTAAAAATAAAGATTTAGTTTGCTGGGGCTCCAAGGCATAACACATAATCCAGGTATCTTTAGGTGACAAATGTTTGTCTAAATCATTCCAGATCAGTATAAAATTCGTCACTTTTTTCAACATGCAAGAGCTTTCTGCTAAAACATCTCAAATGCATGGAAAATGTTTTGAAGAGGTCAGTCCATTAAATGATGACCCACCCCAACTCCAAGGCTTACAGCCCTGTGTAAATTTAATGTGCAAGTTTTGTATAATTTTACTTTTCAAACATCACCATCTTATACTAAAACTAGCCAGAATGCTAGCAGAGTGTATAAGTTTAGGTTTGTTCTATACTGTCAGTATTGTCATTTATTATTAATTTTCCCTGTTTGAGAAAGTTATAAATAAAATTTCCTTGGACTGAAGAAATTGAATTTGGGGTGAAAATCCTTTTAGACTTGTTTTTGTTGTTAAGGGTATAGTTGTTGAATTTGGGAACATAACTATTAGTTCAGAATTTTGAAACTCTGTTTTTAAAATATATTTACATCTGCATCTTATCTATAAAATAATATATTTAAATGTAGCAATTGCACGCTCTTCCTATTAAGAACTATAAAGATCTAACTTTTTAATTTAAAAAAAATAATAATTGAAGTTATCATGTGAAATTCTATTTTTACCATCAGTTTACACTCAAAATATATCAGTTTCCTTGAACTGACGATACAGCCTTAAAGAACTGAATATTTGTAAAATCAAATATTTACCTATGAATCCCAAATAAAAATCATTTCATATATGAATTTTGTTTTGGAAGAATCATTAGTTTTTGTAGAAACTTTAAGTCGAATACCAATCCTCTGAGAATGAATATTACACAATTTATAAATTCAGTCTGCATATATATTAAATTTCCTATTCCTAATTGTTAAGATATTCAATATTTTTATATTGTGTGATATTATTTACCCATTAGCAATAAATGTTAAACCAGATATGCGACAATTATAAAAAAAATCCTTTCTTTCTTTCTTTCTTTCTTTCTTTTTTTCTTTCTTTCTTTCTTCATAAAATAAATCTGTTGTCCTTCAATTATTTGCTTGCATATAAAATTAGCCTATTTTCCACTATTAGAAATGATTCTGCAGAATTAATTGTTAATTCCAAATTAAGAATTTTCCTCTTTTTCCTCCCCAAGCAATAAACTGGTCAACCAACAAGAGGAGAAAGTATTACATTAAAAACATCTGAAAGATAAATTATTTTAATGAATAAGCAGAGTTTTAAAATAATTGGTTTAATGACCTTTAAATTACCACAGTAAAAATTTAAAACTAACTTCTGATTTCATCAGTGTATAATCAGTTTAATTAGATTCAGGTTTGTATATATTTATTGTAGAGAAGTTGCCGCATAAAAAACAATTTTTATTATCCTCTCATTTATGTATTGTATTTTTAATTCTGCCTTCATTTAGCAACTGCTCAGGAAAATTTAAAAATTGTAAGACAGCAACATACAATAATTTTAAAAAATTATTTTAAAACAATTTAAAATTAAATCAAATCATTTGTTCTTAAAAAGACTGAAACAAAGTTAAAATGTATATAAAAGGGAATTTCCTGGAAGCAATGACCAATCCTTCTCAGAACAGTACATTTTTATGAGATGACTGATGAAGGAATGAACCCTAAGAATATGTCCTTAATTTAAATGAAGTATACATCAATTAATGTTATACATATATAAGATTTAAATTGCAGAGTTTCACTACTACAAAGTTATCTTTCCTCAAATTTTTCATTGGCCCTATATGTTACATTTGCACTCATTCTGTTGATTCTTATTTCTCATTTATGGTTTTAAGATTCTTTAAGCATTGACTTTTAAAACTCTGATCTAAAATTACAGAAATACATAATTACTACTTGCAAAAAATTGATAAGACTATAACCTTAAACTTTAATGTGAAGCTTTTGCCACAAATCGTCCCTTGTTTCTGAATATTCTTATTTCTGAAGAATCTTATTTCTTAATCCATATAATGTTTCCTATTCTTAGATTTACAGTATATACAGTGTTCACGTTAACAGAATAACAGAGTTGGAAGGGTCCTTAGAGGTCTTCTAGTCCAACCCCCCTACTCAGGCAGGAAACCCATTTCAGACAAATGGTTGTCCAACCTCTTCTTAAAAACCTCCAGTGTTGGAGCATTCACAACTTCTGGAGGCAAGTGGTCCCACTGATTAATTGTTCTCACTGTCAGGTAATTTCTCCTTCCTTCTAGGGTTCTTCTCTCCTTGATTAGTTTCCATCTGTTGCTTCTTGTCCTGCCTTTAAGGTTGACTCCCTCTTCTTTGTGGCAACTCCTCAAATATTGTTTTAAATACCTGCATTTTAAGTTTTAAATACTGAGTGGATATATACAGTGAATATGTGAGAAAGATTTGTAATAACTTCGTCCTATAAATCTTACAGAATAGACTTCCACTTTAATGTAAACTCATTTGGAAATTTTAGTTGTAGAACATTTGATAATTATTTTTTAAAATCATAGTGATTGAATGACAAGAATTTATTTACATCCTTGAAGCTTTGTTATTTCCCAAAGTTCCTAAAACCTAAAGGTCAAATCCTGTAACACTTTGTAGAATCACAGTTTTATTATTCGAAAAAAAACCCCACCGTCATCAACATTGTCAGAAGAGCACTCGTCACTGCTACCACAATGACATTACCTAGTTAGGTAATGAAATGTCTTCAAGAAAACCACCAAGCTCAGAGAGCCCCAAGAACCCCACAGTTCAATCCTGAGATACAGATATTATGTTCTGTTAGTTGTTAAAAGGTTTTGCCACAAAAGGACCATTAAAATGTTATCTGTGAAATTATCTAAGGAGATCTCTGCAGCAGTGCCTCCAAGCCATCTCCATGGCTACCCAATATTGATCTTTTAATATTGAATTGATGGGTCAGGAGACTCAACTATATCATAAGAACATATGAAAAACTTTACTTGGGGGAATCTAATGTCCATTTTGTCCAACTTCTAACTCTCTGTGCTAGCCAAAGGCTTAGTAGAAACCTACAAGTAGAATATGAGGTATCATACCAGCCTTCTGCTCCAAGCAAGTGCTCCACTGCCTTCCAAGGACCTTAAACTTTCTTAAGGCAGCTACTCTTTGCTATATTAAAAAAAAGGGGGGGACAGGTCTTTAAAAAAATCACAGATGGTTAGGTTGTTAATTTTGGAAACTATTCTTAAACTTCTAAGTAGAAATTCTTAGAGGTCTTAAGTAGTAGCTGCTAGGAAGCCACAATAAAAGATGGTTTGTGTCAGGTGTAGCAAGCAGAAGAAGGATTCTTGAAGGCTGACAGTTTGCCTGTTTGTGTCCAGTTTGTGAGATTTCTGGATCTATTGAGTTGGCCACCTTATTTATTTGCTTGCTTACTTACTCAGTCACTTACTTATAGGGCTTATGGCCTGTTTCTGACCTGCGGACTTCAACTCCCAGAATTCCTGAGCCAGTGTGGAAGTCAGGGATGAGTGGCTCAGGAATTGTCTCAGGAATTCTGGGAGTTGAAATCCACAGGTCCTAAAGAGCCATAGTTGTTCACCCCTGACTTATATAGATACCATTCTCATATAATAGCTCTCACAATACACAATAAAATATTATCCTTCTCATCTTTCCTATTACATTCTCCTATTGGTATCTTATTATTACATTACTTTGTTGTTTGTGTATACACTGAGAGCTTATGCATTGGATATAAATTTATTGTGTGTCCAATCACACTTGGCCAATAAAGAACACTCCACTCTAAACACACTTGGCCAATAAAGAATCCATTCTATTCTATTCTATTCTATTCTATTCTATTCTATTCTATTCTATTCTATAACATAGTTAAAACATACCCCTCCATCCAGGTGACAGACCAACCAACCTCCCAATTAATCCTCCATCCCAGCCCATTCTTTAGGGAGGGTGATGGTGGGTGATCTTCACAGCCTGGTGGAGGGCTAAAAGGGAAGGGGTCCCTTGGATCTCAAATGGGAGGCAGGTCCAGAAGGTTGAGGGGGCCACCAAGGAGACATCTGGATGCAACAGATGTTGAAAAAATGTTTCTTGGGCTTGATCTACTAGCCCGTTCTTGTATTCTTATGCCATTGTGTTGTTGGTCTTCGTGTTTCAAATCATCTTGCTTTTATGTTCTTCTCTAAGCTATTCGCAGGACCCATTATGTTGTTCAAAATAATCAGTTTGTGGTTAAGTACAAATTCCTGTTCATACTGCTTCGATTAATAATATATGGGTTACAGATTTATTTCATGTTATGTAAACTACATTTTTCTCTCGTAGTGGTCTGTTATAATATTCTTTGAAGTATTAATGTGCATTATAAAAGCTGCCAGGAATTCTTGAGCCCTTTTCCCCCCGTGTTTCAGTGAGTTATAAATATGTTGTTTAATAAATTAATTTCGTGGAGCGGTTTAGTCTTCAACTTACTACCACAGTTGAGCCCAACATTTCAAGTTGCTAAGGAAGACAGTTGTCCAGTGCGTTTTGCCCCATTTTACAACCTTTCTTGCCACAGTTATTAAGTCAGCCATTGTGGTGGTTAAGTTAGGAATACAATTAAGTGATTCTGGCTTCCACACTGACTTTGTCGCAAAAGGGGATCACATGACCTCAGGACACAGCAACCGTCATAAATATGGGTCAGTTGCCAAGCATTCAAATGTTTATCACCTGACCATGGGGATGCTGAAATGGTTGTAAGTGTGAAAAATAGTCTTAAGTCGCTATTAAGGTTTAATCATGGTTGTAAGTTGAGGACTGCCTGTGGGAAGGTGAGGTATGAGAAACTATAATTCATAAGCCATAAGCCATAATCCTTTGTAATTGACTACTTTATGCCGGCACAATTCAAAGTTGTTTTGCTTAATATCACCACCATTTTGGGTCCTTAACCTGTTGTCTTCCTTCTCTATAGGACTTTGCCTCTCGGGCAAAACTGGCCATCCAGAATTTGGTGCAGAAAGTCGGATTTTTCGGCATCCTGGCATGCGCTTCCGTAAGTTTTCATCCAAAAATGTGTTTAACCTCTTGATCCTATTTCCATGTGATTTTGTCCCTTGTGATGGTTTTTCTCTGTATTTTTCCTGAAAAATAGCCTCAGTCGTGGACAGAAAAAGGGTGGTGATTTGAATTGGAATTTATCAGTTGTGAGGTCCTTGGTGCTCTCTGAGCTGGCTTGTTTTCTTGCGGGCATTTCCTGGCCCAACTAGTGATAAGCTGTAGTCTCTCAAAATAACCCAAAACATACATTAAAGTCCGTTAAGTCCTTCAACTTAACTTTACTATTTTATTAGGCACAGTTTAAAGTCACAAAAGTAAATAATGAGGCAAAGAGAAAACCAAAACAAACCGCATTGACGAGAGTTCCGAAGCAAGCCAAGATAGCTAATCATAAACTCCAGGAAAATAACTGAGGAGAGTCCATGGGAAGAACGCCAGCAAAGATAAACCTCTTTCAAAGTAAACACTAAATTGACTCCAGCAATTCTGACTGTGCAGTTACAAACTTATATACATAGCTCCCAGCTGCAAGCCATGAGGTGGATCATGGTAATCTCCTCTTGAGTAGACCTCGCTTTTCCCTGATCTTCTCCTCTCTGCGTGACCTAGGATGGATAGGGGATGGACCTGGATCCTCCTCTGATTGCTCAGCTGGCCTCTGCCCTTCCCCAGCCTCCTCCACCACCTCTGGAGCCACAGTCCCATTCGCTGTTGGCTGTTCCTCCTCTTCCTCAGAGCCAGTCTCCACCAGGGGCATGACACTATCCCCCCTGCATGGCCCCCTCCCCCGGGACCAGGCGGACGAGGACATTGAGGAAACCGAGCGTGAAAGTCTTGGACCAAACGAGGAGCATGAACATCAGTGGCATCGACCCAGGTAAAGTCCTCTGGTCCATAACCTTTCCATGCCACCAAATACTGAAATCAACCCCGCAACTGGTGTGAATCTCAGATACTATCCACTTCGTACTCCTCCTCTCCCAGAGGGGCTACTGGGGCCAGCTGTGATGGAGCTGGTCTATGCGGACTGTCGGCCAAGGCAGGACTAACAGGGAATAATGAAAAACAGGATGGATACGCATGGTCCCTGGCAGGGAGAGACGATAAGCCACAGGATTGATCACTGCCTCGACCGGAAAAGGTCCCAAGTAATGTTGATCAAGCTTTTTCGATGGTCGCATCGTTGGTAAGTATCGAGTAGAGAGCCAAACCCGATCGCCTACCGCAAAAGGCGGAACATCGCGACGATGTCAGTCTGCAAATCGTTTATAGTCCTCCTTGGCTCTCTCTAGTTGATCGTGGACCATGTGGTGCACAGCTTTTAACTCCTGCAAGAACGTATCCACTGCTGGAACTGGGGAATCAGACGGGGCTAAAGGGAAAAGTCATGGATGAAACCCATAGTTAGCAAAGAAAGGGGACACATGGGTGGATGCATGTTGAGCATTGTTATAAGCGAATTCTGCCACCGGCAGCACTTCCACCCAATTGTCTTGTTGAGTATTGCTGAAACAGCAGAGGTACTGCTCCAAAATAGCATTCACTCTCTCTGTCCCCCCATCAGTTTTGGGAAGATGAGCAGACACGCCTGTACCTGCAGTTTTGTGAGTAGGGTCTGCCAGAAACATGCTGTAAATTGTACCCCTCCCCTGATCTGATACCATGTGGTCTGGTAACCCATGCAACTGGAAAAAATGGGATATAAACAATTGACAATTATCTTGGCCGATGGAAGACCTGCACACGGAATAAAGTGGGCCATTTTAGTCAACATATCCATCACCACCAAAATAGTTGTGGCACCATTCGATGGTGGTAACTCAATGATGAAATCCAATGAAACTGCCCCCCACAGTCGTTCTGGCATGGGCAAGGCCTGCAAGAGACCAGGGGCGTACCAGGAGCATACTTGGCTTGGCGACAGATCCCACAGGACGCCAAATATCCCGACACATCATGTTTAAGTCTCGGCCACCAAAATGTCCTAGAGATGAGGTGCAGTGTTTTGAACACCCCAAAGTGTCCCGCCACCAGACTATCATGACATTGACATAGGATAAGGCCACAAAGAGGACCTCCAGGCACGTAAATGTGATCACGGAACTGCAACAGGTCCCCAATATACGCCCAAGGAGTCTCTTGTCCCCCTTTCTCATCCAATTCTCGATGTCGAGCTGCCACAAATGGGTGCTGCTGCTGTGCCTCCTGAATCTTCACTCGGAGGTCCACAGGTTCCTTGGTGGCCACAAACCACTCCAACGGAATCACCGTCCGGGGCAAGATTTTATCCTCCCTTCAGGTATACTCAGGCATCCGAGATAGGGCATCGGCGCGTTGATTCCCTCCACTCGGAACATAGGTCACCTGGAAATCAAATCGAACGCAGAATAAGGACCATCTCACCTGACACTGGTTCAATGTCTGAGCTGTACGTAGGTGTTCCAAATTGCAATGATCCGTCCGAACCTCGATTTGGTGATGAGCCCCCTCCAGGTGGTGCTGCCATGTCTCAAAAGCGACCTTAACTGCCAATAGCTCCTTGACCCGAATCATATAGTTGCGCTCTGGAGCCGACAACTTCCAGGAATAATAAGCGCATGGAAACAAGGTGCCTGCGGGAGCATAGGTCTGGAGGAGCACCGCACCAACAGCTACATCGGAAGTATCTGTTTCCACCACAAATGGCTGGCCTGGATCAGGGTGCTTGAGGATAGGCTCGGAAGCAAAGGCGACTTTCAATGCCTCGAAAGCTGCCTGCTCCTCAGCACCCCAATGGAGCTTCTCCCCCTTGAGCAGATTAGAAAGGGGAGCAGTCAAGGCAGCAAAGCGGAGAATAAATGTGCAGTAGTAGTTCTCAAACCCCAACAGCCATTGCACATCCTTAACTCGCTGTGGAGGTTCCCACTCCTGCAACGATTGTATTTTTCCGGGTCCATTTCCACCCCAGCAGGTGAAATACGATGTCTCAAGAAATCAATCGTGGTTTGTGCAAATTGACACTTCTCACGTTTAGCAAACAGGTAGTTATCACACAAACGTTGCAACACCAGCCACACATGTTGCCAATGTTCCTGCAGGGAGTCTGAGTAAATTAAAATGTTGTCTAAATAAATGACCACGAATTGATCCAACAAATCACGGAAAACATCGTGCATGAAATGCATGAACACAGCTGGGGCATTGGTTAATCCAAAAGGCATCACGGGATACTCAAAATGCCCGTACCTCGTCTGGAAAGCTGTTTTCCACTCGTCCCCTGCATGAATGCGAACCAGATTGTAGGCCCCATGCAAGTCCAGCTTCGTAAAGATCTTAGCTTGAGGAAGCTGCTCAATCAGTTCAGGGATGAGGGGAAGCGGGTACCGATTCCTCACTGTGATTGCATTCAACTTGAGGTAATCACAACACAAACGTAGCTCCCCCGATTTCTTTTTTACAAAAAGCACCGATACAGCCAATGGGGAGGTAAAAGGCCAGATAAACACTTTCTGGAGGTTCTTGTCAATAAAATCCCGCAACGCGGCCAATTCCGGTTCCGACAGGGAATATATCCAACCCACTGGCAATTTTGCATCAGGCAGCAAGTCGATTGGACAGTCATATGCCCAATGCGGAGGCAACTGATCCGCCTCCTTCTCCCGAAACACATCAACAAAGTCCACGAACTCTGCAGGTGGATCCAGGTCCATGGGTGTAGCCACACTCCCTGCACAGGAGCGCAAGCAATGATTGGCACACTTCCTATCAAAGAACTGCACAGCTCCAGATGACCAGTCAATCTTTGGATCATGGACCTGTAACCACTCTAAACCCAGCACCACTGTAAAATGAGGCACTGCGGTAACGTAGAACACAGTTTTCTCCACATGCTGCCCAATACGCATGCAAAGGGGTTTGGTTGCAGCAACCACAGGTCCCGAACAAAGGGGCTGACCATCAATCGTCTCCACCATTACTGGCAGGGACACCTGTTGCTGAGGAATGAACCACTGCTCTACAAAATAAGCATCCATGAAATTAGCTGTGGCCCCTGAGCCGACCAAGGCTTGGATCTCCACCGCTCCCACACCATGCACGAACACACTTGCTTTCAGCGCAAGATGCTTCACCAATAACAATTGTGGTGGAGATATCAAAGGTGGCAAGGATGGCAAGGTTGGTGAAGATGGCGAGCCTAAGGACTTTACACCCCGACCTACAGACCCCCGTAGGCCGAGCAATGCTTGTTTCTCACCACCACAGGCGTCACTGGTGTGGATGTCTTAACAGGACACTTGGCCGCACAATGGGCTCGATTGCCACAATAGAGGCATAAACCATCACGACAACGTCTCTGCATTTCTACTTGAGTCAGGCAAGGGCGCCCAGCCCCCAACAGCATGGGTTCCTCCAAAGGCACTTCCACCAAGGGTGCCGTCTTGCTGGAAACAGATACGGTCTCTGTCTGTCGTCGCACCCGTCGCTGCTGAAGTCTAGCATCAATACGAAGATACAAATGCATGAGCTCCTGAGGGGTGCGAGGGCATTCAGTGCGCGCCAACTCATCCAGGAGCTCCAACGACAAATCCTCCTGGAACTGGTCTAATAGTGCTGCCTCATTCCATTGTACATCCTGAGCAACCACCTGAAAACTAGCAATATAATCCATGAGTGAGCCACGCCCCTGCTTCAACTCTCTCAAACATCTGTTTGCTATTTGGCTTCAAACAGGGTCCTCAAACATGGCCTGAAACTATCGGCAAAACTCGGCGTAATTGTCCAACACCTGGTTGGGCTGGGTCAGCAGAGGCGTCACCCAACATGCTGCAGAGCCTGACAACAAACTAATCAAAAACCCCATCCTATCCTGGGCAGTGGGAAAGTCATAAGGCTGAAGGCTTATGTAAAGCTGGCACTGCCCAAAAAATGCAGGAAATTGGGCCAGCGAACCATCAAATTTATCTGCTACTGGGCATTTTCGGCATGGCCAGGCAGCTTGCATTTGTGCCACCTTTGCAGTCAAAAGAGCCACTTGCTGGCTTAACCGGGCAACCTCTGCTCTGAGCTGATCCATGGTCACCCACAAAAAGCAAAAATAAGTTGAAGGGGTGGCTGGAGTCAAAATGTGATGACCCGTAGTCTCTCAAAATAACCCAAAACCCAAAACATACATTAAAGTCCAGTAAGGCCTTCAACTTAACTTCACTGTTTTATTAGGCAGTTTAAAGTCACAAAAGTAAATAATGAGGCAAAGAGAAAACCAAAACAAACCGCATTGACGAGAGTTCCGAAGCAAGCCAAGATAACTAATTATAAATTCCAGGAAAATAACTGAGGAGAGTCCATGGGAAGAACGCCAGCAAAGGTAAACCTCTTTCAAAATAAACACTACATTGACTCCAGCAATTCTGACTGCGCAGTTACAAACTTATATACATAGCTCCCACCTGCAAGCTACGAGGAGGATCATGGTAATCTCGTCCTGAGTAGACCTCGCTTTTCCCTGATCCTCTCCTCCCTGTGTGACCTAGGATGGATAGGGGATGGACCTGGATCCACCTCTGACTGCCCAGCCGGCCTCTGCCCTTCCCCAGCCTCCTCCACCACCTCTGGAGCCACACTCCCACTCCCTGTTGGCTGTTCCTCCTCTTCCTCAGAGTCAGTCTCCACCAGGGGCATGACGCAACTAGGTAGCATCTAGGTATAAACAGAGAGCAAACCTCACTATAGAAATGGCTCACTTAACAACATAAATTTGAGGCTCAATTGTGGTCATAAGTTGAGGGCTATCTGTATAGGATCCTTTCATCTCTGAAGAAAAAGTGTGATATAAATCTAATAAACCGCAGTGCTTACAGTGGTTAGAGTGCAGTACTGCAGGCTACCTCTGCTGCCTGCCGGCTGCCTGCAATTTGGCAGTTCAAATCTCACAAGGCTCAAGGTTGACTCAGCCTTCCATCCTTCTGAGGTGGGTAAAACGAGGACACAGATTGTTGGGGGCAAGAGGCTGACTCTGTAAACCACTTAGAGAGGGCTGTAAAGCACTGTAAAGCCGTATATAAGTCTAAGTGCAATTGCTAAGTGCTAATAAGCAGCAAATGTTGTGTTTCTGGCCACAGTGATGAGCCGCTGAAGAAAAGGGTGGAACTCTGATTTATCCTAAAACAGAGAGGTGTAATTTATTTCACTCATAGTGAATGGGGTTGGAGTTTTTTTCCCTCTTCCTGGTGAGGTTGTGCAATACCAAAGCCTACGTGTGTTTGAATCTGAAAAGTGATTTGAGTGTTGAGCTGTCCCCAGCTTCCTCAAATCTTTTCAGTCCATTACAACATCCCCAAACTTAATTCTCGGTACATTTTGTGCTCTGGTGCAAATAAACATACGTCTGCTATTCTCTGGGTTTTGCTTCCAGATCCCGTGAATGCATCATCATAAACCGGGATAAAATCATAATCACATGCCCACCATTAGTCCTGTCGTACCGATAAATAAAAAGAAACAGAGCCATTTAAAAACTTTCAAAAAGTCGAAGTTCGTGGAAAGCAGCCTCTGTGTAACCTCAAAAAGTAGTGGAAAGGTTTTAATTTGCAAATGCTACCTCATCAGCTTACTGTCTCCACCTTTATTAACAAATTTATACAACTGGCTCATCCAAACTTTTCCATGCTTATAGGAAGCAACCTGAGCTGGATTTTTTTTTTCCTTTTAGCCACCAAAAATTGGACACTGAGAACTGAATTGATTATTGACTGCTCTTGTTTGTTCTTCAAATTCATGTTTATTATTAGTGCAGCGAGGTTCAGCCTATGCACAGAGTTATTTCATTGCTATTTCAGAGACTAAATATGAATTACCTTTTTTTTAAAAAAAGCCTCTTTTAACCACTGTGGAAATATGGAATATGTATGTGTTAATCTGGACCAAGTCCGGGATGTTCTCTTGCAAACCTTGTCTAGACGAGGGATAAAGAGTTAGGATTTTAAACACGACGTACAAACTGTTTAAAACACGCTCCCTTTCTTTGCGGCAAGTAGTAACTTTATTTACAGTCTGTTTGGGGAAAATGGACTGACCGTTTTGTCTGTTCGCAGCATTTATGTAGCATTTGTGGGCATTTTCTAAGTAGGCCTCGGGGGAAAAAATATGCTCCGCGTGTAAATATTTTAAGCTCACCCCAAGTGTTTATGTAACTTAATTTTTCTCAATGGCCAGAGAATCTTTTTCCCAACAGCTTTTGAGTTTTGTGTATCAAATAGCATAACAACCTTCACCATGCCAGGAAAAATGACTTTAGAAATAGAAAACCATTTTTTTAAAAAAATGTTGACCATTGTTTATTTCGCCTAAAGAGGCAGATGGAGGATTCAGCAACATAAATCCTGTTAAAAGTGACCTTGAAAGTGACCACCTCCCTGCCCAGGATGGGAAACCTCAGATCACCCAAGAGAAATGGCACAACTTCTGTTTGAAAATTCTCCAGGAGAATTTTCTGGAATTATGCTGGAATATATATGGCTATCATGTCTACCTCTATCTTCTTCTATGTTCTGCTTTTCTTTCTTTTTTTCTTTCTCATTCTCTCTTTCCTTCCTTCTTTTTCTTTCTCTTTCTTTTTTCTTTCTATCTATCTATCTATCTTCCTTCCTTCCTTCCTTCCTTCCTTCCTTCCTTCCTTCCTTCCTTCCTTCCTTCCTTCTGCTTCCTTCCCCATCCAGCCATCTCACTGTTTTATACCAAGCATATATTTTTCATTAAAAGGATGCTTTAGATCAGTTTTTTTTTCAAACTTGACAATTTTAACTATGGGTGGACTTCCAGAATTCCTCAATCTCTTTCTATAACAATGAGGTCTAGACACCAAAGAGGAAAAAATAAATTCCAAAAATGTGGATTGTAGAAAGCAAAGTAATATGACTTTGGCAGGTCCATATTGGTATTTCTCAGTTTCCTGACTGGCAAATTAACAATTATTAAAGGACCACATAAAAAAGTGAAAATGGCAGCTGGAGCCCACAAAAAAAAAAATAGATGGTTGTGAAGCCATACGGTTACAGCCACTGCTTGCTTCCAGTTGACAATGGTGGGTCAAATTATCTCTTTTAAGGTATAATTGGTTTAAAAGCTGGCTGAATGACTTTGGTACAATCTCACCAGGAGACGGTGAGTTCTAGTTCTGCCTTGGGCATGAAAGCCAGCTGGGTGACTTTGGGCCAGTCCCTCTCTCTCAGCCCAACCCACCTCACAGGGTTGTTGTCCTGGGGAAAATAGGGGGAGGAAGGAATATTTGGTATATTCACTCTCCTTGAGTTATTTATAAAAACAATAAAGGCAGGGTATCAATAAAATAAATAAATGTTGTAAACTATTCATGTCAAATCTAACCCCCAAATATAGCAATTGTTAATTTTTCAGCTAGGATCCTTTGCTCTTCAGACATTAGAGATTGGACCACCATTTTGTCTGAAATGATATAGGGTTTCCTGTTTGAGCAAGGGGTTGGACTAGAAGACCTCCAAGGACCCTTCCAACTCTTGTTTTTCTGTTAGAAAAGCAGCCATTTTGTTCTTTTCTTTCTGTTCCTCTTCATCTCAACAGCATTCATAGCAAATAAATGCCAGGTTTATTCTCTCCCCCCCTCCCCACTCCGGGGGAGGGGGTTTCAGACACACTGTTCACCAGAGATCCATTTTTGGAGACTGACTCACTGGACCAAAACACTTGTTGATGGGGGAGGGCAAGAGGTGGAGGATATTTGATAAATGGCTATAAAATGGCTGGCTGTGGTTTCTGTGCATTTCTTATGGAAGACGTCGGTCGAGCTGTTTCTAATCTGGACTTTCAGGGAAAAAAAACAACAGAGTTGTGGGCAAGACCTTACTTCATCTGGAACAGCGTCTAGCTGAGAGGTCTCTCTCTTTTTTAAAAAAACAAAACAAAACCAAAATCATGGGCTGTCACACCAACATTTCTTAAGCAGAACTGTCAAAAAACATGAGAAAGGTATTCAGAAAATGGGTTAAAAACCTAGACCAACATACTCAGAGGTTCAGAAGTTCTCAAACTTGTGATCTGAGGGAGCTGTGGATGGTTTGAGGGCTCCGGCCCTGTGGTGATTATGGAAAACTCGCCACTATGTGGTCTTGCTTCATTTCTTTTCAATTGAAATACTGTGATGAATTCTGTCCAGATTTTCAACCAGGCTAAGAAAGCTGTGGTTTTAATAAGACCCTGGCTGGTTTAGACCAATGTTTCTCAAGTTTGGGCAAATTTAAGATATGTGGACTTCAATTCCCAGAATCCCCCAGCCAGCAAGGTTCAAATCATGAGCATATTTAGGGCAACATTCATTTACTGAGTCACAAGCAGCATAGAATATTCTGCAGAAGATTGCCACTAACCATGGAGGTTTTATTTACTGGGCTTCCTAACCACTAGTCCTTGATGGTCCTGTCGTGTTTCTTGAGCCTGTCTCATTCCCAGAATAATTTTAAGAAGAGATTGGACAATTTATTTGTCTGAAATGGCATAGGGTTTCGTGCTTGAGTAGGGGATTGGACTAGAAGACCTCTAAAGTCCCTTCCAACTGTATTCTGTCAAGGTAATCCTCAACTTACAACCCTTCACTTAGTGACGGTTTGAAGTTACAACAAAAGTGGCTTATGACCATTTTTCACACTTACGGCATACCCACAGTCATGTGACCAAAAGTTGGACACTTGGCAACTGATTCATATTTATGACAGTGTCCCGTAGTCCTGCGATCCCCTTTTGCGACCTCTGACGAGCAAAGTCAGTGGGGAAGGACCGATTCACTTAACAACCATGTGACTCACTTAACAACTGCAGTGATCCATTTAACAAATGGTGGCAAGTAAGGTTGTAAAATGGGGTGAAACTCGCTTAACAACTGTCTTGCTTAGCAACGGAATTTTTTTTGGGGGGGGTCATTTGCAGTCGTGATTCGAGGGCTACCCGTATTTACGACAGCCGTTCCTGGAACGTTGTATGTGGAGGTGTATGCTAATCCCGCTTCTCTTTCTCCTCCCAGATTCCCAACCCTCTCTTCGACTTGGCCGGGATAACATGTGGACATTTCCTGGTTCCCTTTTGGACCTTTTTTGGAGCCACCTTGATTGGAAAAGCCATCATCAAAATGCACATCCAGGTAATTTACCTACCAAGATCAAAGCTTTCTACCTTCTTGTCAAGGTGGACTAAAACAATTGCGTTCACTTCTGCCGCTTTTGGCTGTGGAGATACTCCATCCATCTGGGTCATGGTTGTCCCAAAGATGCTTTTTCAAAAGGCAACTGGGCTTTCTTTTTTTTTAGAATAGGATTCTCTTTCTCTTTTCACTTCTCCTCCCAAAAGCTGCTGCTTTTTTTCTTCTAAGAGCCAGTCACTTTCCCTCAGCCTTGGGAAGCAGGCAATGGCCAACCAGTTTTGAAAAACCTTGCCAAGAAAACAACAGGGAATGATCTAGGCCAGGGGCGCCAAACTCGATTTCATTGAGGGCCGCATCAGGGTTGTGTTTGACCTCGGGGGGGCTGGTGGGGGCATGGCCAGCTCGACATCACTCGTGTCGGGGGCACCTGTGATGGCCAAGTGCTAAGGCAAGACTTCCCTCAGACCCTCCTTCCCTCTCATAATCTTCCTCCCTCCTCTTCTTTTTCCTTCCCTCTTCCTTCTCCTTCTTCTTCCTTCCCCTTTTTCCTTACTTTTCCTTCCTTGCTCTCTTCTCATCTTCCCTTCTTTGTCTTTGCCTTTCCTCTTTTCCTTTCTCCTTTCCTGTCCTTTCTTGCATGCTCAAATGCAAAAGGGAAAACATTTATCTTCTTGTTTTGTTTTTAGTTTGTTTCGCTAACCCGCTGACAGGGAAAACGGAGGTCGGGCGGGGGGGGCACATGGGGCCTCTCCGGGCCCCGTTTTTTGGTCAGGACAGCGTCCAGCAACCCTCTGCCGGTGAAAACAGAGCTTGTGGGGTTGGGGGAGTCGGCGCACACAACTCTCCGGTGCTTTGTTTTTGCTGGAAGAGGCACCGCGGACCGGTCCTTGGCTATTTCCAGGGCGCCCCGTGGGCCAGATCTAAGCACCCCATGAGTCAGATCTGGCCCCCGGTCCTTGAGTTTGACACCCCTGATCTAGGCAGTCACCAGGCATTAGAATGGAAGAAGCTTCTTGCATGAGAAACAAAACATATTCGAAGAAAAAAACAAAACGAAGAAAGCCCAATCGCCTTTTGGAAAAAGCGCCTTGGAACATCCACCCTTCTTGCTTCCCAGGAATTGCCTTCTTCTTAGCAAGCTTCAGGGCCGCCATAAGCCCATCTAACACCCATTGCTTTGTTCCTTGGTGAGCATATTATCACCAAACATCCATTGGAATATGTCCGTGTTATCATAGCAAGGCTTCCTCCCTCCTGAGTGAGCGTCATAGCTGAATGCAGGTAGTCCTCAACTTACGTCCATCATTGATCCTGGAATTATGATTATACATTGTGCTGTTGTTAAGCAGGTCACCACCCGAGATGCCCGATTTTACAACCTTTTTTGTGTCGGTTGTTAAATGAATGTCTGGTTTAACAAAAAGAAGGACTAGGGGTGACAGGATAGCAGTCTTCCAATATCTGAGGGGCTGCCCCAGAGAAGAGGGGGGCAGGCTATTCTCCAAAGCACCTGTAGGCAGGGCGAGAAGCAACGGATGGAAACTCATCAAGGAGAGAAGCAACCTAGAACTAAGGAGGAATTTCCGATTAATTAACTAGTGGAACAAATTACCTCTAGAAATTGTGGGTGCTCCTTCACTAGAGGTTTTTAAGAAGGGATTGGGCAACCATTTGTCTGAAATAGTTTAGGATTTCCTGCCTGAGGTTGGACTAAAAGACCTCCAAGTTCCCTTGAAACTCTGTTATTCGGAATCTCTGTGGTTGTTAAGCAAACCCCATGGTCATTAAGCAAATCAGTTGTCTGCAATGGGCATTCCCATATCTTCCACCAGTAGATTTTTTTTTTTTTTCGAATTATCACAGGTTCTTCCCCAAACTTGGAAATCTCGTTTCTTCAAATTTGGGCTGGACTCCTTCTGCAAAAGCCTCTCAGATATGCATAGCTGGCGATTATATTGGCGTATTATCTCTTAATCATCCCTTCTGCAGACTAAACATAGCCAGCTCCTTTGCAAGGAAACAGGCCTATTCTGTATACATTACCTGGGGAACATATCTTCAGAATTTAGGCGAGCTAACTTTGTGGGTAAGCAGACGAAAAAGAAATCTCAGCCATTCGTTGTCCAAACTTTGCTGGCTGGAAGAATTTGTTTAATCGGCAAGTGGTTGAAAGAAGGTGAAAAAAAGAAAGAAAGAAAGAAAGAAAATGTTTATTTTTAGATTCTCTACACATGGCTCATCGCAGCTTTAATCTCGGAAGAGGCATTTAGCCTTGCCCTCTCTTACTATGACTTGTAAGATCGGAGGAGCCAACCCGGCCAACCTTTATGACCTGTGGATTTCAATTCCCAGAATTCCTGAGCCAGCATAGAAGGTTGCAAAAAGGGGATAAGCTGACCCCGGGACACTGCAACCATCATAAATATGAGTCAGTTGGCAAGGGTCTGGAGTTTGATCACGTGACCACGATGGGGATGTCGCAGTGGTCGTAAGTGTGAAAAACCTAGGTCACTTTTTTCAGTGCCGTTGTAACTTCGGTTACTAAAATGGACCATTGCACGTCTAGGATGGCCTGTCTTTTTATGATGTTGGAGGGGGACATGCATGTTTAGGAAATTAGCTCCCCATTCACTCTGGGCTTGATTTTGGGGTGCACGCTAAAAAGCCAAGTGATTGTAACATAAAAGGGGAGATTTTATAGTAGCTGCTTTCTGTTTGGCCCCAGGAGCGAGGGATTTGGTTTTTGAACCTCCTACAGCTGGCTAAATTCGCCCAAATCCTCAAAACACACACACACGCTTGCAAAGATGCAGAGCGTGAACGTTTGGGACGCCATAGCACAATGTTCTTGAAAAAAAAGAGACACGCAGTTCCAGATTGGCTGAAAAATGGGAAACAAAGCCTTGGAATTATATGACAAATACACAATTTAACCAATGTTGACTAGTCTGGGAACCTTCCCCCACTGTACCGCAAGTGGTATACATCACAATAAATGACAGTTTAAAACAGCAACAACTCTTAGAACAGTTTGTCTTCCAAGAGTTATCTCAGCAAAGCTGAACATTTCTGTCTGCTTATCCTCGGGGAATGCTATATATATCGTACCCTTTCTCCAACCTGGCGCCCTCCAGATATGTCAGCCTGCAACTTCGAGAATTCCCCCAAATTAGCAAACTGTTGGGGGAAGTTAAAGCCCAGAGAGAAACCAGGTTGGAGAGGAGGGTTATTTCAATTTTTACCATGCAGATAGTCCTCGACTTACATCAGTTCATTTAGTAATCATTCACGGTTGCAACGACATTGGACCAAGTCACTTTTGATCGTTTTTCACGCTTACGACCATTGCAGCGTTCCCGTGGTGACGTGATCAAAATTCAGGTGCTTGGCAACTGACTCATATTTATGACGGTTGCAGTGTCCCAGGGGAGTAAGCGTCCACCTTTTGTGACCTTTTGACAAGCAAGGCCAATGGGGAAGCCACATTCACCTAACAACCATGCCCCTAACTTAACAACTGCAGTGATTCGCTTCACAACTGTGGCAAGAAAGGTCACAAAATGGGACAAAACTCAGTTAACTAATGTCTCACTTAGCAACAGAAATGTTGGTCTCAGTTGCGGTGGTAAGTCAAGGACTACCTGTATTTCAATTTACCATGTAGGGGTTTTCTTGTAACATAGAGGTTAATTTAACTAAGAGGCAATTTGGTCTAGTGGTTAAAGTAAGGAGGCTAGGAGTTCATTTCCCTGCCTTAGCCATGAAAGCCATCTGGATGAGTTTGGGCCAGATACCAGGAGACTGTGAGTTCTAGTTCTGCTTTAGGCATGAAAACTGGCTGGGTGTCTTTGGGCCGATCACCAGGAGACAGTGAGTTCTAGTTCTGCCTTAGGCATGAAAGCTGGCTGGGTGTCTTTGGGCCGATCACCAGGAGACAGTGAATTCTAGTCCCGCCTTAGGCATGAAAGCTGGCTGGATGTCTTTGGGCTGATCACCAGGAGACAGTGAGTTCTAGTTTGCCTTAGGCATGAAAACTGGCTGGATGTCTTTGGGCTGATCACCAGGAGACAGTGAGTTCTAGTTCCGCCTTAGGCATGAAAGCTGGGTGGGTGACTTTGGGCCAATCACCAGGAGACAGTGAGTTCTAGTTCTGCCCTAGGCATGAGAAATACAGTAGCTGCGTGACTTTGGGCCAACTACCAGGAGACAGTGAGTTCTAGCCCTTTCGTGTGTTTCAGGCATGAAAGATTACTCACTCTCAGCCCAACCCACCTCCCAGGCTTCTTGTTGTGGTGCAAACAGAAGGAGGCAGGTGTGTTCGCTGCAGGCTGCTACTGGGTTGCCGCTGTGGTCACGTAATACTCATTTTCAATGTTCTGTGACAGTTTACTCATCAGTTTCACAATCTCTTGTTCTTTCGGCACCCAGTGGCAGCCACTTACCTGCCTGCTAGGGAAGGAGGGAGAAGAAAAGAAGGAGGGAGGGAGGGAAGGAGAAATCTGATACTTCCTTCCAGATTCACACAAGGAAAACGCAATGGGGAAGCCCGCAGGAAATCAGAAGTCTTACTTTCCCTCGGCCATTCTTGTTTCTCTGTTTAAATAGGGAAGTATTTCTGAAACAATGGCCCCATCGAGTATGTGTCATCTAGTTAGTAAACTATTTCTGTAGAATGCGAAGCCATATTTTTAGATTCCACTTCCAGAAGAGTTGGAAAGAAAGTCAGCTGGCCAGTAGGACCGCTGGTGGGTGACCTCTGAAGGGCCATCCAAAGTCTAAGGCATTGTTGGAGCAGAACCCGTGGCCTTCTTTCGCTTCCTTTCTCCGCCCAAAGAATAGACTCATCATGATTAGATTAATCATCCCTGAGAAAAAGGATGTGACCAAAAGAGATGGGGGGGAGGGGGGAGAAATTTGAAGAATTGGGGTATCATTACGCGAACTTGGGAAAAGGAACGTCATCAGCACAAGAGCAATCAAGGAACTGAACAGGCACCCCCGCGTTGTTTCCTTGTCTCCCTTTCAGCATTTGTCTGACTCTTGTGTGTGCTTTGTGGTTGTTCCTCCAGAAACTTTTTGTGATCATCACCTTCAGCAGACACATAGTGGAACAGATGGTCTCCTTAATTGGGTGAGTACAACAGCTCTAAGGTCATTGATGGTTGAAAATGGCTCCACTCAAGTCTAACTTCATAGCTGTGTTCTTCAGCCTGGGCAACTTTAAGATGGGTGGACTTGAAGTCCCAGAATTCCCCAGCCAGCATGGATGGCTGGGGAATTCTGGGACTTGAAGTCTATCCGTCTTAAAGTTGCTTAGGTTAAGCAGCTTAGCTCTTTGTCAATAAGGGACAGTGCTGAACCCATGCTGAATAAAAGCTGCCGCCCCCTCTAGATGCCTTCACCTTAATTTTTAAAAGCATTTCACAATCTCTTTTAAAATGGCACACTAATAGAGGCAACCCAGTATGACTCCGGGCTGCCAGCTCTGATGATCAAGTGATGGGATATGGATTTGAACATTGGTACAGGAGCTCCAGTGGTTTTGTATTTTTATTGAGCCTCAGTGCAGTTTTAGTTGGTCTTTTGTTTGAATGAAGTTCTTTCTCTCTCTCTCTCTTTTTAAAATTTGTTCACTGCCCAGAGTTTCGTAGATGAATGGACGACCTTATAAGATGAGTGGATGGATGAGTGGGTGGATGGAGGAATGGATGGATGGATGGAGATCAGATGGATGACTGGATGGATGGACAAAGTAGGATGGATGGAGAAAGAACTAGATTGGATGGATGGATGGATGGATGGATGGAAAGAGAGGATGACTGGATGGATGGATGGACAAAGAAGGATGGATAGAGAAAGAGCTAGATTGGATGGATGGATGGATGGATGGAGAGAGAGAGTTCAGATGGATGACTGGATGGATAGATGGATGGATGGATGGAGACAGAGAGAGAGATATCGGATGGATGGGTGGATGGGCAGATGGATAGACAGATAGATTAAACAAGCTTGAGGACTAAAGCTCCACAGTATCCCACATTCTATTTTGGCACCCCTGATCCTCCCCCCAATTGCTGAAAATTATGACTTCTCAGAAAACTGAGCTCCAACTTAGATTACACTTTTATAAAAAAAAATCTTGAACCTTTTCCCTGAACTTTGAAAATTGGGGAGGGGGGGGTTCCCCCCACAAGGGAATCCAAAACTCCTCCCTCTGTTGGTGCAGGTCCTTGCTTTCCCTGAATTCAGTCCATGATATTCTTTCTTTCTTTCTTTCTTTCTTTCTTTCTTTCTTTCTTTCTTTCTTTCTTTCTTTCTTTCTTTCTTTCTTTCTTTCTTTCTTTCTTTCTTTCTTTCTTTCTTTCTTTTAAGAGGTGTAAAGTGTAGCCCTTGGCTGTAGGAAGGTGGCTTCATCCCAATTAGGGCGTCAATGTAAATAAACAACAATATCAGGGAGACTTCACAGCAGCAAAGCCAATCCAAGGGCCATCACTGCTCATTTGAGCGGGATTTCCTGTTTTCCAATAAGTCACTCGAACTCACTTCATCCTAGAGGATGCTTGTCACGGCTGCTACCCCTGAACTCTGCTAGAATTGGCTCAGCCGCGTGGTTTGTTGGCTTCAGTGAATCAGAGATTGAATACCGGTTAGACTTAGGCAGGATCGTGTGGCTGAAATATAGGGAAAAAAGGGGTTAAAAGTGGCTTTTTATATGGAATATTATGGGTAATGTCAAAAGAACTGTGCTCAGGAAAAGGCTGTGTAGGCAGAAGAGGGGAACATATTAGTAACGTGCTGTTTCATTAACAGAACCTGCTCACTTATTCATGGTTTGAATGTTCACTTATACAAATATATTTTTCCCTTTTGCTGCCCTAACAAGAATATCCATCTGTGCTAGGAAGTGATTCAGGCTTGGATTTATTGCTCTCTTCAGCAGGAAATGGAGCAAAGCTGTAGATAACGTGAATGCAATTATTGTTTTTAAAACATCTCTGCACTGTCCTGCTGTTAAATGAAACAATGGCAGTTTTAAAATGTATACGTCTATAAACGTTTTTGACCTGGGAGCAGCTGGGTGTGCTCTTAAATTAAACCATAAAGTATTTTTGAATGAATAATAACATGACACCCTGTCTGAAGTGTGTGTGTGTGTGTGTGTGTGTGTGTGTGTGTGTTGTTGTTGTTGTTTTAAAAATGGAAATTATCCTTAACAGTCTTTGTTCTTTTCTGGCACAATTATCTTGAACCTAGTTCTTCGGAGTTCAGAGGAAGGTTGAAAACCAGGTCCATTAACTGTTTGCCCTGATTATGTGTCCCTGTGTGTTTTGGGCTGTGTATGTTTGTGTAGGGAAGAGACTAGTTTGTGTTGCCATCAAATCCATCTGTGGCTACCTTGAGGTCGCATACACAAAATCCTTAACTTACAACCTCAGTGGAGCCCAACGTTTCTGTTTCTAAACTTGACAGTTGATAAGTGAGGCGTGTCCCATTTTACGTCCTTTTTTGCCACAGTTGTTAAGCGGATCGCTGTGGTTGTTAAGTGAACCGTGTGGTTGTTAATTGAATCTGGCTCCCCCCACCCGTTGGCTTTGCCTGTCGGAAGTCAGCTGGGAAGGTCACACGTGGTGATCGGATGACCCCGGGGTGAAGCAGCCAACATAAGTACATGCCAGTTGCCAAGCATCTGAATTTTGATCACGTGACCATGGGGATGCTGCAGCGATCGCAAGTATGAAAACTGGCCATAAGTCATTTTTCTCTGTACCATCGTCACTTCGAACAGTCACTAAAAGAATGGCTGTAGGTCGAGGATTACCTGTATTTTGAGCCAGATACCTTCAGCCTGTATGTCTTTTTCTTTCCTCTTGCCTATCTGTTTTCCCTCTGGACCCAGGTGTCTCCCACTCCACCATCCAGAAGACAAAAAAGTCCTTTATCCTTCTAGTCATTCTTGAAGTTAATATATGTATTTATTAAATTTGTATGGTGGTGGCCATCCTGCAACTTGAAACAGTTTATAAGATAAAAATGACAACATAAAACATATAGATAGATGATAGATAGATAGATAGATAGATAGATAGATAGATAGATAGATAGATAGATAGATAGATGATAGATGGATGGATAGATAGATAATGGATAGATGATAGATAGATAGATGATAGATAGATGATAGATAGATAGATAAATAGATGATAGATGGATGGATGGATAGACAGACAGACAGACAGATGGATGGATAGATAGTAGATAGATGATAGATAGATAGACAGACAGACAGACAGACAGACAGACAGATAGATAGATAGATAGATAATGGATGGATGGATAGATAGATAGATAGATAGACAGACAGACAGACAGATATTTAAATAATATATACATAAATGATAAATACTGCAAACAGTTTTGGTCATCACATCGCAAAAAAAGATGTTGAGACTTTGGAAAAAGTGCAAAAAAATGCAACTAAGACGATTAAAGGCCTGGAGACAAAAATATATGAAGAACCATTTCAGGATTTGGGTATGGCCAGTCTAGAGAAAAGAAGGACTAGGGGTGACATGATAGCAGTCTTTCAGTATTTGAAGGGCTGCCACAAAGAAAAGGGAGGGTCAATTTATTCTCCAAAGCATCAGAAGGCAAGACAAGAAACAGTGGATGGAAACTAACCAAGGAGAGAAGGAACCTGGAATTAAGGAGAAACTTCCTAACAGCGAGGATAATTAACCAGTGGAACAGCTTGCCACTAGAAGTTGTGGGTACTCCATCACTGGAGGTTTTGAAGAAGAGACTGGACAGCCACTTGTATGAAATGGTATATGGTCTCCTGCTGAAGCAGGGGGGTGGGCTAGAAGACCTCCAAGGTCCCTTCCAGCTCTATTCTGATTAATTGATATTAACATTCGAATTTCTAAGGAAGGAACTAGTATATAACGGGATGGAATCTTCTCTCTGGCTCTTTCTATTTCTATGTCTCTCTCCATGCCTGCCTGTCTTCTCACTGCAATTCCACAGAGCTTAATTCAATTTCTCTTTGCTCCAAGAGACCTAAATTCCCACATTGGACTTTTTGATTGTTGGTGGTTCCTTGACCGATAGGGTAAGCAACTTCTAATATAAACAGAGAGCAAACCCCTTCCTTCGGGCACTGATGACATTACCTAGTTGGGTCATGAAACGTCTGCAAGACAGGCCTGCAAGACTTTTAACTATACAATTTGGGATGAACACCCTTTGAATGGTGTGGGAGTAGGAATGGATTTCCAGAGGAAAAAAAATTGCAGACTACAAGAACCAGGAACCCTACTCAGGTGACCCTGAGGACACAGATAAACCTCCAAGTGGCCTCAACGACCCTCTAAAAGGATGCAAATGACCAGCTGTCTGCAAGGACTATAAATCCTTCCATTCCCCACTATCCTGTCAGAACTGAAGAAGCTTCTTTGACAAGAAGAGAAACGTCTTCAGAGGAAAAATAGAAAGTCCAAAGTTGCCTTCTGTAAAAGCACTTTTGGGACAAGCATAACCTGGAGGACTGAGAATCTCTACAGACGTCTACAAGAAAACCACCAAGCTCAGAGAGCTACACTTTTCTTTATATCAAAAAATGCTCGTCAAACAAACCATGGAGTTGCCATCTTGCTTGCTTTCCTACCTGAGCTGTTGGAGTTTCAAAGGCAACTTTAGAACTTAGCCCAACAACTAACTGCAGCTTTCTCAATGGTGATGTGTTTGTTTTTTTTCCCCTCCACTTCTTGTTTTTGTTCAATGTACAGCCTGATGGAATTAATATCCATGATTTATACTCTTGGTATTTTCTAAGGCGGGAAATTTGTCTGAAGGATTCTTTGGGGATATGAAATGTCTGGAAGTCATCGCTCTTGAAGTATGTAAACGTGACATGAGAAGACGCTTTCTACCAAACAGCTGAAGTATCTGAATAACATTCTTGAAAGACTCAGTGCTGGAATAAATCTGTGGCTTGCTTGTTCCTTTTTTCTTTTCCTTAAATCATCTCCGGAACTTCGGAATAAAACTTGGTTGTTGTTTCTTCCTCTCTGCCAAATTAAATCAGCACTCATTGATTAGATCTCAGTGCCAATGGCTCATGGGCCGCTCCCGTTGCAACATCAAATATTCTGCTGAGTGAGAGATTTCTTTTTTTCAAGCACGCAAATCTGGGGATGGAAAGTAGAGTAGCATTTTCTCTCACAATTACTCATCGGTATTTGAACGCCATGAAGCATCTTTACAAGAAAACAAAAAAAAAAGGAGTTTGCCGGATTAAGAAGTTTATCAAACTCTTGATGTCAGGCTTCAAAAATGTTCTCGAGAGAAAAGATTCTTGGAAAATCGTCCTAATTTTTGACTTTTAAAAAAATCAGAATTTCCTTCCCACCTCCTCCCATCTCTAACACTATCTCATCCGTTTCTCTCTAGGGCAGCCTACAAAACAAATCATGTGTAACCGTTACTAGAATCACAGAGATTCCATCAGAACCAAAATGGCTTAACATAAACATTTTTTCAGCGAAATTCTAATGTTACCGTAGAAATGCCATTAATTTCAGTTAATTTAAATAAAGGTAGGCTGAGCATTATGCTATGTAGAATTTAAACATTTTAAATTTTCACTCTATCTCACACCTGGAAAGGATCTAAATTAAATTTAATTTAAGAGAGCCGAAAGGCTGGAATTTATATATTCATTCAGTTTGTTGGTTTCTTTGTATCCTACTTTTATTATTTTTAGAAATAACTTATTTTTGCAGGATCCAGTCTCGGTCAGTCACCAGAACCAGAGCCAGATTGGATCCTGCAACATTATCCTGGGACATATGTATATTTGCCTTCATTTGTAACTTATTTTTATTTTTACAAATAAAATTATGAATTATATTGATTCATTCAATTTATTTATCAATTCTAGTCAATTGCATTAAGGCTGTTATAGCTACCGCAATGGAGAAAGCATTTATTTTTCCAGATTTTGTTTTTTAATTGTAGTATGAATAGAAAACTTAGAAAGCCATACTGAACCTGAGCAAAATAGTTTATTAGAAATAATTAATACCACCTTCTCCTTTAATTTAAGATAATTTAATTTAATTTATCCATTATTATAGACCTTGAGCTGGACTAATAAAATCATTTCCTTAACAAGTTCCTTAACCTTCCAAGTTTGGAACCTCAGTTTAAAAAAAAAAAATCAATCCATCAGCTAAATTAGAACACTTACAAAAATTACTCCTTTGGCATGACATTCCATGAAAGAAGAAGAAAATCAGAAATAATGAGTACTAACTTGCAACTATATTTGCAAGCTGTCCGGAGTCTCTGAGAGTGAGTTTTGGGCGGCTACATAAATTTTCTTAAATAAATGAACAAATATGGATTTAACTTAAATATAAAGACATACTTAAAATATAAGGAAAGAAATGAAATGGTATAGGTTCTCCTGCTTGAGCAGGGGGGCTGGACTAGAAGACCTCCAAAGGTCCCTTCCAGCTCTATTCAATTCAAAATCCTGAGTGTAAGATTCACACAACAGTGGAATAATTTACCTTCCACAGTTGTGAATTCCCCAGTCTCGCATTTTGAAGTTCTGTTACACCAAAGTAGACCTTTGTTTGGTTCCGGAAAGTAGACTGACCTGGAGAAGCTAAGATGTGAAAATACATACGTACTTATGCACATACATACATACACAGTCAAATTCCTTGTGTGTCCAATCACACTTGGCCAATAAAGAATTCTATTCTATTCCATTCCATATTTTCTATTCTATTCTATTCTATTCTATTCTATTCTATTCTATTCTATTCTATTCTATTCTATTCTATGGCCCATCAACCATTTTCATACCTGGAAATGCTGCAGCCTGGTCCTTAGAGCTTCTTCTCTAATGAAGAGAACCCCAATTTTTTTTGGGGGGGTGGACACTTCTGACTGCGCTCCCTTCTCCAGAAGTCTGCCCAAATGCCTGAGAGGAGGCTGAGATTAGAGAAATTCTTTTGTCTACGTTTAGAATTGATGTAGGGTTCCCAGGATGCAAGGAAGAGATCCCAATGTACCCTGCAGGCTTTCCGGAAAATGGGTTTTTCCAGATTTGGGGTTTTGCTTTCATTGTCTTTCCAGATGTTAGGATTAGGCAAGCTGCATTTGCAAAAGCAAACATACAAATCCCCCGTGTATTTTATTTCCTTGGCCAGACATAGAAACGTACTTTGCTGCACGATATTTTCTTTTGAAATACAAATGTGAGCTTTTTCAGTACCAGCCATTCAAAATTAAAGATCACAACATCGCAGATTTGAATACACTTTAGCTGCCCCTCCCCTCAAAAAAAAAACCAAACCTTGATTAACTCAAAACATAGGGTATTCTCTCACAAAATTTTACTGAATGGCATGACTTTTGTTCAAATGTTGTGGGTTTTTTTTAAATTAAGCAAGAATGCCTGATTATATCAACTTGGATTTAAATTATACTGAATGGTGTGTTGGTTGGTTTTTAAAGTCAAGATTTAATCAACAAATACTTCTTCTTTAAGATTTTTTTTCAAGACAAAGTTAAAATACAAAACTCCCAAAAATTCCACACCCCCCCACAAAAAATACAAAAAACACAAAACAGTCAAAGTATTAAAAAGACGCATAAAACCCCACATTATATACATATTATTTCCTCTAGTTGAATACTGATTAATACAGTACTACAACATTAGTTCCCACCCTTTGCAAAATGGACCCTCCCCAAAAATTTTAAGCTACTATATCTATTTGCAAATTGTTGACCTGTCTTCTATATGCAATATTAGTGACAAAGTAGTTAACAGGAAGAACAATAATAGTAAAACAAAACAAAATATTTCAAAACTGTCTGTTAACAAACTGTTATTGTAATCCACTCGTAGAAAGTTCATTTAATTATATAATTTTGGCTTTTTTTAAAACTGCGGGGAAAAATGTGCCATTCAGTACAATTTTAAGAAATTAACCATTTTTTAATCATTTTATTTCATTTGTTTGTTATTTCCTTGTCAGCTGCCTGATTCTGCATAAACTTGCGAAGATTTCTGGCTTTGAAAATGACTGTGTTTTGGCTTAGGTGCACTGTTTTTTCAATATAGGATAAGTGCTGTAAAATTGGCCGTGTTATATCCTATCAAGTGAATCTCCTTCATTCCACTCTGGTAATTTTTCTCTCTCTGCTGCCCTGTAATTAATGTGCTTCCAATACTTATTTAAAAGGAAAATATTCCCTCTATAACCTTATTGAAATTTCTACTTGGAAAATCTTACTTTGACAAAGTACAATGTGATCTTAGGGAGAAGAACAATATTCGAGAAAGGAGATTCACAGTAAACTGACTTTAAAAAGAAGTTTGGAAATATACAGGTAGTCCTCAACTTACGATCACAATTGAGCCCAAAATGTCTGTTGTTCAGTGAAACATTTGTTAAGTGACCTTTCTTGCCAGAGTTAAGTGACTCATTGCAGTTGTTAAGTTAGTAACCTGGTTGTTAAGTGAATCTGGCTTCCCCACTGACTTTGCTTGTCCGAAGGTTGCAAAAGGAGATCACATGGCCTTGGGATACAGCAACAGTCATAAGTATGAACCAGTTGCCCAGCAACTGCATTTTGATCACATGATCATGGGGATGCTACAAAGGTTGTAACTGTGAAAAATTGTCCTAAGTCACTTTTTCTGTGCCGTTGTAACTTTGAATGGTCACTAAATGAACTGTTGTAAATCAAGGACTATCTGTATTATGTAGTTGGGCTCAGATTTAAAGCACAGATAGTCCTTGACTTATGACCACGATTGAGCTCAAAATTTCCATTGCTAACCAAGACGGTTAACTGAGTTTTGCCCCATGTTACGACCTTCCTTCCTTCCCCTAATTGTTAAGAGAATCACTTACAGTTGTTAAGTTTGTGACACGGTTGTAAAGTGAATATAGCTTCCCCATTGACTTCGCTTGACAAAAGATGATCGGTGATCCCTGGACACTACAACCGTCGTAAATATGAATCAATTGCCAAGCATCTGGAGGCGAATCACAGGACCATCAAGATGCTGCAATGGTCTTAAGTAAGAAAAACAGTCATATGTCACTTTTTCAGTGCTGTTGTGACTTTGAACTCATGACAGCTTACGTCTTTTTGTAAAACTTGTGGGTTACGGAAGGCGCTACCACATTCCTCCTGATCTGAAGGTTTAAACAGGGAGAGAGTTTAACTGAATTGGTCTTATTTAACACTCAGTTAGTATGACAAGCAATATCTAACAAAATGAAATTCAGTGGTGACAAAGCTCAGGTTCTACATTTAGGCAAGAAAAATCAAATGCACAGGTACCGTGTAGGTGGTACCTGGCTCAATAGTGGTAACTGTGTGAGGGATCTCGGAGTCCCAGTGGACAATCCCTTGAATATGAGCCAGCCGTGTGCTGCAGCTGCCAAAAAAGCCAACACAGTTCTAGGCTGCATTAACAGAGGGATAGAATCAAGATCAAGTGAAGTGTTAATACCGCTTTATAAGGCCTTGGGAAGGCCACACTTGGAATGCTGCATCCAGTTTTGGTCCCCACGGTGTGAAAAGGATGCTGAGACTCTAGAAAGACTGTAGAGAAGAGCAACAAAGAGGATTGGGGGACTGGAGGACGAAACATGATGAAGGGTTGCTGGAACTGGGTATGTCTAGTTTGATGAAAAGAAGGGCTAGGGGAGACATGATAGCAGTCTTCCAATTTCTTGGGAGCTGCCACAAAGAAGAGGAAGGCAAGCTATTCTCCAAAGTACTTGAGGGCAGAAGCAACAGATGGAACCCAATCGAGGAGAGAAGCAACTTAGAACTATGGAGAAATTTCCTGACAGTGAGAACCAATTCATCAGTGGAACTACTTGCCTCCAGAAGTTGTGAATGCTCCAACACTGGAAGTTTTTAAGAAGAGTTTGGACAACCATTTGTTCTGAAGTGGTGTAAGGTTTCCTGCTTGAGTAGGGGGTTGGACTAGAAGACCTCCAAGGTCCCTTCCAACTCTGTTGTTCTATTCTATTCTAATATCCTTTAAAATATTCGACAGTGTGATTGATTCCCAAGCCTTTTCCTCTCTTTAGTGCAGCCAACCATCTCTTCCCACAGAATGAATCAGAAACTAGTGGAATTCTATGTTTTTCAGTCTTGTGCCTGAAAAGGTAATTCAACAGCAAGTGGAAAGAGAAAATTTAATTTAATAAAGGAGAGAGAGAAGAAGAAACATAGATGTGAAAGAAGCTCTAAACGAACTGTTGGGGTTTTTTTTTTAAGCAGACCACAACTGCATAATAATGAGGGTTTTCAGAGGATGAGGTCAAAGAGGGGAATTTCACCCACAAGGATTTAACCCAGCTTTTGAATTGCCAACTACCAAGTCATGTGAACTGGGAAGCAGGAAATCAGAAACCTTCTTTATAACCAAGTTAAACAGACCAGCAAATTTATGGTGAGGCCCTAGGTGTTCTCTGAGCTTGGTGTTTTTCTTCCTGATGTTTCATTACCAAACTAGGTAGCATCATCAAGGCAGGCAAACCAATTTGTTGTTGTTTTTTTAATAGATTTATTTTTGTGACAAAACCCTTTGTGTTGTTGGAATGGTATTTATCTCAAGTGCAAAGTAACTAACAGAGTTGGAAGGGACCTTGGAGGACTTCTAGCCCAACCCCCTTGCTCAAGCCAGAAACCCTATGCCATTTTAGACAAATGATTGTCCAAATCTCTTCTTAACAACCTCCATGTCATGAAATTTCTCCTTATTTCTAGGTTGCTTCTTTCCTTGGTGAGTTTCCATCCGTTGCCTCTTGTCCTGCCTTCAAGGGCTTTGGAGAATAACTTAACTCTTCATTGTGGCAGCCCCTTAGAAATTGAAACACTGCTAACAAGTCAAGGACCAACTCTGGCTGGGAATGAGATAGGCAAATACAGGAAGCGACAAAAATTTAATCCCTTCTATTTTGAAAAGTGAGAACTTTGGAAAATCAGCCTCTCAGGTTTTGTCCCTGTAGTTTCTCTTGCCTTCCCACCCCACCCCACCCCCGAATTATTCAGAATTTGGGCCCCACCAAAATCAATTCTACCAGTTTCTGGATTTGTTCTGAATCACCCTGTAGATATTTTTTGTTCTTGTTCTTTGACCTGTAACAGATTGCAAATCGAGAAAGGGTGATTTTTCTTCAATGGTGGGAGAATTTTTTTTTTTTTATCGCTACAGGAAGTGACAGCTCATTCCAAGAAACACACCGGCCGTTATTGTTGCTCTCGTGACAGCCTGGAGGGTGTGTAAAAAACGTGGGGGAAGGTACAATTTCAAGGTTGGGCTGAGCCAGGTGGAAGGGTGTGTCGCCAGATTGTGGGTGATAAGGAGAAAGTGAGAGGAGGATGTTTGAGGAAGAACAGCCATGCTTTAATTCAGTGTTTCTCAACCTTGGGGACCTTAAGATGGGTGGACTTCAACTCCCAGAATTCTGAGAATTGGAGTCTACCCATCTTAAAGTCCCCATGTTTGAGAACTACTGAGTTAGCTATTTCTGCTTTTTCCTGCTTCCTTGAGAAGTCTTTTTTCCTGGACAAAGTCTTGGAGGAACCTCTACTCAACTTGCTATCCCTCAGAACTAGCAATGTTCTTGTCTTTTAGTTGTGTTCAGTCTTGCTTGAACTGAGATTATTTCAGAGTCCGTACATGTCCGTTGTCATTCCTGCATGCCTGCATATTCCATCAACGGCATGGCTTGGAACTAGGTTTATTTGAAGGACCATCTTCTCCCAGTGACTTCTGCCCAACCCACCAGGGTAGGGAAGCAAGGACTGTTACGGGTCCCCTTTCCTAAGGGAGTCCATTTAGTGGGACCAAGAAGAAGGGCCTTCTCTGTGGTGGCTCCCTCCCTGTGGAACGTTATCCCTGCAGAGATAAGATTGGTCCCCGTTTTTGAGACTTCTGGTCAAGGCCCTGACAAAGGCCCTGACCCCAAGGTGATAAGAAGCCCGAAGTCTTACTGTTGTCAATAGGTATGTGGAGGTTTATTGGTTTTGTTACTGAGAAAGACAGAGATAGATGGATGGATGGATGGATGGATGGATGGATGGATAAAAGAGATAATAGATGAGTGGTGGATGGAAGATAAATGATAGGTAGGTAGATTAGATAGATAGATAGATAGATAGATAGATAGATAGATAGATAGATAGATAGATAGATAGATAGATAGATAGATAGATATGGATGGATGAATAAGAGATGGATGGGTGGATGGATAAAAGAGATAATAGATGAGTGGTGGATGGAAGATAAATGATAGGTAGGTAGGTAGGTAGATTAGATAGATAGATAGATATGGATGGATGAATAAGAGATGATGAATGGATGGATGGATGGATGGATAGATAGATATGGATGGATAAGAGATGATGGATGGATGGATGGATTTCTTATAACAATCTAGTTTGGTGGAATGATTGGTTGATTTGTCAACCATCAACATAGGAGGTCCAAGGATGGCCTCTCTGCAAGAATGGTCTCTTTGCCATTCCCAACACCATCCCCTTCTAAAATAGGGCTCCCCCATCCCTGAGCTATATATATTCAGCTATATATATATATATTTTAAGACACCCTTGCCTGTTCTACTCTTGTTTGCGTTTTCTCCTGGTTGAAACTCGACGCCAAGGTTCTAGGATTGAAAGGGTGCATTGAGAGAGGGCGAAAACTGTGACTCAGTCTGAAATCACCCATAAATACATGCTTTTTGGGAAAGCCCGATTGTATAGTTTGCATAACATCCTCTGTGTTAAGGGCTCAGCTGCAATTCTTCTCCACTGCGTTACTTCCTTCGAGGCAACCTGTTTCAATGAACTGCTTGTCTGTCTCTTGGGGTAGGTGGATGACTGAGGACCTGACTCATGTAGTTATCAAAGAACACAGCTTCAGGGTTGTGAGGTCAGTTCTCATGTGCTCCCACTACCACCCCAGAAAAAAAAAAACCCAGAAAATCCCCTAGGCCCAAGGGTGGGCAACGTACAACTGTCTAAATGGCTTGCCTGAGTCAAGTTGAAAACTGCCAGGCGAAAAAAGTGATGGGGGGAAGGCAGAGTCGGTTAGCAAAGCCAAACGCACAACCAAACCAGCCTTTTCTTCTTGGACAACAATTATTGGTCTGCTTCCAGGATGCTCAATGCAAGACATGATGGCCCCTTGCTTGAGAGTAGTCAGAAAATGTGTGTGTGTGTGCGCGCGCGCACACATTTTTGGATTTTTTTTGAAGTTTTGGAATTTGCGGGGGAAAAAATTGATTAGACCTAATCCTTCCTTTCCTTTCTTTCATTTATTTCATTTCTTTCTCTTCCTCCTTCCTCCCATTCCTTTAATTCCTTTCTCTCTTCCTCTTTCCTTTTTTCCCTGTCTCCTTCCTTCCCTTTCTTTTCTCCCTTCCTTTCCTTTAATTCCTTTCTCTCTCTCCCTCCCTCCTCTTCCTTCCCTTTCTTTCCTGTCTCCTTCCTTCCTTCCTCCCTCCCTCCCTCCCCTCCCTCCTTCCTTCCTTCATCCTTCCTTCCTCTCTCCCTCCCTCCTTCCTTCCTCCCTCCCTCCTTCCCTTCTTCCTTCCTTCCTTCCTTCCTCCTTCCTCCCTTCCTCCCTCCCTCCCTCCTTCCTACCTTCCTTCCTCCCTCCCTCCGTCCCTCCCCCCTCCCTCCTTCCTACCTTCCTTCCTCCCTCCCTCCCTCCCTCCTTCCTTCCTTCCCTTCCTTCCTTCCTTCATTCCTCCTTCCTCCCTCCCTCCTTCCTTCCTTCCTTCCTTCCTCTTTCCTTCCTTTCTCCCTTCCTCCCTCCTTCCTTCCTTCCTCCTTCCTTCATTCCTCCTTCCTCCCTCCCTCCTTCCTTCCTTCCTTCCTTCCTCTTTCCTTCCTTTCTCCCTTCCTCCCTCCTTCCTTCCTTCCTCCTTCCTTCCTTTCTCCCTCCCTCCCTCCCTCCCTCCTTCCTTCCTTCCCTTCCTTCCTTCCTTCATTCCTCCTTCCTCCCTCCCCTCCCTCCTTCCTTCCTTCATCCTTCCTTCCTTCCTCTCTCCCTCCCTCCTTCCTTCCTCCCTCCCTCCTTCCCTTCTTCCTTCCTTCCTTCCTCCTTCCTCCCTTCCTCCCTCCCTCCCTCCTTCCTACCTTCCTTCCTCCCTCCCTCCGTCCCTCCCCCTCCCTCCTTCCTTCCTTCCTTCTTTCCTTCCTCCTTCCTTCCTTTCTCCCTCCCTCCCTCCCTCCTTCCTTCCTTCCCTTCCTTCCTTCCTTCATTCCTCCTTCCTCCCTCCCTCCTTCCTTCCTTCCTTCCTTCCTCTTTCCTTCCTTTCTCCCTTCCTCCCTCCTTCCTTCCTTCCTCCTTCCTTCCTTTCTCCTCTCCCTCCCTCCCTCCCTCCCTCCTTCCTTCCTTCCCTTCCTTCCTTCCTTCCTTCCTCCTTCCTCCCTCCCTCCCCCTCCCTCCTTCCTTCCTTCATCCTTCCTTCCTTCCTCTCTCCCTCCCTCCTTCCTTCCTTCCCTTCCTTCCTTCCTTCATTCCTCCTTCCTCCCTCCCTCCTTCCTTCCTTCCTTCCTTCCTCTTTCCTTCCTTTCTCCCTTCCTCCCTCCTTCCTTCCTTCCTCCTTCCTTCATTCCTCCTTCCTCCCTCCCTCCTTCCTTCCTTCCTCTTTCCTTCCTTTCTCCCTTCCTCCCTCCTTCCTTCCTTCCTCCTTCCTTCCTTTCTCCCTCCCTCCCTCCCTCCCTCCCTCCCTCCTTCCTTCCTTCCCTTCCTTCCTTCCCTTCCTTCCTCCTTCCTCCCTCCCTCCCCTCCCTCCTTCCTTCCTTCATCCTTCCTTCCTTCCTCTCTCCCTCCCTCCTTCCTTCCTCCCTCCCTCCTTCCCTTCTTCCTTCCTTCCTTCCTTCCTCCTTCCTCCCTTCCTCCCTCCCTCCCTCCTTCCTACCTTCCTTCCTCCCTCCCTCCGTCCCTCCCCCCTCCCTCCTTCCTTCCTTCCTTCTTTCCTTCCTCCTTCCTTCCTTTCTCCCTCCCTCCCTCCCTCCCTCCTTCCTTCCTTCCCTTCCTTCCTTCCTTCATTCCTCCTTCCTCCCTCCCTCCTTCCTTCCTTCCTTCCTTCCTCTTTCCTTCCTTTCTCCCTTCCTCCCTCCTTCCTTCCTTCCTCCTTCCTTCCTTTCTCCCTCCCTCCCTCCCTCCCTCCCTCCCTCCTTCCTTCCTTCCCTTCCTTCCTTCCTCCTTCCTCCCTCCCTCCCCCTCCCTCCTTCCTTCCTTCATCCTTCCTTCCTTCCTCTCTCCCTCCCTCCTTCCTTCCTTCCTCCCTCCTTCCCTTCTTCCTTCCTTCCTCCTTCCTCCCTTCCTCCCTCCCTCCCTCCTTCCTACCTTCCTTCCTCCCTCCCTCCGTCCCTCCCCCTCCCTCCTTCCTTCCTTCTTTCCTTCCTCCTTCCTTCCTTTCTCCCTCCCTCCCTCCCTCCCTCCTTCCTTCCTTCCCTTCCTTCCTTCCTTCATTCCTCCTTCCTCCCTCCCTCCTTCCTTCCTTCCTCCTTCCTTCCTTTCTCCCTTCCTCCCTCCTTCCTTCCTTCCTCCTTCCTTCCTTTCTCCCTCCCTCCCTCCCTCCCTCCCTCCCTCCCTCCCTCCCTCCTTCCTTCCTTCCCTTCCTTTCCCTTTTTCCTGTCACCTTCCTTCCTTCCTTCCTAATTTTTATCCCATCTTTATTACTTCATAAACAACACAAGACAAGAAACATACCAAAAATTCCTCCCTCCTCCTATTTTCCACAGAACAACCCTGTGAGGTGGGTTGGGCTTAAAGAGAGTGTCACCGTACGGCTTTTATGCCCTAAGCTGGGACTAGAATTCACCGTCTCCCAGTGATTGACCCAAAGTCACCCAGCCGGCTTTCATGCCTCAACCAACATTGGAATAAGAGAGGGGGGCTGTTTCAAATCAGTCGTGCTGGGTCACAACATTGGCCTTCTGACACGTCTATGCCTCAGCTCTTGTCAGGTATCCTTATAGACATGGGTTTAAGGCTCTTCGGAAAGTGAACTAAATTATGTTCGGTCTCTCTTCTGGTTCCTAGAAAACTGGACTTTCTTGTTTTTGACTTTTCAAGACATTTCGCTTCTCATCCAAGAAGCTTCTGAGGAATGATAGGCAGGCAGGCAGGCAGACAAAAGAGGATGGATGGAGAGAGCAAGAGAGATAAATGACAGACAGATAAAAGAGGATGGAGAGAGAGAGAGAGGTACATGATAGATTAGATAGATTAGTAGATCGATTAGCTAGATGGTAGGTAGGTAGGTAGGTAGGTAGGTAGGCAGGTAGATAGCATGTAAATGAAAAGAGGTGCTAAAACAGGCAGGAAATCCATGTGACCTGAGAGAAAAAATACCTGGAGAGGGCATCCCCATCCTGTCTTTATGTTTGGCATCCTCATGAGGACTAGTAACACCCTCTTTTAAATTTGCCACCTCAGAACTGTAGATTAAGCTGGACTTCATGACTGCACCCCACACCTCTGGCTTGAGCGAGTTGATCAAGCCTCCAAACACACTGTGCTTTGCAAGGGAAGTAGGAAGAGGAGATAATTCGTCAGCCGATAAGGGCAGATCCGCTTGCAAATAGCCTTAACTGGAAAAAACTGGAGTTCCCCTCTGATTCAAGACAAGGAGATTGGGCGATGGTTAACCCCGTGCGGTGTTATCCTAAAAACCAACCCAAATGCTTAATAGAGAAGCATTCAGGGCTGTTGAGTCTTAGCACAAACCCTGCAAATCACACATTAGCACAAACCTTGCCATTCACCTCTTAGAGACCAAACCTCACGTGGGATTACGATTTTTTTTTTTTAATTTGAGTTCTGTGGAGGTTCTTACCTGTTTTTTGTTTTTTTTTGCATCATGAAAATTTGAGGGCTCCTGAAATGACTGGCGCTTGGATCACCAAAAGGCAGTGGATGTGGTGTAAACATCATTTAGTGTGACTTGGTCTCCCAATGTTTAACAATCCCTTAACTAACCATCCAAGCAGAGAATACATGGAAGAAAATTGCTTGTTTGTAGAGTAAAAAGGAAGATTTTATTCTTGTTTGCGGAGATGAATACCAATTCGATCATGGGGCACACTGTGTTTTTTTCTCCGTAGCCTACCTCGCTGGTTTGTTGTCGTGGGGAAAATAAGACAAGCAAGGAATATGTGTTCCACCTTGAGTTATATATAAAAATAATTAAAGCAGGATTTATTTTTATTATTTTTTTGAGAAAAATGTTGGTTAGGAAATACAGAGCCTTGAGTTTGAATTAATAGCAGCGAGATAGGTAATACGAACATGATTTTTTAAATCACATGTTGCTTTCAGAAGCACAGAGAGATCAATTCCTCGCGTTCTCCGGGAAAGGAATTGAACTGTGTACATATACAGTCTGTCGGTATAGAACAGGATGACTGGGACTTAAAAACAGTTTTTCTTTCGAAAGGGTTGTGTCCTTGGTGAAAGTAAAACAGGCAATTCTTTTCAGAGGTTGAAAAGGGTCCCTAGCAATTTTTCAAATGTAGATTCTGAAGCCTTTTTTTGTGTGTGCAAAGGTATAGAAACGGATGCCGAAGGGCAGAGTGAAAAGATATGTGGCATCCTGCATTCATCCCAGTGACAAAGCTTTGTGATGGAAAACAAAGGATTTAGGAGAGTATTGAAGTCATTTTTATCGGGATTTGTGTTTTTGAAAACCAGCTTTTAATTGGAGCATAGATTTAATCGTGACACTCCAGAGTTCAAAGGTACAATTTTAAAAGAAAGTTCCTTTGCCTCGTGCTATTTTAAAACTAGGATTTGACAGTCCTGAAAGCACAAATGTTCAAGAAGTACAAAAAAAGGGGCAAACTCACATTTATTTACAATGCCCGTCCATACAATTAGGGTCATATTCAAAGAACGTTTTAAAATTATTACGTTTCCAACAAATTACAATCCAAAGGATTTCAAGTAGGCTATTTTGATTCTGGCTAACTTGTGCATTTGAACCTGGGGTTGCATTTATAGCCCCTAAGTTATACTTCAAGAAAAAAAGAAAATAAGATCCAGCGTCATTATCTTCAATACAAATGTTAAGGATTGTGATTTGGTACAATTATACCTCCATTCTATGGAATTAAAGCCCATTTCTTGCTATTAAGAATATTATAGAGAGTTTTCCCCCTGAACTGTTGAATTACAGTTGTGCTTTTCCTTAGAACGATAGATTTGAGGACGCAATTTTATATACATTTGCTTTGTCTACTTGTTTAAGAATAAGTCCTTGAATTAAATAAAGCTTATTTTTCAGTTGAGTGCAGGTATGGTTTCCTGCACTTCCCCTGAACTGCTTATTCTCAGCACCCAAGTGATTTCTAATATATGATTTTTTTTTTTTTCTATGCACAAATATTTTAATCGAAAATATCTGTGGGAATATATGCCACCAATGCAATTGATCTATGCCAATTTTCTTCTCTTATTTATATTTCCTACTTCTTAATCGCCTTCTTTTGAAATTGGAAAGAAATTTGGAAGACCTCATTAAGCCACCACATAATTTTAACCTCTTCACCTATATTTAACCGATAGACATGCATTTAATATTTTAACTGGGCTCTGCATAATTAAAGGAAGTGTATAAGTTCAGGGGGAAAAGGGAACTAGCACTTCTAAGGTTATTAACAAAAATGCCCCAAGGACCAAAAGCCAAGATATAGATTGTAAAAATGAATAATTTCAATAAGATGCAGAAAAATTATCAGGGTGGAAGCTTTTTTTAAACCGTGTATCTGTAAATCAGATAAAGGATTTGTAATTCACGCAAAATTAGCAAAAGTTTAGAATCATTTGCCCCAGGTGGGTAGCTGATTAGCTTCAGAAATAAAGTCAAAAACCATATTGCTGTTGGGTAAAACTTCATTCCTAAAATTGCTTCACCCCCATATTTTTATATATCTAATTTTGAAAAGCCCCTAGAAAACTGGAACTTCTTTTTAAATAAGAACTCACACAGCAGCACGCATTGATGTTCATTTCTTGGTGGTTAATTAAAAATGGTTCATTAAAATTAATTAAGCATTTGTTTAAAAATGGTTAATTAATGGACAATCGTGGCTGAAGGACTGCTACTTTTAGACAATCTCCTGCGATCTACAAAAATGAAAGTCTTTCCCAGCTATAGCACTATATAAATTAAATTAATACGCAGTCCTATTGATTTTTTTTTTGTGTAAGTTTTATTTGAGTTTTTACAAAAAGAAAAGAAATACAAGTAAAATATCTTTTTTGAAAGCAGCTTGATCCCGGGTTACATCTCTTCGTACAGACACAAATTCCAGTTCGTGCTCATTTTTATATTCCATTCCATATCTTGTTACCATTTTCCATTTTCTACATAGCTTTTCCCCTCTTTTAACTTTCTTAGTTTTATTTTATTTCATCTCAATTCAAATCATTGTACTTATATTCTTTGTCTGTCCTGTTTCAACTGTCTATTATCTTTTCTCATTAAACAAAACTTCTCCTGTAATCACTGGTTGGAGTATGACACCTTTATATCTTTCCCCTAAAATTATAACACTTAATAAAATATATAACTTCCATTCAGATTCTGCTTGGCACATTCTAAAACTACACACTGTATTCTTGAAAAAAGAAAAAAAATTATAAATGTATAATATATACATAAAACAACAATCCATTCAATTCAATTCTATCATCAATATTAATATTCATTTAAATCTTAACATTTTGCACATTACTTTTCAAATAAATATCATACTTCTGTGGGAACAATTATAAACTTCCCATAGTTAATATTGTTGAAATATTTTTTTTCATCCTCGGTAGCCATCCTTTCAAGGGATTAAGCATTAAGAAGTTGTTCCGTTTTCTACCTTTGTAAAACCCTTTTTTTCCCAAGATCAAAAATGTGTTTTTTATTTTCCTTTCACTATATAAGAGAAACCCATTTCTCTTACCTATCTTACATGTTTGCATGTTCTAAAACAACATTCCATACATGAGAAATAGGTATCTAAAGCTTTTCCCCTTAATTAATAATCCACAATTAAAACTAGAGGCGGAGATCAAAACCACCCAACTGAGAAGAGAAAACAACAACTATTTTAACATTATTTAAAGCTGTTTTTATTTTTCCCCTCTGGGGGTTAAAAACAGCAAACTTTCAGTAATTAGCAGGGTTGTATAAACACATAAACATCCTTGCAGGTCCACGGCATAACCTATTAAAAACCTGTACCAGTCGGCTGATTTGAAAGATGATTATTTTATGGCATGCTTGATTACCGGAAAGAAAGTTATAAAAGAGAGAGAGAGAAAAAAGTGAATGGTTGATTCATAAAAAGCAAACCTTACCCGGATTTTGAATGTTGGTTGGACTTTATTCTGTAGTTAAATTTCAATAGCAAGTGGGTTTAAACCCTTAAACAGAGATGCTACTCATTTAATACTCATTGTCTGGGCATTTCTTATCTCAGATCTGCTGACTCTCTTTTGAAAGTTTGAAGAGTTTACCCTGATGAGGCTTCCGTGTCATCTTTACTGAAGCGCAGATTGGCCTGTAAAAGATGACTCGGTTTGCCAGGCAAGGCATTGGGGATCAGTCATACCAGAAGGATGATGAATCTTGATTTTTAGGGAGGGAAGGGTTGCCTATAAGGTGAGATATTTTCTTAATATGATATCACTCTTCCTTTTTATGATCCTGCCGTTTTTGAAAAGATCGTGTTGGAAGAAAACCGTGCTGTAAATATTTGGAGATGGGGCTCTAATTTTCTCAGTGAGAATCACTTTTTTAAAAAGGAAACTGCATGGCACATTATCACATTTTATTTTTCTAGGATTAAGGTTTTCCAAGGATTGAGGAGCTGTTCCTGGGATAAATTGGGAGGCCAGGTTTTGGGATGGATACGTACCAGTAAAAGTCCATGTTAGGGCATGTCCGTCCGTGGTCTTAAAACTTTCCAGTCCAGTAAAATAATTGAATTTTTGGAAGCCACAGGGGTGCTTTTTAACCTGTGTATCTTGTTAAAAGAGTGAGGATATTGAAAAGAACAAGACGGATTTCTTCCCCATCCAAAAATCTAAATCTCCAAGAGAGCCTAACCTTGGTTATTTAAAAAAAGAAAAACAGTAGTCCTCAACTTACAACCGCAATTCAGCCCAACATTTCTGCTGTTAAGCAAGACATTTGTTAAGTGAATTCTTCCCATTTTGCAGCCTTCCTTGCCACAGTTGTTAAGCAAATCACCACAGTTGTTAAGTTAGTAATACAGTTGTTAAGTGAATATGGCATTGACTTTGTCAGAAGGTTGCAAAAGGGGATCACATGACCCTGGGGCACCTCAAAACCGTCATAACAATGAACCAGTTACCAAACATCCAAATTTTGATCACGTGACCACGGGCATGTTGTGACAGTCGTGTGAAAAACGATCATAAGTCACTTTTTTCAGTGCCATGGTAACTTCAAACAGTCACTAAATGAACTGTTGTAAATTGAGGGCTGCTTGTATAAGAAATAATTGCATTATTGTCCAGGCTTGTTCAGTGTTTGGTTTTCTGTTGATTTAGGGCGCACCTGCGCTGTTCAGACCTCGATGTACGTTTGACAAAAGAATGTTGTGAATGTATTTATTTATTCCATTGAGATGCTGCTGATCTTAGAGTCCAAAGCAAATCGCATAGGAAGCCCTAATCTAATTTCATTGAGAATATTTGTTTTTAATACTTCGTCCACTTGGGAGAAGGCGAGTGGTTAGGAAAAATTTCCCTGCCGCACAAATCCCCCTTTTGGGGTTCTGGCAATCCTGCCATAGAAGAAAACCCCCAAAGTGGGGACCCCTATGAGATTCAGGAGATGGCGTTGGAGTCAGCCAGGCCTTCCTGAGTGCAGTTGCTGTGTCCAAGCAAGGAGCCCAATTTTTGGTTTTCCCTGGCATTATTATCTCTTCCAAATGTGTTGGATGACAGGTTCAGAAGACAAGTTTCTCTGTTAATCTTTCTTTCTTTCTTTCTTTCTTTCTTTCTTTCTTTCTTTCTTTCTTTCTTTCTTTCCTTCTTTCTTTCCATCTTTCTGTCTTTCCTTCCTTCTTTCCTTTGTTTCTCTTGCTCTTTTTCTCACCATCTCCTGTTCTCTTTCTCTCTCCATCTCTTGTTCTCTTTCTCCCTCTCCCTCCCTTTCTCTTATGTTCTTTCTCTTTTTATCTCTTACCCTCTCTCTTTTTCTTTCTTTCTCTTTTCTTTCTTTCTTTCTCTTGCGTTCTTTCTCTCTCTCTCTCTCTCTCTTTTTCCTTGCTTGTTTACCTTTCTTCGTCCCCACCCAGCCAGTCCACAAGAGACCATCATCGGTGGCTTCCTCCATCTCTGACCCACTTCTCCCATTTTTCTCCAGCACCTTAAAGGGCACATTGTCCCTGCTGCTGGAGAGACACCCCCCCCCCCCTCTGCTTCTTTGCTATACGGCAAGAGGCCACAGACCCAGAATGATACCTGCTTTGGCCTGATCCTGGCTTGGTCGAGATGGCAGGGAAGGGCTGAATACACTGGTAAAGAAAAACACTTCTCCACCTCCACCCCCACTCATAATCCTTCCAGAGGATGCTGGGGATCACTTTGGAGGGTGGGGGGCTTCCCGTGTGGATTCCAGCTTTTCCTTTGCTCCAGAAAGAAGGCAGCCCTTGGCTGGGCTTCTCCCCCAAGCCTATCCCTCTTATTTGTGCCAACCCAGCATTTCTTTCTATCTTAAGGAAATGTGGCCATCAGGAGCCAGTCCGTCTGCCGCATTAGCCAGCCGGGAAACACTGCGGCTCGATTCAGAAGCCAAGATTCTTTGTTAATCAATCACCTTCTCTTTCTTTTTTTTCCCACTTTCTTTCCTTTTCTCTCTTTCTCTTTCTGTCTTTCCCTTTCTCTTTCTTTCTCTTTCTTTTATTCTTCCTTCCTTTCTCTCTCTCTCTCTTTCTCTTTTTGTCTCTGCCTCTTTTCTCTTTCTATCTTTCTTTTATTCCTTTCTTCCTTTCTCTTTCTATTTCTGTCTTTCACTTTCTGTCTTTCTCTTTTTTCTGTTTTACTCTTCCTTCCTTCCTTTCTCTCTCTTTCTGTCTCTGTATCTTTATCTTTCTTTTATTCTTCCTTCCTTCCTTCCTTCTTTCTTTCTTTCTTTCTTTCTTTCTTTCTTTCTTTCTTTCTTTCTTTCTTTCTTTCTTTCTTTCTCTATCTTTGTCTTTCTTTCTTTCTTTCTTTCTTTTATTCTTTTTTCCCTTTCTTCCTCTCTCTTTCTCTCTCTTTTATTCTCTTTCTTTCTTTTTCCTTTCTCTTTCTCTCTCTGCCTTTTTCATTTTTTTCCACTTTCTGACTCTTTTTCGTTCTCTTTCTTTTGTTATTTCTTCTTTCTCTTTCTCTCTCTCTCTCTCTTTCTCATTTTTTTTTCTTGCCTTCTTCCTCTTGAGTTTTTCTTTTTTCTTTTCATTGCCTGACTTTTGATGGGAGGTACCTTTCTTGCAGCCTGGGGAATGCATTCTTTTCGGGATAAGGCCCTGGGGGCCTCGGGGTGGTGGGGGAGGGTGGGAGGGGGAGGGGAGGGAGGGATGACGCAGGAGTTGTCCTAATAAGGACTTGGTTTGGGGCAGGCCCGCCTCTTCTGGACAGGTCACCAGTGGGAGGCGTGCAGTTTCCTTTTTAAACGAGGGCGACTGACACCAGCCAAGTCATTTCCTTGCTGATCGGCTCAAACCAGTTCTTACAGGAACCCTGGGTGATAAATGGTGGGGAATTTTCTAAAGTCACCCAGTGCCAACCGGCACCGGCCTGATGCCCAGGGGGTTGCCCAACTTCAGGAAGTGCCAGCCTGCTGCAGCTTCAGACCTTTCCTCTCTGCGCCCGGCTGGGTGGCTTTTTTCGTTTTCTTTTAAGCTGATCTTGCCAACTTGCCAAAACAATTTTTTCCTCTCAACTTTTTGACTTTTTCTTTTCTTTTCTTGGCTGGTCTAATAACCCACCCATCCACCCTTAATTTTTTATTTTATTTTATTTTACACCGGCCCGTGCTTTTTTCTGTCTTCTGAGCCATCCCCTTCCTTTCCCTTCCCCGAGGGCTGATTTTTCTCCCCTTTTTAAGCTTTCATTGGGTAAGTTGTTCCCCTTCCAATCATGTTTCTTGTGCTCTCTCTCTCTCTTTTCCCTCCCACCCCCTTCTCTTCCTCCTCTCCCCCTTCCCCCAAATGCCCGGCCTCATGCAGCAAACTGCCCCCCCCTTCGACTTCACCCATAGCTCCGTGCCTGGCATCGGGGCATCTCTGCAAAAGCCTTTTCAAGAATACTTGGAAGCTCAGCGGATCAAGCTGCACAGCAAAGCCAATGAGGCCCCCCAGGTAAGAAATCTCACCTTGTTTTCCTTTCCTTGGGTCGCACTTTGCTCCGTTTCCCCCCCCCCTTTTTTTTTGCTGGCATTAGAGGTAAATAGCAAAAATCTCTGAATCTCTAGGTTAAGCAGGTTAAGAAATGGATTGCGTTGAGAATATTTGTGGCTAGGCGGTGAATAAAAATTGAGAAATCTCTAGATACCGGTATTTCAATCCCGGGAAGATTCTTTAGCCATGTATTATTAGTTTGCTTGAAGAGTCTTTCTCGTATTTCTTCCTTCCTTCCTTCCTGGCGCGTCTCACCTTAATTCATCCCCGGAAGCTGGGCCTTTGAGAGGAGAAAAGCGAACCGGTCTTAGAGAATTATAGAAAAGTGTGGTTTTCATTCTTAACTTTTGACTTCACTTGCTCACCGCTGCCCTCCCGCGTCTCGAAGGGAAACCTTGGGAGTTGAGAAGACTTCCTCCCAAATCTTAGTCCCCCTTTGGATGGCCGACACTAACTTTCTGCAACCGATTTTATGTTTTTTAATGGATGCCCGAGGGGACGGAGCAGAATGGCCGGCTGTCCTTAAACTGGGGCTTTCAACCCAGGAAGGAATGAGAACCATGTCAGTTTTTTTGCCAGCAACTCCTGTCATTCTAGAATCGAATAATAGTGTTGGAAGGGGGCTTGGAGGTCTTCTAGTCCAACCCCCCTGGAAACCCTGTCCCATTTTGGACAAATGGCTGTTCAATTTCTTCTTAAAAACCTCCAGTGATGAAGCACCCACAACTTCTGGAGGCAAAGTTGTTCCACTGGTTAATTGTTCTCACTTTCAGGAAATTTCTCCTTAGTTCTGCATTGCTTCTCTCCTTGATTAGTTTCCATCCGTCGCTTCTCTTCCTGCCTTCTGGTGCTTTGGAGAATAACTTGACCCCCCTCTTCTTTGGGGCAGCCCCTCAAATATTGGAAGGCTGCTTTCATGACACCCCTTCTCGTCCTATTTGAAGGCAGGGTAAGATGCAAGGGACGGAAACTAATGAAGGAGAGAAGCCACCGAGAACTAAGAAGAATTTTCCTGACAGTTAGAATAAGTTAACTTGTCTCCAGAAGTTATGAATGCTCCATCTCTGGAGGTTTTTAAGAAGAGATTGAACAGCCCTTCGTCTGGAATGGCGTAGGGATTCCTGCCTGAGCAGGGGGTTGGACTAGAAGACCTCTAAGGTCCCTTCCAACTCTGTTATTCCGTGCTGTTATTCTTATGCAGACTTGTACTCATTGATCCATTATAGAAGCCATTTTACAGAATCTGTTCTCCTTAGGCTGCTCCAATTAAAAGCTGCCTGGGGCACCGCAGCCAGCCGAAAACTGTCTGGATAAATTACCCAGTCTTGATAACTCCCACGTTTATTCTTGAGAAACCGAGGAGGCCAAAGCGACTTCCTGGAAGGATGCTGACCCACGTATTACTCATCTCCCCACGACCGGCCACTTAATTCTTTCCAGTAATAGAATTGGTCACTGGTCAGCTGCCTCCCGTATTGCCTGTTACTCTTGCTCAAAGTTCTACCACCCAACCAAGCCTTATTATGGGAGTTTCCATTGAACCCAGGACCTTCTGCATGGCTCTGGGAGGAAACACGGACTCGGCCACCCCAAAGAGCTGAGCAAGCCTGCCCTGCTTCCAACAAACCTGCCTCCCGTCAACCTACAACTCAGATAGTCCTCAACTTAAGAATAGCAATAGCACTTAGATTTATATACCACTTTATAGTGCTTTACAGCCCTCTCTAAGCGGTTTACAGAATCAGCCTCTATTGGGCCCAACAATCTGGGTCCTCATTTTACCCACCTCAGGAGGACGGAAGGCTGAGTCAACCTTGAGCCTGGTAGGATTTGAACTGCCAAATTGCAGGCAGCCGGCAGTCAGCAGAAGTAGCCTGCGGTACTGCACTCTAACCACTGCGCCACCGGGGCTCATTTAGTGACCGTTCAAAGCAACAACGGCACTGAAAAAAGTGACTTAGGACCACTTTTTACACTTACGACCGCTGAATCATTCCCACAGTCATGGGATCAAAATTTAGGCACTGGGCAACTGACTCCTATTTATGACGGTTGCAGCGTCCCACGATCTGCTTTTGCGACTTTCCGACAAGCGAAGTCGGAATGGGGAGAGCTGGATTTGCTAAACAACCGTGCCACTTATTTTTACCACCATGGTGATTCACTTAACAACGGTGGCAAGACAGTTGGTGGGGAGGCCAAATTCACTTAACGACCGTGCCACTTATTTTACCCTGGCAGCGATTCACTTAACAACCTTGGCAATAACGTTTGAAAAACGGGATAAAGTTTGCTCCACCAACGTCCAGCGGAGCGACAGGAATTTGGGGCTCCATTGTGATCGTAAGTTGAGGACGACTCCTATTTTTGTAGCACGCATGACCCTAATGTTCTTTCTTTTTTTTTCTCTCTCCCTCTCTCTCTCTCTCTTCCTCCCTCCTCTTTTTCTGCAGGGTGAAAACTGGTTGTCCTGGACATTTGAGAAATTGGTTATAATTATGGTGTGCTATTTTGTCTTGTCCATTATTAACTCCATGGCCCAAAGTTACGACAAGCGTGTCCAGCAACGCATGAACTCCGAGAGGAAAGCGAAATGAGCAGGATCAGGAAAGGAAGGGAGGGAGGGAATCCAACCCACCCCAACTTCCACTGGAATAACCAGCCTTGCGTTTAATAATAGTCATCATCCTCATCCTCATCCTCATTTGCAAAAGAGGGGCAGGGTTATGGGGGGGGGCGGGGGCGGGTAAGGCTGGACTCTGGTTTCAGCAACTCTGCCGTTAGTTACGGTTCCCGCAGGCCACCGTCTCCACGTTAAAAGGTAGCAGATGCACCCCTTGTTTCGATGTAAATTAATTAATTTGGTTTTACATACGTGCTTTCCCCCCACTTCTGAATTGACTACATGGCTGGGTTTAGGATTGGGGCGGGGTGGGTTTTTTTTTTCCTGCCTTCCCTTGCTTTTTTTTTTTTCTTCTCATTTTTAAAGAAAAGTTTCTGGCTTTCCAGAACTTTTAGGGCTACTGTCCATGATGTTTAACGTTCAGCCTCTCCCCGAAGGGTGTAAAAACCATCTTCATCTTAACCTGGGCGATCTTAAGATTCACTAGCAATGGGGCGGTGGCCGTTTTGACGAACATCTGGAAATTCCCCCATGTCATGTTCACGGAAAGGGCGGGGAGCTTCGTTCTTCTTTCCCTTGGGCCTGTTTAGAAGGGCATTAAATCAACACCCTCTCAGATCATTCCAGACTCCCCCGTTTGGGTCTTTTAAAACCTGTCCCGAGTCCTTCCTCCTTTTTGTGAGTGTGTCCGTATTCCGGTTAAATCTTCCCCTCCCAATTTTTTTTTTATTTTATTTTATTTGTAGTTCCTTTGCACAATCTTTCAAAAAAAAAAAAAACCCACCCTGTTTCAAATGAATGCTTGCTCCGCTCCTTTGCAAGTTCTCCTCGGTTTTTGGGTTTTTCCCACTCTTTGCTCAGATCAAAGAACTAAACGGGGTGGGGTTTTTTGGTTTTTTTTGGACATTGTTCAGTTATTTTTATTTATTTAACTGACCCGGTAGCCCCGATACCTGGAGCCATCCTTGTGTTGGATTTTATAAAAAATGGTTTAACTCTCGCCGTGTTTAGGAAATGCAAGAGGAAGTTGGTTTGTAAGATGCAGGAAAGGTAACTGGAATAAACAACATTCAAAGATAGTTTCCCGGTGCCTCTTTTTGTCTAAAAGTGGGGTGGTTATAAAACAGTCGCTTCGTTTTGAGTGCCTGCATCTCAGAAAAATTGGAGAGGACCGCCCTATATCTAAAGCAGGGGTCTCCCCAACCTTGGCCACTTGAAGACTTGTGGACTTCAACTCCCAGAGTTCCTCAGCCAGCTTTGCTGGGAGTTGAAGTCCACAAGTCTTCAAGTGGCCAAGGTTGGAGACCCCCTGATCTAAAGGACCACCAATAGGCAGATTCAGAGGAGGACACTTCCTGTGTTCCCGGATAAGGAGAGCCTCCTCATTTCCAAAGCGTGGGTGGGAAGGAGGACATAGCTTGGTTCATAGATGTTTGGGCCTGATTGGGCACCTGGGTTCCTTATGCACGGAGACAGTTTCTCCTTTCTGGCACGGTGCTGTGGGGCGAGGCCTCCTTTTTCTCAGCGTCATAACTTCCCCCTCCTGTCTTTAAGACAGGTCACCTGCTCTGTCCCAATGTGTAGAACACCTGAAGAACATCTTGTTTGCTGGAGAACATCTTCAGAAGTTTTGGTGGGACAGAATTGGACCTGACGGGAGTCCCTGGTAGAAATTCCATTTTTCTTTTTAAAGGTGTTCTCAGCTTTGGCTAACCTAAAGTCGGTTGATTTTAGCGGATGCTTGGTCTTGCCCAAATCTATTTTTAAGGTCGCCTTATGCGTGGTCATCAGAGCAGGTGGGCTTCTGGCAGATTATCCTCTGTTTTGGTCAAGCGAGTGGTATGTCTCCCACCTTCTCCCACTTGTGTGCCCCTCCCCTGCCTCCCCCCCCCACCTTCCTTCCTGTCTAGCATTGTGACACCTCCTTGGCGTGTACCTTTCTGTCGGATAGCTTATCAGACTGATGTTGACTGTTGGATGTCATGGCAACAACAGTCGGTAGGCTGTCTGACATTTTGGTATCTTTCATCTTGACTGTGTCCATCCATCCATCCATCCATCATCTCCAACCTGTTTGTCCGGCCTGCGGGGGCAGCCTTGACATTCACATTTAAAAAAAAAATAAGAAAAGAAAAGAAGCGGATCTCCTTGGATATCTAAAAATCTCCGTGTCCTTCGTGTTGGCCATCTTGAGATACATTGGGAGCCCAAGTCCCTCAAGGTCTTCCGGCAGGTAGGTTTCCAGAGGGGCGAGAAGCTCCGCCTTGAGACGGCGGGTGGAATAAGATGTCCTCAGAGCAGGGGGAGAAAATAAAAAGGACGTCCATTATTTAGGGATGGAGGAGACACTCGTGCCAATAAATTAAATCCAGATTTCTTCAAACTTCTCTCAGCTATGCAAAACGGTGCTTGGGGACCTCCTCATGTCCTATACCCTTTGCAAGATCTTCTGAGCAGGATCTTCCAGAGGAAACAGTAGAAGGGAAAAGAAGGAGGGTTTTGCGGCATTTCATGGTCATCCATCTTGGCTTGAGAAGGAAACTTCTGGAAGGGTTTTCGTGCAGGCCAGTTTTCCGCTCCCCTGGCAGGATTTCAGTCCTCCGGCTTTTGATCGGGCCTTCCCGTTGGACGACGTTTCTCAACCTGCTCGGCAGCTTGAAGGTGGGTGGACTTCAACTCCCAGAATTCCCCAGCCAGGCAGGGAAGAATTCTGGGAATTGAAGTCCACCCTCTTCAGGTTGAGAAACATGACCGTAAGCAGCTCTTCAGCCTGCAAACCCACAATATCGGCGCAAGGTAGTCCTCATCTTACAACCACAATGGAGCCCAAAACTTCCCTTGCTAAGTGAGACAGTGTTTGGCCCCATTTTACAACCTTTCTCTCCACCGTTGTTAAGTGAAACACTGCTGCTGTGAAGTGAGTAACACAGTTGTTAAGTGAATCTGGCTTCCCCATTGGCTTTGCTTTTTAGAAGGTCGCAAAAGGGGATCACCACACCGCAACGGTCATAAATATCAGACGGTTTGGCCAAGTGTCTGAATTTTGATCACAGGGATGGGGAATACCGCGGTGGTTCTAAGTGTCATAAATCATTTTGTTCAGTGCCATTTTAACGTCCAGCGGTCACTAAATGAACGGTTGTAAGTTGAGGACTACCTGTATGGGTTAAAAGTAGCCATGGATCTTCTGTAGTTTCCTCCTCTTGGCCAAAACCTAACAGTCTTTTGAAGAACTGTGCATACACAGTGGTGAAAAATAGGATGTAAAAATAGAAAACAACACTTGAATCCACGGTATAAGTACATACAAGTCCCCAAATTTAAAACTTCTTCCACTCTCAAGTTTGCTCACCCTTTTTTTATTCTGCCTGGGTTGTCTTGAACTGTCAGTTTCTGACATGTAGGATATTTTCACTTTTGTTAAATGCCAAAGTACCTGTAGCCCATAAAAGATTTTTCATGAAACGCCAAGTAGCAGAATACTTAACGGACTAGACACTAGAACTTCTGGAATGGTTTGTATTTTCTGCCAGAGTCCTATTAATTGCTGAAAATTAAGTGTTTACCACCCTGGCCTATGGACCTGTAAATGCCACGCTGGCTGTGGAGAGCAGGGAGTTGGGTAAGAATTGTATAGCACAAGCCAATACCATCTTGGAACAAAACCACCTGAAACTGTGGCTGATGGGAAGAAACGAAGAGGAATAGCTAATAATTTTTATTATTAGCTATCCATCTTAGTTTTCCGAATTTTATCAACACACCCCTCATATTTTAAAAAGTAAAAAAGGGGTGATTTAGAGTACAGCAGTCTTTAGAAAATGATTCGCTGAACCAACCTTAGAACGATTAATTAGATGTTTGTGGGTAGCTAAATCTGTATTTATAGAGATAAGTTTTCCCTGTGAGTGTTGGGTTTTACTGCTTTTCTAGGCTGGTTGATGTGCCTCTTTCCAATTAAATGCCAGAATACATGGGAAGAAGAAGAAGAACGCTTCTGGGTTACTTAGCAAAAATGTAGAGGAATCTGTAGAACTTTATTAATCATGCAAATAACAATGCCTTTGCTGGTGGATCAAATAAAAATAAAATAAATTGCATGTTTATTGTAACAAAGTACTTATTTCTGAAGTATTCTGATTCTGTCTTAAGAATTTCTCTCTCTCTCTCTGTCTTCTGTTCGGTCAATCAAGCTACTCTAGAGATAGATGTATCATAGGTTTTGCAGCTCTCTCCTTTTTAAGGGCTCACTTCTGTAAATTATAGTGATTTGCACACAGATAAAGAACAGGGAGTGCCTACTGCTAGCGCTACTGGTGGGAAAAATCATTAAAACAAGAGTTAATTGTCACCACTCTCTAAGCCAGCCCTGTATTATAGCTGCAAAAAACGGCAAAGGCAATGAATTTTAGGCTGCCAACGATGAAAATACGGTTTCAGACCACCAGAAGTCCTTCCTCCAATTTATTTCCCTCAGCAAACTTGGAAGGGTGATATAAAACAATGAGAACCTTTTTTTCCCTTGTTCTAGAATACACAATGACTAATTGTGGTCTTAACCTACAAGGAAACAGATTCTGATAGAATTTGTTGGGGGCAGGGAATGTTCTGAGACTAAGAATGATTTGACAGAACATAGAATCCCAGGCCTGGAACTCTGGAGGTCTTCTAGTCCAACCCCCCTACTCAAGGCAAGAGACCATCCTGGTCTAAAGGTTGCCCAGTCTATTTTTGAAAACCTCCAGTGACTGAGCACCTACCACTTCTGGAGGGAAACAGTTCCACTAATTGATTGTTTCCCACAGTTGAAAAATTGTTCTCACTGTCAGGAAATTTCTTCTTAGTTCTGGGTTGGTTCTCACTTTGATAAGCTTCCACCCGTGAGTTCTTGTCCTGCCTTCTGGTGCTTTGGAGAGTAAGTCCCCCTGACAGCCCCTCAAATACCAGAAGAGTAGAATCAGGGACCCCGAGAAGGGCCAGGTTATCCTTCTTTGGAAGTCTCCAAGCAGAGGCTTAAGTGGGCTCTGTACCTGGCATTTGTGCACTGAGTAGGGTTAGTCTTGAGGACCTCATGGCCTCTTCCAACTTGACAACTCGGTTACTCGAGGTAGGAGCGAGCCAGTTCTTGGTGTACAAAAGGCTTTTGCAATCTCAAAAGAAATAGCAATCAGAAACTGGAGAAAGGCAGTTGCTTATGAAGAGATCTGAAAGGGGTTTCATTTTTAATATGTTTTGAAACCCCCCTAAAGCACAGCAGAAGCCACTTCTGCAATTTCAGATTTCCCCTTACGCAAGCAACCAACTTTCTTACTCAGTCCAGAAGTAGCTGACCCCTGGGCTTAATGGTTGGAGACTTGGGGAAAACCAGAGTTTACTTCTCTGCTGACTTGAGAATGAAACTGCCTGGTGGGAACGGAGAGCCGGCTCAGTCCAGTGATGGAGGCACCATGCTAGAAACCAGGAGGCTCTGAATTCTAGTCATACATTAGGATTGAAAGCAGGCTGGGGTGACCTTGGACCAATCACCAGGAGATTCTGAGTTCCACTCCCGCCTTAGCCATGAAAGCTGGGTGACCTTGGATCAATCAATCACCAGGAGATTCTGAGTTCTAGTCCCGCCTTAGGCATGAAAGCTGGTTGGTTGTCTTTGGGCCAGTCATTGTCTCACAACCCAACCCACCTCACAGGGTTGTTGTGGACAAAATAGGTGTATTAGGTAGCATGTTCCCCACCTTTGAGTTTTTAATAAAAGTAATAAAAGGTTAAAAAAAGAACCTGAATATTGATGCCTCCTCGGCAAACATTAAGAGCTTCCTGGTTGGCATTGCACCCCATGGTTTCCGCAGAACAGTAGTTTGTACCTTGTTTGCGATAACACCCGATTGTCGGTTTGGTGAGAGCAGGAGAAAGGAATGGAGGAAATTGCTGCAAATAATCTTCAAGAACAATAAAGGCAGTGCTGGGAAATCCATCGAAGAAGGTAAAGTCCAATCTGGCTGAGGTTTATTACTTCCTTGCACGTATGCAGGAATCTTCCATCCTTTCGTCCTAGTGAGAACCCCAGGGATGTAGAAATGGGAATATAGGAATATTCTTTATTCACCAAATATGATTGGACACACATTGTCCAATCAAAATTTGTCAGATTGTCAAATTGCACAGCGTTGTGACCGAATTCTGGGTGCTCTTCACAAAATAGTTTCTTGGTTGGCTTGACCCTTCGCCAAACAGATGACAACAACACGACAACACAAAGTACAGTGTATACATTCACTAAAATATCCCCTGCCTGCTTTTTCCTCTTCCCCATCATCTTCCTTTGCACTATGGTGCTTTTGGGTTTTTTTACAGTGCTTTGAACTCTGAGGCTGGAGAAGACTCCCTTGGCGAGTCCCTTGGACTGCAAGGCCATCCAACCGGTCAGTCCTAGAGGAGATCAACCCTGGCTGCTCTTTACAAGGCCAGATCTTGAAGATGAAACTCAAATACTTTGGCCACCTCAAGAGAAAGAAGGTGTCAGCTGGTGCTCCGTTCAAATTCCAAGAAAGAAATACTTAGACTCTTGTAATTAGAGAAAAGATCTCTCTTACTGGAAGTTAGTGGTAGCAACGAGAAACTTCTGAATCTGGGGAAATAGGCACATACGTCACATATATCAAGGGAGTGAAATGTTCCCACCCCTAATAGTTCAAACGGTTCTTCCAATTAAAAGTTGTGAACTTCATCATGTGGACGTCTCCAGGTGGTGATGATTAGTTGACCTTGGCTTACTCAGATAAAGGGTTGCAATTGCGCAAAGAAGAGAAAGCTAAGCAGGAATGAGAAACCCTCCCCGGTTTATACCATATCAGTTATTAACACTTTCAAACACTTTCCACCCCCGTTACTCATGGCAGCCAGAAAGAAGCAAAGGAAAGGAGGAAGATCTTGAAGGCTGACAGAAGGACTCCCTGGAGAAGATCCTAATGCTGGGAACAACGGAGGGCAAAAGAAGAAGAAGGGGACGGCAGAGAAGGAGGGGGCTGGGTGGAGTCGCTGAAGCAGTAGGCCTGAGCTTAAATGGACTCCAGAAGATGGTAGAAGATAGGAAGCCCTGGAGGAACGTTGTCCATAGGGTTGCGATGGGTCGGACGCGACTTCGCAACAACAACAAAGCACCTTCCCACTTACCTCTCCTTTTTCCTGCATTTGTGTGTGTGTGTGTGTGTGTGGTGTAGGAAATTTCCCACTTGAAAAGAAAGCACAACACTTTTGCTTTCCAAGAAAACTTTGAAGAAAGTTTGGAGTACAGGTAGTCCTTGACTTGGCAACAATTTGTTTAGGGGCCGAAGTTACAACGGCACCAAAAAAAGGGGGGGGGGCTTATGACCGTTTTTCACACTTAACAACTGTTGCAGCCTCCCCGTGGTCATGTGATCAAAATTCAGACTCGTGTCAGCTGATTCACATTTATGATGGCTGCAGTGTCCCAGGTTCATATGAACCCATTTTGCACCAGCAAAGTCAATGGGGAAGAGGGATTCACTTAACAACCTAAGTAACCGTTGTCAAGCCTGGTATTAACCTATGTGTAGCTATTTTAGTTAGGCTTAATATATATTCTTTTTCTTACTTTCTCTGTGGCAGTCATGGGGGGAAGGGTTTTGGGCTAGCCACATTCCTAAGCAGGGAGAAGTGGAGATAAGAGTTGTTTAGGCTAAGTGATTCTTCTTCCCATGGGAAAACGAGCTGTCCGTACTTGGGCCCCTTGAGGTGAAGATTTATGATGTCAACGTTAAATTACTTCTATTGGAGAATGTGACTTTTGGGGGTTGTTTCTAACTTGTAATATTGTGGGGTAATTCCGGGTTGTGTCAGATCCGGAATTGCAACGGACTTTGACAATTTGATGCTTTCCTAAATAAAAGAAATTGTCTTGGAAGATGGACTTTGTGCTTTTCTTTTTAAGATGGTTTTCATCACTTGGAAACCTGACATTATTCCGGATCTGATTACCCCACATATTAGAAGTTAGAAACAACCTCCCAAAAGTCACATTCTCCAATAGAAGTAATTCAACATTGCTTGATGTCATAAATCTCCACCTCCAGTGCCTAGGCACAGACAGCTCGGGCACCTGACAACCATGCTACTAACTGCAGTGATTCGTTTAACAACTGTGACAAGAAATATAACGGGTCAAAACTGATTTTAAAAAGTGTCTCAAGCCATAGAAACTGGGTTCACTTGTGGTTATATGTTGAGGATTATTTATAGTTAAAGCATCGTTAAGCTGATCTGTAATTAAGGCTAGAAACCTATGAGATAATTTGCATCTCCCAAGGATCTCGTGTTTGGGGCAGAATCTGCAGTTCTCCCAAATGTGCTATCATGCCAAGTTACATCGGTGGGTAAACAAGTCTAATGTTCTTCCTTCTTCTCTACCTGAATATGCAAATGGAGAGAAAGTGCCAAGATGGAAATAGATGGTGAACAACTTGGGGAAAAACTGAAATTGCGTTATTTTTCATTACAGATAATCTTCGACTTATAACTGAATCGAGCCCACAATTTCCGTTGCTAAGCAAGTGAGCTTGGCTCATTTTACAGTATTTTTTTTTTTTTGCCATCATTGTTAAGTAAATCAACTGCAGTTGTTCAATGAATCATACGGTCACCAAGCAAATCTGGCTTCCTCCTTGACTTTGTCAGAATCTGGCTGGGATGGTTGCAAATGGTGATCACATGACCTGGGACGGTACAACCGTCATAAGTATATGCCAGTTTCCAAGCCCCTGAATTTTGATCACATGATCGTGGGGATGCTGCAACGGTCGTATGTGTGAAAACTGGTCATAACTCACTTTTTTCAGGGCCGCTGTAATTTCAATCATTAAACGAACGGTTGTAAGTCACGGATTATTTGTTATCATTGCTTTTTTTATCACATTTAAAAAAAAATTAATATAAACATTCCATCTTCCATTAAACAGTATGTCATCTAGTTACAAATATCTCTGTGCAATAAGCCATCAAAATTCACGACAGTTTACATTACTTTGATACTGACTTTCTAATCTTACAACCGTAATGTATATAATAAAACTTTCCATTTTTCCCTCTTAACATATCTTCTAGTAAAAATATAGTAGTAATATTAAACATAGTAAGCTTAATAGTCATATCAATAACAATCATATTGTTTACATCTTAACATACTTTCTATAATTCACTAGTCTCCTTTTATTTCTAACTTCCATTTTTCTTCTCTAACCATCAATAGAATAATTCCCATATCATATAATATTCAGTTTGCTCTTTCTCCTTAATTGCTAGCGTTAATCTATTCATTTCTGCACATTCTAATATTTTCCTAATCACATTATTGTCTATAGGAATTAGTGGTGATATTCAGCCGGTTTGCACCGGTTCACATGAAACGGTAGCAAGGATTTGGCATGGGTCACCAAACCGGTAGTAACTTCTGGCCTGGCCATGCCCCTGACCCGGTCACCCTTCCCCTCCCCACCCAGTCAGTCCTTATTGCACATGGGCAACATTGCATGCATTCCCAACATCACTGACTGCGTTCTTCCCTGGCCAGTCATTCCTTAAGGTATTTTTTTTCCCTCCCAACAATCAGCTGTTCCTACAATCAGCTGTTCTGGGATTCCCCTCGCTGTCTTACTGCTTCACCTAGATCAGGGGTCGCCAACCTTTTGGACCTCAGGGACCACCAAACTCATAATTTTAGATCCCAGGAGCCACTAACCGGTTCTGTGGGAGTGGCCTAATTTGTGGGTGTGACTTGGTGGTCATGTGACTGGTTGGGCATGGCTTGTATGTAAATATTATAAATATTTATATAAATATTCATTTTTTTTTATAAAAAAGAGCAACTTTTACCCAAAATCAGGCAAAGCAGGCAGATTGAGTTGCTCACAGAATCATACAGTGATCTATCTACCTGCCATCGGCTAGCTCAGTCTCTCAAATTTGCTTGCCTGAGTCTGCACTCAATTTGCTTGCAAGCAAACCTTCAGTCCTAAGGGAGGTTCGGCTGTGCTTAGCTAGAGAGCAAGAAATCCAACCATTTCCTGCTTCCTAGCTAATCTAAATCTCCCGGCACAGCAGAACAGATGATGGTCGGAAAAAGGAAAAAATAGCAATTTAGCAGGCAAGTTTACCGGGTAAGGAGTGAGTGAGTGGGGAGGGTTCCCCCAAGCCTTGTATTTCTGCGCAGCCTGGATTAATTGCTTTGGGGGGTGCTCTGGGGGTGAGATTTCTCTGTGGCCCACCAAAATTTTCTCATGGCCCACCAGTGGTTGGCGACCGCTGACCTAGAAGGCTTCCCTGAGCCCCAGGAAGGCAAATAATAGAGGGGGGGGGGCAGGAGGCTTGCCTGAGGCCCAGAAGGCCCAAAAAACAGGCCACAGATGCTGCAAAAAAAAAAAAAAGCCACTCCCACTTAGCCACGTCCACAAAACCGGTAGTAAAAAAATTTGAATCCCACCACTGGTAGGAATCTCTCTTCCAGTTTTGTGCAAATACAATTCTAGCTAAGGATTACTCGTTATCATTCCTGATTGAGCTACTGGACTTTCTTCCCAGCTGAACCGGTTGTGGACTCCAACCCGTGGGTTCCAGAGTACTTCAACCCTAAAAGAACAAGGAGAGGGGGAAAGGGAGTTTACAAAAGAGAAAGGCTCAGCACAAATCTAAACAAATTTGTAAAATCTTGAGTTGACACAGGCCGGCTTTTGTGTGCTAACTTGTCTTACACTCAACCTTTGCCCTGTTAGATTACTGGTTTCAAAATGCCTGAGGTTGTGTGAGCTCTGAAAGGTCAACAACTTCCTGAGCACGTCGCTGCTTGGATGTTCTCCTGAAACTTTCCTTCTCAGATTCTCCACATCATTCCTTTCCTGGTATGTATCACCATCACTGCATCTCATAGCCCAGAGGTTCTGAAAATTAACCAGGAGCTCTAAAGAGAAGCTTGTCAGCTTGTCAGGTCTATGGAGATTCTCAATCATCCAGGTCGTGGTTGTCCCAAAGGTGCTTTTCCAGGAGGCACCTGGACTTTTCTTGTTTTTTCTTTGAAGATGTTTTGCTCCTCGTCCAGGAAGCGTTTCCAGCTCTGACTGGATGGTGGGGAATGGAAGGATTTATACTCTACAGACAGCTGGTCATTTGCCTCCTTTTAGAGAGTCATTGAGGCCACTCGGGGGTTACTCTGTGTCCTCAGGGTCACCTGAGTGATTCTAATGGGTGTGGAGGCTTCTTGGGTGCAGGATGATTTGTGCTCTGTGTCCCTTCACTGTTGAAGACGGGCGCAAGCTGTTGGGGAAAACATCCTGTGGCCAAGAAGGCTCCACATCTATTTGCACTACTCAGGTGATCCTGAGGACACAGACAAACCTCCAAGTGCCTCTGAAGAATCGCTGAAGAAGCTTCTTGGATGAGAAGCGAAAGATCTTCAAAGAAAAACCGGAAAGTCCAGTTGCCTCTTGAAAAAAAGCACCTTTGTGACTCCAAGTAGCCTCAATGATTCTCTAAAAGGATGCAAATGACCTTGGAGCTGTCTTCAAGGAATATATAAATCCTTCCATTTCCCACCATCCAGTCAGAGCTGAAGAAGCTTCTTGGATAGGAAGCAAAACGTCTTCAAAGAAAAACCAGCAATTTACTTCACAACTGTGGAAAGGGAGCGTAAAATGGGGCCAAACTCACTTAACTGTCTCTCTTAGCAATGGAAATTTGGGGTTCCATTCTGGTCATAAGTCAAGGACTGCAACCTGTAAATGGACAGCCACACCTACAGTCTTGAGTTCAAGATGACCAATGGGGTGTTGCCCACATCTGCTTTTGCTGAACCCTCAATTCATCAATGACATTCTCACAACCTTGGTTATTTTGGAACTGTAGGATTATCGAATTTTTATGGAGATTCTCAATCATCCATCCAGATCATGGTTGTCCCAAAGTTGCTTTTTCCAAAAAAAAAGCAATGGACTTCCTTTCTTTTTTGTTTGAAATGGTTTCACTTCTCATCCAAGGAGCTTCTTCAGTTCTAACTGCCTGGAGGGGAAGGGGAAGGATTTTTATTCTTGGCAATCACCTGTTCGTTAGCTCTTTTGAGAGTCGTGCAGGCCACTTGAGAGTTTATCTGTATCCTGAATCAGAGCGCAAAAAGTGCGTGGCGGCTTTCTTGGAACTGCCGACAGGACTGTGTTGTAAACAGGAGATAGGTGGTGTCCCATCTCTTCCCCTCTGTTGAGGGAGGGCTGTTCAATTTTAATATAGATGGCCCCTTTGAACCCTCTTTCAAACCAGTGCTCCCCTCTCTCCAGAATGGGGCAAAATGCAGGATTGTCAGGTCTGAAGAAAGGTTGACTCTCCAGAGGTGGCATTCAGCTGGTTCGAGCCGGTTCTGCCATACCAGGATCAGAAATTTTGACTGGTTCGGAGAACCGGCAAATACTACCTCCGGCTGGCCCTAACCTGCCCTGCCCCTTCCAAGAGTCCCCACGTGCCCCGTTTTTGCTCCCAGGGGGCTGCAGGGAGGCCTACTAGGCCCAAAACGGGACATGGGGGGGTGCAGCATGTGCCCCCTACAGCCCGTTTTTGCTCCCAGGGGGCTCCCAGGAGGCCTACTAGGTCCAATACGGGGCATGAGAAGGTGCAGCCCCTTCTGTGGCCCGTTTTTGCTCCTAGGGGGCTGCAGGGAGGCCTACTAGGCCCAAAACAGGGCACGAGTGGGTGCAGCACATGCCCCCCAAGGCCCATTTTTGCTCCCAGAAGGCTGCAGAGACGCCTACTAGGCCCAAAACGGGACACGAAGGGGTGCAGCATGCGCCCCCTACGGCCCGTTTTTGCTCCCAGGGGTTCCCAGGAGGCCTACTAGGTCCAATACGGGGCATGAGAAGGTGCAGCCCCTTCTGTGGCCCGTTTTTGCTCCTAGGGGGCTGCAGGGAGGCCTACTAGGCCCAAAACGGGGCACGAGTGGGTGCAGCATGCCCCTCCCGTGGCCCGTTTTTGCTCCCAGAGGGCTACAGGGAGGCCTACTAGGCCCAAAACGGTGTATGGGGAGAGTACCTGCCCCCCCCCCGCGGCCCGTCTCCCAGGGGGGTGCAGGAGACCGAGTGCTGCCCACCCTGGCTACGTCCACCCAGCCGGTCCTTAGAGCAGAGACTCAGTTGTTTAATTATTTGAATCCCATCACTGTCTCTTTCCCAAGAAGATGCCCTCCTGAAACCCAACCTCAGGAAGGAAGAGTCGCTTCACTTGAGGCCATGAGATCTCCTTGAGGCTCTCCTCGTCAAGTCTTCTGGCCTCAAAGTCAAGCCTGAACAATTTGCATTGCAAAAGAGGTGGCAATCTCATTGAAACCAACTATCTCTCCTTCTTCTGCTCTCTGGAAACCATCTGTAGACCTTATATGCAAAACCTGGAACCTTTGAAATGCAAAGCAGGGGCTGTGTCATTAAGCAATGAGACGGTTTCTCATTACCAATTAACCATTAACTCATATCATTAGTTCATTCGTTAAGAGTCTGCTGATCTCGCCACTGGAGAGTCTTTGTGACAGGCGATCTAGTTTCAGCACGAACAGCAATTGTTGGATTGTTTTAATTTGGGGGTTTGCATATTTATTCATTTTTTGTAGCCATCCATCTCAGTCAATGTCTCTGGGTGGCTTATTAAAAAAAAAGTACTGCAATTTAAAAAAAATCATTTTAAAACAATAAAAACATTTTAAATCATTAGAAGCAAAACATAACCCAAATACTTGGCCAGTTAACAATACAGGTAGCTCCACGATTTACTAACACAATTTGGGCCAAAGTTTATGTTGCTAAACGAAGCAGTTGTTTACCATGAGTTCTGCTCCATTTTATGACCTTGCCACAGTTGTTAAGTGAATCACTGCAGTTGTTCATTTGCTTGTCAGAAAATCGCAAAATATGATCACATGACCCCAGGACACAGCAACCATTATAAATACATGCCAATGCCAAGTATCTGAATTTTGATAATCTTAAACATCCGCATGCTTCAACTGTCATAACTCTGAAAAATGGTCATAAGTCAGTTTTTAGTACTGTTGTAACTTTGAATGGTTACTAAACGAACGGTTGTAAGTCAAGGACTGCTTGTAAAGCCAGGATATAGGGCATCCATTCAGCTATTATAATTTGTAAGGTCTATTGGTGGTTTAGTGAGAAGAAACATCCATCTGGTTCAGTTCCAAGCTGGGAGAAAAGCACTGGAGACAAAACGGAGGCTGGAGGCTGATTGGAAAGACGGTTTAATGATGTAGGGGTCATCTAGGGGTCATAGCTGGCTCTGTAGGCAAAGTACAAATCCTAGGTATTTGTCTGAGCTACGTTTGGTTGAAGTTTGAACTGCTGAGATGATACAATGAATGAGGCTTGTGTTTTGAAAGGGTGCTGGGCAATTCCTATAATGGTTTAATGGCTTTGTCCTGGTTTGGTCTTGAGTGAGGGTATTTGCTTATGAATAGAGCTATCTATCTCTTTATCTCTTAAGTGCTGACATCTGCTGTGGGCTATTAAGGCAGGCAGAGACTGCTTTCTGTCTCTTAAGAGCTTGCTTCTCCATTTCTCATCCAGGGAAATATAATATTCTGCCTTTCTAATGTTTCTCAAAATTTTTCTAGGAGAGGGGTGGGTGCTAACTTTATACAGTTTAATAAAGGTGAACCCAGCTAATCTGGGTTTATTGGACAAACCCTAATAACACTAACCCTGATTTGGTACAAACGATGAAGCTGGGTCGCTGCCTAGCTGAGAATTTTGCGTAAAATTACAAGGACAGACCAAAAATTTATTTTAATCTGCTTAAGGGATTGATTATCTTTGCATAGCCCTCACTGTTTGCGTAAAAACCTGCCTTTTTAAAAACTTTCCTTCCCGCTCCTTCACCCCAGACGGAATTTCGCTTTCTTGGGCAATTTCTCCCCACCCGACTCTCCTAGAAGGAGAGAAAAAAAAAGGGCTGGTGGGAGGAAGTTGTGTAAGAGAAAGGGAGAGGTTGTAAGAGGGAATGAGTAACAGGAAGAGAGAGTAGAAGGAGGCGAGAAACCAACCGAGGGAGGCCGGTTTTTATGCAAAGGATGTGGAGCGATAAATAAGAATTAAGAACACAGAGCAGAAAAGACTATTATCTGTAGCTGGTTATGAGTCACCGAAAAGAGGAAGGACAACATGCAGGCAGTTGAAGGTGGCAATGGGGGGAAAAAATGAGGCCTTTAATGAGGACTAGAAGCATGGCTGAAGATCAACTGTGGTCTAACTTCATTCAAATATTCCAACACCCCCTTCCTTTCTCCCAAGGGACTTTACCTCCATCCCTCTTACCTTTCCTTCTTCCTGTTTTTTTTTTTTTTTTTGAGGGGAGGGTGTCCCACATCACAAGAAAACACAACGTTTTGCTTTCTCAGAAAACCCTAAAGAGAGTTAGTTTGATGCAGTGGTTAAAGGCATCGGGCTAGAAACCGGGAGACCAGAGGTGGGATTCGGCAGGTTCTGACCAGTTCTGGAGAACCGGTAGCGGAAATTTTGAGCAGTTCAGACAACCGGCAAATACCACCTCTGACTGGCCCTGCCAACCCCATCTCTTCTCTGCCTCCCGAGTCCCAGCTGATTGGCTGGGTCTTCTTGTGTTGCCCTGCACGGGAGAATGGAGCTGGAAAGCAGGGTAGCGGGGTGGGGAGGGAATGGCGATTTTGAAGTGTCCTCCCCTTGCCATGCCCACCAAGCCACGCCCACCAAGCCACGCCCACAGAACCAGTAGTAAAAAATTTTGAATCCCACCCCTGTGGGACACCATGAGTTCTAATCCTGATGAGGCATGAAGCCAGTTGCTTGACTTTGGGCCGGTCCTTCTCACTCAGCCCTAGGAAGGAGGCAATGGCAAACCATTTCTGAAAAAAATAAATCTTTCCAAGAAAACGGAAAGGATTTGTCTGGGCAGTGGGCCAGAGTCAGCCCTGACTTGAAGCCACAAACACAAACACACACATACACACAAAATAAAACTTTGGGGTCCATTTCCCATTTGGAGGCCAGACACCTCCTTGTCCATCAAAATTTATACCTGGGGCTGGCACTTGGCTTCCCACTTTCAAACCTATGATGCTCAAATTCACCTGGGCAGGTATAAAGATTTAGAATAGAATAACAGAGTTGGAAGGGGCCTTGGAGGTCTTCTAGTCCAACCCACTGCTCAAACAGGAAACTGGATACCATTTCAGAGAAATGTTTCTGCAATCTCTTCTTAAAAACCTGCACAACTTCTGGAGGCAACTTGTTCCACTGATTAATTGTTCTAACTCTCAGGAAATTCCTCCTGAATTCTAGCTTGTTTCTCTCCTTGATTACTTTCCAACTATTGCTTCTGGTCCTGCCTTCAGGTGCTTTGGAGAATAGCTTGACCCCCACTTCTTTATGGCAGCCCCTGAGATATTGGAACGTTGCTATCATGTCCCACTAATCCTTCTTTTCATCAAACTAGACGTACCCAGTTCCAGCAACCGTTCTTTATATGTTTTAGCCTCCAGTCCCCGAATCCTCTTTGTTGGTCTTCTCTGCCCTCTTTCTAGAGTCTCAACATCTTCAAATGGGTTTGGTTTGGTTCAGCTAAATCTGACTTTTAAGAGACAATCATCTGCAACCAACACAGAGAGTTGAGAATCCAAGAACACTGAATTTTTGACATATTTTTATAGACTTTGCCTACTATACTGAGCAGAGTGATCAGAAATTATAGCCCGGCATGATTGAAGGGCACCTAAGTTGGGGCCATGAAGATACACAGTTCCTTGAGAAGACGAGAGGTTAATTAAACTTGAGAATCAGAAGATTACTAGAGTACATATGTCCCAAATACAAAAGCTAGGAGGAAGTTAGGTTGATAGTAATATGGAACTCAGAACAGGAAGTGGTCAAAAATACATGAAGATGGTGGCTGGAATGGATGACGAAACTTCTGGATGGAAAAAAACAGCCTAGAGCTTTGATCTTTCCTTCAGCGTCTTCTAGTCCAAAACCTTCCCCAAGCAGGAGATGGATAGTCCTCAACTTATGACCACAACTGAGGCCAACATTGGTTGCTAAGGCAGACAGTTGTTAAGTGAGTTTGGTTCCATTTTACAACCTTCCTTGTCACTGTTATTCAGTGAATTGTCACAGCTGTTAAGATAATAACACGGTTGTTAAGTGAATCTGGCCTCCCCATGGATCTTTCCTTGTCAGAAGGTCACAAATGGGGATCACGTGACCCCCCCAAGACATGGCAAATGCCATAAATACAGGACAGTTGACAAGCAATTGAATTTTGATCATGTAATAACCATGGGGATGCTGCCACCATCATGTGAAAAATAGTAATAAGTCACTTTTTCCAGTGCCGTTGTAACTTTGAACGGCCGTTAAATTGAATGGTTGTAAGTCAAGGACCACCTTTCCCATTTCAGTCAAATGGCTGTCCAATCTCTTCTTAAAAACCTCCAGTGATGAAGCACACACAACTTCTGGAGGCAAGTGGTTCCACCGGTTAATTGTTCTCACTGTCAGGAAATTCCTCCTTAGTTCTAAGTTGCTTCTCTCCTTGATTAGTTTCCATCCGTGGCTTCTTGTCCTGCCTTCTGGGGCTTTGGAGAATAGCTTGACTCCCTCTTCTTTGTGGGAGCTCCCCAAATATTGTAAGACTGCTGACATGTCACCTCTAGTCCATTTCTTTGTTAGACATTTAGAGTTCCCAGAACCATTCATCATATTGTTGGAAGTTAAAACCCACCCCTCTCCTAGAAAAATGACATACTTTACGGTATATTAAAAAGGCAGAATATTTCCCCTAAAAGAGAAGTAGAAACTCAGCGAGGCAGATGGGCCATTCAGGCCTGGGGCAGCCTATTCTACATAACAAAGATCTACCTCCTTCTAGTTGCTCTTCATTGCAACCACCCACCAAGTTTCAGCCAAATGTAGCACACAAACGACCTACAAAGCTAGCTATGACCTCTGACAGCAACCAATCAGGAGGCTCTTCCTGTGCCCCAGGAAGTTCAAAGCCAGAGAGGATATAAAACCCAGGCACTCTCAGCATCTCTTCCCCTTTTTCTTCGCCCAAGAGCTCCAAGCCATGGGGTCCTCTGCCCACCATTAAACCATCTTTCCTAACAGCCTCCGTGTTTTCCAGTGTCTTTTTCCCCACTTGGAACTGAACCCCGAAGGATAATTCTTCCAACAATTTGTTTTAGCCTCCAGGCCCCTAATCATCTTAATTGCTCTTCTCTGCACTGTCTAGAGTCTCAACATCCTTTTCCTATTTTTTTTTTTCTCCTTTTGTAATTACCTTGTAATTTACAAGGCTAATTCACAGATACCTCTCCTGAGTCAGGTCTCTTCCATCCATCTTTCCCTGTGAGGAAATCTTAGGGCCAAACCAAATGCTTTCCCGCTCTTTGGCTACAGGAGAACAAAATCTATTCCCTACTTTGCCAGGTTTTGCAGAGATGGCTGGGGTATCTACAACAAAGATGGACATGAAATCAACCTGTCCAGTACGGTTCTTTTTTTTTTTTTCCATGCATCCATTCATTTGCTATCTCCTTTACACCTCCACACCACATCTGTTTTTACCAATGCTATATCTTTTTTTTTTTTTAATAAACAGGTATGAGTATATACGTACATAATAAATGAGTAGGAATAAATGGGAAGAGTAGGACAGGGACCGTGGCCATGCTGGTGCACTTATGCACGCCCCCTTACAGACCTTTTAGGAATGGAGTGAGGTCCACGGTAGTCTAAGGTTAAAGTTTTGGGGGTTTGAGTAGTGGTAGGATTCAAAAAAATTTTTACTACCGGTTCTGTGGCTTGGTGGATGTGGCTTGGTGGGCGTGGCAGGGGAAGGATACTGCAAAATCCCTATTCTCTCTCCACCCCGCTAACCTTCTTTCCAGCTCTGTTCTCCTGTGCAGGGCAACACAAGAAGACCCAGCCGATCAGCTGGGACTCAATGGGAGGCAGCAAAGAGGGAGGGCCAGTCAGAGGTGGTGTTTGCCGGTTCTCTGAACTACTCAAAATTTCCACTACCGGTTCTCCAGAACTGGCCAGAACCTGCTGAATATCCACTTCTGGGTTTGAGGATGTGATAACAGAGTCAGGTAGTGAGTTCCAGGCGTTGACCACTCTGTTGCTGAAGTCGTATTTTCTGCAATTGAGTTTGGAGCAGTTTACCTTGAGTCTACTGTCCTGTGTGTTATTGCGATTGAAGCTGAAGTAGTCATTGAACAGGTAGGACATTGTAGCAGACGATTCTGTGTACTAATCTTAGGTTTCTGAGGTTTCAAAAACAGGCACTGCTGCATTTCTGACAGGCGTCCATCTCTGAAGTGATTTATTCTTGCAGCAAAACGAGTTCATCACCGAGAATTGTGACTCAGCAGGAATTCAGGTTCTCCCCTCCCATCTTCCTTTCTTTCCTTACCAGAAGAGTAAACAGCAACTCTTGGGTGCAGTTTTGCAGCTGCGATATCTGCTCCAGGTAGAACAAAGAGCAGACCAGCCAATCTCTCCTTTAAATGTCCTTTAATGCACAACCATAACAGAGCCCCAAATTTCCTTTGCTAACCCAGACAGTTGCTTACGTGAGTTTTGCCCCGTTTTACGACCTTTCTTGCCACCGTTGTTAAGTGAATCGTTGCCGTTGATAACACGGTTATTAAGTGAACCCAGCTTCACCCATTGCTTGTCAGAAGGTTGCAAAAGGTGGTTCGCCTAACCCTGGGACACTGCAACCATCATAAATAGGAACCAGTTGCCAAGCGCCCTTAATTTTGATCACATGATCCTGCGGGGTGTGTGTGCTGCAACGGCCGTAAGTGAAAAATGGCTGTAAGTCACCTCTTCCAGTGCCGCTGTAGCTTTGAACGGTCACTAAATGGTCCTCAACTTACAACCATTCATTTAGGGATGGTTTGCAGTTGCAACAACATTGAAAAAAAAAATGACTTACAAGTTGTCGATTGAAATAAGATTTGGAAGGCAACTTGGAGGTCTTGTAGTTAAGGCCTTGAAAACCCTACCTGGGTCTTCCAAACCTTTGGTGTTACCCCCTCTGACCACGCCCAATTTAATGATTACTTTTTAGTTAACTGGTTATTATTTGGAAAGGACTTCAACCAAAGAAAATCTGACTCCTGAGTGTAACCTATTCAAGCCAGGTGTGCTAATGAGTTGATAGACGTGTTACTGTGTTTCCCCAGAAATAAGACCATTTTATTTTTATATTATATATATTTGCCACCAAAAATGGCACCAGGTCTTATTTTCAGGGGATGTCATCCACTGACTAACCTCATTTGTGTGTGTCACTCCCGGCCTCTTGTTTGCACATGCCTTCAGGAATTTCTTCTGAGGCTGGTAAGGCTTTCCTGAAGGCCTGATTGACCCGGAGTTTAACGGAAGGGAATATTTGTAGCTCAGGGTTGAAATGTGGGAGGAGCTTAGTTGGTGTCTTGTAGACATTTCATTGCCAGGTTCTATCAGTGCTTAAAAAACATTTTCTTAGAGCTTCATAGGTATACAGGTAAGGGAAATTGCCCAACCTTGATACAGGTAGTCCTCAACTTATGACAGTTCATTTAGTGACCGTTTGAAATTACAACAGCACTGAAAAGAGTGACTTACAACTGTTTTTCACACTTACGACCATTGCTGCATCCCCATGGACACAACATCAAAATTTGGATGTTTGGCAACTGGTTCATACTTATGACCGTTGCAATGTCCTGGGATCATGATGATCCCCTTTTGCGACCTTCTGACAACAAAATTGATGGGGAAGCCAGATTCACTTAACAACCATGTTGCTCACTTAACAGCTGCAATGATTCACTTAACAACTAAATGGTCAGAATGGTCGTAAAATGGGGCAAAATTAAAAATGTCTCACTTAACATAAAATTTGGGGTCAGTTGTGGTCGTAAGCCAAGGACTGCCTGTATTTTCTTCATTCCATGTTTCTTGACTTGAGCAATAAATGGAGATGATTATAAATAATCCCTCTAACACAAGCCCAAAACCTTCCTCCATGACTGCCACAGAGAAAGTAAGAAAAAGAATATATACTAAGCCTAATTAAAATGGCTACACATGTCAATTTTTGGCTTGACAGGCTGCCCTCCCTCATTTGAAAAGAAACCCCTGCAACAACATAAAATGCACATTGAAATTAGGTTAAAAACAAACATACAATGCACATTTTAACCTCCTCTGCCACCCACAGAATTCAGTTTTGGCTTGTGTGGATTATTTTTCATGGAATTTCCCCACTAAATCTATCAGCATTTACTTTTCAGCTATTAACCCAATTCGCTTGTGAAATTGGATAGCCTTTCCAATTGATTAAATATTATAACTCCCCCTGAAAATCCTAGAATCCAAAATTTTCTTAACCTCATAATGTTCATGCCCTGCAATGAACAAAGGGGAATTCTGGGGGTTGAAGTCCACTGGTCTTAAAGTGGCCAAGGTTGGAGACCCCTGCTCTAACATACCGATGCAGTTTATATTGCTCTTTATACTTATATTGCTCTTTATATTGCTCTTTTATTCACCTCCTGCTTTCCCAGTGGATTCAAAATGTGAGGTGACTGTGTCCAATTTAAGGCACCTGCTTGGGAAATCTCTGCCACGCAAGGTTAAATAAGCGTTGTTGGTCTGGATCTCAAGTACCTTTCATGTACCTTTCAGTCAATTGCACTGAAGTGGATCCAAGTAAAATCCACTTGATCTCCAACAAATGGAAGGCGGGCGCCCTCTTGTGTCCGATCTGTATACAGGGTTCAAGGACCAAAATAAGATTTCACAGAATAAATTATGTGGGGTTGGGGCTTCTTCAGTCAGTCCATAGCTTGCATAAAAGTAACATGTCATGAAAAGGGAGCAAATATGAAGTTTTTCAACTCTGACAACTTTTAAGATGTGTGGACTTCAACTTCCCGAATTCCTTAACCGGTATGTCATCGTAGGGGAGCTGTGCTAATACAGGGAATCCTTGATTTATGACTACAATTCAGCTCCAAATTTCAGTTAATAAGTGAGACATTTGTTAAGTGAGTTTCATCCCATTTTATGACCTTTCTTAACAACCTTTCTGTCCACCATTAAGTTAATCACAGCAGTTGATAAGTTAGTAACATGGCCGTTAAAGTGAAATCTGGCTTCCCCATTGACTTTGCTTGTCAGTAGGTCGTAGAAGGGGACCACGTGACCTTGGGATGCAGCTACGGACATAAATATGAACCAGTTGCCAAGCATTTGAATTTTAATTTTATAACAAAAGTTGTAAACTATGAAAAATGGCCGTAAGTCACTTTTTTCAATGCCGGTCAGTAAACGGAACTGTTGTTGTAAGTTGAGAATTACCTGAATATGGCAGCCAGAAACCAATGAGTTGTAGTTTATAAGGCTTTATGTCTTTTTTGCAAGTCTGAAAAAGCGCAATTAGATAGCTTCAGATTTTTTGGTTTATTGTGTAGAAACAACACTAAGACTTGGTTAACGGTTGTGTTGCCAAATAGTCCAGTTGGCAAATGCCTGAATTTCTGATCCTTTGACCATGGTGGTGTTGTGATGGTCAAAAGTGTGTGAATCGATCATGTTATTTTATCCAGTATTGTAACTTCCAATGGTCACTAAATGAACGATTGTAAATCAAGGACTCCCCCTGCCGCATGTTTCAGACAAATGGTTATCCAATCTCTTCTTAAAAACTTCCAGTGGCAAGTTGTTCCACTGATTAATTGTTCTGTCAGGAAATGTCTCCTTTGTTCTAAGTTGATTCTCTCCTTGATCAGTTTTCACTCATTGCTTCTTGTCCTGCCTTCAGGTCCTGGAGAATAACTTGACTCCTTCTTCTGTGGGGCAGCCCCTGAGATATTGGACAACTGTTATCATGTCACCCCTAATCCTTCTCTTCATCAAACTAGACATACCCAGTTCCAGCAACTGTTCTTTATGTTTTATCCTCCAGTCCCCTAATCCTCTTTGTTGCTCTTCTTTGCACTCTTTCTAGAGTCTCAACATCTGTTTTACCTCATGGTGACCAAAACTGGATCTATTGTTCCAAGTGTGGCCTTACCAAGGCCTTATAAAGTGGTATTAACACTTCCCGTGATCTTGATTCTATCCCTCTGTTTATGCAGCCTAGAACTGTGTTGTCTTTTTTGGCAGCTGCAACACAATGCTGACTCATATTCCATTAGAACTCCAAGATCCCTCTCAGTTACTACTATTGAGCCAGGTACCACCTATACTACACCTGTGCATTTTGTTTTTCTTGCCTAAATGTACAACCTTACTTTTTTCACCCTTGAATTTCATTTTGTTACATAGCGTCCCCATGTTCAAGTCTGTCAAGATGCTTCTGTATCTTAAACTTATCTTCTGGCGAGTTGTCTGCAGATTTGATGAGCCCCCCACGTATGTTGTCACTGTAGGAAGAAAAATTAGTATGCACACAGGCAGGTCTCATAAATTAATAACTATATTTAGTACAAAACATATAAAACCAGGAATGTAGAAAATATGGATGCTGATGAACGAAAAAAGACCTTTCTCTAATCATTGATGGTGTCTGATGTGATCCAAAGCTGAAGCCCATTAAACGTACTTCACTGTCATTAAACAGACTTCCTCCATTGAAAATGTGCAGTTTATAAGAGAGGCTCCACAGGTATGGAAGCTCTGGCATTTGTAAGGCACTGCAGAATCCGTGTCCTTCGTTGAGACGGGTGCATGGAAGATTGACCTCATCGGAGTCTTCTTGGTCCTCTTGGGAAAGGCACCGAGTCCTTATGTGCTTTGGGAAATCAGAGGCTGCTGTAGCTGGCAATCACTTGTTCCAAGGTGGTGAAACAGCCCAGGAAGTCATCTTCCTCAATCCCAAATTTTGAATACTGGTGAATGTAAGCCCTGCGTGGAATGAACAAGAGGTTTTGGTGAGCAAAAGCACCTGTCATCATCATCATATTTTAATGACCTCCATAATCCCTTGCGAGTGTGGAGTCTGAGCAACTGAATAGAGCAAGCAGAGTGTTTTACTGGCTAGGTGCTCTTCCTGTCACCAATGCAGAGTTTTTGTTCAGCGGTGTGCCCAGAGAGAAATATCGGTCTCTACCTAGGATCAAACTCACAGCCTCCTGATTGTGAGGCGAGGGCTCCACCTCTAGGCCACTGCACCACTTGACCAAGAGAGCCTGTCCCAGTTCAAATTACCCACAGCTCCTTGGAAGGGAAGTAATGGGACATCAATTAATTGTGGGCAAAGTACATCCTATAACCTATGGCACGCATGCCCAAAGTGGCACATGAAGCCATGTTGCCTGGCACGTGCGACCTTGCCTATTTGTCTTCCAGGTTTCTGGCACGCATGGGCACAAGACCATCAGCTCTCCTTCGTGTGTGCGTCAGTGCCAAAAATTGGCCTGTGCATGTACGCTGGCCGGTTGATCGGTGGGCGCGCAGGAGCACTAGAACCCAGAACTTTGGCTTTTCTGGAGTGTGGCCCCAAGGAGCATGCATGTGCCACGTTTTCATCCGACCTTTTCAGCGCTCGGTGCTGAAAAAGTTTGCCATCGTTGTCATATAATATATATGGCTATGTGGGTATATGCATAATTTTTATTGATTTATCCTGTCACGTTTATGTGGAAGTAGTGACCCTTTGAGAGCTGTATGCAATGAAATTTTATTATAACGTGTGCCTAGTGTGCATTTAAAGTGACAATAAAGTTCATTTAAGTCTAAGTATAATACAGGTTATCCTCAACTTAAAACTGTTCACATAGTGATCGTTCGAAGTTACAGCAGCACTGAAAAAAGTAACTTATGAAACTTTTTCACACTAGTGACCGTTGCAGCATCCTCATGGTCATGTGATCAAAATTTAAATGCTTGGCAACTGACTCATATTTATCACTGTCGCAATGTCCCGGGGTTGTAGTGACTCCTTTTTGTGACCTTCTGACAAGTGAAGTCAGTGGGGAAGCCAGATTCACTTAGTAACCAGGTTATTAACTTAACAATGTCAATTCATAAAAATATTTCTATGGTCTTTTTAGAGTTGCCAGCAGAAAGGGAGGTGGGGAAAGGGGTTTGGAAAGAGCAGTGCGGCAGCTTGGAAATCGAAAGTGCATTCCATAAATGTTTTCAAAGATAGTAACTAGGTGACTGAAGTTTCTGCTACACAAAATTCTAACTGGAGAACATGATTGATGATTCTTGGCTATGGATGTGTCCCATTGGAGAATATGAATTATGATACACCCAGAGGGGTGGGGTAAAATCAGGGTCAAGGGTGACAATGAATTATGTTTCTCAGAGTTGGCTACACCAGGCGGTGCCAGACAGTTTAACTCCCCATAAATCCTTTTGAAGTTTTGGAAGTTTGGCTCGAGACTCATGATTTAATCGGGGGTAACTGCCGGAATCCTGATAAACAATTGCAGTGATTCACTTAATGACTGTGGCAAGAGAAGTCGTAACATGGTGCAAAGCTCACTTGTCAAGTTTCTCACTTAGCAACATAATTTGGGAATCGATGATGGTCGTAAGTCGAGGACCACCTGTACAATGTTTCTTGCCAAGTTGTTAAGTGAGTCACTGCAGTTGCTAAGTCGGTTGTTAAGTGAATCTGGCTTCCCCGTTGACTTTTCTTTGTCAGACAGTCGCAAAAGGGGATGATCGCATGACTCCAGGACACTGCAACCGTCATAAATGTGAGCCCATTGCCAAGCATCTGAATTGTGATCACATGACTCTAGGGATGCTGCAATGGTCGTAAATGCGAGAAATGGTCCTTAGGCGCTTTTTTCAGTGCCGTTATAACTTCGAACGGTCACTAAGCAAACTGTTGTAAGTTGAGGACTACCTGCATTTTAATGTGCTTTCCCTGATTCCACTCCCACCAAAACTGTCAGGACATATTGGCCGACAATTAAAAAAAAAAAGGGAATTTAATTCTTCTCGACTTACTTGGAAGCGAACATTTTCCAAGCCTTCCCCACGAGGCTGTTGAGCGGACTGAGCAGAAACTGGCTGTTGCTGACCAGAGAGGCGGACTTCTCGTACTTATTGAAGGCTCTGGGGGTGTTCCAGATGCTCAGGGTCTCTGGAGGATTGAGCCAGGAGGTGTACAAGGCTGGATCCTGGAAACCCCCTGCAAGGGACAAGAAAGGGACGCATCAGAACGGAGGATTACAGGCAGTTTTCGTCTCCTCCTCCTCCTCCTCCTCCCTTCTTCTTCTTCTTCTGACCCCATAATCCAGGGGTCCCCAACCACCGGGCCCTGGACTGGTACCGGTCCATGGATCATTTTGTACCGGGCCGCAAAGAATGAATAACCGTGATTAAAATATATATATAAAAATATGTTTTTGCTTCCGGGTGTCTTATTTTGAAAGACAACCACTTCAGAAACAGAGTTCACTGGAGAGGTTGTTTGGAAAGGGTAAACGAGACAACGATGAAGCCATGAAACCATCAAAACTGCACCGCCACATGGAGACAAAACAACCCAGCATTGATTAAGGTTTTGGTTATTGGAACCTTCACGCCCCTACCCGGTCCTTGAAAAAGTGTTTCTGCATGAAACTGGTCCCTGGTACAAAAAAGGTTGGGGACCGCTGCCATAATCCCCTGCAGAGACGCAGTGGCTCAGGGGCTAAGATGCTGAGCTTGTTGATCAGAAAGGTCGGCAGTTCGACGGTTCGAATCCCCAGCGCCACGTTATGGAGTGAGCTCCCATTACTGGTCCCATCTACTGACAACCTAGCAGTTCAAAAGCATGTCTAAAATGCAAGTAGAAAAATAGGAGCCACTTTGGTGGGAAGGGATCAGCGTTCCATGCGCCTTCGGGCATTTAGTCATGCCGGCCACATGACCACGGAGACGTCTTCGGACAGCGCTGGTTCTTCGGGTTTGTCACGGAGATGAACACACCGCCTCCTAGAGTCAGAAATGACTAGCATGTATGTGCGAGGGGAACCTTTACGTTTACCTTATCCCTTGCAAGATGGAGTCTGGGCAACTGAATGGAGTTAGTAGAGTGTTTTAATGGCAGGATGCCCTTCCTGTCGCCAATGCGGAGTTTTTTGTTCAACAGACACATTCTCAGTGTGCCCAGAGAAAGAAATATCTGCCTCTACCTAGGATCGAACTCACAGCCTCCTGATTTTGAGGCGAGAGCTCTACCTCTAGACCACCGCACCACTTAGCGACCATAATTGAGATTGCAGCTGTCATTAAAAGAATTCGGCTTCACCCATTGATTTTCAGATGCCAGCTGAGGTCATTGGTGATCACATGACCCCGGGACATCGCAAATACAACTTGACAATGGCACTTTGTTTGATAACGAGACTGAAAAAGTGACTTACAACCATTCGCTTAGTGACGGTTTGAAGTTGCAACAACATTGAAGAAAAGTAACTTACAAGTTGTTGATCAGTTGGAAGGACCTTAACGACATGTGATTCACTTCACGACTGCAACTCTGAACAACCATGGCAAAAAAAAGGTTGCAAAATTGGCACAACTCACTTCATCAACGCTTTGCTTAGCCATCAAAATCCTGCTCCCAATTGTGGTCGTAAGTCTGGGGACTACGTGTTGTGTACCCACAGTTTGGTCCCCGTTCATTTTTTCTAGAAGGAGCCAAGTAGGAGAGATGAGCCAGGAGGAATGGTTGTTGGCAGCCACAGAGGAAAAGCCACACCTGTTGTCGCTGCTTCTTGCAATGGCAGGCCTTTCCTATTCTGATCCAGCACCCCAAACATGACAAACCCTCTGATATGAACTCAAAAGATTCCTTTATTAGGAATGCTGGCAGCCCCAACGAAAAGTTTCTCTCGCAGGCTAACAAGTCTGTCCATCCAGAAGATGGATAGCTGCCTGCCACATCTATTCATCTCCGCCCCCTGCCTTTTATCCCCAGAGCTAGAGTGGGGGCTTCACTAGCAAAAGTGACTCTTCTGTCCCAAGGACCGGCCCATAGATTTCCACTGCTCTCCTCTCCTCTCTGCCTTCTGCACATCCATACATCAGGCGCTGGACACAGCTGTTCCTTCTCTTCCTCATCAGCCACCTCCAGACCTGGGGGCTGTTGACGCCATTTGAGGGATGAGGCCCAGGCTCTCTCTCTCTCTCTCTCTCTCTCTCTCTCATTCTCTCTCTCTCTCCTCTCCTCTCCCTCACTCTGCTAGCTTCATTCTCTCTTCCCCCTCAGAGCTCTCAGTTTGCCTTAATGCTGATCCTTTTGCACCATTTTACCACCTTTCTTGCCATGGTCGTTAAGTGAATCACTGCAGTGGTTAAGTTAGCAACATGGTTGTTAAGTGGATCTGGCTTCCTCAATGACTTTGTTTGCCAGGTCGTAAAAGGGGATCACGTGATCCTGGGACACTGCAACCGTCGTAAATACGTGACCCAGGTTGCCCTGATGCTGACCCTGACTCCCACACCTCCTCTTCCTCCTCCTATTCGGCTCCTGGAGGGGCCAGCAGCCGACAGGCCACAACACTTACCCAGATCTGCACACTGTACGTCCTTCCCTCGCAGAGTGACCAAATTGGCAATCGACGTATTAAAATTAACTGCCCGGTTTGAAGAGGGTTTCTCAGCTGCAGGAGCTCTGCTGGTTGGAGGCCGCACCTGCCAGTCAATACCTGTGAAGGTAACGTGACCAGGTAGATGACGTCACGTCAAGTCACTCAAGCAGCGTCTCAGGGTTCCAGAAAACCTCCAACAAATAACTCCGAGACAGACATCCTCTCCAAGGTTCCTTTTATTAGAGTGGTAAACTGGCACATCTGGGAAATCCCGAATCTGAAACTTCCGGGTTTTCTTGCAATGAGTAAAATATTACAAATCTGCCTCCTGCACTGCTCATGGCATCCCAGGCCCCAATCACCATCCGTCCCCACTTGACATGTCCTTTCACCCAGGTGCAGAAATAACATGACCTTGACTTAGAAGAAGAGTGCTGTTGAAGAAATTCCCCCCTCCCATTTTCCCAGGCTCAAGAATGTGGCCGTGTGGAAGCGTCTGGTGCTACTATGGCTTCCAAAGCTGACAGAGTGTCTGTACGGCCTCTTCAACACCTGGAAAACAAAGCAGCTTTGACCTCACCTTCTTCCATTTTAGCGTTAGCGATGAGCATCTGCCGGAGGTGTTTCAGAAGCCCAGGCCAAGCAAAGGTGGTGTAGGACAGGGAATTCTCGGACATTTGAGGGATATTCCGGAGACCCAGCATCTTAAACTCCGGATGGGGGACTAAAGCTTCCATCAGATCCCCTGGAAAAAAAGAGTAAACGAAGATTAACAGTGCGGTTTTAACGCTTCACTTCTATGGAGAATTGAGCCCCAATGGGCCTTAAATTGCAGAAAGTACGACTTCAGCAACAGAGTGGTCAATGCCTGGAATGCATTACCTGACTCTGATGTTACATCCTCCAACGCCCCCATTCCTTTAACCTCAAACTAACCACTATTGATCTCACCCCATTCCTAAGAGGTCTGTAAGAGGCATGCATAAGTCGTGCCTACCGGTCCCTGTCCTATTGTCCCCATTTATTCATACCTATTTCCTGTATTTTTACTTATGTTTATACTTATATCTATTATCTTGTGATTGATTGACAAATCAAATAAATAAATAATAAATAAATAGAAAGGTACAGGTAATCCTCAACTTACAATCACAATCGAGACCAGAATTTCAGTTGCAAAGTGAGACAATTGTTAAGTTAATCACTGCAGGTGTTACGTTAGTAACATGATTGTTATGCGAATCTGGCTTCCCCATTGCTTGTCTCAGGGACACTACAACCGTCATAAATGAGTCAGTGGCTACGTGTCTGAATTTTGATCACCTGACCATGGGGAAACGTGGCAATGGTCGTAAGTATGAAAAATGATTTTAAGTTGCTTTTTTCAGTGCCGTAGTCCTTTATATACTGCTTCAGTGCTTTATAGCCCTCTCTAAACAGTTTATTGCCTCAAAAAATCTGGGTCCTCATTTTGCCGACCTTGGAAGGGTGGAAGGCTGAGTCAACCTTGAGCTGGTGAGGATCGAACTTCCGGCAGTGGGCAGAGTTTGCTTGCAAAGCAATAGCACTTAAGATTTATATACCGCTTCACAGTGCAGCATCCCCCATAATCATGTGCTCAAAATTTAGATGCTTGGCAACTGACTCATACTTATGCCAGTTGCAGTGTCCTGGGGTTTTGTGATAAGCAGAATCAATGGGTAAGCTAGATTCACTTAACAACCGAATGACTAATTTATCAACTGCAGTGATCCACTTAACAACCGTGGGAAAGAAAAGTTGTAAAATGGGTGAAAACTCACTTAATAAATGTCTCACTTAACAAGAGAAATGTTGGGCTCAATTCTGGTCATAAGTCAAGGACAACCTGTACAATTTACACTAAGAAAAGGACAGAAGAACATTAAGAAAGGACAGAAGACACTAAGAAAAGGACAGAAGCTGATTTTTGTCTTCTGTTTTATTTTGGTTTCGTGCTGCATTGAGACGATTTTTGAGGTAAAGTAGGCCAAATCAGCCTTTCTCAATTTTTGATCACTTGAAGAGGTGTGGAAGAGGTGTGGACTTCAATCCCCAGAATTCCCCAGCCAGCTGTGGGGAATTCTGGGAATTGAAGTCCACACCTCTTCAAGTTGCCAAGGGCTGAGAAACACTCAGAAAGAGCAACTAAATACCTAGAGGTGATCTGCTGAAGTGAGCCGCCCCGTTGGAGGAGTAGGCTGGCTGGAAGACGCTTCCCAACTGATGTGCGATCGCTCGATTGACATCCTGGAAAGAAACCTGCTTGATCTTCATCAGCTGCAGGCAGATCTTATGGACGGCGTCATTCTCGTGCACCAGCAGGGCGTCCGAGGATTGGTATAAGTGGGAGAGCGTCAAGACAGAGTTGTAATTTTGGACAATCACCTTGAAAAGAGAGGAAGAGTACGGAGCTGCTTTAGATACAGGTAATCCCTGATGTACGACCACAATTGAGCCAAAAATTTCCACTGCTAAGCGAGTAAAATGAGTTTTGCCTTGTATTACGACATATTTTTTTTTTCAGTTGTTGTGATGACCCAGGATGGGATACAAAAGCAACGAAGTCACAAAAGCAGGTGAAGTCTTTTTAATTCCTTCAACTTGGCTTTAAAGGTCCAACTGTCATTGACTGGATAAAAAACTGCCCCACAAACAGTTGCAAAAAGGAAGAACTTCCGTTCAAATTCAAAATACATATAAATTATAAATAGAAAAAAGCAACACGAACTACACTGAAGCAATTAATGAGACAAGGCAGAATAAGGGCTTGAAGATGTCCACAGATATCGAAATACACACACTGAGAAGGACGCCAGAACTCAGATAAGAACTGACAGACTAGAATTATTTCATGCTTTGCTTCCAGCAACTTGGCCACGCGCAGTTTGTCCTTTTAAACAGTCTTCCCAGCTGCAGCCCATGAAGGGGATCAGGGCCCTTTCCTCCTCCGTAGACCACGCCATTCACGTTTCTCCCTTATTTGCTCCTCCCTGCATGCCCTAATATGAAGAAGGGATGGGCCTGGGTCTTCCTCTGAATGCCCAGCCGGCCTATCCCCTTCCCGTTTCCTCCACAACCTCCAGAGTCACACTCCCACTCCCTATTGGCTGTTCCTCCTCTCCCTTGGAGTCAGATTCTAACAGGGGCATGACAGTTGTTAATCGAATAATTGCATTTGCTAAGTGAAACACACGGTTGCAAAGCAAATCTGGCTTCCCCCATTGACTTTGCTTGTCGGAAGCCGGCTGCAAAGATGAACAGATATCAGATTAACAGGACTGGAAGGGACCCTGTAGGTAATCTAATCATAAGTTGAGGATCACCTGTATACATTACTTTTCCCCAAATCCCAGGGAAGTCTCCTCCCACAAATTTTTCTGGCCCACCCACCCTGCCCCACTTCCTGTGTTAGGTTCCTCTGCACCCATTAGCAAGAAATTCTGGCACCCTCAAGCGAAGTCGACCTGGGACACTCAACTCACCTCTCCGGTTCTGTACGGCCAAATAACGTGGTTGAGCAGGAAGGAGTTTGGATAGGCCTCTCTTAGGGCTGCCGTCACAAATGCCCCCAGGCCCGACCCCGTCCCACCAGCCATGCTCATGATCATCAAGAAGCCACCTAGCCGGTCGCACTTCTCCGCTTCCTTCCGAATCAGGTTCATGATTGCCTCTTCATGTTTCGGGCCGTGGACGCAGTACCTGGCCAGAATTCAGGAAAGGAAGATGTTCTGACCCAACTCCCCGAACACGACAAACCCTCTATAGTTAAATCAGTGGTTCCTTTATTAGCAGCACCAGTAAAAAGTTTCTCTCACTGCAGGCTAACAAGTCTGTCCGGCAGGGAGGTGAATAGTTGTCTGCCACATCTATTCATCTCCGCCACCTGCCTTTTATCCCCAGAGCTTGGGTAGGGGCTTCGCTAGCAGCAGTGGCTGTTCCGTCCCAAGGACCGGCCCATAGATTCATCAGCCTCATCAGCCACCTCCAGACCTGGGGACTGTTGACTGTCCATCTGAGGGCTGATGGACGGCCCAGTCTTTCTCTCTCTCTCTCTCCTCTCCTCTCTCTCTCTCTGCCAGCTTCATTCCCTCTTCCCTCTCAGAGCTCAGTTTGCCTTAATGCTGATCCTTTTGCCCCATTTACCACCTTTCTTGCCATGGTCGTTAAGTGAATCGCTGCAGTGGTTAAGTTAGTAGCATGGTTGTTAAGTGGATCTGGATTCCCCATTCACTTTCTTTGTCAGAAGGTAGCAAAAGGGGATCAATTGATCCCAGGACACTACAACCATTTTAAGTACATGCCAGATGCCAAGTGAACAAATTTTGATCGTGGGACCATGGGAACGCTACAAAGGTCGCAAGTGTGAATAACGGCCGTAAGTCACTTTTTTCAGTGCCGTTGTAACTTTGAATTGTCACTAAATGAACGGTTGTAAGTTGAGGACTACCTGTATATAACTCAGGGGAGGTCTCAGAAGCCATAAAGAAAGCAGAATCGGAATTCATAGAGGCAACTTAGCTGGCAGTCTGAACGGCTACAGGTAGCTCTCAAACTTGACAATCGTAAGGAAGCCTGGAATTTGTGTTGTAGGTCATGACGGTCGTAAGTCAAGGCACCCATTTCACTGGACCCAATTTTACAGCTATTTTTTCCAGCAGTTGTTCAGGGAATGCCATAATCATTAAGTGAACATTGTTGAATGGTATAAGGCAGGGGTAGGGAAACTTGGCTCTTTTATCACTTATGGACTTCAACTCCCAGAATTCCTGAGTGAGCCATAACAGATTCCCCATCCCTGGCCCACTGGTTTTTGGGGAAATCAATTTTTGACTTGAATGGGACTGTTAAATATACAAATGTAGGGATGGGGAACCTTTTATGGCTCACTCAGGAATTCTGGGAGTTGAAGTCCATAAGTGATAAGAGAGCCAAGTTTCCCTACCCCTGGTATAGGCTGATATAGGCTTTCCTACCTGAACAGGGGGGTTGGACTAGAAGCTCTACAAGATCCTTTCCAACTCTATTATTCTGTTACCTGACCAGTTATAAGTCATTTTTTGTCAGTCAGTCAGTCTGTCTATCTAATCTATCTAATCTATCTAATCTGTCTAATCTATCTAATCTTCTAATCTGTCTATCTATCTATCTATCTATCTATCTATCTATCATCTATCTATCTATCTATCTATCTATCTATCTATCTATCTATCTATCTATCTATCTATCTATCTATCTATGCCAAGTGCCACTCACTCATCACAAAATCTCCAGAACCATAAAGCCTACAAACTTGAAATTTGGCACATACGTTCTTCTTTGCTTCTAGGTGCTCGCTAAGAAAGGATTTTTCGAAATGATCATCAGATCATTAGTATTTCTTATACAGTAATTAACACGCTCTGATGCTAAGGAGTTCTACTCCCCCTCCCCCACCTGAAAAGAATTCTGTTCAATTTGCCAGTTGCCTCACATTCCGTTACCTCAGTTCAAATTGGCAGACGTTCCACTCCTTCACTCAGGAGGGGCTCCTTACAGTACTAAACGCCGGTGCCTCACCGAAATGTCTATGCTTTCCACCTATGGAACTGCTTCGAGACTCAAGGCGGCGAGAGCGATATTCCCTTACGTGTTTCAGTCACAAACTACCGCTGAGCCAACGGATTGTGAGCCGGATTTCTCCTGCATAGCCCGATCACAAAGTTTAGTCGCGAACGGGTATCCAGATAGTTTATTATATGTTATTCTGTTGTTGTTAAATTGATCTTTGCTTAATTGCAAAACAGCAGGATTGGGTTGTTAGTTCGGACAGCAATCCCACATACCCGTGTGCCCAATTGTTTCCTGATCCTTGTTTCTGGCAGAACGCAGACCGGGGGCCGTATCTCCAATTCCCAGTTCTTGAGGCGAAGGATAAAGTCTGGTTGATCACTTTCGGTTCCATGTCGACCAGAACAGCCCGAGCAACCATACCTAAGCAGGAAAAAGAGAAAAATGGGGGAAAAAACAACCTCCTTTTTTACAAAACGATAGTGAAAAAACAAGATAAATAGGAAATATGGGTAGTCCTCAATGTATGACCACAATTGAGCCCACAATTTCTGTTGTTAAGTGAGCTTTGCCTCATTTTAGACCTTTCTTGCTGCACTTATTCTATTCTTTCCTTTCTCTATTCTATTCCTTTCTCTATTCTATTCTAGTCTATTCCTTTCTCTATTCTATTCTATTCTAGTCTATTCCTTTTCTATTCTATTCTATTCTATTCTATTCTATTCTATTCTATTCTATTCTATTCTATTCTATTCTTTCCTTTTCTATTCTACTCTATTCTATTATATTCTTTTCTCTATTCTGTTCTATTCTTTCCTTTCTCTATTCTTTCCTTTCTCTATTCTTTCCTTTATCCTTTCCTTTCCTTTCCTTTCCTTTCCTTTCCTTTCCTTTCCCTATTCTATTCTATTCCATTCCATTCCATTCCATTCCATTTTCCTCAAGGCACCTGAAGGCCAGGCAAGAAATAATGGATGGAAACTGATCAAGGAGAGATTCAACCTAGAAATAAGCAGAAACTTTCTGACAGTGAGAACAATCAACCAATGGAACAGACGTTGCCTTCGGAAGTTGTGGGAGCGTCATCACTGGAGGCTTTCAAAAGAGACTAGTCAAGGATTTCCTGACAATGAGAACGATTAATCAGTGGAACGACTTCCCTCCAGAAGGGTCCCAACACTGAAGGTTTTTAAGAAGAGATTGGACAGCCACTTGTCAGAAATGGTTTAGGACAGTGTTGGTGAACCTTTTCAGCAGCGAGTGCTGAAACGGGAATGTGCGCGCATGCATGCTCACCAGTCACCTGGTCTTTTGGTTTCTGGTGTGCATACACACGCGAAGACCAGCTGGCAGGTATGTATGTGTGCACCGATCTTCTGGTTTCCGGCATGCACATTACACACCAGCTAGCTGGTCTTCACATGCACAGGTGTGCCGGAAACCAAAAGACCAGGTGGCCAGTGTGCATGCATGCACTGGAAACAAGAAGATCATCTTCCCGGCACATGCATGCACATTGGGTGGCTGCTCTTCTGGTTTCCGGCACTCCCGTGCGTGTGAAGACCCGCTGGTCAACACGCCAGAACCTGGAAGAGCAACAGGTGACGGGTTGCGTGCCCCAAGAGATAGACTCTGTGTGCCATTTCCGGCACGGTTTGCCATCACGGGTTTAGGGTCTCCTGCTTGTGGAGGGGACTCAGTTGTTCTGTATTTTTCTGCAGCCTGGTTTGTCACAGTCTCAATTCTCCCTTGGGGAGCTGTGCCCCAACAACCTTTCAAGAGGCCGTGACATCGATGCCTTCTTACCTCCATCTTTTTCCTCAAAGAAACGTTCTTTACTAGCTGCCTGGTAAGAGTCATTCTCCTTTTTGGAGCAGAATCCCTGGGAACTGTGGAGGTCTGTGCAGATGGTATCAAACACCTCGCGCCCAATCTGGTTGCCGCATTGACCCAGTTGAACGGCTATGATGGACATTCTTAGTCGCCTTTCCCTAAAGAAGAGGAAACCAAGTTTTAATCGACGTCTTAAACCTGGAGTCTGCCAGCACCAACCTTATTTATTCACAGACCAATGGGGGGGACAACAAATTCCTAAGAGGAGCATGTTAGCAAACTAGAAGTGTAGAAGGAATTCGTGCTAAATTAAGGCAACCTTGGAGTACAGGTAGTCCTCGACTTACGACCACAATTGAGCCCAACATTTCTGTTGTGAAGTGAGGCATTTGTTAAGCGAGCTTTGCCCCATTTTACGACTTTTCTTGCCACTGTTGTTAAGTGAATAACTGCAGTTGATAAGTTAATGACCAGGTTGTTAAGCGAATATGGCTTCAACATTGACTTGGCATGTGAGATGGTCACAAAAGGGGATCACATGACCTCGGAACACAGCAACGGTCATAAGTATGAACCAGCTGCCGAGCACCTGGATTTGGATCACAAGATCATGGGGATGCTGCAAAGATCGTAACCAGAGGTGGGTATTCAGCAGGTTCTGACCAGTTCTGGAGAACCGGTAGTGGAAATTTTGAGTAGTTTGGAGAAACGGCCAATCCCACCTCTGACTGGCCCCGCCCGCATCTATTCTCCGCCTCCCATTGAGTCCCAGCTGATTGGTTGGGTCTTCTTTTGTTGCCCTGCACAGGAGAATGGAGCTGGAAAGCAGGCTAGTGGGGTGGGGAGGGAAGGGGGATTTTGCAGTATCCTTCCCCTGCCACGCCCATCAAGCCACGCCATGCCCACCAAGCCATGCCCACAGAACCCAGACCACAGAACCGGTAGTAAAAAAATTTTTTTGAATCCCACTACTGGTCGCAACTGTAAAAAAGTCGTAAGTCACTTTTTATCACGATGCTGTAACTTTGAAATAAACTTTTGTAAGTTGAGGACTATCTGTAAATGCCACAGTAAAGTGTTGATTATTTGTTTGGGGTCCTTATGTTTTGATTCCACACCAACACAGACAAATCATTTATATTACAGGTAGTCCCCAACTTCCAGCTATTTGTTTAGTGACCATTCGAAGTTACAGCTGGCACTGAAAAACAGTAACTTACAATAGTTTTTCATACTTGCAACATCCCCATGGTCACAGGATGAAAATTCAGAAGCTTGGCAACTGGCATGAATTTATGGCGGTCGTACTATCCAGGGGTCATCTGATCCTCTTTTGCAATCTCTTGACAAGCAAAGTCAATGGGGAAGCCAGATTAACTTAACAACTATGTTGTTCACTTAACAACTGCAGTGATTCACTTAACAACAGTGGCAAGGAAGGTTGTAAAATGAGGCAAACACATCTAGCTTTAATCAAGGATTACCTGCATAGGAATCCATTCATTAAAATTATATAGTATACATATATATACACACACGTGCATGTATCTATATCTATATCTTCTATATATATAAAAGTGAAATACCACTCACACATCATCACAAAATCTCCAGAATCGTAAAGCCTACAAACTTGAAATTTGGCACGTATGTTCCTCTTGGCTTCTAGGTGCTCACTAAGAAAGGATTTTTCGAAATGACCATCAGAGAATTAGTACTTCATATATTATTAATACCCTCTGATGCTAAGGAGTTCTACTTCCCCTCCCCACATGAAATCTGTTCCAAATGCAAAACACAAGCAGAGGAGAGGAGTTTCAGTTTCAGAGCATCAAGCAGCTTTAGTACAGAACAGTTGAGCTAAGCCACGCCCAGGCTCCTTGCTGTCTCCTTCTTGCTCACACAGCAAATTCTGTTTCAGTTTCCAAACAGCCCTGATTTCTCTCACACACTGACAGGACGCTAGCCAGGTGAAAACCGATGGATGCTGGTAAGCAGAGGCATGATTTTTTTCCCTTTATTTTCCTCCCCAAAAACTAAGCCCAACCACATAGTTTTATAGCGAAGCACGGGTATCGAGCTAGTAATAAATATATATACATACATACATATATGTATGATGTATTATGTGTGTGTGTGCGTGCATTTGACTCAGACATACAATATTATTATAATTGCCCAAAGATGCTTATAAATTTAGCATATACATTTAATAAACATTTATAATCAATTTATAGTCAGACATATACCAAACTTTATATCTACCAAACAACAGACAACAGCCAAATGTTTTGTTTTACTATTTTTTTAAGTCAAATTAGAACAAATTTTAATGTATTACTTAACCGATGGAAAAAACCGAACCGATTGTTACAGAGAAGCAGTCTATAAATTACAAGCTATTAGCAAAATATGTTCATGAATTCAAAAACAGTCGTCAGAATTTAATTTAATTAGAAAACCACAGCGCATAAATTCTTAGCTATATTATGAACAGCTAATATAGTTAGGCACATATACATACATACATTACATATATATACATACACACATATAAATATATATCATATGTGCCCACGTTCTACATGTATAATCGTATATAAAAATATAAATTATACAACTCCGCTTACCGGTTTCCTTCTTCCTCCCAGGGCGCATGCGCCTACGGTTCTCACGCCTCCCTTCTTTGCGTATTCCTAAACAGCCACGGCACTTTCGGCTCATTCCGCGCATGCGCCCAACCAACCCGTCGGCCGAGGCGGGAAAATCAGTCTCGAAAAAAAGTTATCCTAGAAAGGGCAGGTGGGCTGCCTCAGTCGCGACGTTGACGCATGCGCCCTATGGACGCCGGCGCATTCCAGCGCTGGTTTTAAGGAGGACGCCTTCCAAGTCCCAGGGAACGAGTAACAGCCGTCCAGGCGGCACGTGTTGCGCGTGCACGCGCGCGCGGGGGAGTTAGACGTTATCCCCCCCATTGCGCTTGCGCAGACCGAGGCGGCTCGTCCTCCAGGACGGCCACGGCGACGTCGGGCAGCCTTTTGAGCGGGCAAAGCTGAGCTCGGCGCGCGCCCGCGCGCTCCTGCCAGTCCGCCCGTTCCGGCACATGCGCGTTGGCGCCGGCGAGCTTGAGGAGGCAGGGCCTGCCTTAAGCCCGGGCTATGACGGCCGTCATGGCGGCGCTATGGGTGGGTGCCGCGGGCCCATGAGGTGCCCTCAGTCTTCACCCGGACGCTCCCGGCTCTTGGCAGCGAAGGCGGCTGTCCCGCACGCGTCGTCCCCGGGGCCATGGCGGGCGTCTTCGATATCGACCTCGACCAGCCCGAAGAGGCGGCCTCGGACGAGGAGCTGGAGGAAGGGGTGAGCGCGGCGTGGCCAGGCTGAGGGCGGCGTGGGGAGGCCGGGCCTCAGGGAGCGAGACGAGGGCCTGGGCCCGCCTTCACCCCGCCGAGGCTGAGACTCCTCGGGTCCCGCGTCTCCCTTTTCCCGCCGCTGTGACGGAGGAGACTCCTCGCGGCGCTCCTTGCCTTTGGAGGACGGGACGAGGACCGCTGAGGGGGACCTTAAGGGAGGCCCGGCTCGGGGAAGATGGACAGCCCCTGACCGTCCTCGGAGAACCAAGCGGGGACAGGAGACCACCAGGAAATCTTGTCCCGGGAGACTTGAAGATGATGATTCGTGGCCGTCGGGGTCTCGGGCGTCGGTCTGGCTCCGGGGAGACCCGGGTTCAAGTCCTTCCTCTTCCTCCCCCCCCACCCCCCGAGAGATATATAGGCTGGTTTCCTCTTCAGCCGGCTTACCTCGCAGGGAGGTGGTTAGGGGAGCCAAAGAAACGTCCCATCCCCTCGCCTTGGATTGCAATGCAGTCTTGCTCCTCTGCAACTGCAAGGAGTACTGAAGGAATCAGAATAGAGCTGGAAGGGACCTTGGAGGTCTTCTAGTCCAACCCCCAGCTCAGGCAGGAAAAAAAAACTACCACTTCAGACAAATGGTTGTCCAATCTCTTCTTTAAAACCTCCAGTGATGAAGCACCCACAACTTCTGGCAACCTGTTCCACTGGTTAATTGTTCTCCCTGTTAGGAAGTTTCTCCTTAGCTCCAGATTGCTTCTCTCCTTGAATAGTTTCCACCCCTTGTTTCTTTTCCTGCTCTTCTGGTGCTTTGGAGAATAAATTGACACCCCCCCTTTTCTTTGTGGCAGCCCCCCAAATACTGGAATACTGTTAATCATGTCCCCCCAGTCCTTCTTTTCTCTAGACTGGCCATACCCAAATCCTGCAGCCGTTCTTCATATGTTTTCATCTCCGGACCTTTAACCATCTTAGTTGCTGCTCTTGCACTTTTTCTCAAAGTGCAAAGACCAAAGGTCCTAAACTGTGACTCAGAGGAGATTTTATAATGAACAGAAGAGCCCTGTTAATTCGAAGAAAAGATTAATTAATTCACTTAATTACATTAATTACAGGAGGGCCTTATCAGGAGATGCTGGAGGGAAGAGCCCAGCAAGGTCCCTGAAGGCATCTCCTGCCTCTTGCTTATCTCCTTCACATCTGAAGTCCTCCATATAGTTTCTGATGGACTTTTTTCCTCCTTGAATTTATCCAGTCCCTCTTTAGAGATGCCCCAGAACCGTGGCATATAAAAGGGCCCAGCCGTTTTAACCCAAGCAAACATGGTGACTTTTTTAAAAAAATAGTGTCACATTGGCAGATTTATTGCCAATGGTCTTGTGGGGCCAGAGCCCTGCATGTCAGTTGATCATTGCCAGGAGTGTTGACCTCTCTCTGCTGCACTGGGATGAAATGGGCTCTTGTCCATGGAAAACTGAGACTGCAATAAATTTTGGGCAGCCCAAGCTTGAGTATCTTCTCTTCCTCTTCAGTCAGGTTTACTCTTGAGTAGGTAGAGAGTCTTGTTGTTTTCCTCTACAAGTCCTAATGTAGGACCTCCCCTTGGAATGAAATTCTCAGTAATAACACTGCTGGAATAAGTGAACATTGGTGACTATTGAAGCTGCTTTAGTAATGTTGCTTCACAGTGGGTATGGTCAGCTACTCCTTATGTAGTGTATTACTCATATGGGGAGGCAACTTATGCAAACAGACTGTTTGCCTTTAGGCATTCACCTTGGAGGAGGCAGCTTCATTGAACATCACAGATCTTATTTCTGACAGAAAACACAACACAGCTTTGTGGCTTACGATGGAAAAAGATGTTGCCCTTCATAACTCGAATTGGCTTTCTTTGGTCTAAACTTGTATACTGTCTTTCTGTGATATGTCTTTGTACAGAAACCGGCCTATTAACGGAGATGTTGGAGAGCCTTTTTTTTTTTTGACACAGATAGGTACAATAATATATGGGGGGAAATTTGAAAAGGATAGGAATGGAAAGGAAGATTGAAGGGTATTTTTGGACAAGGAAAAATGTATACTTATCTTTTTAGAATAATGCAGGCAAGTGGTATAGTATCCCCTTATACATGTAGTCCTCCACCTATGACCACAATTGAGCCCAAATTTTCTTTTGCCAAGTAAGCAAGACAGTTGTGAGTTTTGCTTCGTTTTTCAACCTTTCTTGCCCCAGTGATTCACTTCTTGTTAAGTGAATCACTGCAGTTGTTCAGTTAATAACATGGTTGTTAAGTGGCTTCCCTCATTGACCTTGCTTGCCAGAAGGTTACAAAAGGTGATCACATGACTCCAGGACACTTCCACTGTCATAAATACATGCCAGTTGTCAAGCATCCAGATTTTGATCACATGATCACGGAAATGCTTCAGTGGTCATAAGTGTGAAGAACGGTCATAAGTCACAGTGCCATTGTAGCTTCAGTCACTGAATGGTTGTAAATCGAGGGCTACCTGTAATCTCAACATTTTGCTTGAAAAAGGATCATTAGTTTTAGGAGATTGTGGAAAGGAAACTAGATATTTACATTTTTTGTGCTAAATATCTCTAGAGGCAAATATTTAATTACATATACTTAGATTTCTGATTGGGTTGTTTGTTTAAGGGTTTGAGGCTAGAACATTATCTGTAAAGGGACAAAGATTAGCAATTCCTTAATTGTACTACCACAGCATGACAGGCAACTTTTGGAGAGCTGCACTTTTTTAAATAAATAACATTTTCTGGTAGCTAAGACTGCAGTTGTAGAGCCATTGCATGTTAATGTCATGTAAATGGGTTGTTATTTATGGTTTGCAGGGAGAATTATTTGAATTGTGCTTTACTTTAATGATATCCAGACTGCTTATGTGTCCTTTTCTTCGGAAACACAGCGGGGAACTTTGTCTCAGACGTTTTGCAGTTTGTTACAAATTTCATTGATACGCTCTGTAGAAATTTGAGGGGGCTGTCTGCAGGTTGGAAGTTGCTGACTTCGGCACTATAGGTTCAACATGTCATTAAAGACTTCTAAACCAGCGGTCCCCAACCTTTACACCTTGGCAGCTCAGCAGGGAGGACGAGAAGGGAACCAGTCTGCACAAGTGCCGACTTGCCACTCGCACACGGACATACCCACCAGCACACTGCTCATGCAAGTTGAGCTGTGCACATACGTGTGCGCCAGCTCATCGCTTACACAAGTCAAGCTGTGCGTGCCAGCCTGCCACTTGCGCAGCCTGTTTCTAAACAGGCCATGACCTGGTAGTGGGCCGCAGCCAGTGGGGTTGGGGACCCCTACTCTAAGCACTTACACTTTTAAGAGTTGGCTCTTGATAAAGGCTTAATTGCAAAGGTTGCTTTATGCTTATTACCAGTGGCACTCAAAAGCAATGATAAAATTGGCTTTTCTCTGCACTGTAGCAGAATTTCTCACATTCGAAAAATGTTCACGAATGAAGGCAAATATACGTATCCCAAGATAATGTTGCAGGATACAATCAGGCTCGGTCACAGGGACCCTTGGTTTAGTCTTCCGAACTTTCAGATTCATGCTTGAGCCCATCCTCAGGGAACTTCTTTCTAGCAGAGTGAAAATTTTTCACGCTTGGCCATCATAATCTTGCTCATGTCAGGATTGAATGATTTTTTCACTCTTGATCTTATAGATCTAAACAATTTGTTGCTTAGTTATCCAGGATTGATGTAGGCATTGTAGTATCTACCTTGAGTGAATATGAGTCATCTAGATATAAATACAAACCAGGAGCACAGATATTTGTGCTGAACTTCAGTGTTTCCCTCTAGGAAACACTCTCACATTCTCTCTAGGATAAGGTGAGAGATCTGTATCCTGCCTCTTTTTTTAACACGCGTAGATTCCCAGATTTGTGGTTCTTATTTATTTTTAGGAATTATTGGATTTTGGCATTCTTGCTAATAGTTTAATTGCTGGAATGTACAGGAATGTTGTGGTTCTAGTAGTCACACAGAATGAACCAAAGTGAAATATTTCTTATATTGAATGAAATCTTAAGAATGTAGTTGGGGAAAGTATTGCATGCATCCCTTTCCTGGTTTCTTTGTCTCTAATGAAAAAGTTGCCTAATTTGACTTTTCATGGTGCTTGTATTATTTGCTAAATATAGACTATGGTGGATTATGAACCCAGTTCTATAGTCTGTCTATAGAGTAAACTAATGAGTTTATAAATGTTATTGATTTTACTCACACTTTCTGTATGATGGGATGTGGTTTTCACAGATTGCAGAAAGGATCAATTTTTTTGGACTGTTTCCAGAACAGTAACTGTGCTAATCTGTTTTAACAAAAAGCAGTGTATTATTTATGGCCGAAAGACTAGCCCATATACTTGCATTGAGGAATTGATTAATTAAACAAGCTTCCTTGTTTAATTTTCCAAGTTTCCTTGTTATACAGGTAGTCCTTGATTTATAACTGCAGTTGGGAGCAAAATTTCCATTTTTAAGCAAGGCAGTCGTTAAATGAGTTGCCCCTGATTTTACTATTTTGCCACAGTTAAGTGAATCACTGCAGTTGTTAAGAGAATCACGTGTCGTTAAGCAAATCCAGCTCTCCCTATTGACCTTGCTTGTGGGAAGCTGCCTGGGAAGGTCACAAATGGTGATCACATGACTTTGGGACATTCCATCTGTCATAAGTACATGTTAGTTGCCAAGCACCCAATTTTTGATCACCTGATTATGAGGATGCTGCATCTATCATAAGTACAAGGACTGGTTATAAGTCACTTTTTTCTGTGCTACTGTAACTTTGGTCACTAAACAAATGATTTTAAGTCAAGAACTACTTTTATTTACGCACGATTATCACAGTTTCTATGATACAGAAAAAGTTATTTTGGGGAGGAATGGGTATGAGAACTTCACTATAACGGTGAATTGCACAAACCTAAATTTAAATATTTTATGTAGCTGATATTCTTCATGCGGTCTGTCATTTATATTCACTCCAGTGTGTTGATAGTATTTTTTCTCAGACTTTTTCCAACTATTTGTAGGATTTGCACATAGCTGAGTAACAGGACAGTTGCTTGAAAACTGCTGAATCTGTGCAGTCAGTTCCCAGGTTTTGCTGCTTCTCTCCAGTGTGGTTGCCATATCTTTCTGCTGACAAAGCTTATTATGTAAATTCAGTCTGCAGGCTTGTGATGCTATCAGCCTTTAAAACGCGAGTTAATGTATAAACAAACCTTACCGCGCTTTCTAAATAATCCTTGTTTACAATGTTATAATGACTTCTCTCTCACCATTTCATTTTAGGGTCACTTAAGCGAAAGTATGGATCATGGAGGAGTCGGCCCATATGACCTGTAAGTCCTGAAATTGTCTGGGATGGGGGGGATGCAGTTGGCAGTGGTCAGAAATATCCTCAGTGCAAAGGGGAAGTGGTAACAAAACAAGCCTTCTCTCTTGGAGATGCTGCATTTTCATTCTGGGGCACAGATATGGCAATGGGATTGACGAAATCCAATCCTGAAACAGTTTTGATCACATTTAATTTATCTTCAAGGAAAAGGAATTTCTTTTTAAAAGTTGTTCCAATAAAGAAGATGAAAATATTTCTCTTGCTAAACTAAGGACATGTCAAAGGGTCTAAAAGAAATTTACTATTTGCTAACTTTATTTGCTGCCCATCTTGCCATGGAACTACCTTAGCGACTTAAAATCATAAAATGGGGAAAAAATGATAAAAAGTGTAAACATAATTATAGCAAAGGAATAAAACAATAAAAATAAACAGTGCAAATACAACAAGGGTGCTTTTTCAAAAGGCAACTGGGCTTTATTTTTTTCCTTGAAGACATTTCACTTCTCACCCAAAGAACTTCTTCAGTTCTGACTGAATGATGAGTATGGAAGGATTTCTGTTCCTTGCAGTCATCTGGTGGTTAGCACACTCTCTGAGAGCCATTGAGGCCACAGAGGTGGTCTGTGTCCTCAGGGCCATCTAAACAGTGCAAATGGGTGTGGAACCAGGGGTGAGTTTCTACCGGTTCTGTCCACCTCTGTAGAACCGGTAGCTCTGAAGAGCAGCAGACATTGAACCGGTTCTACGTCTGCTGATGTTTTTGCCCACCTGCCCACCCGGGCTCTTACCTGACCTTTATTTCCTGATTTTGCAACTTCAGCTGCCATGCGAGGCGCAGCTGCAGTTAAAACAACAAGAACAGAGGGCTGTTTCAAAGGCTGCTTTTCTGCACGCTGCAGGGAAGCACATCATAAATCACCAACCCTCGTAAACCAGTAGTTAACCCTGTTGTATCCCACCCCTGTGTGGAACCTTCTTGGAATTGCTGAAGGGACTGTGTTGTAAATAAGAGATACTTATATGGCGAGCATCTGGAAAAATCATGCTAGGGCTTCTTTTCTGGTTGGGTCTTATTTTGGAGGGAATACAGTAGGTGGTGTCCTGTCCTTCCCTCTCTGTTGAGAGAAGGCTGTCCAGTCTTAATGTAGATGGCCTCTGTGACCCCCTCTTTCAAACTGTGTTCAGAATGTGGTCTACATTCTTCTTGGAAGAGAAGTGGAACATCTTCAAGGAAAAGCTATAAAAGTCCATCTGCCTTTTGAAAAAGCACCAATGAGACAAGCATGACCTGGATGACTGAGAATCTCCAGAGACAAGAACAATAATATATAATTTAAAAGTTAGGCAGAGGGGAAACAGGAAGCGTGGGGGACAGCTAGTTACTCCAGTGGCCACCTGCAGTGTGGTGCCCCCCTATTGGGTCCAAGTTAACCAGCAGAGCCAGGTTTTCAGGTCCTTGCAGAAGGGCAAGAGAGTGGGGGTAAACCTCATCCCAGAGAGACAGGGTGTTCCAAAGGGCTGGCAGTTCAGCAAAGAGACCCCTTCTGGATCTTACCAGTCAGAGTAGGGTTGCCTTGCTAGCCTTATTTTTAAAAATGAAAATTGTTGGTTCTCTTTTAGGAGCATGGAGCATTGTGAGAAATTCGAGATTTCGGAAACGAGCGTAAACCGAGGTCCTGAGAAGATCCGGCCAGAGTGCTTTGAGCTGCTCCGTGTTCTTGGCAAAGGGGGCTACGGAAAGGTAAGGAGCCTTCTAGCAAGGTGGAAAATCTCTCCTCTTTTCCTGACGGCTTTATGTCCGTGGGCCCAGCACGTCTTTTCCTTCTGAATATTGATTTATTAATATATTACTAAATTCATGTTTCAAATATAAATCACCACATGTAAGTTGGGCGGCTGTATAAATTTGTTTCATAAATAAAACGTCAAACTTGGGCATCTTCTGGAATAAGGGAGTAGGAACCAGGGAATGTTCCCACCTGGTGCCGTGAGCAAAATGGTCCCATATTTCTGTCTCAGTTGTTTAATCAGAGCATAAAGACTGGAATTTTTATTTGCCGGGTGGGGACTATAACTCAGGAGTCAAACATGGCCTGTACATGCAGGAAAAGCAAAGATTCAACCCTGAGAATCTCAAAATAGGGCCTGAAAGGTTCTCTGTTTAACTGTGTAGATCAGTGTTTCTGAACCTTGTCAACTCTTTAAGACCCGTGGACTTCAATACCCAGAATTCCCTAGCCAGCCAGCCTGAGCTGCGCCAACACAGTTTCTAAAAATCAGCTGTAGCTTATGGCCCAGCACCTTGTAGCAATCTCCTCTATTTTTTCTGGCTTGTTTATACACTGCTTTATGGCAAAGGTTCCTTGGGTAACTTAGAAGATAAAAACAAAAGCACAGATGAACTCAGAGCAGGGTTAGGAGGGTGACTTTTGGCCTGTTGATTTCATAATATGTGCTTGATTGATGACTTCTGTGTATGCTTATCCTAACCTCCCTTTTGTTTTCATTAGGCTTTCAAAAGTTAGTAGTTTCTTTATTTTAAACAGTATTTGCCATTAGTTGCCATGAGCCTTATTATTAAAAGGCCACTTATAAATTGTTTCTGTTGAATATTTTATTATTTCTGACCAATTGTATTTGCAGCTTGCTGAATGGTGCAAACCAGGGCTTATGGGAAAACTGGCTTGTGCTATCTGTGGCTTGCTTGGTTTCATTCAGGTAGTGAACCCCGATCACTTGTTACTCACTGATTAAAGGAAGCGTTAAAAATGCCAGATATTGCAGTCACTATTGAACCGTTTTTTGTGGGTGGGGAAAGTAATATTGTTTCTTTTTAAAATGTGTTGGCAGGTTTTCCAAGTTCGCAAAGTCACGGGGGCAAACACGAGCAAAATTTTTGCCATGAAGGTGCTGAAAAAGGTGAGGTGGCTTTGATGACCCAATTCTAGAAGGATAGACAACTTTGTGTGGGGTGAATATAGAACAAGGTTTTGCTTGCTGCAGATCTTGAATCCAAGCTCCCTTAAGAAGATCTTGCTGAGGCTCCAGAAAATCATTGCTAGGAGAATGTAAATTTGTCAAGAAACACAGGTAGTTCTCAACTTACAGCTATTTGTTTGGTGACCGTTCAAAGTTACAACGGCACTGAAAAACTGACTTACAACAGTTTCTCATACTTATCCATTGCAGTGTGCCTGTGGTCATGTGATCAGAATTGCCCCATTTGGCAACTGGCATGTATTTATGATGTTTTCAGTGTCCTGGTTTCATGTGATTCCTTCTTGTGATCTTCTGACAAGCAAAGTCAGTGGGGAAACCAGATTCATTTAACCACTGTGTTTCTAACATAGCAAACTGATTCTCTTAGCAATTGAGGCAAAAAAGATAATAAAATGGGGCAAAATTCACTTAATAATTGTCTTGCTTAGCAGCAGAAATTTTGGGCTCAATTGTGGTCATAGATTGAGGACTATGTCTTCCTAACTGAAATAAAGAGGTTTTCTACAACTAACCCTGTATTTCTGTCTGGTTACTTCAGATATTAGCAGTAACTGGAGAATTAATGTTTGCTTCTTTTCAAAGTTTTTTATCTGTTATTACGTATTTAAAATTCTTGAACTTTTGCTTAGTTGGTGCACTTATTATACAGATATTTTTAACAGGCATTGCTGCTAAAAAGCAATTATTGTTGTATTATTGCTCCTTGTATGATAGTGGAATAGCTAGAGCTGGGCCTATGCTTCTCAAATATCATCCAGTCCGTTGAAACCTAAATGACTCTGAATACGTATTATAGCTGAACATACATTTAACAATGGGTCCTCCTGGGATCTATAATCTCTTTTGAAAAAAGGGAGGAAAAAGAATGAGATAGAAAAGTCTGGACAAACTGGGCTTGGTTCAAATGGGTTTGATTGTTTAACGTTCATTGAATTGCAAGAAACTGACTCTTCTGTCATGTGTGAACCAGACCATCATTAGAAGCCATTGTAATGTTTGATAACTGGTTAGTGGGCTGTGAAAACCAAGCCAAATAACAAAGAGGCTCTTTGGGTTTATAATGTCTAAAGTCCTCCAAATCAAGAATCCAAATTAAAAGTACAGGAGTCCAGATTAGCAACTATAAGATGTGTGGACTTCATCTCCCAGAATTCCCCAGGCAGCATGCTTTATCCTTTTTCTACTCAGCTGCTCATGTCTTGATCACCTTGCTATCAGACTACTGAACCATATTTTACTTGGGGCCGTTCAGAAACTTCAATTGGTACAATATGCAGCAACTTCACACACTCCAGTCCCTTCCTTGTTATTATTATCTTTATTGTCAGAGTACAACATGTATACAATGAGATTGGCTGAGCTCCCTTCGTGCCCCCCCCCCCCCACACACAGTGAGGGACAGAAGGCACGTTGATAGCAATTGTTTTATCTGCAGCTCTAATTACCCCTCTGTGTCTGTGTTGTTTGGTTGCAGAGCTTTTGATACATTATATTTTTGTCAGGAAATATCAGGTTCACATGTGAAAGTCCAGTTAAGTTGGTTGATTGCTAAAAGCCTATGCACAAGAATCTTCTCAACTAATGGTTAAATTCAAGGAAGTTTCACTTAGTTTGCTTGTGGCTACGTAGGGATTCTAGGCTGATCTCTCTTTTAACCTTGCCCCCAGATTCCACCATTCCCTCTACCTAATTTTTAGAATACAAACGCTGATTGTTTTGTCTTCTTTAGGCGATGATTGTGAGGAACGCAAAAGACACCGCTCACACCAAAGCCGAGCGGAATATCTTGGAGGAGGTCAAGCATCCATTTATCGTCGACTTGATTTATGCCTTTCAGACTGGTGGAAAACTCTACCTCATCCTTGAGTATCTCAGCGGTAAGTGTGAGCGGAGAATCAACATGTGGATTTTGAGTTCACCAACAGTGTGAGATCCATTGCATGCTTACATTTCCCTCATAAAACTCCTCTGTATTTTTAGAAATATTCGTAGTCTTTGAGTTAACAGCCAGAATTGAGCCCGGAATCACAGTTATTAAGTCATGCAGGTTGTTAAGCAGGTCACCATGTCACCGGGCTCAATTTCCTGACCTCTTTTGTGGTGGTCATTAAGCAAATCAGTTGCCTGCATTGATGTTTTTGCATGAAAACTATAGATTTCGGGGGGGGGGGGTGTTTAAAAACATAAATCGGCATGCTGCAAACAGCTGTGAATATGGTTTGGTTGCCAAGCACCCAAAATGCAGTCGTGGGACATTGGGAGGAGCCTGGCTGTTGGAAGTTCAAATCTGGGTCATAAGTAACCCTGGGGAAACTCCGTCATAACTTTGAGTGGTCGCTAAGTGACCGGTTATAAGTCGAGGACTGCCTGTATCTTCTTTTGTAAATCTAAAACATATGCAGGAGAAGGAAAAGGGGGGCGATGGTTCACTTGGGTTCAAAATTTGCCAACTGCACAGGGGCAGATAGGACAGCGCTCTAGAGGGTCAACGTTATTGCCCAGAGGGTCATTGGTTGCCCTCTTCCCTCTTTGGAAGAGCTTTATAGCTCCCGCTGCCTTAAGAAAGTTCAAAACATCCTCAAAAATCCATTTCATCCTGGGCACCCTTTGTTTTTGAACTATTACCATCTGGCAGGCGGTATAGGACAATAAAAACAAGGATAAATAGGCTGAAAAACAGCTTCTATCCCAGGACAGTAACTCTATTGAAGTCTACTGTATAAGTGCAATATTAATGCAATATCAGGAGTTTTCAGTTCAGTTGTATAGAATGCGAAGGATGTGTCCTTGTGTTTTATTTTTATAGTTACAATGTACACTGAAGGTGGCATTTAATTTCATTATACGAGGTGCAATGACAATAAAGTAAACTAAATACATTTTTAAAATGTACTATTTTTTTTTTTCAAAGAAGTTTCTCTAAAGAAGCATATCTTTTGTATTAGTTTTTTCTCAAACTGCTGTAGGAGGAAGAGCGGTGCAGAACCTGGGGGAGTAATCAAATGAGGGATCTGCCCAGAATCCCTACGTAGCCACGCACAGGCTTAAGTCCAACCACCCCCTCCCCTCAACGCTGTTGACCCTTAAAAAACTCCAAGAAGGTGCTAACCCTTAGTTGAGAGGGTTCCTGTGCACAGGCATAATTAGCAGTAAAGCAGTCTAATTGGACCTTCAGGTATAGACCTGGACTTTCACGCCTGACAACCGCCCCCTTTCAGAAGTGGTCTCTGTCAGGAAGGTTGCATTTCTGGGGAAGCCACACTTACAGGTAGTCCTCCACTTAACAACAGGTGGTTCAAAGTTACAACGGCAATGAAAAAAGCGACTTATGGACATTTTTCACAGTTAAGTCCTTTGCAACATCCCCGCGATCATGTGATCACAATTCAGATACTTGGCAATGGTTTCACACTGTGTCCTAAGGTCACCGGTTTTGAGACCTTCTGATGAGCAAAGTCAATGGGGGAAGCCAGATTCGCCGAACAACCAGGTTGCTAACTTAACAACAGCGGCAAGGAAAGCTATAACATGAGGCAAAGCTCACTTAACAAATGTCTCCCTTAACAACAGGAATGTTGTGGTCGTAAGTAGATTGTGGTCGTAAGTCGAGGACTACCTGTACTGTACGTAGCTGTCCAGCGGACCCAGTGTCTGTTCATGGCATGGGCCCAGGCTACTCGAGGGACTGTCTCATCCCACTGGGATTGTCCTCTCTGTCCACGCTGGCCGAGGAGGCACATCGTAGGTCCTGTTGGCCCGAGTCTTCTGGATGGTGAGGTGCAGGATAAGGACCTTCCCTGCTGTTGTCCCTGCCCTTTGGAACATCGTGCCCTCCAGAGCGAGGTCAGCTCCAACCGTCCGGACCTTCTATAAGACCTAGAGACCTGGCTCTGGCATTTAATTATGCTGCAATATTTATAATAGATACTGGTTTTTATCTTTTGTGATTGTAAGCCAGAGTTACCCTGAGATATGATGGAGGGCCAATAAATTTTAGAAATAAATAAATAAGTTACAAGGCAATTTGTGAATCTAACCCGAGTGCGGTCAGTTCTCTAAACACAAGGACACGTTATCTAGAATGCTCCATGGACTTGGAAATAGGGCAGCCAGCTTTCTGCGATGCAGCCATCTGCACCCCTCCTCTCCGGTGACATCTGTCGGATAGTATGTTCCTAGTGACGGAGCCGAAATTTTACCGGGCTTTTCTCCCACCTCTGTTTCAGGAGGAGAACTCTTCATGCAGTTGGAACGAGAGGGGATATTTATGGAAGACACCGCTTGGTAAGTGACGGAAAGTTTTCTTCCGCTCCAGCAGGGTAGACTTAAGGCAAGAGCTGAGTGAAGAATGTATGTAGCCGGTTGGGGAGGCAAATCACAGCTTCCTGCTAAGCTGCGTTTTCACTTTCCATGCCTACAAGAGAGAAGGCAATTTGGGGAACTGGATATGGAATATGCCTGGGTGTGCCTGAAGGCTGATCTTATGATATGTCACAGTACAAGATTCTGTGTTTCATTTAAATGGTTATATAAATACCACTAAATATATCATGAAGCCACAGTAGGCCTGAAATAGCTCCTGTTGAAACGAACCTCTGTGCAGAAGTTTGCTAAAGGCAGATGCGGACAGATTTTGACAAATACGTAAAGGCTGCACATATTACCTAGAATTAAACATGAGGTTGCATTCCAGCAGCTTCATTCAGTTTTGGGCTAAAAAATAAATTTGGTGGGGGGAGGAGGGGCTTAACATCCATCTGTATGTTGATCTTGTGGTTTTATTGTGGAGAAAAAAAACCGGATATGGCTGAAGCCTGTCCTTTGGGCTGTCCCAGCATTTGCTAACAATAATTAACAGGTTGGAATCGTTAAAACATTTCTAAAGAAGGAATATGGTTTTGAGGCCATGGGCCAGAAGCCACACATGAATTTCTCTGGCTCCTTAGCAGAAGGAAAGGCTGTTAAAGAGCACATGACTCCGACCTCATTGCTACAATCTACAGCATCTACTGTTGACTGGCACTCTTTATTGGCCAGTTAAAATGACTCCCATCCTCTTATCACATTAAGAGCTGAACTGAAGGAGGAAAGAAGGTCTGGATGACAAGTAGTCCTTGACTTACGACTGGCTGCTTGGTGGCCAGAAAAATAATTCAATGTTATGATGGGCCAGAAAAATGGTACTTACTATCTGGAGTCCTGACAGCTACCCCACCCACCCCGTGTAATCACAGGACCATATTTTGGATGTTCAGCAACGGACCAAATTTAAGGCTTTTCTGAAGCATCTTGGAGACACATGGCCCTAATTACTGCCATTTTTTTTGCCACAAACTGGTGTTTAATTCCAGTTTCTGGTGGAAAATGCCCGTAATCTATAAAGAGATCCCTCAGCGATTGCACTGTTCACTTAAGCTGCTGCAAAAAAAGGTTGTAAGACCGGACTTGGACACATGATGACCTGCTTAATGACCATCACAATTTATGATCATAATCGTGGTCTCTTATTACAGTCGTAAGTCAAATGGCTACTTATATATCGATGCTGCTTTCTACCCCTATCCTAAGGGAGAGGTGGAAGAACATCACTTGTGCTTCTGTGCAGCTTAATAAGCTGGGCAAGAATGACCATCTTCAGGGAAGGTGGATGACCACCTCGTTTAGAAATGCGGAGCCCCCCCAAAAAGGGTTTTTTCTGCCCACACCAAATGGGAGGTTGAAAAATGGTGTCATCGCCCTTGTTTGGGAAGGGGGAAACCTGGGTGCAGCAGGAGGGTTGCGCAGCTTTTGGATTTTTTTTTGTCCATTCTGTTTGTATTCCTTGAGGCAGACCGAAAAGTAGCGGCAGAGAATCAGGCCCTGTTCAGACATTACAGTAAAGCAGCGGTCCCCAACCTTTCTGACACCAGGGACCCATTTCAGAAGAAAAATGGTCTTCCGGAGACGGTGGGTGGGTGGGATAGTTTCCTGCACAACCTAGATCCTGTGCATACACAGATGAAGCTTTGTTTGCTCACCCGCCGCTTGTGCGCCCCAGTTCCTACCAAGCCTTGAACCCAGTACTGGGGGTTTGGGGACCTCTGCACTAAAGGGCTGCAAACGTCTGTAATTGGCCAGCAGGGCAGCATTAAAAGCAACAGAGGGCGGTCCTTGACTTACAACCATTTGTTTAGTGACCATTCAAACTTAACAACAGCACTGAAAAAAGTGAGCTATGACCATTCCTCACACCACAGCATTCCCCGTGGTCACGTGATTCAAATTCGGGTGCTTGGCAACCAGCATTTATTTACGAACTTTCCACAAACAGAGTCAAGGGCGGAAGTTGGATTTGTTTAATGACTACAGGATTCGCGTAACAACCAAAAATAGAATTGGGAATGACTTGCTTAAAAAAAACACCTCACCTCATTTAGCACAATTCTGGGCCCAATTGTGGTTGTAAGTTGAGGACTACCTGTGGCTTGAAATGGAAGTATGGACTGTGATGTATCCATGTAGCTTCTGAAATTATGATTACAGTTGAAATTATGGTTATGGTTTTTGCTTTGGGTCTATTGCCCTCAAAGCAGGAATGGGAAAACCCAGCTTCTTTAAGAGCTGGAATAAGGAGTGAGAGTAAAACTAAGCCAAACAAACAACTATAAAACTTGGAAGCTGAGTCTTCTCTCGTGCCACATCTGAGATTTTGCACTGCTTCTTCTTGTTTTTAAATTTATTTCTTAATCTATATAGTTGCTAATTGAGATTGATTGACATATCAAAGCCATACACGCCACATAGCCACCCGGGTTCCTTTCCTAATCGGATTTTTTGCATTGCAGTTTCTACTTGGCTGAAATTTCAATGGCTTTGGGACACTTGCATCAGAAAGGAATCATCTACCGTGACTTAAAGCCAGAAAACATCATGCTGAATCACCAAGGTTAGAAAGACAGTGACCAAGCCCCGTTTTAGTTTTTTTTCAACCCTTGTTCAGAATTATTGGAATCTGGGCGTGATTCAGTGGAAGAGATTTCCCCGCCTGAGAGTCAACATGTTGGTTGGTATTGCAGTTTTCTGCATTTCCAGATGGTATAAGGCAGGAGTCTCCAACCTTGGCAACTTTAAGGTTCGTGGACTTCAGCTCCCTGTATTCCCCAGCCAGCATGGGGAATTCTGGGAGTTGAAATCCACAAGTTTTTAAAGTTGCCAAGGTTGGAGACTTCAGGTGTAAGGACAATGGTCCCACCATTTGCATGGACACTGGGTTACTGCCTGAATGCACACTTCGATTTTGAATCCTTGGGGAGATGTCTGGTGAATTTGGAGCATGATTTTACTACAGGATGTCTGAAAGCTTTCATGGTCTTTTCTCAGGTTGGCACCCATGAGATGAGATGCTGACATCTCCCATTATAGTAACCGTGAACTTAATGCTCTTTGTCCATTGAGCATTCAAAATTACAGTGGCCCTGAATGGACTTAGAATCCCTGCCTGAAATTATGGCCATCGCATGAACAAAATTTGGGCATTTGGCAAACTGTCCACCCTGACACCTGACTGTAGCATTGCCCCCCCCCAATACTCTCCTGTAGTGCTGGGTCCCCCAGGCCTTGGGCCTACTTTCTCCATTGGGTCCCGAAAGGCCTTGTGTCTGTTTCCCACATAGCTTGATTCCACCCCCTCCTCCCCCCTAGGTTTCCCAGGTCCTCCCCATCTCTGAGCTACCCTTGCTTTGCTTATTGACCATTTAACAACTGTAATAAGGAGAACCAGGATTAGGGCATTTAATGAGCCATAACAAGGATTAGGGTGTTTTTGATTTGATTTGTTTCGAATTTGATTTCTATAGTCGCTCATCTCCGCAAATAATTCTGGGCAGCTCACAATTCAAAACCTATATAAAAATGTAAATTAAAAAAAAATTAAAACAATAAAAATAGTAAAAAGTACCTCGCTTAACAAGCATCATGACTTGCCACCGTAATATGCAGACTTCATTATGGTTGTAAGTCGAGGACTACTGTATTTTACCTGCCTAAAAGAAGCAGGAAGTGAAAGAAGAGAAAGAGCTCGGCCTGTTAGTAGCAGATCTTTTCAGGGGTGGGCCCCTATTTTGCAGGATATTTGTCCTCGAAGTACCTGCTAGGCTACACTCCTGTCAGGGTTTAGAAAGCCAACTGATTTCCCACTCGTTGGCCTTTTGTATGTGTTACTGCTTGTGTGTCAAAAAGTGTATTTTAACTGTACATTAGCTTTCTGTGCTTCTCTCACTTCTTTATTTTTTTTTCTTTTCAGGTCACGTTAAGCTGACAGATTTTGGACTGTGTAAAGAATCCATTCACGATGGAACAGTCACACATACATTCTGTGGAACAATAGAATACATGTAAGTCCAGCTGATAACGATAGAAAAATGGTGTTCAAGAAGTGTTTATTTTTCCCCTTCAGATTAACCTGCCTAGTGGCCAAAGCAAATCATGAATGTTTTCAGTTTAAATTAGGAGAGAGAGCATGCGCATGCACACGCACATCCACACATTCACTCATTCACTCTCAGGATTTCTTGAGAAGAAGAAAAAGATCTCTCAATTGAATGTCCTTCAGGTGTGTTGGACTAAATTACTGTAATCTCCACTCAGAATGATCCAGGAACAAGGCTGATGGAACTGATTTTTTTTTTTAGCAAACAGGAGGAATCTTGTCAATTTAATCTGTAGTTTTTTCTCTTCAAAAGACTTGTTTTTAAGTTCCTACAAGAGCCTTTTTTTAAATTTAGCTATTTGGATTTATATTTAGGAGGTCAAGACAGCATATTGTCTCAACTTAGGACAGTAATGAAGGCTGCCCATTTAGGTTGCAGGTCACCTGTCATTAACTGAAGTATCAAACCTAACCCCATCCCTGCTTTCCCCAGTGAATTGTTTACTAAATATGCAGATTTTCTTAAGTGGAGCACTGGGAGGGGGAGGCCTATCACAGACCTAGGCTGACCTATTCCGGGCCTCTCAAGGCACCTGGGGCTTCGCTCCCTATCCTGGCAAGATGTGGGGGAGATAGGTGGTGGGGTATCTGTGCACTACTTCCATTTTTCTCCTGTGCGATTGACCCTATGAGATAGAGGTTAGAGTCACTTAATGCTTTTTCATACCGAAGAGTGGGCTTGAAATAGGATTTAGCACTCTTAGTTACTATGGTCACACTGCTTAATGCTTTTGAGAAGATGTTAGTTTTGATAGGACGACTGACCTTTTAAGATTTGGAAGCTTGTCTCTTGATTGGCATCCTGAATTTTGGAGAACGAGTGTCCCTGTCCGTGTACCACTGAGATCTCATCAATGTCATAACGAGCGTCAGTATTTTTCATGCACTATCATTTGAAAGAGATATAGTACGTTTTAGTACAAGTGAGCCTCAACTTACAACTGGCAGCTTAATGAATGTTCAGAGTTACAGCTTATCTGGTAAAAGGGGGTTCAGATCAGAAATTCCATTGGTTTACACACACACACACAACCATACACACACAGGACCATTTTTGGATGCTCAGCAATACAGCTGCATTTATGGTGGTTTGCAGTGTCTTACAATCATGTGGCTGCACTTTACGATGATTTTGCCAAAAACCTGAAATGGTTTCCAGTATTCAGCAAAACTCTGCCGTATTAGAAACTGGGCTTGTTTTATGACTACTTTGCTTGTGTATTGCTGTAAAAAAATGTAAAATAAAGTGAACTCAAATTATTGACCTGATTTATGACCATCACAACTGTTAGGGTCATAGGCCAAGGCTTCCAGCATCTGTGAAGCAAGATGCTGTTTAATTTGGTAGGTGATTATGCAATGCTATGAAACTGATCCTTCGCATGAAAACACGTACATCGGGTCACATGATAGCCACATATGCCTATCTGGTGACTCTAAATTACTCATTTGAAAAATCTTACTGAGGAGTTGATGTCACTGAGATGACCTCTGCTGCAGAACATGTTGAATAAAGGTCACAGAATCATAGGGCTGGAAGGGGCCTTGGAGGTCTTCTTGTCCAGGGGTCCGATTTCATTGAGGGCCACATCAGGGTTGTGTTTGACCTTGGGGGGCCAGGGGGGGCATGGCCAGCTTTACGTCACTCATGTCGGGGCGTCTGTGGTAGCCTGTGTGGGCTCGCGAGCTCCATTTTCGGCTGTGATGGCCTCCTGCAACCCTCTGCCAGCAAAAAAGGAGCTCTGGAGGGTCGCAGGCTGGTCATTCGCTGTTTCCAGGGTGGCCCCGTGGGACAGATCTAAGCACCCAGTGGGCCAGATCCAGCCTGCAGGGCCTTGAATTTGACACCCCTGTTCTAGTCCAGTCCCTTGTCCAAAGCAGAGACCTTATTCCATCCTGGACAGATGGAAACTTTTCTTGAAAACCTCCAGTGATGGAGCACTGACAGTTGCGGAAGCTGAGCTGTTCCATTGATCAATTGTTCTCACTGTCAGGAAATTCCTCCTTAGTTCCAAGTTGGATCTTCCTCTAGCAAGCTTCCACCCACTGCTTCTTGCCTCAGGTGCTTTGGGCAATAAGTCAATCTCCTCTTCTCTGTGACAACCCCTTAAGTACTGGCCCAATCATTCCCCCCGCCCCCAATCCTTTTCTTTGATAGGCTAGTCCAGAGGTCTCCAAACTTGGCAACTTTAAGACTTGTGGACTTCAACTCCCAGAATTCTCCAGGCTGGAGAATTCTGGGAGTTGAAGTCCACAAGTCTTAAAGTTGCCAAGTTTGGAGACCTCTGGACTAGATGTACCTAGTTCCCTTAGGTATTCATCATAGGATTTAGCCTCCGGACCCCTTTTCATCTGTTGCTAAAAGAGTTAGAGTTGGTTTAATGTCATGGTTCCAACTAACTAACCCAACCAATTCAGAACTCTTGAGACTGGAATCCTTCTCGGAACTTCCTTATCGGGTACATCATATTGGCACGAATAAAAGCAAAACCAACTGTTAACTGTTTCCCATAGTTTCAGTATAATTAAAAGAGTACATGATTCCCTCCCCCTGGGTGTCCCAGGTCATATTGTCCAGTTAGCTTATTTAGCAGCTTACCTGGTCATTCCTCTTATGTCGGGCACCTGTGGAGATGACCTTGGTTCCCATGGGATGGTTGTGTGTTATTGTCTGGTCTGGCATTCCAAACCTCTCACCCTCTCCAATATTGTGTGGCAGCCGAGAAATAAAAAAATGGCTGCAGTGGCCCATTTTGAAGTTGACTTGTACTCTTTCTGGGGCCTTGACATCTTTTTTATATTGTGTTGACCAGAACTGGGCACAGTATTTCAAATGTGGCCTCACTAGTGCAGTCTATCTCTTCTCATGATCTTGATATTACTCGATGCAGCCTAGGATTGCATTGGATTTTTGGACAGCTGCAGCACACTTGCTGGCTCGTAACAAGTGATGTTCCATCAGGACACCTAAACCCCCCTCACAGACATGGGCACTACTGTTAAGCCAGGTACCGCCTTATCCTGTACCTTTGCATCTGGTTTTTAAACTTTTCACACTGTCACCAGCTCAGCATGACACTTTACATCAGAGGTGAGTTGGAACCATGGCCCCTTTATGACTTGTGGACTTCAACTCCCAGAATTCCTGAGCCAGCTGGCTCAGGAATTCTGGGAGTTGAAGTCCGCAAGTCATAAAGGGGTCATCATTGTTGAGGTAATTCCCCGTTAGGAGAATGAGCGCATACAGGGAGACGTATTTGAGAGTAGTGTTTGAATAATACACACACAGCACGCAGATACACTGTACAGTAAATGTAGGTTTTTACTTCCAGAAACGTTAAAGCAAAGTTCAAACACAGTCCAAAGTCATTCACAGGTAAGATCAGACAGTTTTTAGTCCAGGGATAATCCAATAATAAAGTCCAGTATCAAAAACAGTTCAGTATCAGACTTACATCCAATCCAACAGAAGGAAACAGAGACTTACTGAGACTTCTTCTGAGACTAAGACTAGACTAAACAACCCAGGTTTCTGGCTCCATCTTATGGCCGTTTGATGAACCATACCCAATTACACTTTTAGGATTCTCTTAAAGAGACAGTATTAAAATGTCTATCCTGCTTTATATATTTCCAACCCAAATAGCTGTTAGGTGACTTACATTCCTAACAATCATTCCCCACCTGTTTTACAAGATGCTGACGCTGACACATGAGTGTTACGTATAGCAAGTTAGCAAAGCTAGCCCCTTAGAAGTAACGGTTATTCACCACAGGTGAGCGGCTGTAACCAGAAATACGTGACTGATTTATGGCTATCACAACTGGTGCTGTCCGCAGGGTCTTTAATTATAATCGCTACCTGTTCGCTATGCTCTGCTGTGCTGATCCTTGCTCTTTGCATTTGATGTCTTTTTAGGGCCCCTGAAATTCTGATGAGGAGTGGGCACAACCGTGCTGTGGACTGGTGGAGTTTGGGGGCGCTAATGTATGACATGCTGACTGGAGCAGTAGGTGCACACTTACAAGCTGCATGTTTTGTTTGTTGTTTTGGAACACATTCCCTTCCTTTAAAGAATTTACCAACGTGGTTTTTTTCTTTTTAAATCTGCCTATTGCTAAGCATGGGCGCTTCGATTTCCCGATTTTGAAAGAAATCTCATTTACAGTCTGGTTTATTCAGAAAACATGGGTGAACAGGTAGTCCTTGTCTTTACAACCACAGTAGAGCTTGGAATACCGATTGTAAGTCGTTGTGTCATAAGTCGAGGCGCTATGTCATCGAATTCTATTTTAAGACTATTTTTACAATGGTAATAAAGTGAGTCACTGCGATCAGTGAAGCAAATCATATGGCCTTTAGTGAACCCTTTCATCCAAATGGTCAGAGGGTTTTTTTTTGCCAGAAACTGTAAAACAGACCTTGGGATGCTCCAAGCAGTCATAAATGCGAGCTGGTTCTCCGAGACCCTGAAATGCAACCATGTCACAAGGTGTGTGTATGTGTGTGTGTGTATGTCAGTTGTAACTTTGAGGACAGATCAGAAATAACTGTTTTTGAAGACCATCATAACTTTGAATGGTTGTTGAATAACCAATCTTTAAGTCAAGGACTACCTGTATTTCATTCTGCTTCTTGGAGTGACAGCAGTTCCATTTATGCTAATTCACAATACTTACCGATGTCCACAGCATGTTTGTTGGGAGGGAAATTTCCTTCCACTGGCCTGGCTGAATGTTTCACCCCGATCACATAAACTTTTGAGGCTGCAGCAAGCTTGGAAATTGAATCCCTGTTGGGTTTGCAGTACTGATTCCTTATGCGCTTACTGCTGACATTGTAGTCAGGGCATCGAAGCATGTGCATATCAAAAAAGTCAAGATAACGGTTATGACTGTATGATCGCATCACTGCCATTTCTCGTGATCGCGCGCATCCATATCTCGGGAGATTCTCAGTCATCCAAGTCATGGTTGTGCCAAAGGCATTTTTTTCAAAAGGGAACCGGATTTTTTTTTTCCTTGAAGACATTTTGCTTCTCGTCCAAGAAACTTCATCGGTTCTGGGAGGATGGTGGGGGAGATGGAAGGATGCGCATAACTAAGCCTTCCATCTCCTCACCACCACCGTCCTCCCAGAACCAATAAAGCTGCTTGCATGAAAAGCAAAATGTCTTCAACGAAAAATTAATAAAAGTCCCTTTGAGATCCTCGTCCATACTCTTTTAGTTTCTTAAGACAGCCCCGGCTGCAGATCAAACCCACTTTGTAATAGCCAGGTTTGGAAGTCAGCTTTTACAGGCCTGCTTAAAAGTCAGGAAGCACAAGCAGAATTTTGTTTCGGTAGCGGACATTATATAATGTGGTGCATTTTTCTCACAGCTTCTCTTTCCTCCTCTCTTTTTTCAGCCCCCTTTTACTGGGGAGAACCGAAAGAAAACGATTGACAAGATTCTCAAGTGTAAACTCAATTTGCCTCCCTACCTCACACAAGAAGCCAGAGATCTGCTTAAAAAGGTGAGGCTCTTACAGGGTAATCCCAGAGGTTGGATCAAGTATAAATTAAATAGCAGTGTTTTGAATTTGCTACTCTCCTGTAGCTTCTATGCTCAGTTACAGGTAGTCCTCGACTTATGACCACAATCGAGCCCAAATTTTCTGTTGTTAAGCAATATGGCTGTCAAATTAGTAGTGCCCGATTTTACAGCCTTTTTGTCGTGGTGGTTAAGTGAATCATGCAGTCATTAAGCGAATGTGGCTTCTCCCATTGACTTTGCTTGTTGGAAGCTGGCTGGGAAGGTTACAAATGATGATCACATGACTACAGACATGCTGCAAAAGTCATAAGTGTGGAAACCGGTCATAACCCACTTTTTTCAGTGCCATTGTAACTTTGAATGGTCACTAAATGAATGGTTGCAGGTCAAGAACTGACTGAGTTTAGAGTGAACCAAAAGTGATTTCATCCTAATTGTTCTTTGATCTGAATTGCAAGCTTGTGTTTCCCCAATTAATAACTACTAAATATTCATTAAGCCTTTTAAAAATACCAAATGTCTCCAGCATCTGTTTGTATACAGTTGGTGATCTTGGTAAATACAAGCCTGGAAATTAGTTGGCGAATCAGTCACGTGGACATTTACTCACAATGTTTCAGTACAGGTCATCCTCAACCTCCATCCATCCATTCAGCAACCAAAGTTATAACGGCACTGAAAAAAAGCGACTTATGCCTGGTCCTCACACTTAGGACCATTGCACTTTTGCAGCATCCCTGCGGTCAAATGATCAAAATTCAGGTGCTTGGCAACTGGCATGTATTTACCATAGTTGCCGGATCTTGGCTTCGTAGGCTCACCTTTTGCGGCATTCGCAGGCAGCTTCTGGCAAGCAAAGTCAATTGGGGAAGCCAGGCTTAATGACCGTATGATTTACTTAACAACGGTGATTTAAAAACTCATAAAACATTTGAAACTCGAAAGTTGAAACTAGAGGATGAACTCTTAACTGTAATTCCCATATCACCCAATGCATTTCAAGAGACATGTAAACTGGAAAATTTTGCCGCGCAAACCTCAGTTCTGGCTTTACTATACTCTAATCCAGGGGTCCCCAACCACCGGGCCGCGGACCGGTCCCGGTCCGTGAAACATTTCCTACTGGGCCGCCGGTGTGCTGAGCGCCGCCATCTTGTTTGACGAGAAAGTGTTTCCGGGTGAGCTTTTCCGGTTGGAAAGCAGCGTTTGGGTCCTGAAGGAATCCTTGCGCCTTAGTTTCATCGGGGGGTGGGGGGGCGCTTCGAACGAAACTAAGGCACGAGGATTCTTTCAGCACCCAAGGCCAGGCGAGCCGAGCGACCGTCCCGAAGCGAAGCCCATCGACAAAGGGACAAAGGAGGAGTTGAAGGTGGCGGGGAGACGCGGGGGACGGCTGGCTGGCCGGTCGCTCGGCTCGCCTTGCCTTGTCATGCGTGCTGATGCCGGTACCAGGTCGCGGATCATTTTGTGATGCCGGTACCGGGCCATGGCACAAAAAAGGTTGGGGGCCACTGCTCTAATCCACTTGGCCTTCAGAAAAGTATAACTGTCACAACCAATTGAATTGAGGGTCTTCCTTGCTTAAAGGACCAGGTTGGGGCAGGTCTGACAGCTATCAAGTAACTTTTTCTAAAAGAAAGTCCATTTGGTTTTAAACATCTATCCCCTCTCTTCAGCTGCTAAAGAGAAACGCTGCCTCTCGTCTAGGAGCTGGTCCTGGAGACGCTGGAGAAGTTCAGGTACGCAATTTTGTGATTTGTCCTCCCTTCCCTTCCGGCCAGTAAAATAATTTTCAAACGGGGTTGTGTCTTGGATGTAAGCAAGGGCTTGGTTATAGTTTCAGAGAGATGTCAAGCCAGCCTGCTTGGCAATTCAAAACTAATAACAAAAATTTAAAAAATTGGGAAATTGCTGAGCTGTCTGTTCTTCTCTCTTGCCTTTCCTTGCACAAGGAGGATGGCTGGGGAATGGGTAGAAAGGATGCCAGCTGATCCGGTCACAAATGTCAAATACGTTGGTGAGCGCCGGCATGTCAACTAAAATGTCATGGCATGTCACATAGGTGTCACCATCACTGTCCTACCAATTCTAAATAAACAATTTTGAAGCAACACCTTAGATCACGGGTGTCAAACTTGCCGCATAACATTGATGTCACGTGACATATCACAATGTTTTTCCTTCACGGAGATGAAGTGGGCATGGCCCATTCTCAACCTTGGCAACCCCTTTCAGATGTGCGGACTTCAGTTCCCAGGACTGGCTGGGGAATTCTGGGAATTGAAGTCCACAAGTCTTAAAAGTTGTCAGAGTTGGACACCCAGAGGTTAGACGTTAGTTTTCATGTGCCCCTTTTGGTCTTTTGAACTGTGAAAAACTTTAGGAATTGTGATTTGGGACAGTTAAGCGCACACACCATGCCATTTGGGTGGTCTTGTATTTATTTGTATAAAGAATCAATTTTCCCGACCTGGATTCCTTGTAGATAACAGCTATTGTGTCAATTTCACAGAGAGTGTAATTCTCTTGTATGAGAAACTGCAACCATCTATGGAAATGTCTATTGGAATTGTTAAGTGCTTTATTTAACAATGTCTTTAAAAAACGGTTTCCATTGGGGTATAGTAATTCAAGATTTAAGCATGGCTGGCTGGGGAATTCTGGGAATTGAAGTCCTCGCTTCTAAGGGGTTGCTGAGGTTGAAACAGAGCCTTAGTTCATTTTAGGGAACGATTGTTGCTTTGCCCAGTTTTTATTTGATGCTCTGTCTCTCCCAGTTCCTATTCCTATTCCCTCTGTCTCTCCCAGTTCCTAAGCGCTGTAGACCAGTGTGCTTCAGTTTGCATTCGGATCAAAATCAAGGACCTCTCATTTGGCATGTTTGGCTATCTTTGATTGGTTGTTGACTGATAACCCCTGTGTTTTTTTTCCCCCAGGGTCATCCCTTCTTCAGACACATCAGTTGGGAAGAACTGCTAGCTCGGAAGGTGGAGCCACCTTTTAAACCCTTATTGGTATGTAATTTGGATACGTGCTTGTGATTTTCAGGCACAACCCAGCCAAATAAGCCAAATTTTGGGAATCAGGGCGTGTGGCATTCCCAACCCAGATGGGTTTTTTGGCCCTGTCTTTCCAAAGTTGTCTGAATCAATACTCAGCTGCGTCCCACTTCCTCCGCAAGGGAGTTCACTTCTGATTCTTCCTCAGTTTTAAATTTCGGGCTGAAATGCAACCCCCCCAATTTTAAAGTCTCTCCTTCACTTCAGGGGAAGGCAGAAGATTGGCACAGCTAGCCGAAGTCTGGGCTTCCCATAAACCATTGGGTTGCAAAGTGGAGAATTCATTGATCCATTTCCATAAATTGGAGCTCAGAGATGCACCTGGCTATTAAAGGTAGTCCTCACCTTACAACCATTCGTTTAGTGACTGTTCTAAAGTTAAACGGCCCTGGGGAAAAAAAAGACTTACGACCGTTTTTCACACTTATAGCCATTGCAGCATCCCCATGATCACGTGATCAAAATTCAGACGCTTGGCAACTGGTTCATTTGCAGTTGCAGGTCATGTGATCCCCTTTCGCCACCTTCTGACAATCAAAATCAATGGGGGAAACCAGATTCCTTTAACGACCGTGCCGCTAAGTTAACAGGTGCAGTGATTCACTTCACAGTTGACAAGAAAGATCATTAAATGGGCCAAACGCTTAACAACTGTCACTCAGCAACAGAAATTTTGGGCTCAATTGTCGTAAGTCAAGGACTACCTGTATTTTGTCGAATAGTTGCAGTAACACTCAGACTTCCTAGAGCTCTGGAGTCCCAACTAACTGTGGTGCTTGGGAGGGGAGGTCTCCTTGATGTCTTGGCCTTGAAGGCATCTCTTCTCACTCCTCCTTTTCTTTGATCCGTTGACTCCCTTTCCCCTTCCCCTTGCCTTCATTTCTCAGCCCAGTTGTCCAAAAAGGGGACCCTCCGGTGGCGGCGGCAGGACTCCAGCAGACTTCCAAGGTGGTACATCTACGGAACGTTTCCTCCGTCCAGAAGCTTTGTCCTCTTCCACTAAAGGCTGTTGTGCTTATCTGTTAAACTGTTTTAAAAAAAACAACAACCCTTCCTTCAACTTTTGTTTTTTGCAAAGCAATCCGAAGAAGACGTGAGCCAATTTGATGCAAAATTTACACGTCAGACTCCTGTTGATAGCCCCGATGACTCGACCCTCAGCGAAAGTGCCAACCAAGTTTTCTTGGTAAGTAAGTTTGGCGATGAATGTCGTCCTGGTCGTCCCAAAGGTGCTTTTTCCAAAAGGCAATTGGACCTTCCTGGGGGGTTTTTCCGCCTTGAAAACGTTTTGCTTTTCATCCAAGAAGCTACTTGTTCAAACTGAATGAGAAGCAAAACATTTTCAAGGGGGAAAAAAAACCCAGGAAAGTCCAATTGCAAAAAGCACCTTTTTTGGAAAAAGCACCTTTGAAATATTTGAGGATGAATCCTGACACATCCAAAGCAACCAGGTCTGCTTGCTCTCTGGCTCAAATTCTCAAATGTTCTCTGTGTGTGAAGGAAGCGAGATTATCCACCTACCTTTTCACCTACCTAAAGTTCCTCACTCTTTTATTTCCCTCCTCCTTGCTGTGGCTTGCTGCTGGGATTGGATTTATGGAAGAATGTCTGCAGAATCTGTTAAGCCACTTCCCCAGTTCAGTTCTTGCTTAGGTAGCCCTTGACTTAAACGACCACAATTTGGACTGAAATTTCCACCGCAAAGCAGTGAGGTTGTGCAGCCGGCAGGTCCAATCTTTTGGCTTGCCTTGGCTGCCCTGAGTGAAGAGAAATTGTTTAGGGCTACCTATAAAATACATAATAAAATGCATGTATATAAATGACAAACTTCCTTTGTTTTTTTTATACACACACACGCACACGCACGCACGCACACACGATCTTGTAGGGTGTCTATGCAGATTCCCAGTCATTTAGGTCATCGTCATCCTAAAGGTGCTTTTTCAAGAGGCAATTGGACTTTCCGTTTTTCCTTGAAAGATGTTTCGCTTCTCATCCGAGAAGCTTCTTCAGCTCTGACCGGGGATGGTGGGGACTGGAGGGATTTATATTTCTTGAAGACAGCCTGTCGTTTGCATCCTTTTAGAGAGTTGTTGAGGCCACTTGGAGGTTTATCTGTGATAGAGGAGAACAAAGCCATCAGTACTAGATTCAGCAGTCCCATCTGCATTTAAAAGACAAAGGCCACACTTTTGAGGACAGCAAAGTCCACATTCTGGACAGAGAGGACCGCTGGTTTGAAAGAGGGATCTCAAAGAGACCATCTAGGTCAAAATGGAGCAGCCCTCCCTCAACAGAGGGGGGGGTGGGATACAACATCCTCTATCTCCAGTCCACAATACAGTCTTTTCAGCCGTTCCAAGAAGGCTCTGCACCCGTTTGCACCACTCAGGTGACCCCGAGGACACAGACAAACTTCCAGGTGGCCTCAATGGCCTCTCTTAAAGGATGCAAATGACCAGCTGTCTGCAAGGAGCATAAATCTTTCCATTCCCCACCCTCTAGTCAGAGCTGAAGAAGCTTCTTGAATGAGAAGTGAAATGTCTTCAAAGAAAGTCCAGTTGCCTCTTGAAAAAAAAGCACCTGTGGGAATTCAGCCCCTTGGTTATTTAATTGGTCTTGCAAATATCGGGATATCCTCCCAATATTTGAAAAAAGCACCTTTGAGATCTTGCAGGGTCACATTATTGGCTGTTCAGGGCCGCATGCAGTCCTTAGGGTGCAGATTGGGCACACCAGTTGTAAAATGAAATGTCACATGACTACGTTGCTTAGTGACTACACTTTGGCACTCCCAGTTGCCACGGTCAACTGAGAGTCATGATTGTTGCGCCAAGGGATTTGCAAACGGAGAGTTGCAGTACAGCTGTCAATCACCTGAATTTTAATTGCCTGACCATGAGGTTCTGCAACAGGTGTAACATCAGGCATCACAAGTCCATTTTTTTTTTCAGCACTAATGTAATTTCAAGTGGTCACTGAACGAATAGTCACAAACCAAGGACTAACTGTAGGACCAGTAAGGATCCAAGTTCTTGTTTCCCAGGCGATGTGAATGAGTCACAGTTCAATGGGATGGCACACTCTTGGCAGCTGGGTAGACCAAATGGCACGTATTGGAAAAGAGACAGTGACCTGGGTTCTAGTTCACAAATGAATAAGTGGTGGACACTATATATGTCTTTTAAATATATTTTTCTGTGGTGTTTCTTGACTATAAGGGAAGTCCTAAGGCAAAGAGATCATCAGCCTGAGTTAGGCAATATTGGTTGCTCCTACCTATACGTTGGTTCTTGTAGCAAAATTGATGGGAGGTTACTTCTCCCATGGCCTGTTTGGTTTTGTCACAATGTGCTGCCCTCATTTGAGTTCTTCTTTTGGTGGGGATGGTCACCGGCCACCCTCGTTTCTCTCCCCCCCCCCGCCCCCCCTTGCAGGGTTTCACGTATGTGGCTCCATCCGTACTTGAAAGCGTAAAAGAGAAGTTTTCCTTTGAACCAAAAATCCGGTCGCCACGCAGATTCATTGGCAGCCCTCGGACCCCCATCAGGTATTTGTCTCTTCCCATTGCTGGATGTTTTGTGAGTGATAGTATGTGCCTGCTCTTCATAAAAGCTTGAGAATCTTGGTTGCACGGGAATGTTGATTTTTCATCCAAAGATTTGCAAACACGATTCCATACAATCCTGTCGGTGCCATAAAATGACAGTAAGTCAGTAGAGGGTGAAAAGGCCTTCTTGGTAGTTGACGCCCCTGCGGGGATCTCCAGGTTGGAAAATGGGTGCATGTAAACGCAGAACCTCTGCATCATTGGCCTCGCCATTAAGTTACACAGATACTCGGCATATTTTGGCTTTAAGTTGCAATGTAGATGCAGCTATTGATCTTATGTACAAAATGGTTTGACCTTTTGCCTCTAAAATGCTTGGCTTAGCGCAGGAGTCTCCGACCGTGGCAACTTGAGGACTTGTGGACCTCAACTCCCAGAATTCTCCATCCAGCATGGCTGGCTGAGGAATTCTGGGAGTTGCACAAGATGAGGAGGGGGAGATGGTGGGGAGATGGATGGATATAGATAGATGGATAGATGCTAGGTAGATAGGTGGATAGGTAGGTAGACATAGATAGATAATGGATGGATGGATTGATGGATGTAGGTAGATAGATAAATGGGTGATAGGTGAGTAGATAGGTAGATGATGGATGGATAGATAGATGATGGATGGATAGAGATGGATGGATGGATAGAGATAGATGGATGGATGAATGGATGGATGGAGATAGATGGATGGATGGATGGATATAGGTATAGATATAAAAACTTTTTTTTGATAAAACCTTTTTAATGGCTGCTGCTTCTCTTCCAAAGCCCTGTCAAGTTCTCTCCAGGCGACTTCTGGGGCCGAGGCGGTTCCTCTGGCGTGGCCAATCCTCAGCCGCCCATGGACTATCCGATGGAGACGGGTGGGATTGAACAGATGGACGTAACAGTCTGCGGGGAAGCCTCAGCTCCTCTTCCGATCCGGCAGCCCAACACCGGTCCATACAAAAAGCAAGCCTTCCCCATCATTTCCAAACGACCAGAGCACTTGCGCATGAACCTATGACATCATCAGCCGCCGTCCTTTCCCCCGACCCCCCCCCCTGGCTTGAGCGACAGCAGAAGATGAGGACAACTCTCTGCGAGGCCGCCGTGCCTCACCGCCCTCTTCCTGCCAAAAGACGAGACCTCTTGTGGCTTTTTCTTTTCGCCCTCTTCTCAGTGATGGTATCAAGTTAGTCATTGCACAGAATAACGGAAAAGAAGAATGAAACAAAAAGAAAATGGATTCCCCTTGCCTCCCTCCCTCCTTCCCTCCTCCATTCTCTTTTTTCCCCCCACCTTCTCATTCCCTCCTTTGAATCAATGGTGCATAAAGACAGGACATGAGCAAAAAAAAAAAAAAAGGAGAAGGTATTACGCAACTTAGGCACAGTCGCTAACCGATACGCAGCGTGGCATCTTTTCCACTCTTTTATCCAAAATATTTTTTTCTCTCCCCCAAATCAATTGCTTGAAGCTAACGGGATGGAGAGTAGACTCTGGCTCTCCTGCATGGTTGTGCCCCCGGAAGTCCATGCCCCCGGGCAAATGTGCAGAATGTCAGCCTGGCCCTTTTCTACCTGAGTATTGAATCCCAACCAAGTTCCCGCAGGGGGCTTCCTGCAATTTTAAGAAATTACCAGAGGTCCGAGGCTTAACTCCAACCATTAGGATTCCACGTGCAAAAACAATCCGAACGAATCTTTTTTTTAAAAAAAGAAAATTATATATAGATATATAGATATATAAATCTCTATATTTTTCAACTAGTTTTTTTTTTCTTCCCTTTTTAGAAGGGACTCATTATGAAAAAGTCTCCCACAGTTGGAACACAACGGAATTATTGATTTCCTTCAGCAAAGAGAGAACAAGTTAGCAAGACTGAACATTTCTTATTATATTTGAAATAATGGTTTTGTAAAAATAATAATAATAAATCACTGTTAATTACGTTGCCAAGATTGGTAGGGTAAGAGTTTTACCCTCTTTTATCTTGTTTAAATACTTTTTTTCCCCTTGTCTTGTTTCGTTTCAAAAAGGATCCCCCATCGGGCCGTTGGCTGTGCTAAAACCTTGGCTGATGTGCGGACATCCCGTGTTTTAATCTGAGGTCTTTGTGATGTTTCCCCCCCGCCCCCACCTCCCCCCAGCTCAAGTTTTGCCCCACTGGTCTGGAGTTCTGGTGGCTGTGTGGAATTCCAAGTGTCTTGTCCTATATTCTCGTCACTCTGAAACCAGAATTCTGGCTATCAGGAACTTAATCTCTGTTTATATGCTGATTATATAGTTTTGCTCAAGACCCCGGCATGTGCCAAGGAGGGCTTAAACCTATCGCAAAAGGGGCACAAGCTTTAGCAGACGGCTATCATTTTTTTATATATATATAAAAATAAAAATAAGAACCTGCACATTTCCCTTGGTGTTGCAGCCGATTGGTAATGCTCAGAAGAGATAGTTTTACCCCATTAATTGTTCCATTGTTCATCTCTGTAACGGACGACCGTATATAACTTCTCTGTTGGGGCAAGCCATCCGTTGATTGTATTGAGGGGGAAAGAAAGGAAGAAAAAAAACCAGAAACACACAAGTATTACGATGGCCTTCGATGAATGTCTTCCAGAGAACTTTTGCAACTTTAATTTTAGGAAATGTTGAGAAGATTTGCTATTTATGTTTCTGCGATTGTTACTGAAGAGGAAAAAAAAAAGAAAGAAAACCTGTACACAAATGACTATGCCGTCACAGGTACAAAGAATTAAATAAAGGTAACTTTACCTTAACTTAAATACTTCCTGCCTTAAAGAAAGCATTTCCATGGCTACAGCTGGGGAAAGGGTGAATTTTTGTCCACAGAGTTTTACTCTAGTGTAGAGTGTGGGTGAGTGAAATGTTGGGACAGGGTGCTCATCCTTTTGCTTGCCTCCCCCCCCCCCCCGCTTGTTACACCTGGTCATTCTGCAACCGTGGCTACTTAAGAGGGTTTTTGTGATGTTTTTTTGTGCTTCTCTCCTTGAGCCATAGGATCTGAGCCATAGCTATATTTTTATTTGAATCTAGCCAGAACCTCTTCTGTGGATTCTTTACCCCCAACGGTACTTCCACACCTCGGATCCAAGCTGTGGGGAGGGGAACGTGTGGAGGGGAGGTGGGGGGGGACACTGGTGAGCACGGCCTCACCTCTGTTGAGTGTAGAGCGGCCTACCTTGGTTTCCCCCTCCAGGAGCAAAATTAAAGACACAATCCTGGGAATGAAAGTCCCACCAAAAAGGGGCAGTGATTCTCCTTCGGGTTCTAGAACAAGGGCCTCCAGACTCAGCCACTTGTAAGGCGGGTGGACTTCGACTCCCAAGAATCCCCCAGCCATCATGACTGGCTGGTGAAGTCCACAAGCCTTAAGCGGCCAAGTTTGTGAGGCCCCTGTCTTCGAGCATGCTGGCTGGGGAATTCTGGGAATTGAAGCCCACAAGTCTTTAAAGTGACCAAGCTTGGGGACTCCTCTTCTAGAACAGGAGATTGAATTCCTGTGGGCCAGCAAGCTCCTAAATTTTGCACGGGCCACTCCAAAACGAGACCCTTTCCCATGTACCCAAGCATCAGTCAGTGTCGTGTGTGAATAGGGAGACATTTCTGGATGAGAGCAGGGTCTGGGTGTGACCTGGATCAGGGGTCTTCCACTCTTCTTCCACAGGCACCCGCACCGGATTTAGTGGGTGGTGTCATGTCAACTAACTAATGGCATTGTTTCCTTTTGCAGAGGAATAATGGCACAATTGGGGAAGAGGAGGGGAGGGAGAGGAGGGGAGGGAGACTCAGGCTTGTGGTCCACAGGAACAGAAAGGCCGCCATTGCCTGGGTGAGGGTCTTGGCAGGGCCAGGAAAGGGGCTCGCTTCCTTTCTCCTGCATTATTTGGAAAATCCAGCTGTCAGCCAGCCCTGTGGCTCTGGGACAGCCTTTCCCAACCTTGCTCATTTCCAGGTGCATGAACTTCCAACTCCCAGAATTCCACAGCCAGCATGGCCCTCGAGAAGAATTCTTGGGGTGGAAGCCCATATATGCCTGGAAATAGACGAGTCTTGGGAAGATCCCTCTGGGAGGCATCCAGTGAGACAGGTGGAACTTTTTTCTTTGTCCTGAACTGAGAAAAAGGCAATCCTTCCTATAGAGGTGCCTCACCCCACACCCCAGTGGCGTGAAATCTGGATTTGGAGTGGTGCAAGATGCTCACATTTCGGGTTTGGGCGGTTCCTTCTCTGTGGCTGGCTACAATCACCTTGCGTACGTTGTGTGCTGTTGCTTAAGCAGGCCTCTCTTAGCTGAGGGATTAGCCGGGAAAACCTCGCAGAGTGGTTGATGAAATGGTGTCATTGACGGAACCAAGGGGCATCCAACCTTGGCAACTTTTTAAGATCGGTGGACTTCAACTCCCAGAATTCTGGGAATTGAAGTCCACCGATCTTAAAAAGTTGCCAGAGTGGGATACCCCGAGGTAAAGACGTTAGTTTCATGTGCCCCTTTTGGTCTTTTGAACTGTGAAAAACTTTTGGATTTGCAATTTGGGACAGTTAAGCGCACACACTATGCAATTTGGGTGGTCTTGTATTTATTTGTATAAAGAATCAATTTCCCGACCTGGATTCCTGCCCTTCTTGTAGATAATAGCTATTGTGTCAAACTTCAGAGAGAGTGTAATTCCCTCGTATGACCTGCAACCATCTATGGAAATGTCTATTGGAGAAATTAAGTGCTTTCTTTAACAATGTCTTAAAAAAAAGGTTTCCATTGGGGTATAGTAATTAAGATTTATTTTATACAATCTGTGCTTTTTTAATTATAATCTTGGGGTTTTTTGCTATCGTTTGATTTTTTTATAGATTTTTGTATTCCTTATATAACGAAGAAATAACTGGGGTTAATACCTGCTGAAGTATATATATATATATATATATATATATATATATATATATATATATATATATATATATATATATAATATATAAATTAAATGTTAAGTATTAAATCTTGATGACTTGAACCATGTTTTTCGTTCGGCTAAGAATCAGTGCTGATTGTATACTAGAGTTTGCTTTGAGGAAATAATAAGAAATAATTTGAACGGGTCGGCTTGCCTGACGTATTAGGGGCAGAGCAGAACACGCGAGGCATTGGATCGCATGGTTGTCCGTCTGTGGGCACGGACACTGCTGGCGAGCCAAGCTTGCTTCAGTGCCATCAGCTTCCTCCAGGCACCGTGGGTCAGTTTCCCTTGTGTTCTAACCTAGTTCATACGAAAACGTTCAAGTCTATAGTGTTAACCTTGTTCCTATGATGGTGGGAGAAACTATCCGCGTGTTAGAGCAGGGCTCCCCAACCTCTGGGCCATGGCCTGGAACTGGGCCTGTTTGGAACTGGGCTGCCCAAGAGGCAGGCAGCTCCATTTGTGTGCGAGCGGCAGGCACTTGCACAAACGGAGTTCCACACGCGCATGCAAGTGCCAGCCGCTGGCGGAGATGGAGCTGCAAGCGGGCATGCCTGCTCCTCTCATAGAGCCTCTTTCCCCCCCCTTCCTGCCAGTCCAAAATGCTGGTACCGTTGGGAGCCACTGTGTTAAGAGGAATGGTCGCCATCACTTCCCCAGCAGGTCTGCAGATGACAATCTTCAGGGAGGAAAGAGGTTATCTTCCCTAGCCTGAGGCCACCTGCTCCTATCTGGTTTAGCCGAGAAGATTGCAGAAGGCTGACCTTACGATCAAGGGACAGGATGTCAAAGGACTGGCCTCTCAGAATGGCTGGAAGTGGATTAGTGAGGGTCTACTCCTTCCCCTACCACGTTGGCCCAAGGTGCATTGTTGCTGTAGGGGGAAAAGGGGAGAATGTAGGTCTGTTTTGAATGATTTAGGGGTCCTTTGTGCTCTCTTGAGCTTGGTGGTTTTCTTGCAGATGTTTCGTGACCGAACTAGGTGACGTCATCAGTGCAAAACCCCCTCTCCTAGCAATGATGATGTTACCTAGCTGGGTCAGGAAGCATCTGCAAGAAAACCGCCAAGCTCAGAGAGCAACCAAGGGATCCCACAGCCCAATCCTGAGCTACAACTATTCTCTGCTGGTAACCTAGGACTGCTGTGTATGCAGGTTGGAAGGGCAGCAGCCGTGTAAAACCGTAGTTCAGGTTGTGTTTTCTCTGTCCTTTCTGGCTGTAAGGTGCAAATTTGTCTAGCAACCCCAGCCACCTGGAAGGCTTGTTAACCCTTGTTGAAATAGAAGCTGTGTACTGGATGTGTTGACGATGACAAGCTTTCATTGTCTGTCTAAACCAGGATATAGCTTTTAAGCTTTTTTATGCTTTCGGAAGAATGAAACGATGCAGGGTTCATTTCAGTTTCTCTTACCCAGTGTATCTTCAGTAATTAAAACGTCTGCACCCTGGTACTTTTAAGGAAGGGAGGGGATGGGAAGAACTCAACAGTGATGCACAATGACAACTTTTCACCTGTACCCTTTTTAAAAACCATGTTCTCTCTGCAAAACTTTAGCTGGCTGTATTAAACCATCCATTATGAATCCGACTACAGCTGCCTTACAAGGAATGGTATGAGGGTTCTTACCTCATTCTGTACTATTTACTGTAATAAAATATACTTGATTTCAAAACAGATGGGTGTAAATAGCAATTAAATGCATCTTTGAACAAATGACCGAATGGTGATTTCTTTTATTTCTTGCTCTTGAAGGGAAAAACTTGGGTTTCCAAGCCAATCTGAGTGGCTAGGTGCCAACAGGTGAAATGTTAGGTCTCTTGAAGTCAGATTTGTGCCATGTGCAGCTAAATAGGGAAAAATAGGTGTCATCTTTTACCAAATACTCCAAAAAAAAAAGAAATAGACTGGTTATTGACTCGGAATAAGGAAGCATGCTTCTGATGAAGTTGGTTTAATTTTGGCTTCCTGGATTTTGATGATGAATTATTAAAGCTAATGAACCCAAGTCAATGATGAGTTGTGAGTAAGTATACAATCATCCATTCAGAATCCAGTCCATATACAGCTATCCAGAGTCACTTTATAGGGCAGAGGTCCCCAACCTCCTCCTCCCTCCCCCCTCCGAAACCAGTGCCTGCTGTTTGTGCAAATGGAGCTGTGTGCATTTGCCACTCACACGAAACCATCAGCTTCCCCCCCTCAATTTACCCATTTTGGAAGGATGGAAAGCTGAGGCAACCTTGAGCCAGTCAGGATCGAACTGGTAGTGGGCAGAGTCAGCCTGCAATACTGTGTTCTAACCACTGCGCCACCATAGACTTAGTGTGCTCACCTATTCCTTGGTCACAAGTAGATTCATGCCATTCTACATATAAATGCAGAAAAAAAAATGAGTTTATAAACATGTAAAAAAGTTTAACACAAAAAATTGCAGGCTGACAGATTCAAACTGCATTTATTTTCATCAATCATACGCTACATTTTTTTTAAAAAAAAGTATAGCTAAAATACAGCTTAACTCTTTAGTAAAAATCTAGCTGCTTTTGACAAAATAGAGGCCAAAACCTTTGTTCTTTAAAATTCAGACTTAGAAAAAAAAAAGAAAATTTCATCCACGTTTGCATAATTGAAAGTTGAGATTTACAGACATGGAAAGCAGAAACGATTCCATGATTCTTGCTGTGTGACGGCCAGGTACAATGAGTAGAAGCACCCCGATAACGCCAAATCCTACAAGGTGGATTTTGTACCTCAGAATCTAAAGTTTGCACAGACCAGATGTTAATACTGGAAGGCAGTCAAGGTATCCCCACTGCTGATTTGGTAGACTGTAAAAAATAATCTTTAGATACTCAGAAATTTGAGAATTTCCCAGCAGCAGCATATGAAAAATTAAGTAGGATACAGGCTGTAAGAACCTGAACGAATTCCAATAGAGTCAGTGGAGAGAACAAAGCATTATTCCTTCTGTATCCCTCTCTCCTCCTTCCAGTCATGTCCTCTACAACGCGCACGCCTGGTGCTCAAATGAGTCTATATTGTGAAGCACACAGCCACTTTTATTTTTAGTTTGTTTTAATAGAGTTGCAGTTGTGCAGAGGTTGCGCCATCATACCACTTGTTGACGTGAGTGGAAAGGACTGTTCGACAGAGGGGACACGTCTTTTCCCGGTTCAGCCACAGAGCGATGCACTCGTCGCAAAATATGTGCTGGAAAGAGAAGGGATTGCTTTGGTTAGAGGAGCATGCAAACATTAGGTAAATGACCCGAAGGTGCTTTTTTTTTTTTTTTTTCAAGAGGCAACTGGACTTTGTTTTTTTTTTTCCTTTGGAAGACGTTTCGCTTCTCATCCAAGAAGCTTCTTCAGCTCTGACCGGATGGTGGGGAATGGAAGGATTTATATTCCTTGCAGGCAGCTGGTCATTTGCATTCATTTTGGAGAGCTGTTGAGGCTACTTGGACGTTTATCTGTGTCCTCAGGGTCACCTGAGTGGTGCAAATGGGTGTGGAGCCTTCTTGGAACTTTGAAAGGCCTGTGTTCTAAACAGGAGAGATGATGTCCTATCCCGAGCCCTCTGTTGAAAGAAGACTGTTGTATTTTGACACAGATGGCCTCTTTGACCCTTCTTTCAAAACAGTGGTCCTCAGTGGACCTTGTTGTCCCCAAGTGTGGCTTTTGTCTTTTAAATGCAGGTGGGCTGCTGAATCTTGTCCTGATGGGTTTGTTCTCCTATATCACAGATAAACCTCCAAGTGGCCTCAACAACTCTCTAAATTAGGATGCAAATGATGCAAGAAATATAAATCCTTCCATTCCCCACTATCCAGTCAGAGCTGAAGAAGCTTCTCGGATGAGAAGCGAAACGTCTTCAAAGCAAAACCAAGGAAGTCCAGTTGCGTCTTGAAAAAAAGCACCTTTGGGACAACCATGACCTGAAGGACTGAGAATCTCCATTAGGAATATGACTACAGGTAGTCCTCGACTTACGACCACAGTGGAGTCCAAGATTTCTATTGCTAAACAAAAGAGTTAAGTGAGTTTTGCTCCATATTACGCTCTTTCTTGCTGCGGTTGTCTTGTTAAGTTAGCAACACAGTTGAGAATGGAGTCTGGCTTCCCTTCATTGACTGGTCAGAAGGTCACAAAAGGAGATCACGTGACCCTGGGACACTGCTGCCGTCAAAAATACGACGTGACTTTCAGTTGCCAAGTATCTGAATTTTCATCACGTGACCGTGGGGACGCTGCAAAGAATGTGTGAAAAGTGGTCATAAGACACTTTTCAGTGCCATTCTAACTTTGAATGGTCACTAAATGAACTGTTGTAATTCGAGGACTCTGCAAAGGGCTCGGTTGACTCCGTTCTTATATCTAAACATGGATTCTAGGCTACAAGTGGTTGAAAAAGCTGTATGTAGTCAACCATTATCTGGAAGTTGAGTCATGGCAACGACTTCATTTTCTTGTTAGTTCAAGACATTTCACTGCTTATCCTAGTAGCTTCTTCAGTCTGAGTAAATTGGTTAGAGGGACCTGAAATATGTCCTCCAAGAAGAGTCCCCCTTCTTGTGGCCCGCCAGCAGCCAGCGGAGCTGGTGGCAGAATCGGACAGTGAGGAGGTTTGGGAGCAACATGGGCCGGTCCTGGAGTCTGGGGAAGGCTCTGACAAGGGCTCTGCATCAGAGGCAGAGATGGGGCCAGGGCCATCCGACAGTTATCAGCTGCCTTTGGAGTTGGAGATCAGTGGGGCAGAAGAACAGCTGGAGCCTGTTCCCGATGTGCACATGCACAGAGCTGCCAGGAGAAGGGAAGTTAAGGAACAAGGGTCGACTTGGGAGTAAAGGCTCAGGTGGATGGTGAATGGCCCCTCCCTTAGGTAATAAAGAAGAGCAAAAGGGGAGTGGTGTTTGCAGGAGACAATTAGTTCGCTTAATTAGTGTGAAGTTTTGTTCGTGACTCACAGAGACTCCTTGCCAAGTGTTTCCTTGTACAGCGTTGCGCTTGGAAGCTATCGCCCTGGCAATTCTCCAAGCCAGATAAGGTCTGTGGTTGCAATTCACCCTTGAAAGAATGTTTGCCAGGACTTTGCTGGATGTGAATGATAGGAATTCACATTAGCCTAAATAAAAGGGGTTTTGTCGGGATAAGGAGTCTGCTTTGTGATTTTGTGAGGCCTAGATCAGAACACCCCTAACCTTCTTGCTCAGACCAAAGAAGCGATCAATAACCTTGACTTACAACAATCCATTTAATGACTGTTCCAAGTTACAAAGGCACTGAAAAAACTGACACGACCATTTCCCACACTTCTGACCAAAGCAGCTTCTCCATGGTCACGTGATCCAAATTCAGGCACTTGGCAACTGGCATGTATTTATAACGGTTACAGCGTCCCACAACTATACGAACCTATTTTGCGACCTTCTGACAAGCAAAGTCAATGGGGAAACCAGATTTGCTTAACAACCATGTCATTAACTTGAACAACTGCAGGGGATTCCCTTAACAACCGGGGAGAGAAACGTCGTAACGAGGCAAAACTCACTGAACAAAGGTCTCCCTTAGCAAAGGAAATGTTGGGCTCAAGGGTAGTCGTAAGTTGAGGACGACCTGTAGTTGGATAAGCCAACCAGCAAGAAAAAAAGTTCTAGTTGCCTTGACTTCCAGAAAACTCTACCTGGATGAGTGGGGATCTTCACTGACCCCCTTAACTGTTACTCAACCGGTAGCGGCTGTGCTCAGCTCTAAATCAAATTGATGAATGCATGAAGAATTGAATGGCAAACTCTTTCGAAGCATCTCCTCCCGCATCATCCTCGCAGAGCAATTTTGAATCAGCAGCCAACAAACTCCAATCTCCTCAGAACGGTTAGGAAAAATAAAGGTCTTTTTATTTTTTACTACGGATTTTAATGAAATTCTTGCTGGCTCTGCGGGGGATGCAGCTCGTCTCCGTTTCAATGGCCATTGAGCCAGCGCTTGTCCCAAGACATTTCCATGGTCATGTGGCCAGCATGATGTCACGGAGTGCTGTTGCCATCCCACTGAAGTGGTGCCTATTTATCTACTCGCATTTGCATGCTTTCGAACTGCTAGGTTGGCAGGAACTGGGGTGAGGACAGGAGCTCAACCTGTAGCACGATGCTCGGGTTTCAAACCCAACTGGGCAAGCCAACCAGGCCAATGTCTTAACCACTGAGCCACTGCACCTCCCTGGTTAAGAAAAATATTGATTTAGAAATGGATGCAGTTTTATAGGGCAGGGTCAACATTTCTGTATGCTGGCATGATTCCTGGGAGTATCAAAGGAAGAGAGGGGGACTTACTAGATCTTCCTCTCTTTCAAGGCAGGACAAGAAGCAACGGATGAAAATCAGTGGAGGAGAGATCCAACCTAGAACTAAGGAGAAACTTCCTGACAGTTAGAACAATTAACCAGTGGAACTACTTGCCTCTGGAAATTGTGGGTGCTCCATCACTGGAGGCTTTCAGGAAGAGATTTGTCAAAGAGATCAGACAACCATTTGTCTGAAACAGCATAGGGTTTCCCGCTTGAGCCGGGGGTTGGACTAGAAGACCTCCAAGGTCCCTTCCAACTCTGTCACTCTGTTGTTCTCTCTGCCATTATGCTGAACTTCCTAAAGGTAGTCCTTGACTTATGACCAGTCACTTAGCAACAGTTTGACGTTATGACAAATCCCCCAAAAGGTGCTTACGACCAACTTCTGAAGTTACAACAGCTGGCCTCACACACACACACACACACACACACACACACACTGCCAGTGACATGACCACATTCCAGGCACTGTTTGCAGCATCCCACAGTCGTGACCATGATTTATGTTTTTGCCCAACATCGGTATTTACTTCCGCTTTTCGGCACAGAAACACCCCATAGCGAACGATCGCAGCATCCACTGAACGGCCATGGTGATTCAATTTTTTAAAAAGTGACATAAAATCAGGATGACCCACTTTAGGATTGTTACGACTTATGACCATAACAAACAGGCTCCGTTAGGGTTAAAAGTGGAGGGTTACCTTTAATGGGATTTCAAAAAGCTTTCAGATACTTCCTCTATGTCTTAAAACTCAGTTTCAGATCTGGTAACACGATGCTTTTTAAGGTCAAACATTCAGACTTAACAGGATCTCCCAATATTTGCAAGACCGATTAAATAGCCAAGGGGCTGAAGTCCCACAGGTGCTATTATTTCAAGAGGCACCTGGACTTTCTGGTTTTTTCCTTTAAAGATGTTTCGCTTCCCATCCGAGAAGCTTCTTCAGCTCTGACTGGATGGTGGAGAATGGAAGGATTTATATTTCTTTCAGACAGCTGGTCATTTACATCCTTTTAGCGGCTGAAAGACCACTTTTTTGAAGGCAGCAAAGTCCACATTTTGGACAGAGAGGACTGCTGGTTTGAGAGGGGGATCAAAGAGGCCATCTATTCCCAAATTGAACACCCCTCCCCCAACAGAAGGGGAGGAATAGAATATCACCTATCTCCTCTCTACAACAGAGTCCTCTCAGCAGTTCCAAGGAGGCTCCACACCTATTTGCACCACTCAGGTGACCCTGAGGACACAGATAAATCTTCAAGTGGCCTCAATGACTCCCTACAAAGGATGCAAATGACCAGCTGCCTGCAAGGAATATAAAATCCTTCCGTTCTCCACTCTCCTGTCAGAACTGAAAAAGCTTCTTGGATGCGAAAGCGAAACGTCTTCAAAGAAAAACCAGAAAATCCAATTGCCTCTTGAAAAAAAGCACCTTTGGGACAACCATGACCTGAAGGACTGAGAATCTCCATAGACATTAAGCGGATGAAGGTTTCACTTGTTACGGAAGTGCTGTTACAATGAAAAATGGGCATGCAAACTTCAGTGCGTGTGCACAAGGTGTAGCTTACAAGAGTTTCATCGCTGAGTGTTACCTGACAGAGGAGGACAACCGGCTTCTGAAATTCAGCTTGACAAATGGCACAAAGATCGTCTGCTTCGGCACGCTGTCTCTTGCTGGCCACCACACCGTAGCTCTGCAAAGCGAGGAGGAGGAGGAGGAGGAGGAGGAGGAAGAGGAAGAGGGTGAAATAATGTTAGAGGTGCTAGAGAAGAGAGAGAGTATTCAAGGGTCCTTGGTTTTCTTTGAGCCTGGTTGTTTTCTTGCAGACGTTTCACTACCAAACTAGGTTACAACATCAGCGCAAAACCCCGCTCCCTTCCAGTACTGATGATGTTACCTAATTTGGGTAATGAAACGTCTGCAAGAAAGCCACCAAGTGCTGAGATCACCAAGGTCCCCTCATTGCAACCTTGAGCTACAGATACTCTCCTTTAGAGCGTATTTACTTTGCAGTTTTGACCCAGAGCTATCCTGCTCTTTTGCTGACCTTAAACCCAGGTTTATTTTTGGATCGTTTTGCAGCCTCAATTTAAAAAATTAGAGAGAAGATCTTCCTGCACAAAGATCAGAAAAGGCTCCAAGAATTTGGCCCCATACATTTCTGGACTTTTTCAAAGCAACTGTGTGGGTATGACTAATTTTATTTCTATAAAAAGAGAAGACTTTCTGTTTCCAGCTACTAACACTGATGATGTTACCTAATTTGGTAATGAAACGTCTGCAGGAAAACAACCAGGCTCAGAGAGTACCCAACAGTTGCCAGCTTCTTTGTTAACACAGGGCTCTATGTTTACAGGAGAGAGAGATAACACAGCATGCATATCTGTGCAAGACTCAGAATTTTAACTGTTTGCTATTATGGTTACCTTCTGTGAGATGGGAAGCTCTATCAATGCAATGAGTAAATCAATCAATCAATCAGAAGGCTATACAGCAAAGCTCAGATGGAGCAAGTCCTTCCTTCCAAAAACTGCTTTCATGCCTCTTTAAACATCGCCCTCTATTTACATTTTGAGCAAGACATATATCTATGACCATGATTAAAAAAAATCAAAAATTCTGTCTCAAAACTAATAGATACCAAGAAGTATATTAGTATTTATAATCCTATAAAATATGGCGCAAAGAACCACAACCATTGGGACAGAATTAAGGCCAATTCTCGTGGCATTCTAGTGGCTCTCTGAGTTTGGTTGTTTGCTTGCAGACATTTCTTTACCCAACTAGATAACATCATCAGTACAAGGGAGTGTGAAGTTTGCTGCCTGTTTAAGAATAGCTTGACCTAATACAGGTAGTCCTCAATTTACACCCACAATTGAGCCCATCTCTGTTGTTAAGTGAGACATTTATTAAGTGAGTTTTGCCCCATTTTGTGACTTTTTTCCCACGGTTGTAGGAAAACTGATTCACTTAGCAGTTGTTATTCACTTGACAGTTGCTGTTTTAGCAAAAGAAATTTTGGGCTCAATTGCAGTCATAAGTCAAGGACTATCTGTTATTCTCTTTAGAGCATACAAATACTCACTGGTTTAGGCTGACTAAAAAAAGCAATAAACGATCGAACTTTAAAAAGGTTAAGAGATGATGGATAATGAGAAAATATATTAATATAATGGGAAAATACATGAAGGGAAAATAATAGTATATACATCAACAGATAAGATAATATAATCCAAATAAGTTAAGATTAGTAGATGGGAGTTTAGGATTAGGTTAGTGTGTTAAAGTGTATTGTGAATTTAAAATATTAAGGACTAGAAATTATGTTGGATTTTGAGATAACTCCCAGGAATGATTAAATATTGTTAATATTTGGTGTTATTAGTAATCCTACACATTTGGAATATTGAAGTTATGGTGGAATAATGAGTAATTCTTAAAAAATATTAAATAATAATATTTAGGGATAACAAATACAGGGCGCAAAGAAATCTTATTTATGTTTAAATGAATTAATGGGAAAATGATAAATGGATTATGAAAAGAGACTAGCATTGTTGAAGATTAGAATAACACATACTTATTTGTATTATTATTATTACTGTTGTTTAAAAAAGACTTGAACCAGTCAGCACAATGTCCACAAAATATGTATGTTTATATTGAAAAAAAAAAAAACTTTGATTAAAAAAAATACTCACCGGTCGTGTAAAAAATATCCGTAAGACCCTTCTGAAGTTTTTCAGTTGTGCAAAAAAACTCAAAAGCTGGAAAGTGAACAGGAGATAAAAGAATTACGGTCTGTCCTGTAATAATAGTTTACTTGGCGTTTCAGACTCAAAGCATTTCTTGGAAGCAAATTGAAGTGCTTAAGTGTCATGCAACTATTATTAAATTTAATAGGCATGTCCCTATAAGCTTAGACCACATAAAATCCAGTCGCTACACGTGCTTCTTAGCATGCTAGATTCTACATCAGGCCAACCTCACAGGGCTTGAAAATGAAGCAAGGGTTTCTTGGATGGGAGACCACAACGAAATTCTAGTACACAATAGTCTTCAGTTTACCACAGTTCATTTTAGTGGCTGTTCAAAATTACAATGGCACTGAATAAAGTGACTTATGACTATTTCTCAAACTTACGACCTTTGCAGCATCCCCGCGGTCACATGATCAAAATACAGATGTTTAACAGCTGACTCATATTTATGACGGTTGCAGCATCCTGGAGTTACATGATCCATCTTTTAGGACCTTCTGACCAGCAAAGTTAATGGGGAAGCCGGATTCGCTTAACAACGGTGTTACTAACTTAACAATGGCAATGTGTCAGGGTTCCAACAAATCCACCCCCATTCAAATCATAAGTCTCTAGCTGCATCTTTCAGAGTAAAAAAAAAAATGATTCATTAGGAGTGACCATGTTGGTGTTGCCTGGGTGCAGCCGACACTAAGGCACATCATTCATTTCACCCTTGACCCCCCATCTCCTGGATGTATATTCTCCAATGGGACACATCCATAGCCAAGAGTCATCAATCGTGCTCTCAGGCAATATTCTTGTGCGCCGACAGCTTTGGGCTGCCAAGGCGATTATCTGAGGCATTTAAGGAATGCACTGCTTTCCCCCACTCCCTTTCTGCTGGCAACTAAAAAGACCAAAGGAGTATTTTTTTAGTTGACACAATGATTCACTTAGCAACTATGGCAAGAAAGTTTGTCAAAAGATTCATTTAACAAATGTCTCCCTCAGGAACAGACATTTTGGCTTCAACTGTGGTCGTAACTCGAGGACTAACCTGTATAGGAGCATTCATAACTTCTGGAGGAAAATCGTTCCACTGGTTAATTGTTCCCACTGTCAGGAAATTTATCCTTAGTTCTAAGTTGCTTCTCTCCTTGATGAGTTTCCACCCATCGCTTCTTTTCCTGCCCTCAGGTGCTTTGGAGAATAGCTTGACTCCCTCTTCTTCTCTGTGGCAGCCCCTCATATATTGGAAGACTGCTATCATGTCTCCCCTAGTCCTTCTTTTAATCAAACTAGACATACCCAATTCCATCAACTGTTCTTCATATGTTTTAGCTCCGGTCCCCTAATCCTCTTTGTTGCTCTTCTCTGCACTCTTTCTAGAGTCTCAACATCTTTTTTATACTGTGGCAACCAGAACTGGATGCAAATATTCCAAGTATGGCTTTACCAAGGCCTTATAAAGTGGTATTAACGCTTCCTGTGATCTCGATTCTATCCCTCTGTTGATGCAGCCTGGAACTGTACTGGCTTTTTTGGCAGCTGCAGCACACGGCTGGCTCCTATTCAAGGGATTGTCGACTGGGACTCCAAAATCCCTCTCAAGGACTGCCTGTAACACTGAAAACTCTGCTCCCAGTGTGACCCCATTCTCTTCAGGATAAGACACTGAGAAGGAAACAAATGTTTACCTTTAGGATAAGATACAGCAGAGCCAGCAAGATGCCAAAACTCCACCCGATGGTGCCATCCAATTCCCTAAGGCCAACGAAATATCGAAACCACACAGGGGCAGGAACCACTTTAGAATAGATCTGGCAAAGCTCTTCCAACAGCATATACCAGTAACCCTGTGGGAAACGACGGAAATGCAACATTAGAAGAAAAATTCACGCAATACAGGTGGTCCTTGACTTACGACAGTTCATTTAGTGACTGTTCAAAGTTACAACATTTAAAAAAATGACATGACCGTTTTTCACTCTTAGAACCGTTGCAGCATCCCCGTGGCCACGTGATCAAAATTTGGGCGCTTGGCAACTGACTCTAATTTGGAGGTTTCCATGCAAATCTTGATTTAATGGAGCCGCTTAGTGACCAGGCTGTCAAGTACTGTCTAGTATTTGCCAATTGGTCCTGCTGCATGGCCTCATGAGAGTAGAGTAGAGTAGAGTAGAGTAGAGTAGAGTAGAATAGAATAGAATAGAATAGAATAGAATAGAATAGAATAGAATAGAATAGAATACTTTATTGGCCAAGTGTGATTGGACACACAAGGAATTTGTCTTGGTGTAAATACTCTCAGTATACATGAAGAAAAGAATAGTTAAGAATCAAGAATCATAAAGTACAACACTTAATGATAGTCATAGGGTACAATCAACGATCAAATCATACTAGGAAACAGTCAATATAAATCATAAGGATACAAGCGACAAAGTTACAGTCATACAGTCACAAGTGGGAGGGGATGGGCGATAAGGAGTGGTGAGAAGATTAACAGTAATAGTAGTGTACACTTTGTAAATAATTGAACAGTGTTGAGGGAATTATTTGTTTAGCAGAGTGATGAGGAATCTGGGAAGAGATGGCACTACTGTCAGCCATCTTGGATTACCTCAGAGCCTTGTTGAATTCTTTATCCAAGGCTTTCTGTCTGCGCCTGGTCTGCCCTAGGAGGTTTTTTAGGGGCCCTGGCTCTAATTCTGGCTGCTGCCTCTAAACCAGCAGACCTGGGCTTGGCTGAGCCTCTGGCAGCTCTCTCTCTCTCTGGTCTGCTGAGGTGCTGACAATTCCTGATCAGCTCCCCTGGCCGCCATCTTGCAACGGCTGCAATGTCCTGGGCTTATGGGATCACCCTTTGCAACCTTCCCAGCTGGCTTTTGACATGACAAGTCCATGGGGGAAGCCAGATTGGGTTTAACAAGTGTATGATTCACTTAAGTGATTTGCTTAACGACTGTGGCCAAGGAGGATGTAAAACCGAGGCAAAATTCACTTAGCTGCCTTAGCGGGGGACACTTGGGGCTCAATTGTGCCCTCCTCTTTTTACAGCAGACTAAGACACAAAATTTTCAAGACACAAAATTCAAGAAGCCGCATGTCAAAACGGTCTTTTGGGGGTCTCAATTTAAGTTACCGATGGGGGGAGCCACGGGGGCTAAGATTTGCCTCCCACTGTAAAAGTTTTATCCCCTTTCCAGCACAAAGAACGTAGACCGTTCAAAGTTACAATAGCACTGAAAACAATGACTGATGACCGTTTTTCACACTTACGACCATTGCAATATCCCAACAATCGTGTGTGATCAAAATTCAGATGCTTGGCTGCTGGCTTGCATTTATGACGGTTGCAGTGTCCTGGGTGGGGTCATGTGATCACCTTTTGCAACTTTCTGGCGAGTGGCAGATTCACTTAACAACCGTAACAAAGGCATGAGCCACTGAATAATTGTGGCAAGGAAAGTCATAAAACCAGGGCAAAACTTCCCTTGACAACTTTCTCGCTTAGCAACGGACGTTCTGGACTCAATTGTGGTCGTACGTCAAGGACTCACCAGTACGGCCCCTTTCAAATGCACTCCCCTCACTTTCAAGTCAATATCTGCACCCCTGGAAATGGAGTTTTACAGATTTACAGAATAACAGAGTTGGAAGGGACCTTGTAGGTCATCTAGTCCAACCCCCTGCCCAAGCAGGAGACCCTAAACTATTTCTGACCAATGGCAGTCCAGCCTCTTCTTGAAAGCTTCCAGTGATGAAGCTCCCACCACTTCCGAAGGCAACTTTTGTTCCACGGGTTGATAGATCTCACTGTCAGAAAATTTCTCCTTATTTCCAGGCTGAATCTTCTCCTAGTTCAAATGAGTTAAGGCAGCAAAACCTGCTCTCATCCAACGCAGCAGGACAGCTAAATTAAAATCAAATTAAAGACAGCGGTGCCTTTACCTTGGATTTAAGAGACATGATAAAACAAGGCAGCAGGAGAACGGCGCATTTCAGGCTCATGAAGATGAACTTCAAAACGAAATCGGTGATTCCCACAATCCAGAGCACCTCCCAGAAGTTCCAAAAATCCACCTTGGGATTTAAGAGGATTAAGCTTTGAAGAGAAACCATAAAAACAGCAGAGGATTAGGGTAACTGAGACACAAAAACAAGCCTGGAAATGTTAAGAGACACAACCGGGAAAAAATACGGACAGTGGAAGAATCCAAATGGGAGGAAAAAAATGGGAGTGCTTGACTTGCAAGAGTTCATTTAGTGACCATCGGAAAATTATCTTCTATTCCCCCCACCCCCACCGACGATTATCATTCGCTTTTGGCATTTTGGTGGCTTCATCATATACAGGTAGACCTTGACTTGCAAGAGTTCATTTAGTGACTGTTCGAAGTTACGACACCATTGAAAAAAGGGACTTTTTTTGTCACAGTTAGGACCTTGGCAGCATCCCCATGGTTACGTGGTCAAAATTCAGATGCTTGGCAACTGACTCGTATTTATGACGGTTGCAGTGTCCTGAGGTCGTGTGATCTCCTTTTGCGACCTTCTGACAAGCAAACCCAGATTCCCCTCACAACCGAGTTACTAATTTAACAACCATAGTGATTCACTTGACAACTGCGGCAAGAAAGGTCGTAAAATGGTCAAACTCGCTTAACAACGGTCTTGGCGAGAGAAACTTAGGGCCCAATTATGATAGCTGTCAAGCGTCTAAAATGTGATCCCATAACTTCAGGAGGGGACGGGATGGAAGGATCATCGTCCTCTTTTAACGACCCCAGAATCCCTTGCAGGGTGGAGTCAGGCAACTGAGTGGAGCTGAGTGCTTACTGGCCAGATGCCCTTCCTGTTGCCAATGCGGAGTTTTATTCAGCAGATATATTCTCAATGCGCTCAGAGACAGAAATATCTGCCTCTACCTGGGATCGAACTCACAGCCTCCTGACTGTGAGGCGAGAGCTCCACCTTTAGGCCACCGCACCACCCATGGGGGTGGGGGGGGAAACGGAAGGATGAACATCGGAAATTCAGATCTGAATCCTAAGTCCCTCATAAGTCGAGGACGACCTGCACGTTGGAAATAGGACAGTTCGTCACGGCCAACTCGTTGCAGGACAATTGAGCAATTCAATGTAATTATTTAAAATAAGTAAGAAATTATTTTAATTTTTGTCATTCACATTTCGTTCTGTCCCTCCTTTTGCATCCTTTCTTTAATGATTCTATTCCTTCATTTCTTTGATATCAGTATAATTCTTGTCCCGCAGAGGGTTGGCCGTGGAGAGTCGGCCATGACGAGTAGGCCATCATAGAACCCTCTACTACATTTGGGGTAGCAGGGGAGAGTCCGTCATAAGTCGAGGACTACCTGTACCAATATGGGGAATTAAGTCTGTGCTGAATTACCTGTAATGAAGCGACTGCGAGTAGAAGGTGTAATAGATGAAGACAGATGACCCCGTCAAGAACAGTAGCAACCACATACACCGTAGTCTGGAGCACCTTTCCTGCAAGAGAAGAATTTTAGAAAATGTCGATCAATCGGTAGCCTCACACAGGGCTAAACCAAGAGGCACAGAGAGTCACGTGATTCCACTTGACTGGGATGGTAGAAGGACTCCTGCCTTGAGCAGGGGGTTGGACTAGAAGACCTCCAAGGTCCCTTCCAACCCTGTTATTCTGTGATGGTTTTCCAATATAATCCATTTCAATAATATTCTGAGCTCAACAACAACAAAAAAGCCTTTGGAATATCGTACTTCACGATACACAATACACAAAAGGAAGGACAGAATGAAATGTGAATGGCAAACATTAAAATAATCTTTATTTATTTTAAATAATTAAATAGAATTGTTCAATTGTCCCGCAGCGAGTGGTGTCGACTCAGGGCCGCAACCAAACCCAGTTTCCACTGTTCAGCAAGGCAGTTTATAAGTGATGTTTTGCCCCATTTTACAACCATTTTTTGCCACAGTGGTTGAATCAGTACACTTGTTAAACAAATCACTACGGTTGCTAAGTGAATTGGATCGACTTCGCCTGTCGGAAGCCAGCTGGGAAGTTTACAAGTGGTGATCATGTGGCCCCCAACAGTCATAAGTACATGCCAGTTTCCAAGCATCTGAATTTTGATCACTTGACCGTGGGGATGCTGCGACGGTCATAAGTGTGAAAATCAGAGATAATGTTTTTTTTTCCCCTGCTGGTACAAGTTTCACCTGATCCCCTTTTGCGACCTTTAGACAAACAAAGTCAATGGGGAAATCAGATTTACTTAACAACCGTGTTGTTAATTTAACAACTGCAGTGATTCACTTAACAACTGTGTCAAGAAAGATTGTAAAAAGAAAAGAAACGGACTTAAAAGAAGAAACTCTGCTGTGTAGCAACACAAATGTTGGGCTAAATTGTGGCCATAAATCAATGATCGTATTTAATTAGGTATTTATTAGGTATTTACAATGATACCGACAAAAACACACAAACACACACAAACGTATCTAAACTGAAAGAAATAACAGCATATAATATTTTAAAAAGCTACAGATTGTGCAAATTATGATGCTTTTGGTTTATTCCTCTGATATTATTCGTATTTATTAATTTTTCTGCCCTCTGCCACTCAGAATGTCGAAACAGCGTAAACGGGTTCAAGTGAAATTTAAGTGGCTTTCTCACTGACCGGTTTTCCTTCAAATAAGTAACATAATTCAGATGTATTTCAATCTCCCACTTGGTTTTGGTAAATAAGGGAAGACCAATTTTAATAACACGTCCTGTCATATTTATAGGCCATGTTACCAGGGGCGGGCTTCAAAAATTTTAAGGGTTCTCTGCCCAGTGGCTGGGTGGGCAGGCCCTTGGTGGGCGTGGCCTAGTCAGCGCCCTGCACCACGGCAGGGGGCATATTCTGCCCTCCTCTGGAAGCCAGAAATGGGCCCATACGCAGTCTTCCTGAACTTCTGGGAGGCCTGGTGTTTTGCCCTCCCTGAGCCTCCGCGCAGGCCCTGTACTTACCTCGCACCCAAAACGGGCCGTGTAGGGACTCCTAGGAGGAGAGGGAAAGGGGTGGGTGGGGCCAGCCAATGGTAGGATTTGGGGGTTCTCCAAACTGCGCAGAATCTTAGCTAGGGGCTCTCCCGAACCCCTGCAAACCCCCAGCAGCCCACGCCTGCATGTTATGCTCTAAAGCCGCGATGGCGACCCTATGGCAGGCAGGCCACAGGGGGCACACAGAGCCATTTGTGCCAACACACTAGCTGACCTCACTGGGCATGCACGTGCCTCACAGCTGATTTTCGGCCAATCTGAGACATTTTTTGGCCCCCCAAAGGCTTGAGGGAGGCTTCTGCAGGCCGAAAACTAGCCCCATTTCATCACTTCCTGTTTTTCCGAAAATACTGGAAGTGACAAAACGGGGCTAGTTTTCGGCCTGCAGAAGCCTTCCTCAAGCCTTTGGGAGGCCGAAAAAGGCCTCAAAGTGGTTGAAAATCAACTGTGAGGAGCAGTGCAGGTAAGGGAATGGTGGGGGTGGGTGGGGATTACGTGAGCATGCGTAGGGGGCATGGGGGGGCATGCATTGCCTTCTGGATGCTGGCACGCAAGTGCAAACGTACAAGCGCACGCACAATTTTTGGCACAGGAGCCCAAAAAGGTTAGCCACCACTGCTCTACAGTTTTCCAGAAGATGCTGGCTTGTCAGAAAGCACTGAAATTTATATCCCATCTTTACTATTTTTGCAAACAGCTCAAGGCAGCAAATAGATCCAACACATCTTCCACCTCGGATTTTCCCCACAACAACCCTGTGAGGTGCATTGGACTAAGAGAGTGTTACTGACCCAAATTCACCCAGCCAACTTTCACACCTAAGATGAGACTAGAATTCATGGCCTCCCACTTTCTAGCCTGCTATCTTAACCATTAGAACAATCTGACTCTCTCTCTCTTACATAAAATAAAATTAGTTTATTGAAATAAAGGTAGTCCTTGACTTACAACCACAATTGAGCCCAAAGTTTATGTTGCTAAACAAGGCAGTTGTTAAGTGAGTGTTTCCCCATTGTACCTTCCTTGCCACCGTTGTTAGCCAGATCATTGAAGTTGAGTGACCCAATTGTGAAGTGAGTTTGGCTCTTGTGTTGACTTTGCTAGTCAGAAAGTCACAAAAGGGGATCACGTGACCCACTGCAACCACCATAAGTATGAGACAGTTGCCAAGCGCCTGGTTTTTGATCATGCGACCAATGATGGCAATGGTCATAAAAGTGAAATAGTAGTTAAGTCACTTTTTTCAGTGACGTTGCAAGTTTGAACTGTTAATAAATGAACTGCTGTAAATCGAGGACTACCTATAATCCAGTGGTCTGCAGGCATTTAATCTGAAATTTCTCAGTGTGTTTATCTAAAACGTCCCAGGTCAGTATTTTTTTTTAAAAAAACATTGTCTTTAAAAGGAAGCCTTAAAAAAGAAACCTATGCTATTTTATAGCCTAGTAGAACAAAAGTGAACACCGCACTCTATATTTCTGTCCAGAATTTGTATCGATCTCCGGAGTAAAATGAAGCTTTAAAAATACTTACAACCATGCTGGAGGAATCGATACTTACTCTTAGGAAAACCTGATTTACAATGGCTTTGTTTGCATACATAAAAGTTGTGAGCAGCCCAATTCCCAGAGAAATTCCTGTTAGGAAAAAAGGGTCAATTATACAAACAAAAAGGGGAAAAAAGAAAGAAAAAAAGAACAAAAGAGAAAAAAACAAAACAAAAAAGGCACCAAACCCAAGTTTCTTTGAAACAAATGGCAAAATTAAGCAAGAATTACGTAACACTCTTTTAAACAAGGGGACAAATACAACCGGCCTTTTTATACACAGGGGCACTGCAGCCCTAAAGTGCAACAAGATCCTGTGCTAATTAATTAATTTGTGAGAATCCCGGTGATGAATTAATAAAGAGCGTTTCTGTAGCTCTCACAACAAAATGGGGAGACCGATAAAAGGGGAATATTTGTAAGGGCTGAAATGAGAAGCCCTCGGTGTTCTCTGTGCTTGGTTGTGTTCCTGCAGACGTTTCTTTACCCAACGAGGTAACATCATCAATGCTAGAGGGGAGTGGGGTTTGCAGACAGGAGGAGCGGGGGAGGAGGAGGAGGAGGAGAAGGACTGTTAGGTCCTTAGTGCTCTCTGTGCTTGGTTGTTTTCTTGCAGACGTTTCTTTACCCAACCAGGTAACATTGTCAGTGCTAGAGGGGAGTGGGGTTTGCAGGAAGGAGGAGGAGGAGGATTGTGGGGTCCTTGGTGCTCTCTGTGCTCTGGTTGTTTTCTTGCAGATGTTTCTTTATCCAATTAGGTAAATTCACCAGAGCTAATAAGGAGTGGGGTTTTGGTCTCTACATGCCATAAAATGAGAGCAAACCCCACTCTCTACTTGCACTGATGATGTTACCTAGTAGGGCAATGAAACTTCCGCAAGAAAACAGCCAAGCTGAGAAAACACCAAGGACTCCTTAGAATGGGACGAGCCCAACACTTCGGGAAAAATACTTGGTAAAGGCTGGCTTGGAGATGCCGTGTTTTGACTGAGATATTTCCAATCTAACCAGTTCTCCACCTTATTCCTCCCTATCTCCCGGCACCATTATGCAATAAAAACGTAGTACAAAATGCAGGGGACGGAGCAGAAACTCAAATTAGAACAGCCTGTACTCTGTAAATCAAAGCAGTGTAATTAGAGCAAATCCGTGAAATTTTTCATATAGTTGATGTAATAGAACCGCATTCATTCTGACAGCATGACCTCAAATCTTTCCTGTGCAGCTTCACCTGGCTTTTTTTTTTTTTTAAAAAAATGGGGCATTTATTTGTCAATTTGGGTGTCTCTATGCATTCAGTGTAGCATCGCAAGTGCCGGAAAGGTGTATTTTATAGCAGTGTTTTCCAAGGGCGGCAACTGTTAAGACGTGTGGACTTCAACTCCCAGAATTCTTCATTCAGCCAGCTGGAGAATTCTGGGAGTTGAAGTCCACATGTCTTAACAGTTGCTGCCACTGGAAAAAACACTGTTCTTTAGTGTTCTCCTTGAAGGAAATCAGAATATTTTGACACAGCAGGCAATCTACACCCTAACTTTGAGCTGAGAGCCCCTGTGTATATGGCAACAAAAGAACAAATTAAAAAGAAATCCTAGATTGTTTTCCCCATTAGCAATGTTTTTCTACTGGAGGCACAGAACATAAAACAGAGGTGGAAAGGTTAGAAATGGCATTTTAAAAAAAAGATGGATCCCCTGTTCCCTTTCAAATGGGGAAACTGAACTTCAAGATGAAGCTTAAGAACCAAAAATCCAAATCTGGGAAGCTATGCCCCAAAGAGGAACTGGAAGCCATCCGTTCCTCCCTTTTGCTGGGTGGAACTGAAAATGGAATATACATTAAAAAAAATAAATAACTGTGTTTCTTGCTACAGATAGTCCTCAACTTACAATCATTTGTTTAATGACTGTTCAAAGTTACAATGACACCTGTTGTGCTTCGCGGGCAGCTTGTGCAGACGGCAGCGGAATCAGACAGTGGGGAAGAACGGGGGTCAGTCCGGGAGTCTGGAGAGGACTCGGACGAGGGTCCTGCATCCAATGCAGAGAGGGGGCCAGGACCATCTGGGAGTGGGGTGCTGACTCCGGAGCCTTCGGAGTCTGGGAGCAGCGAGGCAGAGGAACAAGGGGAGCCTGTTCCCAGTGCGCGTGTGCGCAGAGCTGCTAGAAGGCGAGAGCAGCTGAGACAAAAGGGGCGACTCGGGAGTAAGACTGGGAGGTGATTGCCCCTCCCATAAGGAATAAAAGTCAGACCTCAATGATGAACACTTTGCAGGAAGCAAAGTCGTTCGCTCTGTTCGGATTCAACCTTGAAGCTCTGTATGTGGACTTTGTACTTCGGTTGGTTTTTTATAGTTCATTTGGCACTTTAGTTGTTGGCAGCAATTCAAAGAAAGAGAAAGGTGGGTGCTTATCTCGAGGGACTGTTTTATAAAATAAAAGTTGTTTTAACTAAGCGCGTACTTAATTACAGTCGCAGGAAGCCTTGGTTAGAACAGGCCCTGACTCCGCTTGTCCCTGGGACCAGAGGTGGTATTCAGCAGGTTCAGACCAGTTCTGGAGAACTGGTAGCGGAAATTTTGAGTAGTTCGGAGAACCGGCCAACCCACCTCTGACTGGCCTCACCCCCATCTATTCTCTGCCTCCTGAGTCCCAACTGATTGGCTGGGTCTTCTTTTGTTGCCCTGTACAGGACAAGGGAACTGGAAAGCAGGTTAGTGGGGTGGGGAGGGAATAGGATTTTGCAGTATCCTTCCCCTGTCATGCCCATCAAGCCACATCCGCAGAACTGGCAGTAAAAAAATTTGAATCCTACCACTGCCTGGTGACACTGCACATGAGTCAGCGGCCCAACAACTGAATTTTGATCATGGGGAGTTGTAAGTGTGTGAAACGGTCACTTTAGGGTATTGTTGCAACTTTGAACAGTCACTAAGCGATCGGTTGTGACTACCTCTAGTTCGCATTAGGCCTCAAGCCCAAAACACTACAGGCAGTCCTCAGGACCACAACTGAGCCAAAAGTTATGTTGCTAAGTGAAAAATTTGTTAAGTGAATTTTGCCCCCTTTTACAACCTCTCTTGCCACATTTGTTAAGTGAATCACTGCAGTTGCTCAGTGAGTCACATGGTTGTTAAGTGAATCTGGCTTCCCTTCCATTGACTTTTGCTTGTCAGGAGGTCGCAAAAGGGGATCATGTGACCCTGGAACGCTGCAACCATCATAAATATGAATCAGTTGTCAAGCATCCAAATGTCAATCACATCCCTAGGGATGCTGCAATGGTCATAAGTGTGGAAAATGATCCTAAGTCACTTTTTTCAGTACCGTTATAGCTTCAAACAGTCAGTAAAAAAAACTGCTATAAGTTGAGGACTACCTGCATAAAATAAGATTCAGGTAGTCCTTAATTTACAACCACTGAGCCTGGAATTATGGTCATAAGTTGTGCCAATCCTTATGCAGGTCAACACTTCTCCACTCCTGATTTTATGATATATATATTTTTGTGGTGGTGGTTAAGCAATGACAATGGTCATAAAGTAAACCCACTGTCTGCAAAGGGAATTTTTTTGCTGGAAACCAGAGGGAAATACTGGCAAAAAAATATATGTCAATTGTGGTCACCTGACTGCAGGATCCTGTGAATGGGGGGTGGGCACCAAGCACCCCAAATGCACCCAAAGCCCGTGAATCTGAGGGAGTCTGTCATAACTTCCAACAGTCACTGAGCAATTGGTTATAAGACAAGAACTACCTAGATTGAGGCTCTTTTAAAGGTTAAAAAAAGCGTTTAAATCCATGTCTAATTTTAAAGTGAGTTACTGGCCCTTGAGGTTGAAAAGACATAATTCGAAGCATTAGGGAGGTCTCGGAAGCCCAAATCACATATCAAAATTATGAAAATCAAGTGGGGGAAAGAAAAGATGGAGATTGAATTGGCGTGCTTCCTTTGTGCAGGACGTCGAATTTAGCTGAGTTTCCCACCGGGGTTTTTTTTTTTTTAGGGTCCAAAACTTCTGGTCTTGAAGTCCAGACTGATCCATACCCAACTCATTCATCGCTACTTTCAAATACACTTAAAAAAACCCAAAACCTTGATGTTTCCAAAACACCCACAGGTTGATACGCTACCAATGATATGTTGCATGAGAATTTTGATGGACAAAATCAAGATGTACGGGACGCTCCTGTGTAACCACTGAAGGAGGTATTTGAATTCCGAGAGGGAGCTGTCTCTTTGTTCCTCCGTGGCTGGACCACCAGAGTGGCCACTTCGGACTTCGCCAGGCGTTTGGCCATGTGGCCGACTCTGAGTCCCCAACCGTGGATGTTGCCGGGAGCCAGCATTGGCCTCTGACTCCCCGACCGCTGAGGTCATTTGGATGTGAACGTCCCCTGCGTGCTGGCAAGGTTCCTCTCCGGGAGACCTCGTGGCGTGAGGGCCCTGGCAGGTGGGGCTGTGACTGTGGCCATTGTTGAGTCCGGTGTGTCGAACGTTCGGGGTGGACTGCATGGTACGGAACGGACTTGCTTCTGAGATCTGGATTGGGGTGTGATGATTCCTAACAGGAAGGAAGAAACGGTCAGAAGAGAACCAGCATCGATTAGGAATGAAAGGTCTAGCACTGTGTTTCTACCCGAAAATAAGCCCTAGCGTGTTTTTTCGCCACGTGCGCATCATATGTATATGATGATATATGAGCCTCTGTGGCACAGTGGTTAGAGTGCAGTATTGCAAGCTACTTCTGCAGCTAGCTGCCTACAATTTGGCAGTTCAAATCCGACCAGGTTCAAGGTTGACTCAGCCTTCCATCCTTCCAAGGTGGGAAAATGAGGACCCAAATTGTTGGGCAAGAGGCTGACTCTTAGAGAAGGTTGTAAAGCACTATAAAGCGGTATATAAGTCTAAGTGCTACTGCTATATAAGGCAGGGGTGTCAAACTCAATTTCATTGAGGGCCACATCAGGGTTGTTTGACCTCAGGAGGGCTGGGGCGGGGCTGACTAGCATGACATCACTTACCAGGACTGCCTGTGGTGGCCCGAGTGCTCTGCCATGAAAACAGGCTCCTGGACCCCATTTTCAGCCGCGATGGCCTCCTGCAGCCCTCTGCCAGTGAAAATGGAGCTGGCAGAGGGCTGCAAAAGGCTGTTGTAGCCACAAACGGAGCCTGGGACGGCCACGCATGGCCCTCCCGAGCTCTGTTTTCACTGGCAGAGCCACCACGAGCTGGTCCTTTGCTGTTTCCAAGGTAGCCCCATGGGCCAGATCCAAGCACCTTACAGGCTGCATCTGGCCCAAAGGCCTTGAGTTTGATACAAGCCCTACCCACAAAATAATTCCCAATTAAGCACCGTGAGCATACTGGCTTACCTCAGGGCTCCCACAGCTAGGCCATCCATGCCTCGACAATTGCCTTGCAGTGGCAGCACCAGCCACGTGTAGCAGGAACTCGTACGTGGCCAGCGGCGCACTTCTGCTTGCTCACAGTCGCAACAGAGCAGGAGGCTGAACGATGCGCTAGGGCATGGGTGGCCTGGTTTGGGGATCCCTGAAGTAAGCACCTGTGGGGCATGTAAGGCAGTTCTACCCCTCCCCACCTCCCTCGCAGCCGCAGCACCAATGGATCACTCAGCCTGCTGCCCAAATGTGAACAAGCAGAAGTAGTGGTCCTCCCGTACATGGGGGAAAAAATAAGACACCCTCCTGAAAATAAGCCCTAGTGCTTATTTCAGGGCCCAAAAGAAAATAAGAAAAAAGTTAGAGAGATATAATTTGAATAAATAGAAGGAAAAGAAGTAATAAAGAGAAGTTTGGGATAAGATATGAAGATGAACAGATAAGGTAAATATATATATCAAATTGTGCTTGTTTGGAAATGTGATAACTTGGAATAATTCTGTCTTTAAATAAGTTGTTGTATTGGCTTTTTAAGAAAAAAAAATTCCTATGTCATTATATTTTATGTTCTGTTTGTCTGTGTATTGTTTTGGAAAATCAATAAAATTTGTTCAAAAAAATAAAAATAAGACTGGGTCTTATTTTGGGGGAAACACAGTAGTAACAGGCTGTCCTCGACTTACGACTATTTATTTAGTTACCATCCCAAGTTACAACGGCACTGAGTAAAGTGACTTGGAACAGTTTTGCACATGGCAACTGTCACAACCTCCCCATGGTCACATGATCAAAATTTGGGCACTTAGCAACCGGCATGTATTTAGGAACTCTCCCAAAGTCACGTGATCCCCTTTTGCAACCTCCTGAGAAGTAAAGTGAAGGGGTGGGGGAGGGAAGACAGCTTTGCTTAACGACCGCCTAATTCACTGAACTACTGCAGTGTTTTACTTAACAACGGCAGCAAAAAAAAAATCACAAAACGGAGCAAAACTCACTTAACAACTAACTGCCTTGCTTAGCAACAGAAATTCGGGGCTCGGTTGCGATCATAAGTCAAAGACTATCTGTAGTCATGTAGGTTGTGGTGGGGGTTAATCAAGGGAAGTTTTCTGCCAACCTAGCAGTTCGAAAGCATGTAGAAAAAGCAAGTAGAAAAATAGGAGCCACTTTGATGGGAAGGGAACAGCGTTCCTTGCGCCTTCGAAGGCATTTTAGTCATCCCAGCCACATGACCATGGAGACGTCTTCGGACAGCGCTGGCTCTTCGGCTTTGAAACAGAAACGAGCACTACACCCTAGAGCCAGAAATGAGTAGCATGGATGCGCGAGGGGAACCTTTACCTATACCTTTTTCGGGCTTGGAGAATGACCAGGCCGATATCTTTCACGCGCCGCAATACTTGGGAAGCATGCTGAAATGAACTAATTGTCTTTCTGCAAAAGCCCGCTCCCCTTTCGCTCCTCTTTTATACTCTAGGGGAGGGGCCATTCACTGTCCACCTGTGGCTTTACTCTCCAATCGGCCCTTGTTCCTCAGCTGTTCCCTTCTTCTGGCAACTCTGTGCATGCGCACGCTGGGAACGTTCATTTTCTTCGGGTGGCTCCGAGAGTCCAGATAGATCTGATCTTACCCAGTCTATCTGGACTCTGGGAGCCTCAGAGAGGAAAATGAACGTTGGCTTACCTGAATGGTCGTTTTCTTCTGTGGCGTAGAGAGTCCAGCCCCACCCTGGTTGGTCTGGTCTGGCTGTGGGTTGGTGGGGAGCAATAATGTGTTTTCTTTTTTATCTCGCACCTCCACAATCATGTCCAGTCTGCCAAGTGCTTCGTTAAAAGCCGGGGCAGGGCAGAGCTTCAGTTTTAACGCAGACTCAGTCCACCAGAGTAGGGTGGGGCTGGATTCTCTACACCACAGAAGATCAGATCTATCTGGACTCTCGGAGCCACAGATAGGAAAACAGTCTCTAGATTGGTGATGGCTAACCTTTTCAGCTTGGTGTGTCGAAAATCAGGAAAAAGTGTAGCCTTCCTCGGGTCGTGTGTCACTTCAAGAAATATCAATAATTTGGTTTATGACGGACTGGGCTGGGGTGATCACACAGGGCTGTGAAACTCGTCTCCCTGGTCTCAGGGCTGCAGGTGCAGGATGTGGGGATTGGAAGGCCACCTTACAGGGCTGTGAACCTCAACCTTTCCTCCTGTAGCGTTCCTGAGGTAATGAAACTGACAAACCTCAGTTTATGGCGGTTAAAACTGGTTCTCTGCTGCAAAGATCTTGCGGCAGCGGTGACACCACGCCTCCACGCAACAAGCAGGGAGCAGGGATTGGAGCAGAGCACAGGCAGCCTCTAAATGTGCAGGTTTTCCCCACACCAACAGGCGTGTCAGTCAAAGTGCCTCGGCGTGTCACGAGTGACACGCGTGTCATAGGTTAGCCATCACTGCTCTAGATGTTCTTCTGCTTCACTGAAGTCCGACTCCGAAGGCAACTGATATCTGTCGGACGGGCCCTGGTCCCATCACTGCCTCCAACGCAGAGCACTTGTCAGAGCCTCTTCAGGCCACAACAACTTATCAACTGCAGTGATTCACTTCACAACCAGGGCAAGAAAAGTCGCAAACCAGGGCAGAACTCACTTAACAAATGTCTCACTTAGCAACCGAAGTTTTGGGCTCCGTTGAGGAAATTGGCAGGTGGGAAACCTATTACCAGGAGAATTCTTGCAATTCTCTAACCTGGGTTTTCATGGGGGGCTTTTGTTCTTATTGTTTGGCTTATGGGACATTGCAATCACCAAAGCAACTTTCACCAGCTGGTACCCCAGCTTTTAATGCAGAGATAAAACTCTGGAAATTGCCTGAAGCTCATTAAACCAGGGGTCTCCGGCCTTGGTAACTTTAAGACTTGTGGACTTCAACTCCCAGAATTCCTCAGTCAGCTTTGCTGACTGAGGAATTCTGGGAGTTGAAGTCCACAAGTCTTAAAGTTACCAAGGCCGGAGACCCTGCATTAAACAGCTTTTTATTTTGGCATTTACCACCTTTGAATTAGGATCTGTTTTGCCTACAGAAATTTATACACCGTGAAGCAAAGATTCTGGAAAGCAGCCAAGGTTGGCAAAGCCAAGTTCACCCCCTTAAGTGGCCATAAAGGACATTAAGTGACAATACCCCTGGTTGGCTGATCCCCTGATAGTTATTCAGAGCAGAAAACAGGAGGGGAGAAAGGCATAGAAGTCAGGATAAATATGTAAAGAAGAAAACCAGTCCGACAGGCTAGTGTTTGTTTTTGTAAATCCAAGATTTCCAGGGAAAGAGGGGGAAGGGACAAACAAGAAGTCCTCAAGAAAGCAACACCGTAGAATCACATGGCTGGGATCTTGGAGGTCTTCTAGTCCAACCCACTGCCCAAGGCAGGAGTTCTTATTATATTCTGGACAAAGGAAGGTCTGGTGATTTTCTGAATGATCCTGATCATCCTATAACTATCACAAACTATGTGATGTGGCTTTGATTAGGATTTATTTAATAAGCCACAACTGGGTGAATTCACACAGCACAGGAAGACATCAAGTAAGGTTTATAAACCACAATCAGCAAGCCCTGTAGGGAAGGGGGAACACGCCAACATGATAAAATGAGGCATCCTTTCCAGATAAATTCCTGGAGAACCAAATGAACAAAATCAAGTTTCCAGGCTCTGCAAGTGCATTGTAGACGATTTGCAGCTATCCAGATCTTTTGTACTTTAACTCCGATGATTTCGAGAAAATGGCAAAGGACTTTTCCCCAAATCTACATTTTAAATGCCAGGATTACTGGGAAAATGGCATTTCATAAGTTGGGAGGTGGCCAGCCACTGATTTCTTTACCCTCCCCCCCAAATGAGAGGGTGAGGACATTGGCCACCTATTTTAGGAAGGCAGCGGGTAACAGATAGTCCTTGATTTACAATGACAATTGAGCTGAAAATTTCCACTGCTAAGCAAGACAGTTGTTATGAATTTTGCCCCATTTTACAACATGTTTTGCCTGATGTGCTGGCGTCCTGTTCCACGAGCTCCCATTGCAAAGCACACTGTCCACCTGCTTGAGGGGTCACCAACCTTTTGGACCTCAGAGACCATAACTCATAATTTTAAACCCCAGTACCGCTAACTGGTTCTGTGGGCATGGCCTAATTTGTGGGTGTGGCTTGGTGGTCATGTGACTGGCTGGGCATGGTTTGTATGTAACTATTATAAATATTTATATTGATTTTTGTTTATAAAAAAAGAGCAACTTTTACCCAAAATCAGGCAAAGCAGGCAGGCAGATTGAGTTGCTCACATAATCACAGATTCATTCAGATATCTATCTGCCATCAGCTAGCTCAGTCTGTCAAAAATTTGCTTGCAAAGAAACTCACAAAATTTACTCACAACGCACCATGTATGTAAATATTGATTTTTTTATATAAAAAAGAGAAATTTTTACCCAAAATCAGGCAAAGCAGGCAGGCAGATTGAGTTGCTCACAGAATCATTCAGTGACCTATCCATCTGCCATCGGCTAGCTCAGTCTCTCAAATTTGCTTGCTGTGAGTCTGCACTGAATAACAGAACCTTCAGTCCTAAGGGAGGTTCGGCTGTGCTTAAAAGCAGAGCCGAAGATCTAAAGACTAGCTGGAAGGCAAGAAATCCAACTATTTCCTGCTTCCTAACTAATGTAAATCTCCCAGCACAGCAGAACAGCTGATGGTTGGAAAAATAGTAATTTAGCAGGCAAGTTTGCCGGGTAAGGAGTGAGCGGGTGGGGAGGGTCCCAGTGGGCCATGTGGGTGGCACAGCCTTGTGTTTCTGCGCAGCCTGGATTAATTGCTTTGGGAGGGGTGCTCTGGGGGTGAGATTTCTCTGTGGCCCACCAACATTTTCTCGCGGCCCACCAGATGGTGACCACTGGACTAGAAGACCACAAAGGTCCCTTCCAACTCTGTTACTCGTTAAGTGAATCACTGCAGTTGTTCAGTTAGTAACACGGTTGTTAAGTGAATCTGGCTTCCCCATTGAGTTTGCTTGGCAGAAAGGTTACCAAAAAGTGATCACATGATCCCAGGATACTGCAACCATCTTAAAATACACGTCAGTTACCAACCGCCTGAATTTTAATCACGCAACCACAGGGACAGTGCAGCAATAGTAATTGTGATAAACAGTCCCTTTTTTCAGCGTTGTAGTAATTTCAAACATTTACGAAACAAATAGTTGTAAACCAAGAATTACCTGTATTCAGCCCAGTTTTACACAATCAGTAAAGCACTTCAGGAGAAGTAAATTAAACAAAGTCTTTTTTGGAGAAAGGGATTAGTCACCGCTCTTAGATTATATTAGATTAACAGAGTTAGAAGGGACTTTGTAGGTTATCTAGTCCAATCCCCACCAAGCAGGAGACCCTACACCATTTCTGATAAATGACAGTACAGTCTCTTCTTGAAAGCCTCCAGTGATGACGCTCCCACAACTTCTAAAGGCAACTTGTTCCAATGGCTGATTGTTCTGTCAGAAAATTTCTCCTTATTTCTAGGTTGAATCTCTCCTTGTTCAGTTTCCACCCATTATTTCTTGTCTGGCCTTTGGGTGCTTTGGAAATTGTGACAAGCAGAACACCTAATAATAGTAATTCTCTGTATCCCCTTCAGTGCTACGACTCAGTCCCCAATCCTGTTTGAAAGGCAGGGCATGACTGGTGCAACCAGAGCAGCAGGAACTACAATACCCCTAAGTATGGGCAGAGCCCAGGCAGGTCCTGGCCACAAAATCCCTCTTCCCAAAATGCAATGTTGGGCCGATACTTCTCTTTCGCTCCTCTGAAGTAATTAGAATAGCAAGTCAATTCAAAAGTCAGGCCTCATTGAGGCCAGTTCCTGGTCATTTCAAGGACATGGCTGGACACATTAAAGGGTGGTGAGTGGGTGGCTGATGACTTCCGTGAGGGCTAGGGGATTTCCCAGTTTAGACCAGTGGTTCCCAGCCTTGGCCTCTTTAAGAAAAGTGGAATTCAAGTCCCAGGATCCCCTAGCAGAATGCTTTAAGGATGGACTTCGACTCCCAGAATTCCCCAGCCAGTGTACTTTAAGATGGGTGGACTACAATTCCCAGAATTCCCTGGCGAACAAGCGTTTAAGATGAGCGGACAACAACTCCCAGAATTCCCCAGCCAACATGCTTTAAAGGTGGACTTCAACTCCCATAATTCCCCAGCCAGCCTGCTTTAAGATGGGTGGACTACAACTCCAGAATTGCCCAGCCATGGGGGGTGGGGGGGGGGGGCGGCTGTGGAATTCTGGGAGTTGAAGTCCACCCATCTTAAAGGGGCCAAGAGGGGAAAACCCAGGTTTAGATTACAGTGGGATTACCTGGTGGCCTCTCATCCATCCACTCTTTCCTAACTTCTGCATATATATCAGGCCAACTCTTCCCCGCTCCTCGCTCCCCCGCCGAGGGGATGATGGGAGTTGTTGTCTCCAAGCGGCCGGGATGGGAGAGGGGACGCAAGAGGCAGCCGAAGCCTCGGACTAGAGGCCCTTCCCGCCCGGTAAATCCCCGCCACCCACCTCTCATAGCGGGCCGGAGTTTCATGGCGAGGCCTGTCCGGGAGGCCCGAGCCTCGCCTCCACCGCCATGGCAGCCGCGGGGGCGGCCGACCAAGCGCCAGTCTCCGACGGAGAGACCGACCGAGAGAAGGAGCGAGCGACGACCAGCTGCCTCCGACTACCGGCTCCGTGGAAGAAGAGGAGTGGCCACGCCGGCCGCAGGAGGAGGAAAACAGGCCTAGAAAAGTGGTCGCCACGGCAACAGGGGGCGGCGCTGAGGTGGGGGTGGGGGCGGGGCCTGAGGGGTCGCCGAGGGGGGCGGAGCTAGGGACGTCGTCGCGGAAAGGAAACGCGCGCGGGGGGGGCGTTACCGAAGGAGGCGGAGCTAGTGGCGTAGTCACGGTAGGGCGGCTCTGGGGGGCGTTTCCACGGGGAGGAGGAGCTGGGGACGTAATTACGTAGGGGCGGGGCTGAGGGCGGCTCCGTTGGAGAGGTAGAGCTCGATCCCTACTGAGCTGTAGCTGCTTAAGCCCCGTTGGTGGAAAGTAATTTAGAATAGAATAGAATAAAATAGAATAGAATAGAATAGAATAGAATAGAATAGAATAGAATAGTTTATTGGCCAAGTGTGATTGTCTTCATTAATCATTAAGTAATTAATGATCCCCAGAGACTTTATAAGTTCACCAATACAGGTGGTCCTCAACTTACAACCCATTCATTTAGTGACCATTGGAAGTTGGAACAACCCTGAAAAAATGTGATTTATCACCATTTTCACACTTATGACCGTTGCAGCATTCCCATGGTCACGTGATCAAAATGTAGGCACGTGGTATGTATTTAAGACAGTTGCAGGATCCCGGGGTCATATGGTGGTCACCTTTCCTTCCAGTGTCCAGTAAGCAATGCCTGCTGCAGACAACGGATTTGCTTAATGACCACTGGGATTTGCTTAACAGCCACCACATGGAAAACAAAGCACATATGAGCTAGATAGTTGTAACACTAGAATTGAAAGATCAGAATAAATTAGAATAGTATAAAGTACAGAATAAATTTAACATATGGAGGGACATGAAAGGAAGTTCATAAAAGTGAAATTAGAATTTAAAATGGAAAAAAAGAGGTATAAGAATAAGATTTATAATGGTACAAAGTCTAAATGTGTATGTATATGTATGTATGTATGTATGTAATGGAATTCAGCTTTGTTCGGGTATTTTCCCACGTCATTGTAGTTGTGCTTTTAAAGTTGTAGCAACGTTTCAGCAGAATCTCATCTGCCATCACAGAAGCTTGATGATGGCAGATGAGATTCTACCGAAACGTTGCTACAACTTTAAAAGCACAACTACAATGATGTGGGAAAATACCTGAACAAAGCTGAATACCATACATATACATATACATATACATATACATATACATATACATACATACATATATATATATATATATATACGCTGCTCAAAAAAAAGGGAACACAAAAATAAGACATCCTTGATCTGAATGAATGAAATATTCTTATTAAATACTTTGTTCTTTGCATAGTTGAATGTGCTGACAACAAAATCACACAAAAATTATCAATGGTAATCAAATTTAGCAACCCATGGAGGTCTGGATTTGGAGTTACACTCAAAAATTAAACTGAAAAAAAAAACACTACAGGCTGATCCAACTTTGATGTAATGTCCTTAAAACAAGTCAAAATGAGGCTCAGTAGTGTGTGTGGCCTCTATGTGCCTATATGACCTCCCTACAATGCCTGGGCGTGCTCCTGATGAGGTGGCGGATGGTCTCCTGAGGGATCTCCTCCCATACCTGGACTAAAGCATTCCCTAACTCCTGGACAGTCTGTGGTGCAACATGGTGTTGGTGGATGGAGCGAGACATGATCTGCTCAATTGGATTCAGGTCTGGGGAACGGGCGGGCCAGTCCACAGCATCAATGCCTTCGTCTTGCAGGAACTGCTGACACACTCCAGCCACATGAGGTCTGGCATTGTCTTGCATTAGGAGGAACCCAGGGCCAACCGCACCAGCATATGGTCTCACAAGGGGTCTGAGGATCTCATCTCGGTACCTAATGGCAGTCAGGCTACCTCTGGTGAGCACATGGAGGGCACCATAACATTTGTTATGTGAGTTTGATGCACTTTACAACTTTTCTCGTCATGGTTGTTAAGTAAATCATTGCTTTTGTTAGTAACATGGTTGATTAAGCGAAACAAGGTTCCCTGTTCTCAGAAGGTCACAAAAAGGACATAACCGCCATAAATATAAACCAGTTGCCAAGTGTCCGAATTTTGATCATGACATGATCACAAGAGATAGCTGCAAGGTTCAAAAGGGTGAAAAATGGTCACCGGGGATTTTTTTTTTTAGTGCCGTTGTAACTTTGAATGCTCATTGAATGAACCGTTGTAAGTTGAGGACTACCTGTATGTCAAGGATCAGCTGTACAACATAGTTTGTCCTCGCAACTCGTGGTAACACACCTTAAACTCAACACTGTTCAACTATTTACAAAGTCTGCGTTAGTATTACTGTTAATCTTCTCATCACTCCTTATCACCCTTCCCCTCCCACTTGTGACTGTAGGATTGTAACTTTGTCGCTTGTATCCTTACGATTTTTATTGACTGTTACCTAGTATGATTTGATTGCATTGGTTGATTGTTGTCACTGTCAGAAAATTTCTCCTTATTTCCAGGTTGAATCTCTCCTTGTTTAGTTTCCATCCATTATTCCTTGTCTGGCCTTCAGGTGCCTTGGAGAATAACTTGACCCCTTCCTCCTCTCTGTGGCAGCCCCTCAACTATTGTAAGGCTGCTCTCCTGTCTCCCCTGGTCCTTCTCTTCCCTAGACTAGCCAAGCCCAGTTCCTATAACCATTCATCGTATGTTTTAGCCTCCAGTCCCCTAATCATCCTGGTTGCTCTTCTCTGTAGTTTTTCTAGAGTCTCAACATCTTTTTAATAATGTGGTGACCAAAACTGGATGCAGTACTCTAGTTGTGGCCTTACTAAGGCTTTATAGAGTGGTATTAGTACCTCACTTGCACCAAGACAAATTCCTTGTATGTCCAATCACACCTGGCCAATAAAAGAATTCTTTTCTATTCTAAATCTGCAAACCTGTGCCCCAGAGGTGTCTGATTGACACGCACTACAGTTGTGTTTTTGTTTTGCGTGCCCATAAATGTAATCCAAAATGCTCTTATTTTTATAATGCCTTGGTGAGGCCACACTTAGAATATCGCATCGAGTTTTGGTTGTCATAATACAAAAATGATGTTGAGACTCTGGAAAGAGTGCAGAGAAGAGCAACTAAGATGGTTAGGGGACTAGAGACTAAAACATACCAAGAACGTTTGCAGGCATTGGGTTGAATGAAAAGGACTAGGAGTGATATGATAGCAGTGCTCTGATATCTCAGGGGCTGCCCCAAAGAAGAGGGAGTCAAGCTATTCTCCAAAGCACCTGAAGGCAGGACAAGAAGCAACAGGTAGAAACTAATCAAGGAGAGAAGCAACTTAGAACTAAGGGGAAATTTTCCAACAGTGAGAACAATTAATCATTGGAACGTCAACGGCTTGACTCCAGAAGTTGTAAATGCTCCAACACTGGAGGTTTTTAAGAAGAGATTGGACAACCATTTGTCTGAAATAGTATAGGATTTCCTGCCAGAGCAGGGGGGTTGGACTAGAAGACCTCTAAGGTCCCTTCCAGGTTATTCTATTCTGTTCTGCTCTACTCTACTCAATATTCTCTTCTAAATGACATAGGGTTCCTGCTTGAGCATGGGATTGGTCCCTTCCAATTCTATTTTCGCCCTAAATTATAGGTGAAACCATTGACAAGAATTGGGGCTACAAAGTATTGTTTACTTTAGAGCATTCTGTGTAACAGAATCAGGGACTGCTATGTCTTAAGTGTTGTGTGAGGTTCACTTCACAGGTTCGATTCCTGTGGCATATGTAGCATTTTTTCCAAAATTCAATTTGGCTGGTTTGTGTTGCAGTCATTCTTCTCAAATTTTGGAAGCTGTTTGCCTCCAGGGCGTTGTAAATATTTAGAACAGGAAGGCAAAGATTTCCGTTCTGGAGTAAACACAGATTGTAGGAGAACCGGTTGAAGGGAGAAGAGAGAAAGGAAATAACAAAATAAGCATCAACAGAAGAAACAGGGGACAGGTGGAAGATATCCAGGGAACTTCGTGTAAGGAGGGTCAAAAACAAACAAACACAACAAGTAATTAAAAGACAAGTGAAATAATTCAGTAAAGAAAATAAAAATGAAGATATAAAGTACAGCTGTATGAAAAAGTCCTGCACGCTTTACGGTTACGGTTTACAGTTTATGACATTTTTTGGATAGGCCATTGATTTTATGATATTTTATGCTAACTGCTATGCAAATATTGTTATATTTAAATAAATACTGGTGATTTTTAAGTGAAAAGTGTAGTGTATTCAAATACAGACTTCTAATACCTCACTCCTATTGGTTACTTAATACAGCATAACGATTGGTTGGGAACAACGAGTTTCGATTGGCCGAATAGTGGCGGGAAGTTTAAATACATGCCATTGGTTGCGAGCCGTGAGCAGCCGCTATAAAAAGGGCTGCCGCGGCTCGACTTCAGTTGAAGTTACTGGTTGCTAATAAAGAGCTGTTTTCAACTCTGGTCTTCGAGTCCGTTTTGTTCTGGCGATAGAACACTGGTGAAGAGGGTGGGATCGAAGGAACAAAGACCGTAAGCACATGGCAACGAGAGCCGAAAGACCCATGAAATGGCCGGCAACAATTTGCTACCCGCACTGTTCAATCCAGCCGAAGAAGACTGGGAGTCATACATTGATATATTCCTTATGTTCTTGGAAAGCAACGAACTACAAGGGATCACTGACCAGAGGAAGAGAGCCGTATTCCTGATGCATTGTGGCCCGACGATTTTCAAAATGGCCCAGGCACTAGCGAGACCAAATGATGTTAAGCAGATGGCCTGGCCAGACCTGAATCGGATGCTGAAGAACCATTACGCGCCAGTCGTGTCCAATCTCATTAGAAGGCACGAATTCTATAAGCGCGACCAATTAGAAGGCGAGAGCATCGGAGACTTCGTAGCCGCGTTAAGAGACATTGGAGGGGGGGCATGCGAGTTCCTCAACATGGATGAAGCTATGAGGGATCGCATAGTCCTTGGGCTAAGAGACGCAACCCTACAAAGCAAACTGCTAAACTGACCAAACATCACCGCAAACGAAGCCATTGCTGAGGCAACTGCCGCTGAAGCCGCAAAGAAGTCTGCAGCCAAAATGAAAGAGATGAATACAACCTCTCACCATGAGGATATTGAATCATCAACCGATACTGATGACGAGGAGGTAAACAGACTCCATTCCGAAAGAAACCGGAGAGAGAGAGACGGGAAAGAAAACCTGAATTTCAGGGTGCGGTTTGTGGCGGAAACCACCCGAGGTCTGAATGCTGATTCTTGGATGCCATATGCCGATATTGCAAAAAAGGGGGCACATTGCAAGGGTCTGCCGGAACAAAAAGAGCTATAGTCCAAAGAGACACGGCAGTACCCCCCCCCCCGCCCCCCGAAACAAGGAAAGGCCAACCGGAAGTCACTGGAGCAGAGAGCACAAGATTCAACGATCCCACGAGAAGCAAGAGACACATCAAACAATCACTATTGGGACGGCCAGAACAACAAAGTCTAAGAAGGTCTGAATCATAGAAGACGCGCCATGTGAAATGGAAGTCGACTGATAGAAGACGCGCCATGTGAAATGGAAGTTGACTCCGGCTCAGTTAATAACATGGTTGTTAAGTGAATCTGGCTTCCCCATTGGGTTTCCTTGTCAGAAGGTCACCAAAGGCGATCGGCTGACCCCAGGATACTGCAACTGTCATAAGATTAATTGGTTAATAATCGATTGATCACCTGAGACCTTCAAGAGAGAGATTGGACTGCCATTTGTCAGAAATGGTGTAGGGTCTCCTGCTTGGGCGGTGGGGTTGGACTAGATGACCTATAAGGTCCCTTCCAACTCTGATTATCTGTTATCTGTTAATGCATGGAGATTGAAGATGGTCAACAGTTTTGAAGGCAGAAGAGGGCTTCATGCCCCAATGGCAGATAAAACGGTAGAACCATCTTCTAGGAGAAGGGAAACTCTGATTTCAAACGTCCTCTGCCTTGTGGCTATATCTATTCTTGGAAAAGGCTTCTGGAGTCAACCTTAAGGCAAAATTTGGAGCTGGAATCCTGGAAGTAGTTCGTGACAGTGTACAATCACGTTCTGGTAACTCCTGTGACGCAGCTGGAATTAATCGTATTGGCTCTGCTATTCCATTAGACCCGGGGCATGACACAAAAATAACCCAAGTCACAAAAATAGAATAAAGTTCCTTTAATGCCTCCAACTTGGTCCCAATGTCCAATTATCCCTGGCTGGAAATCAAACTCTTAAAGAAAACAGTTTAGGAAGGGAGTACATGCAGTCTGCACCCAAAGTAAAGTTAATTCGAAATTAAAAAAAACCAAACACAAACCACACTGAAGGAATTACTATGGCAGGCACGGATGATTAATTGCAGGCTTCTACCAGACAATGCAGCCCACCCCAGTTGGGAGGAAGCCAAAACACAGATAAGCTCCAACAAGAATAAAACACGCTTTGCTTCCAGCATGGGCGATGCACAGTTTGTCCTTTTAAACAGTCCTCACAGCTGCAGCCCATGAAGGGGATCAGGGCCCCTTCCTCCCCCATAAACCATGCCATTCATGTTTCTCCCTTATCCTCTCATCCCTGCGTGCTCTGGGATAAAGAGGAGATGGGCCTGGGTCTTCCTCTGACTGCCCAACCAGCTTGTGCCCTTCCCCAGCTCCCTTCACAACCTCCGGAGCCACACTTCTACTCCCTGTCGGCTGTTCCTCCTCTCCCTCGGAGTCAGACTCCAACAGAGGCATGACACTATTTCAATGACGTGAAGAGGGGGGAATCTTCTGCTTGGGTAACAGTTTATCCTCCATATTAAATTATCCAGGCCTCATGCTCTGGACAGGATGTTGCAGTTTTGCATACAGCATTGAAACAACAATGGGAAGTGGCAGTTACCGGTTTCATAGCACGATACCATAACCTCTTGAGACTGAAGGATGCCAATTGAACATGCAGGTTGCCAAGTTTCTGAATTTTGACCAGGTGACCATGGGGATGTTGCAATAGTCATAAGTGTGGAAATCGATCATGAGCCATTTTTTAAGTACCATTGTCGTCTCAAATGGTCACTAAATTAACTGTTGTAAGTTGAGGACTACCTGTATTATCACAATCATACGTTGCTGAAAAGCAAGACTTGTTGGTAATGCATTGCAATTAAAAAAAAACAGTATTTCTGATGCTGGAAAAGTAATTTCACATAGATAGAATAAAATAGAATAACAGGGTTGGAAGGGAACGTAGAGGTCTTCTAGTCCAACCCTGTATCAGTTCAGACAAATGGTGTAAAATCTCTTCTTAAAAAACTTCCAGTTTCTGAAGGCAAGTCGTTCCACTGGTTAATTGTTCTCACTGTCAGGAAATTTCTCCTTAGTTCTAAGTTGCTTCTCTCCTTGATTAGTTTCCATCCGTTGCTTCTTGTCCTGCCCTCGGTGCTTTTTCAATCCACAATTTATTTTGGAATCAAATCCTTAACTGGAATTCGTCCTTGACTTATGATCATAAAAGCTGATTTTAATAAACTCAGAGAGAACTTGGGAAAGATTCCATGGTTGAAAATCCTAAAGGGGAAAACAACTCAAGAATCTTGGGAAACGCTAAAAAGTATGATCATAGAAGCCCAGACCAGCACAATAACCACTGAGAAAGAAAAACAAGAAATCCAAGAAGAAACCAGCATGACTACACAAAGATCTCTCTGGCAAATTGAAAGAAAAAAAGGACAAATACAAAAAAAAATGGAAAGAAGGACATACAGCTAAGGCAGAATATCAGCAGATAGCCAGAATCTGCAAAGACGAAGTCAGGATAGCGGAGACTCAGAACGAACAAAGACTTGCAACAAGAGCCAAAGATAATAAAAAAAAAGTTTCTTCCAACATATAAATAACAAGAAAAAAATCAAGGAAACAGTTAGTCCGCTAAAGAGAGAAGATGGCAAGGAAGCTATTTTAAATGTTGGGCTTTCTGCAGGGATTCCTGTTTTAGAAACCTTCTCTTATTGATGTTCAGAATATACCCATGTGGTATGGCTGTTTTAATACCATCCTTCTCATCTTTTCTACTGCCTTCTCTTGTTGGTATCATTATATGAATATTACTCTGTTGTTTTGCATGTACATCAAGAGCTTCTACATCACAGTCAAATTCCTTGTGTATTTAATAACACTAATATACTATTCTGTTCTGTTCTATTCTATTCCCTATTCTTTCTATTCTATTCCCTAATCTATTCTATTCTATTCCCTAATCTGTTTCTCCAACAATAGGGCCTCCACGATTAGGAAGGCCCAGCATGATTTCTAGGCATGAGGTGAAATTAAGCCCCACCCCCCAAATTTAGGCCTATTCAAACCATGCGTTTCCCCACCATTTCTCACATCGTTTGTTAGAACTACACGAGGTGAAGAGAAATGGGCGGGGGAAGGGCGGGGGGGATGGGGAGAAAACTTGACTTTAGGAGTGCCCTGCAGGTAGCCTAGGCTAGATACCCTGATAGCCGATAGAAGCTTCCTGAAGGCAGAGTCCCCAGTCACTTCAGGGCGTGGCGTGGCTACCTGTGTCCCCTCGCCTTTAGGGCAGTCTCTTTCGGGCGATGGAAGCTCCCCAAATGCAGTCACCAGCCACTTCGATCGGCCGGTAGAAGCGGCCTCGCAGCGAGTGGAGTGTGTGTGTGCCACGCCTTGCCCTGAAGCGGCTGGGGACTCTGCCTTCAAGGGAGCTTCAATCGGCCGGTAGAAGCAGCCTCGGGCCAGCGCACACACACACTCCCTCGCTGCGAGGCCGCTTCTATCGGCAGACGAAAACTCCCTTGAAGGCAGAGTCCCCAGCCGCTTCGGGCGGCGGGGCTGCCCGTGTCCCCTCGCCTTTAGGCAGTCTTTTCAGGTGATGGAAGCTCCCCAAATGCAGTCACCAGCCACTTCGATCAGCTGGTAGAAGCGGCCTTGGGCCAGCGCACACACACACTCCCCTCGCCGTGAGGCCGCTTCTTTCGGCAGATGAAAACTCCCCTGAAGGCACAGTTCCCATCCGCTTCGGGCGAGGCATGGCACAGACACACTCCCTCGCTGTGAGGCCGCTTCTACCAGCCGATTGAAGTAGCTGGTGACTGCATTTGGGGAGCTTCCATCACCTGAAAGAGACTGCCCTAAAGGCGAGGGGACACGGGCAGCCACGCCACACCCTGAAGCAGCTGGGGACTCTGCCTTCGGGGAGCTTTTGTCAGCCGATAGAAGCAGCCTCGTGGTGAGGTACGTGCATATGGGCCGCTTTGGGGGGGGAGGAAATTAAGTCACCCCCGAAAAGACGGCCTAACCGTTTTTTCAGGGGTCAAAAAAAAAAAAAAAAGGCCCGGCCTTATTTTGTGAGAAACACAGTATTCTATTGTATTCTACTGTATTCTATTCTATTCTATTCTATTCTATTCTATTCTATTCTATTCTGTTCTGTTCTGTTCTGTTCTATTCTATTCCCTATTCTATTCTATCCCCTACTCTACTCTACTCTACTCAATAATCTATTCTTGATGTTTCCCCATTTTTTTCTGAAATAGACCTGCAAGAATAGCTTATAAACACAAGGGGGAGCACCTGTACCCCAGACTGCCACAGTCACCCTTTTGATTGATGATGTGGATTTCGAACTTCCTTCCGAAATTGCTATAGCAGGAGAAATGTTTGTTCGTTTCTTTGTTCAGAGACATTTCTCTTCAGCACTTAGGTATCCTTGACTGATCTCAGAAAGCTAAGCAAAGGCAGGCTGGTACATCTTTGGATGGGGGACCACTCGGAGATTCTACAGCTATAGACTGGGAAGAATATTATCTCAGAAGAACAGAGATAGTCAACCTACACAGAGATGTCAAATTGTGGACAAAGGTAGAAAGGATCTTGGGGAGGAGGAAGAAAAGAGAGAGCTGTTAAGGAGAGATTTGGAAACGATTATATTGCCCCAAGAAAGAGAATATGCGCTAGAGACTCAAAATAACTTTGCCTTGATGTCTGTGGAGATTCTCAGTCCTCCAGGTTATGGTTGTCTTAAAGGTGCTTTTTTTTCAAAAGGCAACTAATCTCGCTTTGTTTTTCCTTGAAGACATTTCGCTTCTCATCCAAGAAGCTTCTTCCGTTCTGATTGAATGGTGGAGAATGGAACCAAAGAAGAACTGAGGAAGCTTCTTGGATGAGAAGCGAAAGATCTTCAAGAAAAAAAACCAAGGCAGTCCAGTTGCCCCTTGCAAAAAAAACCACCTTTGTTTTGTTATTGTTTGCTCAGAGGAAAGTTGAGCAGATTTTCAAGATTCTGTTGTTTTATTGTTGTTGTTTTCAACGATTGCATTGTTGATATTTCAGTCGCATTCCTCACACCTCATGAGGTCTGCTTTTTTTATCTGGCCTACCTTGAAGGGCTAACATGAACTCTCAAAGAAGGCTAGAATCATAGGGCTGGAACCAATTGGCCACACCCACTCAGTCAGCAACGCCCCCCCATCCCCGGTCAAGCTGAAGAGTTGGGGCCATTGAAAAAGAAAAATATCTCTACCAATGACCTCCAAGACTCCTGCACATGTTTCAGATGTCTTGAAACCATCAATGAAAGCAAAATTTACATCAAATGCCGCCTATGCGATCATCTAGCCCACCCTGCCTGCTTAAACGCAAACAAAAGCCTGGCTGATATGGTTAAAAATTCAGATACATTCTTTTATCTATGTCCATCATGTTCTCCTAAGTTAAACGAACTGAGTACCCTACCTGACAGAGTTGAAAGCATAGAATCACTCGTTCACTCAATAGAAGAACACTTAGCAACACATTTTGAAACAATTATACAAGCAAGCCTAATCTCTCTTGAAAAAAAAAATTCAGCACAGATAAGTGAGTACCTATCATCTCAAAATCAAATCCCACAACAATCACAACCACTACCTCAACTACAATCACAACTACAACCAAAAATAACCACCAAACCACAGCCACAAACAATTACTATCCCTTCAAATAATTCCACAAATAATATCTCCTTACTCATCAGAGACACCATGGAACGTGAATAGAAACGTCCAAATGCCATCTTATTTGGTCTCGAAGACATCAACACATCAGACAACATCACCAAAATTCGTGATATCATAAGCAACTCAAATACAACAAACATCTCTCTTGAAGATATCATTGAAATAACCAGAGATGGCCCTGGGTGCAAATACAATGACAGCTCTGTGGCCCCAAGATTTTGTAGAGTTGTATGCAAAAATGAGTCCAGCAAACACATATTCATTCATACAATAAATGCCATTGCAAAAACCAATCCCAACCACAAAAAACTTTGCTCAAGACCAGACTTATCCATACTGCAAAGAATCCACTCCGTAAACTCCACGCAGAACTCAAAAAGCGTCTAGACAATGGAGAAAAGGACTATACATTGACTACAGACCTGATTACATCAAAAGAAAGTCACACAACCCACAACTCTGCATCCAACCCCACCCCATCCAATCCAACATCACTCAAAACTAGGCACACACGCCCCTAACTACCTCTACTTCAACCACAACTGGCCTTAAATGCAAGCTACTCAATGCAAGAAGCCTTGTAAATAAAATACCTGAATTTCTCCTCTTACGAAATACAGCTAAATTCGACATCATAGAGTATTTGTCTGTGAAACATGGCTCAACGCATCTCTCCCTGACTCCATTACCACAGTAACAGACTATCATGTTTACCGATCAGATTGTGAAATCCATAGAGGAGGTGGTGTTGCTATCTCCTATAAAAAGTCCCTACATCTAAAAAACATCCAAGTTACCAAGGAGCTTGCTCTTCCTGAGACCATCATCTGTGAACTGTCCTTAAATATCACATTTCGGTTCTTATTATGTTAAAGGGCCCCTGATTATGACATCGAACATGCAAACAAGCTAAATACACTAACATGCAAACAAGATAAATACACTACTAACATGGGCAACATCCTGCCCACATGCTTTTATCTTTCTTGGTGACTTCAATCTACCTCATATTAACTGGACCCTTAACGAATGTACAACTGAACCCACACACGCAACCTTCTACAATGCAGTAACAAATCTGGGACTAGAACAACTAGTAACCAACAACACTAGAAGTAACAACTGCCTCAATCTCATCTTCTGCAATAGTTTGAATTCAATTTACGAATACAAATTAAAGAACCCTGTTCCAACAGTGACCACAACATGATTGACTTTTGTCTCAACATACGTCCACACAAAAATCATCACAATGACAGAATCCCCAATTACAACTTCAAAAAAGTCAACTATGATCTTATAAACAACGATCTCTCATCCCTTGACTGACAATTTCTATTCTCTGGATGCAATACCATAGAAGGCCATTACAACATATTTTTACTTGAAGTCAAAAGAGTCATCAAACTATATGTACCAACAACAACTCCCAAAACAAAAAAAATAGACTACCCATAACAATAAGGAAGCTTCAATCTAAAAGGACATCACTTTGGCGGAAAAACAAATCTGGTCACGTTGTCAACTTCAAAAGCCGATACAAAAATTTATGCCACCAGATAAAGACTGAATGCACCAATTATCACATTAAACAAGAGGAAAACCTTCTACGCACCAATTCCACCAGTGCTTTTTACAATTTTGTAAACAACAAACTAAAAGACTCAAGGTCCATCTCACCCCTGAAAGGACCTAATGGTAAAGACTGCAACGACGACACTATTAAAGCCAACCTCTTTAACACATTCGTTGGTTCAGTATTTGTAAACAGCAATGGATCATGCCCAGTATTTCTTAGTTGAACCACAGACAACTACAATGATCTAATACATATCAATTTTACAGAAGACAATGTTGAAAAAGCACCACGCAATCCAAAACCATCTCTATCTATTGGGCCGGACGAAATATGTGCCTACTTCTTAAAAAAGCTATCTACTGCCGTAGCCGAACCTCTAAGCATAATCTGTGAAAAATCCTTCAGGACCAGCTCCTTGCCAAAACTATGGTCACAAGCCATGGTAATCCCCATCTTCAAAAAGGGAGACCCCAGCCTAGTTGAAAATTACAGACCAAACTCTCTATGCTGTGTCACCTGTAAAGTCATGGAATCAATTATTAACCAATCCATTATCCCCCACTTAGAGACAAACAACCTACTCTCCAATAAACAATTTGGTTTCAGGAAAAAACTATCCTGCAGTCTGCAACTCTTACACTGCAAAAACATATGGACTATACAACTCGATCAGGGCAAAGCAATAGACGCAATCTACATAGACTTCTGTAAAACCTTTGATTCACTGGTACATGACAAACTACTCCTAAAACTAAAATCTTATGGTATCTCTGGACACCTGCATAACTGGATAGAAGCATTCCTGTCAAACAGACAACAAATGGTCAAAATTGGGAGTGTCCTATCAAATTCTGTACCTGTGAATAGTGGTGTCCCCCAAGGCAGTGTTCTAGGACCAACTCTCTTCATACTCTACATAAATGACCTCTGTGATCATATCAAGAGCAACTGCGTTCTCTTCACTGATGATGTAAAGCTATTCAACACCACAGACAATACTGCTACCCTTCAAAAAGACCTTGACTATGTATCAAAATGGTCAAACAAATGGCAACTTCAAATCTTAACAAATAAATGCTCTGTCCTACATATTGGCAAAAAAAATAAATCAGAAAATAAAATACAGGTTGAATAGTCAAGACCTTGTTGATGTTCCAGATTCTGTCAAGGATCTTGGAGTACTCATCTCTAATGATCTAAGTGCTGGAGTCCACTGTAACTACATAGCCAAAAAGGCGTTAAGAGTTGTTAACCTAATCTTATATAGCTTTTTCTGTGGTAATATTACACTAATAACTACAGCATACAAAACATTTGCTAGAACAATGCTTGAATAAAGCTCATCAGTGTGGAACCCACATTACGTATCTGATATTAACACAGTTGAGAAAGTCCAGAAATATTTCACAAGAAGAGTTCTCCACTCCTCTACTCGTTGCAGAATACCTTATGCCACCAGACTTGAAATTCTAGACCTAGAAAACCTAGAACTATGCTGCCTTCGGTCCGATCAAAGTATAGTATATAAAATCATACATTGCAATGTCCTACCTGTCAATGAATACTTCAGCTTCAACCATAACAACACAAGAGCAAACAATAGATACAAACTCAAGGTTAATCACACCAAACTTGATTGCAGGAAATACAACTTCACCAACAGAGTGGTCAATATCTGGAAGACTCTACCTGACTCTGTGATTTCTTCCCCAAACCCCCAAAACTTTAACCTTAGACTGTCTACTATTGACCTCACCCCTTTCCTAAGAGGTCTGTAGGGGGCGTGCATAAGCGCACCAACGTGCCTACCGTCCCTGTCCTATTGTTTCTTTTTTTTTTTTATATGTATCATTTGTATTCATAACTATGTTTTTACTTATACCTATTATCTTGTAAGCAATTGACAAAAATAAATAAATAAATAAAATGATCTAGCACCGTGATGGCAAACCTATGACATGCGTGCCAGAGGTAGCATGCAGAGCCCTCTCTGCAGGCAGGTGAACCGTCACCCCAGCTCAACTCCACCGCGCATACGTGTGCACCTCCCATCGGCCAGCTGGTTTTGGGGTCTCTGCTGTGCCTACGCGGGGAGGGAGCAGGGCACATGCAGGAAACACATGCGCATGTGTGGGGGAGGGAAGCACCGGGATCATATGCGCATTTGCAGGGGTGAGGGAGCGCAGGGGGGGGTGCGGTACGTCCCCTCCGGCGGTCCCCGTTTTGGGCCTAGTAGGCTTCCCTGCATTCTCCTGGGAGCAAAAATAGGCCACGGGGGGGCGCACTCCCCCTGCGCCCCTTTTTGCTCCCAGGAGACTGCAGGGAGGCCTGCTAGGCCCCAAATGGAGTCTTAAGAGTTATGGTCATGCATGCATACATGGGGGGCGGGCGAGTGGGAGGGGGTCATGCACGCATTGCATTATAGGTGCAGACATGCATGCGCTATTTTGGCATACATGCGCCATTTCGGCACATGCCGACAAAAAGGTGAGCTGATTTCTTCTCCTGTAAAAGTATTCCTCGACCAACAAACAGAACTGAGATCAGAATTTCCATTTCCTAAACAAAGTAGTTGTTCTTGTATCCAATTTTACAATCTTTTCAGCTCTGGTTGCTGAGCGAATCACTGCAGTTGTTAAGCAAATCATTGATTTTGCTTGTTGGAACCTGTGGGGACAGTGGTGGGATTCAAAAAATTTTTTGCTATCGGTTCTGTGGCCGTGGCTTGGTGGGCATGGCAGGGGAAGGATCCTGCAAAATCCCCATTCCCTCCCGACCCCACTAACCTGCTTTCCAGCTCCATTCTCCTGTGGAGGGCAACACAAGAAGACCCAGCCGATCAGCTGGGACTCAATGGGAGGCAGAGAATAGATGGGGGCTGGGCCAGTCAGAGGTGGTATTTGCCGGCTCTCCGAACTATGCAAAATTTCCTGTACCGGTTCTCCAGAACTGCTCAGGACCTGCTGCTCAGAACCCTCTGGGCGGGGAGGGTCGCAAATTGGAGAGCACATGACCGCAGGATGCAGTGACTGTTGTCAATACATTCCAGTTGCTAAGCACCCGAATTTTAATCACGTGACCCTGGGGTTGTGATAGTCTGGACATGATGTAGTGGCTGAACAACAACAAAAACAACAGTTCAGCTAAGGAACTATCAAGAACACTTCCAGCAACACTGACTGGACAAGCAACGAGTATATATAAAAAAAGAGCACACCCCTTCTGACCCTGATGATGTGACCTAGTTTGGCAATGAAATGTCTGCAAGAAAGCAACCAAGATCAGAGAGCACCAAGGAACGCACAATTCAACCCTGAGCTACAAATATTCTTCCCTATTAGTGCTTTTTCTTATGTCTCTTTCAAATACCATCCAGCTGTATTGTTTGAACCCAGGGCCTACTTAAATAGAAGGATCAGACCTGGTTATTATGTGGGTGGGATACCCATAGGAAATCCCACAGCTGTAGGTTACACGGGGAAGTTAGAAAACAACTTTAAAAGTACTAATTAAGTTACTTCTTATTTATTTATTTATTGTTTAAAAACCATCATTGATGGATAATGGTATGTCAGAGATTGTTGAACTCTCCTGCCTGAGCAGGGGGTTGGACTAGAAGACCTCCAAGATCCCTTCCAACTATTATTCTATTCCAGGGGTCCCCAAACTTGGCAACTTTAAGACTTTAAGACAACCAATGGAACAGCTTGCCTCGGAAGTTGTGGGAGCGCCATCACTTGAGACCTTCAAGAAGAGATTGGATTGCCTTCTGTCAGAAATGGTGTAGGGTCTCCTGCTTGGGCGGGGGGTTGGACTAGATGACCTACAAGGTCCCTTCCAACTCTAATTATCTGTTATCTGTTAGTTATGAACGTCAACTCCCAGAATTCTCCAGCCAGCTATGCTTGAAGTCCACTGGTCTTACAGTTGCCAAGTTAGGGGACCTCTGTTCTATTCTGTTCTAACTTGACAGTGCTACAGGCAATCCTCAGGTTATGACCGTTTATTTAATGTGGGTTTGAAGTTAAAACAGAGTTGGAGAAAAGTGATTTTTGGCCTTTCCTCGTGCTTCTCACTCTTCAGTCAGTCTTAAATGATGTTGCAGATAATCCTCGACCAACAGCCATTCATTTAGCGACTGTTCAAAATGACAACTGCGCTGTCTCACAAGCAGTCCTCACACTTACGACCCCTGCAGCATTTCCCCACGGTCAGGGGATCAGAATTCAGGCAACTCCGGCTGTTGCCTTTTAGGATCTTCCCAGCTGGCTTCTAAGAAGCAAAGTCAGTGGAGGAAGTTGGATTCACTTAATGACTGAGTAATTCACTTCACCGCAATGATTTCCTTAACACAAGGGTCTTCAAATTCAGCAAGTTTAAGCCTTGTGGACTTCAACTCCCAGAATTCCTGAGCTGACATGACTGGAGAAGGAATTCTGGGAGTTGAAGTCCACAAGGCTTAAAGCGGTCAAGTTTGAGGACCCCTGCCTTAACAATTAACAGGTCATAAAACTAGGTGCATCTCTCACTTAACAACTGCCTTGCTTAGCCATGGAAATTCTGGTTATGACCCTTGCACCACCTCTGCAATCAAGATTCTAGTCCCCATGGTGGCTGTAAGTCAAGAACAAGTCATATTCTGTAGCAAAGTTTGCCTTCAGTGCAGGGGTAGGATACGACAGGGTTAACTACCGGTTCGGGATTTATGAGCTTCCCTGCCCGCTGTGAGCTGTGTGTCATTAGCATGCTGAGGCTGAGAAGCAGCCTTTGAAACAGCCCTCATTTCTTGTTTTGTTTTTAAACCGCCGCTGAAGTTGAAAAATCAGGACATAAAGATCAGGTTAGAGCCCAGGTGGGCAGGTGGGCAAAAACACCAGCAGACATAGAACCGGTTCTATGTCTGCTGCTCTTCAGAGCTACCGGTTCTACCAAGGTGGACAGAACCGGTAGAAACCCACCCCTGCTTCAACGTCCATTGGACCCAGAGTTCAAAACAGAGAAACCATAGCCCCAGAGACACTCTCGTCAAGAAAATGCCACACATATAGGAGCTGTGACTCCGTTTCCTTACGGATTAAGGGCAACCGATCTAAACTCTTCAAGCGATGATATTTATGGAGATACTCAAGTCATCCAAAGGTGCTTTTTCAAGAGGCAACTGGACTTTCTTTGTTTTTCCCTTGAAGTTGTTTCACTTCTCATCCAGGAAGCTTCCTCGGTTCTTACGGTTCCATTCTCAACCATGCAGTCAGAACTGAGGAAGCTTCTCGGGCGAGAAGCGAAACATCTTCAAGGAAAAATGAAGAAAGCCCGGTTGCCTTTTGGGGTGGAAAAAAAGCACCTTTAGGACTTCATCAGAGATGAATATTTTATGTTGGGAAATTAAATAGCCTTGTTTCACGCTGCGTGCAGAAAAAGGGGTTTTTCTCCCGCTCCCTTAACAGAAATCCCTGACTCTGTTGCTTCTACTGTTGTTTGTTTATTTCGATTTTTTTTATAGTAGGCTGCAAGATAACTTTAATGAGCAATTGTAATTAAAACGAGTTCGCTGCGATTCTCGTGCTTCCCTCCAAGCACCGAGGAAGGGAAGAACTAAATCATGGAAAACCAATTAGTGTAATTTGAATACGCAGACCACTTGTGGGCAGGTGAAGAGCACATTTTCTCTTGGTCGATGTGAATATAAAGAAAACATGAAGAAGAAAGGCTAGCTGTTCACAGGTTTTGTGGAGCAGAGGTGGCATTTTTTAAAAGAGAGGTTTCGAAGGAGTGTAGCGGTTGCTGGAATTGGGGGTGTCTAGTTTGACGAAAAGAAGGACCCGGGGTGACACGATAGCAGTCTTTCCAATATCTCGGGGGCTGCCCTAAAGAAGAGGGAGTCAAGCTATTCTCCAAGCCCCTAGAAGACTCTAGAAAGAGTGCAGAGAAGAGAAACCAAGATGATTAGGGGACTGGAGGCTAAAACATATGATGAACCGTTGCAGGGACTGGGCCTGGCTAGTCTAGTGAAGAGAAGGACCAAGGGAGACAGGACAGCGGCCTTCCAATATTTGGAGGGGCTGCCACAGAGAGGAGGAAGGGGTCAAGCTATTTTCCAAAGCCCCTGAAGGCCAGACAAGGAATAATGGATGGAAACTGAAAACAGTCTTAGTAAATAGTTGGACAGTGTTGAGGGAATTATTTGTTTAGTAGAGTGATGGCGTTAGGGAAACAACTGTTCTTGTGTCTATTGTTCTGGTGTGCAGTTCTCTATAGTGTCGTTTTGAGGGAAGGAGTTGAAACAGTTTATGTCCGGGATGTAGATGTTTTCACAGCTCTCTTTTTGACTTGTGCAGTATGCAGGTCCTCCATGGAAGGCAGGTTGCAGAGGTGGTATTCAGCAAGTTCTGACCAGTTCTGGAGAAGAACCGGTAGTGGAAATTTTGAGTAGTTCGGAGAACCAGCAAATACCACCTCTGACTGGCCCCGCCCCCATCTATTCCCTGCCTCCTGAGTCCCAGCTGATCGGCTGGGTCTTCTTTTGTTGCCCTGCACAGGAGAACGGAGCTGGAAAGCAGGTTAGTGGGGTGGGGAGGGAAGGGGGATTTTGCAGTAACCTTCCCTTGCCATGCCCACCAAGCCATGCCACACCCACCAAGCCATGGCCACAGAACCGGTGGTTAAAAAAAAAAAATTAATTCCACCACAGGCAGGTTGGTAGCAATTGTTTTTTTTTCTGCAATCCTAATTATCCGTTGAAGTGTGTGAAGTCTGTCTTGCTGGGTTACAGAGCCAAACAAACTACTTCTTCCTAGCTGGGGCTTCTAAGCTTGATCTCTTTGGGTCAAGCTTAGTCGGCGCCTTGTCTAACGATTTGGATTTCTCGCGGCCCTCCAACTCCGCAGCTTTTATGCCTTAAAATGTCCTTTTTCCCCCCCTGCTTTCCCCCCTCCCTGGCAGATGCTCTCGTTCCTATGAAGAGTCCTCAATTCCATTTCCCTTGCAGGCAGCACTTCACGAGCTAAGAAGCCCCATCTCTCCTGCTGGGATCTAATTATCTCATTTCCCCCTGCTTAGATTTGCATCTTATTAATTGCAAGCCCTGGGCTGCGGGTTCCTAGCACCCGAGTTGCCTTACACGTCTTCTAATAAACCCCTAAGGGTTTGCACCCGACTCCGTTTGCTTTTCCAACCCCTTGCAGAGCGTCCTTGACTTACAACCATTTGAAGTTAAAACGGCTCTGAAAAAAAAAGGGACTTACAACCCTTCCTTGCACTTACGACCATCACAGTACAGGTCATCCTTGACTTACGGCCAGAATTGAGCCCAAAATTTCTGTTGCTAAGCGAGACATCTGTACAGTGAGTTTTGCCCCATTTACAACCTCATGTCAGTGTTCCAATGAAGCTCCCGATAATCATTCGGTACTCAGAAACCAAGTCCATCCAAGGAAGAATTTATTAGAGTCGTCATATTGACACATCTGGGAAAACTCTCTCAAATTCAGGTTTCCCCTTCCCCAAGAGAAATTCAAACATCCATCCCCTGCACCCATCGGTCCATCACACGGCCCAATCAAACTGGAGCCATTCCTCCAGACACTCCTCTCCAGGTGCAGGGTAACTTTTCCTTGACTTTTAAGAAAGAATGTTGTTGAGTCTAATCTTCTACCTCTCTATGAAATCTCCCTTCCCAAATTCCCGGGCACTAAATGTGGCAGCCTCGAAGCTTCCAAGTCAAATATGGCTTCCAAGGCTGACACCTTACTTGCTACAGTTGTTAAATGAATCCCTACAGTTGTTAAATAAGTCACACGGTTGTTAAGTGAATCCGGATTCCCCATTGACTTTGTGTCAGGATTCCAGCAGTTACCCCAATTAAATCGTGAGTCTCGAGCCAAACTTCAAAAACTTAAAAAGGATTTATTGGGAGTTAACATGTCCAGCACTGCCTGGGTGTAGCCGACTCTGAGACACATAATTAACTGTCATCCTTGACCCTGGTCTTCCCCCACCGCCTGGGTGTATCGTAATTCATATTCTCCAATGAGACACATCCATTAGTCAAGAGTCATCAATCACGTTCTCCAATTAGATTGGAGATTAGGCAGAAACTTCAGTCATCTAATTACTATCTTTGAAAAACCATTTATGGAATGCACTTTCGACTTCCAAGCTGCCGCATTACTCTTTCAAACCCCTTTCCCCGCCTCCCTTTCTGTTGCCAACTCTAAAAAGACCATAGAAATATTTTATGAGTTGACACTTTGTTTGTCGGAAGGGTGCAAAAATCGATCACATGACCCCAGGTTACTGCAACCGTCATAAATATGAGTCAATTGCTAAATGTCTGAATTTTGATCATGTGACTACAGGGGATGCTGCAATAGTCATAAGTGTGAACAACGGTCATAAGTCACTTTTTCTGGAGCTGTTGTAACTTCAAAAGATCACTAAATGAACAGTTCTAAGTCAAGGACTACCTCTATTCCCACGATCATGTGATCAAAGTTTTGGTGCTTGGCTAGAAGATGTTATTTAATTTAAATTCCAGGGTACCTTATGTTGTTGCTTTTTCGGTTTAACCCGGTCGACCAAAACTTTCTCTTCTTATCTTCCTCCTGCACATTCTTTTCCGGTTCAGTTCTTCTTTGAGGTGGCCATTTCTGACCACTGCTGCAACTGCCTTTGGGAAAGGGAGTAATGGCCAACGGGGGAAGAGAGATGCGGCTCTCCTCAACCCTGCTGGCAGTCTCCCCCTTCTTCACCCACTCTACAGGGTGGCTTAACCCCGAAACCAGCCAGCTCGGGGTGCTCTGGTGGCGAGCACAGATCGAAATCGCGCACAATTGCAGATTTTGGTCTGTCGCCGAAGAGACTCAAACTGGAAGGCCACAGCAGCTGCTTTCTATCGCTATGATAGAATTGGAGTTTTAAGCTGTGCAGATGCAGATAGATAAACTCAACAAGACGTCCGTAACAAAGTACAGTTATTGGTTCACCAGGTATCCTCATAACTCACATTTGTGATGTTCTTCTTTAATGACCACTCCTCTGGATATCTGCCTTGTAGTAAAAGATGGTTATCTCCTAACCCATCTGGTAGAGATAGAAAGCAGCTGCCATGAATTAGAGAGTTCAGGCAAAAGTGAGGAAAACTCCCCCAACCCATCGAGGGTCAGATTAGTGACCAATCAGGATTACAGATGTGGCCACGTGACATGAACTACATTTGCCAGGATACCTTTAACTACATTTACCATGATGCATTCCCTTAAGGGGACAGCTCATAATTCCTAAGTAACTATCCAATTCCCATAGACTGGCTGGGACAGCACACCTCTTGAGAAGCCGTGATACCTCAGAAGGCCTATGCAAACGCATGGAAGGAGCTGGTCAAGATCTGTGACACCCCCAAAAGCAAGTTGCCCCTCAAGAGCCTCTTCCTAATGCAGAAGGAGTTAGAGAAGCATCTTGCACGGTGGAGAGACAGTGAAAGTAAGCTCAAGTACACACAGTCGAACCTGGAAGACCCAGAGCTCCAGGAACACATTCAATGCTTCAAGGAGGCGAACAAAGAACATCTGGAAAGAGAAAAACTCCCTCCAGGACGCGCTCCTCGATGCGCTACCGGAGGAGCAAACACCAAGGGAGAAGACCACATCTGACAGAGGTCTTCAATTCCAAGCAGCTTCTTCCCACCACTCAAAGCAAGCCTCCTCCCTCGATCCCAAATCAGCTAGATCTCAGGCAGGTTCTAGTATCTCGCACCAATTCTCTGCTGCCAGCTCTCACCATCCTTCCAGAACATCCTCCCGTCCAACAGAGGAAGACCCAGGCCCACCCCCTCTTCATTCTAGGGCATGCAGGGAGGAACAGAGAAGAGAGCAACATGGGCTGTGTGGCTTATGGGGAAGGGCCCTGATTTCCTTCATTAGCTACACCTGGGAAGACAGTTGATAAGAAAGGCAGGCTGCATGCGGCAGGCTGCTGAGAGCAAACCTGAGTTTATCTTGTGTTGACTTTGGTTATCTGCGTTCCTGGCATCTTCCCAATCATGTTGAGTTACTGCCGTTCCTTCACCTCTGGAATTCCTTCTCTTGCCCTGCCAGACTAATTATCTCATCTTACCTTGATTTGACTTGTAGTTACAGTTTGTTTTAACCACGTTTTGGGCTTGATTCTCTGCAGCCAAAGGCTGTTCCTGGGAGAGTTTTTCTCCAGCCCAGAAGATAACCAGGACCTTGGAAGCAAAGTTGGAGCTAATAAAGGGACTCCTTCTGATTATCTGACTGTGTTGCCTTTGTGCCACGTCCCTTTGGGTCATCACAGGTCATCTCTGATGGTATCTGGCCACCTTATCTTCTACTAGCCTCCTCTTCAGTTGGCTGAGCATCAGGTCTTCTCCAAGGTCTTGTCTTGGCATCATATGAGCATTCTGGTTTGGCTTCGTCTACAATCAAATCTTTTGTTCTTGTGATCCAAGGAGAAGGACTGAGGGTAATATGATAGCAACCTTCCAGTTTCGAGAGGTGTTAGGTGTCCATTTTAAGTCATGTGATATAATAGAACGTAGAAATTTGAAGGTCTCTATTGTTGATATTGTTGATACTGGATGATCCAAAAAGCTGAACAATGGAGGCTCTGAATTTTGGGACTGGAGAAGATTCTTGAGGACTTGAAGAACATAGAATCATAGAGTTGGAAGGAACCTTAGACCCAAAGGTTGTTGCAAAGGTGCTTTTTTGAGAGGCAACTGGACTTGTTTTGTTTTTCCTTGAAGACATCTCGCTTGTCATCCAAGAAGCTTCTTGGATAAATGTCTTCAAGGAAAAACAAAGGAAATCCAGTCGCCTCTGGAAAAAAAAACCTTTGGGTCTAAGGTTCCTTCCAACTCTATGATTCTATGTTCTTCAAGTCCTCAAGAATCTTCTCCAGTCCCAAAATTGAGAGCCTCCATTTTTCAGCTTTTCGGATCATCCAGTTTTCTCTGCCAGATCTGACAAGTCAAAAAAATACCACAATATACACCTGGATTGATTTATTTGGCCAACTTCCTATGTTCCTCTTGATGTTCATACTTGTACTTGTTATCTTGTATATGTTTGACAAACAAACAAACAAATAAAAATAAACTTTTATGCTGCCTGTGTTAAACATCTTCAAAGCTTAATTAAAGTAGTTACCAAATGCTAATTTTTAACCTGAATGGGAGAGGGATGATTTTAAAAGACACCACGGCAGAGAAATCCAGTTAACTCTGTTTAATTAAATCTACATGTTAATGGCATCAAATCAGAGTTGGGTTTTGCCCTAGGTCCACAGACTGCATTTTGGAGCGTGTTTTCACAGCATGCAATGGAAACACCAGTGGGAAAAAGTCACAGACTCCTTGGCCTAAAACAAACCTCAGAGTTATGTGGGTTAGGCAAACCGCCAGCCATCCTGGGCAGCCGCTCTCTGAGCCCTGGCCAATTTCTCATGCACAGAAGAGCAGTTGTTTTGTTTAATTTTCTTAATTGATCTTTCTGCTGCTGGATGCTATTTAAATCTAAGTGAGTGGTGCTCAGAGCGGAGAGGACTTAACCTCATAGTAATTCTTGCCTGTGTGAAGTGGACGTTTTCTCTCTGTATTTTATGATTAGGGGGGAAAAAAGAAATACAGACATGCTGCCTGTCAATCAAACCCCCTTTTCAAATTTTCCTGAAGGGCATTGGATCATCCAGAAGATGGTACACACACTCCTCGACTCATGACCACATCGGAGCCCCAAGTTTTTGTTGCTAAAGTGAAATGTTTGTTAAGTAAGTTTTGTCCCATTTTACGACTTTTTTTGCCACGGTTGTTAAGTGAATCGCTGCAGTTGTTAAGTTAGTAACGTGTATTTTTTTCACTTGGAAGCTTTGAGGCTGCCACATTCAGTGCCTGGGAATTTGGGAGGGGGGATTTCATAGTGAAACAACAACATTCTTTCTCAGAGAGTGAAGGACAAGTTTCCCTGCACCTGGAGGGGATGGACTAGAGCAGTGGTGGCTAACCTTTTTGGGCTCCTGTGCCAAAAATTGCATTTGCACACTTGCATGCCAACACCCAGAAGGCAATGTGCATGCCCCCCCACGCCCCCTACACATGTGCGCGCACTTCCCCCCCACGCCGCCCCCTTACCTGCACTGCACCTTCCAGCTGATTTTTGGCCTGTTTAAGGCCTTTTTTGGACTGCCAGAGGCTTGAGGGAAGCCTCTGCAGGCTTTGCAGGCCGAAAAATGGGCCCATTTTATCACTTCTGATATTTCTGGAAATACAGGAAGTGACTTAATGGGCCTATTTTTTGGCCTGCAAAGCCTGCAGAGGCTTCCCTCAAGCCTCTGGCAGGCCAAAAAAGGCCCCCAAATCAGCTGGGAGGTGCATGCATGCGCAGTGAGGTAAGTTTGCCTGGGGCTCGCATGCCCGCACAAATGGCTCTGCGTGCCACCTGTGGCACACATGCCATAGGTTCACCATCATGGGACTAGAGGGAGGTCTCCAGTTGGGAGAAAGATTTGATTCGACCATGTGATGGACTGGTGGGTACAGGGGATGGATCTTTGATTTTACTTTTGGGTAGAGAAAACCCGGAACTCTCAGTTACGACAACTCCAACCAATTCTTATTTGAATGGACTTTGTCTCTGAGTGCTGAATTGGGATGGAGAGTTTGGTTGGAACTCTGACAACATGGTTGTTAAGTGAGTCTGCCTTCTCCATTGACTTTAATTGTTAGAAGGTCACAAAAGGGGATCACGTGACCCCAGGACATGGCGACCGTCATAAACATGAGTTCGGCTGTCAAGCATCTGAATTTTGATCATGTGACCATGGGGAAGCTGCAAGGGTTGTAAGTGTGAAAAACGGTCATAAGTCACCTTTTTCAGGTGTGTTGTAACCTTGTACAGTCACTAAATGAATTATTGTAAGTTGAGGACCACCTGTATATGATGATGCCAACAAAATGCTAAAGGTGAATGATAATCTGAGGTGGGGGAGGAAACCAGAAGACCATTTTGAAAGAAACTCAGGGAGTTTTTTGAAAATGGATCAAACCAATTAAAATGACAGCTATCTCTTTTTTTACATGCATTTTATTGTGACTGAGATAACGAGGCGCTTTGCTTGTACAGTTGGTCCTAGATCAGTGATGGCAAAGCTTTTTGTTGGGGTGTGCTGAAAGCGCGTGCATGCCGGGACCCACAATACAATACCCCCCTGCGCATGCATATACAACCCCCACCTCCTTTCTTGCATTGCGTGTGCGTGTGCCTCCCAACTGATTTTCGGCCCGTTTGAGGCCTTTTTTGCCCTCCCCCGAGGCTTGAGGGAAGCTTCTGCAGCCTCGGGAGGCCGAAAAATGGGCCTTCCAGAAATACCGGAAGTGCCCGTTTTCAGCCTCTGGAGGGCCTCTGGAGCCAAGGGGAGGCCATTTTCGCCCTCCCAGGGGCTTGAGGGAATCCTCTGGAGCCTTGGGAGGCTGAAAATGGGCCCATTTTGGTATTTCCGGAAGGCCCATTTTTTAGCCTCCTGAGGCTGCAGAGGCTTCCTTTGAGACTCTAGGAGGAAGAAAACAGCCTCAGATGGGCCGAAAATCAGCTGGGAACATGCACAGTGTAGGTAAGTTTGGCTGGGCTCGCGTGCCTGCACATATGGCTCTGCGTGCCACTTGTGACACGTGTGCCATAGATTCGCCTTCACGGTCCTAGACTTATAACAGTTCATTTACTGACTACAACAGTATTGAAAAAAGTTACATTCCCTTTTTCACACTTACAACCATTATAACACCTCCATAGTCAAGTGACTGAAATTCAGACACTTGGCAATTGACTCACATTTATGACAGTCGTAGTGTCCTCGAGGGGTCATGTGATGCCCTTTTGCGACCTTCTGACAAGCAAAGCCCCCGAGGAAGCCAGATTCACTTAACAACCATGTTATTAACTTAAGAACTGCAGTGATTTGCTTAACCGTGGTGTCAAGAAAAGTCATTAAATGGGGCAAAACTTACTTTAAAAATGTCTCAGAGCAATGGAAATATTGCGCTCAATTGTGGTAAGTCAAGGACTATCTATATCTAAATTTTCCCCCTTTTTATGAGATTTGATGTCTTACGCTAACTGCATATGTAATGCCGTTTTTCTTCTTCTTTTCTGATTTGTTATTTTACAGGCAAAAGGGAAAAAGGAGGAAGCGAGAAAGGAACGCCTCCTTTTCCGTATCACAATATTTAGTTTAATCAAAATGATTTCTGCGGACGAATTCGTGTCAAATTATGTGATTTGACAGCCAGTCTATTAACAGGAAACAAACAGGAAATTAATAATAACCACAGCAGTAATAAGATGGATAAGAAGGCCAAACTCAGTTGAAACAACTGGCTGACGGTGCCACCAACCATAATAAGGTATTCTGTAAAGTTTCTGTAAACTTTTGAGTTTCTGTAAACTTTAAATTTTTTAAGTTTCTGTAAATAGAGTGACAAAATCAAGATCACGTGAAATGTTAATTCCACTTCATAAGGCCTTGGTAAGGGCACATTTGGAATTAATGAATACAGTTTTGGTCACCACGTTGTAAAAAAGATGTTGAGACCAGTGGTGGGATTCAAATTTTCTTACTACCGGTTCTGTGGCCGTGGCTTGGTGGGCGTGGAATGGCTTGATGGGTGTGGCTTGGTGGGCGTGGCAGGGGAAGGATACTGCAAAATCCCCCTTCCCTCCCTCCCCCACTAGCCTGCTTTCCAGCTCTGTTCTCCTGTGTAGGGCAACAAAAGGAGACCCAGCTGATCAGCTGGGACTCAATGGGAGGCAGAGAAGAGATGGGATTGGCAGGGCCAGTCAGAGTTGGGATTTGCTGGTTCTCTGAACTACTCAAAATTTCCGCTACCTGTTCTCCAGAACTGGTCAGAACCTGCCGAATACCACCTCTACACTTAGACTTACATGCCGCTTTATAGTGCTTTACAGCCCTCTCTAAGCGGTTTACAGAGTCAGCCTATTGGCCCCCAACAATCTGGGTCCTCATTTTACCCTCCTTGGAAGGATGGAAGGCTGAGTCCACCTTGAGCCTGGTGGGATTTGAACTGCCAAATTGTCGGCAGCTGGCTGCAGAAGTAGCTTTCAGTACTGCACTCTAACCACTGCACTGCAGAGAGTAATAAGTGACTAAAGTTGTATGCTGCCTGGTTTTCAAGGAATCTATATCCCTGTGTCCATATCTAAAGAGTTCTGTTACTAAATCTGCAGGCCATCCATATTTGTCGTGAATTGGGTGGCCTTTTAAATTGGCCTTATAAATAAAGTGGTGCTGTTTATAAGGCCAATTGAAAAGTATCCCATCTTTTCTATGTCTGTGCGAAGGGGTGTGCAAAAAAGAGGTAGAGCTTACATTCGGCTGGTGGATTTATTTTTATTTTATTTTTTCATTTGATTCCTCCTCTTCTTCCTCCTCCTCCCAAACCTTCCCTGGGTTACAAGATACATCCAGAGAGTGTAATAGCCCTCAAAAGGTCCATTCCTCTCCTTTGAATGCCAATCCCTAAAGAAGCCCTCACTCTCTGAAAATTGCTGCAAAGGAAGTTTTGCTGAGCATTGTTTAATGTTTATGTTCTCTAATTTTATGCAGAATAACAGTATAGAGCAGGGGTGTCCAACCTTGGCAACTTTAAGACTTGTGGACTTCAACTCCCAGAATTCCTCAGCCAGCTTTGCTTTGCTGAGGAATTCTGGGAGTTGAAGTCCACAAGTCTTAAAGTTGCCAAGGTTGGACACCCCTAGTATAGAGTATAACAGAATAACAGAATTTTGCCTACTGTAGAAAGTTACCACCCACCCCTCTCCTAGAAGAATGAAATTTTGGGGGAAATATTTAAAAAGCCAGAATATTATATTTCCCTAAAAGAGAATAATGTTTTTAAAAACAGAAAGCAGCCCGCAAGTCTTTCTTAATAGCCCCAGCAGGACTGGGTCATCCTAAGTACAAGATAAAAGACCTTCAGCTCCAGGCTGATGGGATTAAGACATGGCCCTTCGGGACATAATAGGATTATCTAGCGGCAGAGCTAACTACATTGCACAATCTCTTAAGGACATCGCATCACTCAGCAAACTTCAACCAAATCTGACTCAGACAAACATGACTCCACATGGCACCATGGGAGTCTGACAACAGCCAATAGAATACATGTTCTTGCACAGGAACAGGAAGCTCAAGTTCAAAGCCCAAGAGAAGGCATAAAAGCCACCCACTCTCAACTCCATGTGGTCAGCTGCCCAGAACTACTCATGTGCTTCCGCTTCACCATTAAACCATCTTTCCAATCAGCCTCCATGTTTCCAGTGTCTTTCTCCCGGCTTGGAACAGAACCGGATGGATATTTCTTCCAAGACTACTACAATATCTCAAGAGCTATAAATGAAATGAGTTTCTAATTGATAACCAACAATTCTTAAACCTTTTAATTGTGAGGTTATCTGTCTAAAAAACAAAGGATCCCTTCCTCCCTTAATTAAATATTTGTAGAAATGGAACAAACCAATAATGGGAAGAACTATTAAAGCCTTAAAATAATTGGCAAATCTCTTTCCCCCGCTCTATCTTTCAAATATTTTCGTGATTTGAAAAAAAAATTCCTCTTCGTCTGTTGCATCATTTTAATCATTCAGAAAGTATCATACAAAGCACAGGTAATTCATATGCAAGAAGTTGACTGCAGAGCAATTAGTCCTTCATTAATATGCAAATTTGGTCCAATGCAAATCCGTTGATGTGCAGGGTTGAAATAGGCAAGGCAGCCTTACACTGCACGAAAAGCCAGATGCTTTTATTAACTTTGAAATGGAGGGATTTGGTTAATGATATTGTTGACAAGAAAAATGTGAATAAATTTGATGGCTGCCATCTTTCATATTAGCAAAGGGCTGCAGGGAGAAACGAAAAAAGACAAGCAAAATGCTGATTTCATTTGATAATTCTCCTACCCCTGAACTAAGAATGAGTGTCAGATCTGAAGTAATAACGTTAGATGTCTTAATATAGCCATTCCGAGCCCTGAATTCATTTTCCAGGGTTATAATCATTTTTCTTAGGCAGCTCTTTCGATTGGGAAGAAAAAGCGCAGACATGCAAACACATATTGCACCTGGGCATTAAGATTGGAAAGTCAGGACATTTGCATTTGGAGGTAAAATACAGGGCTCGGGAACTTTTAGATCCAGGTTATCAATCCACTTTTTCAGGTAGGATGTAACTTTGGTAAGTAGTTGGTTGGAAGTCAAGGACTGCATGTATTTCAGCAAAATTCTCCCTGGTGGACTGTGGTATATCTACTTGTTGTTGTATCTCTGTCTGTCTGTCTGCCTATCATCTATCATCAAATCATCTATCTACCTCATTATCATCAAATCATCTATCATCTATCATCCAATCATCTATCTACCTACCTTCCTACCTACCTATCATTTATCTATTATCAAATCATCTATCATCTATCATCTATCATCAAATCATCTATCTACTGTCTGTCTGCCTGTCTGTCTGTCTTTCTGCCTGCCTGCCTGCCTATCTATCTGTCTGTCTATCTATCTATCTATCTATCTATCTATCTATCTATCTATCTATCTATCTATCTATCTATCTATCTATCGTGTTTCTCACAAAATAAGGCCGGGCCTTATTTTTTTTTGAGTCCCGAAAAAACGGCTAGGCCGTCTTTTCAGGGGTGACTTAATTCCTGCCCCTTGCATCCTCGGGTGGGCAGGCAGCGATGGCTTGGATGTTGACTTCGGCGTTGGTGGGGCATTTCGTATCGGGAGACCTTCTGCCACCATTGCTTTCCCTTCTCCCCATGCTGCCGCAAAGTTTAGAGTAATGCCGCGGCGTTTGGAACAGCCACACGCGGCCAGCCAGGGCTCCTCCTTGCAACCAGAGCCTGGCGGAGACACTCGGCTTCAGGCACTCCTGTCGCCACCTTCCCTTTGCCTTGAAAGGCAAAGCCAATTCCTTTAAAAACGATGCCCTACTACCAGTACAACAAAGCCTCCCCTGCCTGAGAGGATGGCCCAACCCCACGTGGGGAGGTGAACCTCCCTGGGGCCACAGCACAGGATCAGCCCACCCTGGGAGAAGTGCCCAGCCGCCATCCCTGCCTGGCTCCGGGCAGACCGTGAAGAACTTCGCCTGTAGTGCCCAGCGCAGCTGACAGGTGGGCCCTCCTGCCCGGCAGCAGAGCTCTTGCCAAGGCAGCCTGCGGCTCCCTGCTGGGCCCTCTGCTCATCCCGCCAGGGCTGCGCCAGAGCTGGGTGGGCGGGTCAGAGCCGGGAAAGCGAGTGTGGGTGTGTGGCCGCCTGCCAAGCGAAAGAGCCGGGCTGACCCGAACTTGGCTTCCTTCCCAAGTCTCTCCAGCTCGAACCTGAAGGGGCCACTGGGAGAGGCTGCCTGAGGCAGTGATAGCACCCACCTGTCTGCGGACAGGGAGGTGAGGCGATGGCAGTGCTGCTTCCCTGGCTGGCAGGTCCGGCAGAGAGAGCCCGAAGTTGCCCGCCCTTTCCACCCCTCACCCAGTCTGTCCCCATCCCCAAGCATCTCCAAATGCGCCGACAGCTCCAAACACTGCAGCGGCATGGGCATCGAGCAGAGGCGCTCACTCGGTGGGGGTCAGCTCGGAGGAGGACGTGGCACAGGCTGTCACCTCGCCTCCCTGTCCGCGGATGGATGGGCGCTATCACTGCCTTGGGCGGCCTCTCCCGGTGGCCCCTTTGGGTTTGGGCTGGAGGGACTTGGGAAGGAAGCCAAGCTCAGGCGGGCACGCACCTGTGGCTCGCTTTCCCAGCTCTGCACAGCCCACCCAGCTCTGGTGCGGCCCTGGCAGGATGAGCGGAGGGCCCGGTGGGGAGGTGCTCACTGCCTTGGCGAGAGCTCCACCACCGGGCAGGAGGGCCCACCTGTCAGCTGCAGTGGGCGCCCCAGGCGAAGCTCTTCACGCTCTGCCCGGCGCCAGGCAGGGATGGCTACTGGGGGCTTCTCCTAGGGTGGGCTGATCCTGCACTGCGGCCCCGGGAGATTCACCTCCCCACGTGGGTTTGGGCTACCCTCTCGGGCAGGGGAGGCTTTGTTGTACTGGTAGTAGGGCATCGTTTTTAAAAGAATTAGCTTTGCCTTCAAAGGCGAAGGGAAGTCGGCGACAGGAGCGCCTGAAGCTGAGTGTCTCTGCCGGGCTCTGGTTGCAGGGAGGAGCCCTGGCTGGGTGCGCATGGCTGTGCCAAATGCCGGCAGTATGGGGAGAAGGGAAAGCAATGGCGGAAGGTCTCCCGATACGAAGTGCCCCACCAACGCCGAAATCAATGCAGGCAGCACCATATCCGGCTATGCAACAAAAGTACTTCCTAACAGCAAGCCCCCCCTGCCATTCCCCCCCCATTTCACATGTTTAATATAGGCCTTAATTTGGGGGGAGGGGTTTAATTTGATTTTAGGCCTATAAAACATGCTGGGACTTCCTATTGGGGGAGGCCATATTGTTGGAGAAACACGGTATCTGTCTAATCATTATTTATTTAAAACAAGATAACCCAACACTTGTATCTATGTTCTGTCTTTCATTATTTCTCTATCTCTTTACGGACCTTCCCAGCTTCCCTCTGCCTGGATCACTTACGTGTCACCTTCCACGCTGTTCTTCCCTCCGCAGATTTGGTGGGCAATTGCAGGGGGACATCTGTGCCCAATTTCTGATTGCAGCATCCTTTAGCATCCTTTTGGCAGGAGCCTCCTTCATTCCAGCCACCAGGCAGATTGAGGACTTCTGAATCCAATTCTTGGACTGAACACAATGTCCTTTTCCTTGGCAAAAGTCCAGATTGGAGAGACGTCTCTGACGCGGGATGGACTGTGCCATTATTTGCAAAGCTGCTGAGATCAAAATCACTTCTGGAGAAGTTCGTAGATTATCGGTCACCTTTTCCAGTGCTGTCGTGGCTTCAAACAGTCACTAAGCAAACTAAGTTGAAGACTGCAGGACAATCAGAAATAGTTAGCCTCTAAATCCGGCGGGCTTAGCTAGCAAAGTTACTTGTGTAATAGTTAAAGTACCTGGTGCAAGAAATAAGTAGCTCACAGGTGCGTAATTACAGACAAAGCTGTTTATATGAAAAAAAAACATGAAGAGTTTTTTTTCTAAAGGGTTGAAAATATTTCCATCAATATATTTCCATCAGTATAAATGCCAGTTTGGTGTAGTGATGAAGGTGGTGGCCTGTAAAGCCCACTGGGTGATTTTTAGCCAATCAAGAGGAGATGGTGAGTGCTAGTCCTGCCTTAAGTATGAAAGCCACTGGGTAATTTTGGGTTACGCTGGGTGAGTTAGGAGTGGTGCAGTGGCCTAGAGGTGGAGCTCTTGCCTCACAATCAGAAGTTCAATCCTAGGTAGAGGCAGGTATTTCTCTTTCTGGGCACAATGAGCGTATATCTGCTGAACAAAACTCCGCACTGGCGACAGGAAGGGCATCCATCCATTAAAAAACCCTGCTAGCTTCATTCAGTTGCTTAGACTTCACCCCACAAGGATTATGGGGTTGTTAAAAGATGATGATTGGGTTGGGGTTGGGGGTTAAGGTTAAGATTAGGGAAACATTTAGGCTTAGGGTAAGGGCCAGGGGTGGGATTCCACCAGTTCGCACCTATTCGCTAGAACCGGTTGTTAACATTCTAAGCAGTTTGGAGAACCGGTTGTTAGAAGAAATTACCGGCCTAATCCTGTAAGGAAGGCAGGAAGGAAACATTCTGGGGTTGCTCACAGAAACTGCCTCTCTGTTAACCCTTGTTACATTCTTGGCAGGACTAGACTTCCTGTCTCAGGAATGTCTCTGGAGGTTTTTTCCCCTCCTTTGCTGGTACTTTGCTTGTGTGGAGTGACCATTCAAAGTTACAATGGCACTGAAAAAAGTGACATGACCATTTTTCACACTTACGACTGTTGCAGCATCCCCACAGTCATGAGAGGCCAAGTGAGGAGATGATTGCCTCGATGTGAGTGATATTGAGTTGGCCTCACCCAGCCAATAATATGACCATCAAGCCATGCCCACACCTAAGCCTTGCCCACAGAACCAGTTGTTAAAAATTTTGAATCCCACCCCTGGTAAGGGCCAGGATCAGGGTTAGGGTTAGGGCTAGGGTTAGGGTTAGGGTTAGGGCCAAGGCTAGGGCCAGGGTTATGGTTAGGGAAAGGGTTAGGGTGAGGTTTAGGGAAGGGGTTAGGGTTAGGGAAAGGGTTAGGTATAGGGAAAGGTTTAGAGTTAGGGAAAGGGTTAGGGTTAGACTTAGGGTACGAGTTAGGGTTAGGGTTAAGGTTAAGGTTAAGGTTAAGGTTAAGTTAGGGAAAGTGTTAGGGTTAGGGTTAAGGATATGGAAAGGGTTGGGATTAAGTTTAGGGGTAAGGTTAAAGTTAACGTTAAAGAGATCTCAGTACAAATTTACCATCTTTGTACCCTCTTTGAAGGCTGAAATATTGCTTGATTTTGAGCAAGAATTCCTCAAATTTCATTAGATGTTGATTAGGTCACTTGACGTCTTGCCATTTGCCACTCAGGATAATTGCCATTTGAACGACCGATTCTCCAAAGCTCCTGAAGGCAGGAAAAGAAGCAAGGGATAGAAGCAGAGAATCCACCTAGAAAATTCCTGACTGTTAGAACAATTAGCCAGTGGAACGACTTGCCTCCAGAAGTTGTGGATGCTCCAACATTGGAAGTTTTAAAGAAGAGTCTGGATAGCCCTTCGTCTGAAATATTATAGGGTCTCCTGCTTGAGCAGGGGGTTGGACTAGATGACCTCCAAAATCCCTTCCAACTCTGTTATTTTGTTAAATCTTACAAAATCTGACTTATAAGGACTATAAAAGGACTTCGTTGATCTCCATCAAACTCCGGCTGTTGTTTTTTTTAAATTTAACTTTGGAGTGGGTTTTTTTTTTGTTTTTTTTTTAACAAATGCTCTATAAGGAAATTTGGCTTCTGCTAACGTACTCTTCTTGATTCCCCACCCTGTCATCGTGCCAGCAAAATTTTGCCTCTTTCAATCCTGTTGAGCACAGTTTGTACATATTAGCAGAATCGATGCGGTATGGGGGCCCACACAGAGGTCAGACGTTGCGTACCTCTGGTTTGGCCACAGACTTGTGTTCCTGCCTGTTTCACTTTTCGGTTGTAATCTCGTCCCATGATATTATGCATCCACTTTTCTTCCTGTCCTGGCACAGATTTCTGCCGTGAATTGGCACAGGAAAATAGTTCCCTTTTGTCCTTCCCTTCGTCTGCTAGAAACCCTCCAAAATCCCTTCCAACTCTGTTATTCTGTGTGATGTAATCTCAGCGTTGGCCTTGGCCAGATCCTATAGGCCAGTTTCTGGAATGGTCATTTGCCTCAATCGATCAATCCAAAGGGACCTTAGAGGTCTTCTAGTCCAACCTCCTCCTTAGGCAGGAAACCTCATAACATTTCAGAGAAACGGTTGTCCAATCTCTTCTTAAAAACCTCCAGTGTTGGAGCTTTCACAACTTCTGGAGGCAAGTTGTTCCACTGATCAATTGTGCTCCTTGTCAGGAAGTTCCTCCATAGTTCTATGTTGCTTCTCTCTTTGATTAGTGTCCATCCATTGCTTCTTGTCCTGCCTTCAGGGGCTTTGGAGAATAGCTTGACTGCCTCTTCTTTGGGGCAGCCCCTGAGATATTGGGAGACTGCTAATCATGTCACTCCTGGTCCTTCTCTTCACTAGACTACACATACCCAATTCCTGCAACCATTCTTCATGTGTTTTAGTCTCCAGTCCCCTAATCATCTTTATTGCTCTTCTTTGCACACATTCTAAGGACTAGCTTAGGGGAATGGAGGGAAGTGAAATTGATGACATATTTGCAAATCATTGATAGGTTTTCCTCTAAAAACTAGGTATGGCTTATGCCCTACTTGGAGGGAATAGCAATAGGAGTAGAAGCGAAATGCTTGGGGGGAGGATTTGCAGTCATTTGCCAACCCCTCAACAATTTGTCAACCACCTAGAGTCACATTAGTGTGATGGGCTTTATAGAACTTTGGTAAAATAAATTAATTTTTTAAAAAAGCACCTGAAGGCAGGACAAGAAGCAACGGAAGGAAACTAAACAGAGAGAGTAGCAACCTAGAACGAATTTCCTGAGAGTGAGAACAATTAACCAGCGGAACAACTTTCATCCAGAAGTTGTAAATGCTCCAGGTTTTTAAGAAGAGAATGGACATCCGTATGTCTGAAGTAGGTAGGGCCTCCTGCATGAGCAGGGGGTTGGACTAGACGATCTCCAAGGTCCCTTTCAATTCTGTTATTCTGTTGTCATTTCAGCAACAGAGCATCCAAGGAAGCTGAAGGGGGAATTCTTCTTGAAGAGTCTCAATTATCTATGGATTAAAGAAGATCACAGCGGACAAAGTGGAAATAAATCAATGGGGACACACACACACACACATGCACGCACTGCTATTATTGGACTCAAGTGAGCTTTGGATTAGAGAAAAACTTGCACTTTAGTACCTAAAAAATTGATTTCCCCCCTCCTCCTCTAGATAGATGGTTCTCCAGGGGACCTTTAAGAAAGGTGAAAATTAGCGGGGTTTGGTACTTTGTCAGAAAGTTTATGCTTAGCCTGGAAGTCTTAGGCGAGTCGGACTCCCCAGCTCCCATAATCCCCCAACTCTTACAACTGGGCACAATGGGCTTTGTAGTCTGAGCCTACGGGAGAAAGGATCTGACTGGGAAAAACTGGTTTGTTTTTCCCATTCCGTGCGCAGAGTACAGATAGTTCTCACCTTACAACAATTCATTTAATGACCATCCCAAGCGACAGTGGCACTGAAAAAAAAAAAGGGACTTGCGACCGTTTTTCAGCGTTACGACCTTTGCCGCATTCCCCATGATCATGGGATCAAAATTCAGACCCTTGGCCAAGGGACTCACACTTACAACCGCTGCTGTGTGTCCCAAAGTCATGCGATCCCCTTTTTTGAGAACGGGGAATCAGGTTCACTTAACAACTGGTTGGCTTAACTTGTCAGCAGCAGGGACTCATTTAGCAACCGAGGTACGAAAGGTTGTAAAATGGGGCAAAATTCACTGAACAAGTGTCTCACTTAACAACAGAAATATTGGGCCTGCGATGGTTTTTTTTTTTTTTCATTTTTCTCTTTCTTTGAATTTAGCCATATATGGGGAGTCCCTGACTTACCGCTACCCATGAGATCAGACTGTCCATTGCTAGACTAGATGGTCGTTAAGTGAATTGGGTCAGATTTTATGTTGTAAGTAAATGTGAAAACCGGTCATCAGTCATTTTCTTCAGTGCCATGGTAACATTGAACACTGAACGCTAAATAAATGAACGGTTGCAAATCAAGGACTATTGTACTTACCCATTCTTATTGGATTGCATGGAACGTGCTGTCAGGTAAGTCTTCCTAACTTAAAAAAAGCAGACAAGGCTTCCAGTAGTCAACTTAGAACAACAGAGTTGTAAATGACCTTGTTGGTCATCTAGTCCAGGGGTCTTTTGGACCTCAGGGACCACCAAACTCATAATTTTATTTATTTATGTATTTTTTAATAAATAAATAAATTTTATTAATTTTACAATTAAAACAAACCAACAACACGTACACCAATGAAAGAAAAGGAAAAAGAAAGAAAGAAAAGAAAATAGAAAGAAAAGATAGAAAGCAATTAAAAACATTCTCATCTTCAACAGTTTGTAAGATCTCTTTTTTTCCCCCCCATAAGCCTATAGCAGTGATATACAGATATATGTAAAGATTAGGTGTGTGTATAGGGCATAATTCAAACTCATAATTTTAAACCCCTTGGACCACTATTATGAATTTTGACTGACGGTTGCTTGCTGACGTTGGTGGAAAGAGAGAGAGAGAGAGAGAGAGCTGATCTAACCTTGGAGGGCTGGCAGTGATGTTATCTCTCTCTCTCTCTCTCTTTCTCTTACACACACACACACACACACACACACACACAGAGGTCCCTCACACACCCCCACCCCCTCCAAGGCAGCCACATTCCTTCACTAACCTACTTTTCAGTTGGGTTCTCGGGAGGCGGCGGGGGGAGACGGTATCCTGCGATCACAAATAAAGAACAATTGGTAGGGAAACAGAACGGGGGATTTTCCTGCAGACTTTTGGGGGGATTTTACCAGGGACCACCCAAATTTTCTCACGGACCATCGGTGGGCCGGTTGGTGACCACTGATCTAGGCCAACCCTCCACTCGAGCAGGAGAACTTGATAGGAGATAGAAGACATTTCTGACAAGTGGCTGTCCAGTCTCTTCCTGAAAGTTTCCAGTGATGTTTCCCACGACTTCTGAAGTTTCCCACGACTTCTGAAGGCAACGTCCATTGGTTGACTGTCCTCACTTTCAGAAACTTTATCCTTATTTCAACTCCTTGACCAGTTTCCATCCATTGTCTGGGCCTTTGGGTGCTTTGGGAAATAGCTTGACCCCTTCCTCTCTGGGGCAGCCCCACAAATATTGGAAGACTGATATCCTGTCTCCCTTGGTCCTTCTCTTCACTATAGATCCATGCCCAGTTCCTGCAACCGTTCATCGTATGTTTTAGCCTCCAGTCCGCTAAGCAAACCTGGTTGTTCTTCTCTGCACTCTTTCTAGAGTCTCAACATCTTTTCAATAGCGTGGTGACCAAAAGTAGATGCAGTATTCTAGGTGTGCCCTTAATAAGGCTTTAGTTTAGTTTAGTTTTCAGTTTACTTTATTGTCATTGCACCTTGTACAATGAAATCAAACACCATCTTCAGTGCACATCGTGACCATGAAAATAAACACAAACACACATCCTTCACACTCCACACATTGAACTGAAAAAACCCGACACTGCACCAACACTGCACTATACAGTAGAATTCAAAAGAGCTACTGCCCGGGGATAGAAGCTGTTTTTCAGTATCCTGTACTGTCTGCCAGATGGTAACAGTTCAAATAAAAAGGGTGCCCAGGATGAGATGGATCTTTTGAACTTTCTTAAGGCAGCGGGAGCTATAAAGCTCTTCCAAAGAGGGGAGAGGGCAACCCATGATCCTCTGGGCAATGACTTTAACCCTCTGGAGTGCTTTCCTATCTGCCACTATGCAACTGGCAAACCATACACAGGTGCAGTAAATTAAGATACTCTCTATGGTGCAGCGATCAAAGGTCACCAGCAGTTTTTCATTCAGTTGTTGTTTTCTGAATGAAATTATAGAATTCTTTATAGAGTGATATTAGTACCTCGATATTGATTGTATCCCTCTGCAAATGCAACCCTAAGATGCCCCCCTTTTCCGTCTGTTTAATCCCCCCATGTAAAACAAAAGGTGTTTCATTTACTAATGGTTCCAAATGCCCTTTTGTGACGCTTTGGATGATGGATGAGAATCTCTCCCATTTCAAAGGTAGGCGAGCTATTTCATTCAATCGATCGAAGTTAAATCTTATAACCAGGTATTTTTCACCCTTGGGGGGAAAGTAAGGGTGGGAAGCCGTGTGTTACCACCTCTGCTTCAATTTCCCTTGCACAGAAAAGCACAATACGCAGAGTGGAGAGAGAAAGCAGCCATCTGCAAATGATCTATTTATCAGGAATGGGGGGACAAATTATTAAATGTCGAAAGGCCTAGAGACTAAAACATGTGAAGAAGGGTGGCAGGATTGGGGTTTGGCCAGTCTAGAGCAAAGAAGGACTAGGGGTCAGGGGTGGGATTCTACCAGTTCGCACCTATTCGTTAGAACCGGTTATTAAAATTCTAAGCACTTCGGAGAACCAGCTGTTAGAAGAAATTACTGGCCTAATCCTGTAAGGAAGGCAGGAAGGAAACATTCTGGTGTTGCTTACAGAAACTGCCTCTCCGTTAACCCTTATTACATTCTTGGCAGGACTAGACTTCCTGTCTCTGTAACTTCTCTAGAGTTATTTTCCCCTCCTTTGCTGGTACTTTGCTTGTGTGGAGTGACCATTCAAAGTTACAATGGCACTGAAAAAAGTGACTTATGACCATTTTTCACACTTATGACTGTTGCAGCATCCTCACTGTCATGAGAGGCCAGGCGAGGAGATGCGTGCCTCGATGTGAGTGATATTGAGTTGGCCACGCCCAGCCAATAACATGACCACCAAGCCATGTCCACCCAGTCAAATGACTACCAAGCCACACCCACCACCTAAGCCATGCCCACATTTTGTTAAAAAATTTGAATCCCACCCCTGACTATAACCTATCTAAAACTGAAGGGATTATTAAAATTCAGATGCTTGGCAACTGGTTCATACTTACGACGGTTGCCATGTCCTGGCCTCAGACGATGCTCTTTTGCGACCTTCTGACAAGCAAAGTCAATGGGGAATCCAGGTTCACTTAACAACCATGTCACTAACTTTTTAAAAATGCAATGATTCACTTAACAACTGCAGCAAGAAAAGTTGTAAAATGGGGCAGTCTCACTTAACAAATGTTTCACTTGGCAACATAGTTTTTGGGCTCCATTGTGGTCCTAACTCGAGGACTATCTGTATAAATTTTGGGCTCAATTGTGATTATAAATTGTACGCTTTATGTTGCAAACACCTTTAAGTATTTATTGATTTATTTAATGTATATCCCACCTTTATCCCAAAGGTGCTTTTTCCAAGAGGCAACTGGACCTTCTATTTTTTCTTTGAAGACATTTTGCTTCTCGTCCAAGAAGCTTCTTCAGCTCTGACTGGATGGTGGGGAATGGAAGGATTTATATTCCTTGCAGACAGCTGGTCATTTGCATCCTTTTTAGAGTCACTGAGGATACTTGATGTCCCAAAGGTGTTTTTTCAAGGGGCAACTGGACTTTCTGGTTTTTCTTTGAAGATGTTTCGCTTCTCATCCAAGAAGCTTCTTCAGCTCTGACTGGATGGTGGTGAATGGAAGGATTTATACTCCTTGCAGACAGCTGGTCATTTGCATTCTTTGACGAGTCCTAGAGGCCACTTGGAGTTTTATCTGTGTCCTCAGGGTCTGGTTTGAAAGATGGGTCAAAGAGGCCATCCATGTCAAAATTGAGCAACCTTCTCTCAACAATGGGGGAGGGATATGACACTATCTATCTCCAGTCTACAACACGGTCCTTTCATCAGTTCCAAGAAGGCTCCACACTCATTTGCACTTCTCAGGTGACTTTGAGGATACAGATAAACCTCCAGGTGGCCTCAACAACTCTCTAAAAAAAGGCAGATGACCAGCTGTCTCCAAGGAGTGTAAATCCTTCCATTCTTCAAAATCCAGTCAGAGCTGAAGAAGCTTCTTGGATGAGAAGCTAAACGTCTTCAAAAGAAAAAACGAGAAAGTTCAGTTGCCTCTTGAAAAAAAACACCTTTGGGACAACCATGACCTAGAGCAGTGGCCCCCAACCTTTTTTGTGCCACGGCCCAGAACCAGCATCACAAAATGATCCGCGGCCCGGTACCGGTATCAGCACGCATGGCAAGGCGAGCCGAGCAACCGGCCAGCCAGCCATCCCCCACTTCTCCCTGCCACCTTCAACTCCTGCTTTGTACCTTTGTCGATTGGCTTTGGGACGGCTTTGGGACGGTCGCTCGGCTCGCCTTGCCTTGGGTGCTGAAAGAATCCTCGCACCTTAGTTTTGTTCGAAGCCGCCCCACCCCCTTCAATGAAACTAAGGCGCGAGGATTCCTTCAGGACCCAAACGCTGCTTTCCAACCGGAAAAGCTCACTGGAAGCACTTTCTCATCAAAACAAGATGGCGGCACCCAGCAAACCAGCGGCCCAGTAGAAAATGTTCCACGGACTGATACCGGTCTGGGGCCCGGTGGTTGGGGACCCCTGACCTAGAGGACTGAGAATCTCCATAGATATCCCACCTTTGTAATTTTAATAAATAACTGTGGCGAATGTACTGAAGACAGTCCACAACTGACAGTGAGAACAATCAACCAGTGGAACAGAAGTTGCCCTCGGAAGTTGTGAGAGCGCCATCAGTTGAGACTTTCAAGAAGAGATTGGACTGCCATTTGTCAGAAATGGTGTAGGGTCTCCCGCTTGGGTGTGGAGTTGGACTAGATGACCTACAAGGTCCCTTCCAACTCTGATTATCTGTTATCTGTTAACTTACAACCATTCCGTCAACATATAAAATATTTCTATGGTCTTTTTAGAGTTGCCAACAGAAAGGGAAGCAGTGCGGCAGTTTGCAAAACTGAAACTGCATTCCACAAATGTTTTCAAAGATAGTAACTAGGTGACCGAAGTTTCTGCGGAGGCAAAATTCTAACTGGAGAACATGATTGATGACTCGTGGCTATGGATGCGTCCCATTGGAGAATATGAATTATGATACACCCAGGGGGTGGGGGGAAATGCAGGGTCAAGGGTGACAATGAATGATGTGTCTCAGAGTCGGCTACACCAAGGCAGTGCCGGCATGTTAACTTAACTCCCAATAAATCCTTTTGAAGTTTTGGAAGTTTGGTTCAGGACTCATGATTTAAATGGGGGTAACTACCGGAAACCTGACACATTCATTTAGTGACCACTGGAAGTTACAGCAGTACAGAATAGGTGACTTTTCACAGACGGAACCATCACAGAATCCCCACAGTCTTGGTGATCAAAATGGAGGTGCTTGTCAACTGACCTGCATTTATAAATGGTTGCAACATCCCAGGCTCACATGATCACCCTGTGTGACTTTCCCAGGCAGCTTCCAACAAGTCGAGGGGGTGGCAGAGGAAGCTGAATTTCACATAAGAACCACGGGATTCATTTTACGATGGCACAGATTCGCTTCACAACTGCAGTGATTCACTTTACAACAGTGGGGAAAAGGTTGTAAAACCAGGCCTGGCTCACTGAACAAGCCTCTTGTTTAGCCAAGGAAATTCCACACACCCCCACCTCGGGGTGGTCGTAATTTGAGGACTACCTACTTCATTCCCACCATTGCATATGATTGGGTTGATTAAATAAATAAATAAATTGCATGCAGCCTTAGCAAGAGCATGCCATCTGTTGGCTGATTTGCAAGCAAACGTAATATATGCTGTTACTAGCCAGAGATGGAATTGCATTGTGCTGCCCAACTGAGGCAATCGTTTACAGAACAGCTATTTTATTTTTTTGCAAAGAGAACCCCGAAGAAAGAAAATGACTAATACTCTATTCGTTGCAACCCACCTGCAGGTTCTTCAGAGCCGTTCCTTGGCCGGTGTGAGCCTTAAACAGAATAACAGAGTTAGAAGCAGAGGGGGCTATTCAGCAGGTTCTGACCAGTTCTGGAGAACCGGTAGCGGAAATTTGGAGTAGTTCGGAGAACCGGCAAATGCTACCTCTGACTGGCTCCACCCCCATCTATTCTCTGCCTCCCATTGAGTCCCAGCTGATCGGCTGGGTCTTCTTTGGTTGCCCTGAACAGGAGAACGGAGCTGGAAAGCAGGTTAGTGGGGTGGGGAGGGAATGGGGATTTTGCAGTATCCTTCCCCTGCCACGCCCACCAAGCCACGCCCACCAAGCCACACCCACCAAGCCAAGCCCACAGAACTGGTAGTAAAAAAATTTGAATCCCAAAAATTGTGGAATAGAAATTATAAATTAACGAAATTGGCGGAATATGAAAGAAAATGCCTGTAAGATGTTTTACAGATGGTATTTACCTCCTTCAAGATTAGCGAAAATGTATCCCAATATGAATCTGGCATGCTGGAAGTGCAAAAAGAAAGAGGGTACATTTTATCATATGTGGTGGTCCTGCTTGGAGACCCAAAAATATTGGTTTAAAAATTCAAAAATGGTTATAGGAGATTACCAATGAGCAAATAGAATTAGAACCGGAATTATTTTTATTGGGGACATTCAGAAAGAAATATGGGAGAAATATAAAATATTTAATATTGCACATTTTAACTGCAGCCAGGATTGCCTAGGCCCAATGTTGGAAACACACATGTTTACCACCAAAGGAATTGATCATTCAAAAAATAATGAGCTGTGCTGAGATGGACAAATTAACATTGAGTTTACAAGAGAAAGAGGAATCTGCTTATTACAAGATGTGAGAAAGATGGTATGATTGGATTGAGCAAAGACAGATTGGTGGATAGATAAATGGATTGTAAATAAATAGGGATATGCATTAGATAAGTCAATGATTTATATCCGCACAAATTCTATATATTTGTAAATAATGCACAAAATATTAGTATAAGATGAATGTCACAAACTGATCTTGTAAGATTTATATTTTTTTGTTTTTTTAAAAGGATAAAAGATTAATAAAGTTTATTTTAAAACAATAATTTTTGAATCCCAACACTGGTTGGAAGGGACCTCGGGAGGTCTTCTAGTCCAACCCTCTCAAACAGGAGGCGCTATACCATTTCAATCAGGTGGTAGTCTAATCCTTTCTTAAAAACCTCCAGTGTTGGAGCATCCACAATTTCTGGAGAAGTCGTTCCACTGGTTAATTGTTCTGTCAGGAAATGTCTCCGTAGTTCTAACTGTTGCTTCTTGTCCTGCCTTCGAGGTGTTTTGCAGAATAGGTTGGAAGATTCCATGTTTAACCAGGATAATTTCTACCTCCTGATAAAGATTTTATACAGTGTTAAAAGGTGACAGAATGTCTATTTGGCAGATCCCTCTAACGGCTCGATAGCCTGAGAGCACTTGGTTCAAACTGACTATTTATCAAACGTAGCACGGCCAACCGGAATGTTCTGTAGACATAAGGACAGGGATTGCTTCACAGCTCTGGGTAGCCAGGAATCCTGTCTGTATGGACTGTGCCAAGGAGAGGAACGGTATTTTGCAATCCAGGGGAAGCAACCATGTTTTGCATAGTTTAATACCATCAACACCTAATCCAGACTATACTGGCAATCCACAGAATGTAATTCAGGTCTTTGGATGCTGGACGTGGTAACTTGGCCTGATTTCCTGTGGTTCCTTTCAGTTTTTGTTTTTCTTTCAGATTAAATAAAAATGATGAAAAATCTAAAGGTGGGTTCTAAATATCTATTGGTAGTCTTTGACTTACAACCATTCCTTTATTGGCGGAATGGAATGGAATGGAATTGAATGGGACCTTGGAGGTCTTCTAGTCTAACTCCATGCTCAAATAGGAATACCATTTCAGACAAATGGTTGTCCAGTCCCTTCTTATAAACTTCCAGTGTTGGAATGTCCAGAACAGCTGGAGGCAAGTAGTTCCACTGGTTAATTGTTCTCACTGTCAGGAAATTCCTCCTTATTTCCAGGTTGCTTCTCTCCTTGATGAGTTTCCATCCGTTGTTTCTTGTCCTGCCTTCTGGTGCTTTGGAGAATAGCTTGACTCCCTCTTCTTTGGGGCAGCCCCCCAGATATTGGAAGGCTGCTATCATGTCCAGTGGTGGGATTCAAATTTTTCTACTGCTGGTTCTGTGAGCGTGACCTGGTGGGCGTGGCCAGGTGGGCATGGCCAAGTGATTGGGTGGGCATGGCTTTCTTTTCGCAAACACCATCCCCCACCCCATTTTGGGGGCCTTTGTGGCCTCAGGGGAGCCCCTAGGGGGGCATTTTTGCTCCCAGAAGGCTCCCCTGGGGCTCAGGAAGAAAAAAAAAATGGAGCACCCTCCGTTTTGGGGTCTTCCTAGCCTCAGGGGAGCCTCTGGGCGAAGCAGTAAGAAGTGAGGAGAATTAGCTGTTTGTCAGCCTTCAAGATCTACTGCTTTGCATCTTTTCTACTGCCTTGAATCTTTTGGCTGCCGTAAGTAACGGGGGAAACAGGGGGGAATGGTCTGGGAAGAGAGCTGGAGGTGTTACATTCTTGTGTTGTGTAAATGAGGAGTGGGGGGGAGTATAAATTCCTGCTTTTAGGATTCTATTTCTCGCTTAGCTTTCTTTTCTCTGCGCAGCTGCAAACCTTTATCAAAATATGCCAAGGTCAATGGACAGAGGCCTCATCACCACCTGAAGATGTCCACATGATCATATTCAGAACTTTTAATTGGACGAATCTTTTGAACTATGGGGGGTGGGAACAACTTCATCACTTTGTATATGTGATCTGCGCGCCTAAATTCTCAGATTCAGAATCCTACTTGATGCTACCACTTCATTTTTCAGTAAAAGAATTCTTTTCTCTAATCTATGGAGTCTAAGTATTTCTTTCTTGGATTTTGAATGGAGCACAGACTGACACTGTTCATAGGAACAGCTGATTGTTGGGAGGTAAAAAAAATAAAAAATACCTTAAGGAGTGACTGGGTGGTGAGCATCGGGTGGACGGGGTGACTGGGCATCGGGCAAGCGGGGCAAGTAAGCGGTGACTGGGTGACCAAGATGGGGGCATGGTCAGCCAGAAGTTACTACCGATTTGGGTGACCCACATCAAATCCTTGCTACCGGTTCCTGTGAACCGGTGCGAACCAGCTGAATACCACCAATGCCTTAGTCCTTCCTTTCAATAAACTAGACATACCCAATTCCATCAACCTTTTTTTAGCCTCCAGTCCCCTAATCATCTTCGTTGCTCTTCTTTGCTTTCTTTCTAGAATCTGAACATCTTTTTTGTATCATAACAGCAGATATAAAATAAAATCTGTCCTCGGCCACAAAAACCCCCAGGTGATTTTTCACGAAGGTGGAATCATCTTAAATTATTTGAAAGATTTTCCGTCAAATTTCTCATCACCTGGGCTGAGTCACCGTTTATGAGATAAGCTGCCAGCTGACTCACCCATCATCTCACAACTGTCTAGGTAGCGTCTTTACATTTGTGGTTGATGGTTCATAGTTCCCTTTCCCAGGTAATCTCTCACGATGTGGGCGGGGCTTGCCTTTGTGAGGTTTTCAAGAAGAGACTGTTTATCTATTTGTCTGGATCGGTATGGTCACCTGCCCGAGTAGGGGATTGAACTAAAGCAAGGGTTTCTAAAATTTGGCAACTTTTAAGACTTGTGGATTTCAACTCCCAGCTATTGTGGCTCGGGAATTCCAGGATTCTGTATTCTTGGTCTGTTATTCTATGTTCTGTAACTATTTTTTAAGCTCACTTGGGATGAGACAAGTGATCGGAAGCTAAAACGTATAAAGAACGATGGCTGGAATTGGGTATGTCTAGTTTAACGAAAAGAAGAATTAGGGGGTGACATGATAGCAGTCTTCCAGTAACTGAGGGGCTGCCACAAAGACGAGGGAGTCAAGCTATTCTCCAACGCTGGATGTTTTTAAGAAGAAATTGGCGAAATGGTATAGAGTCACCTGCTTGAGCAGAGGGCTGGACTAGAAGACCTTCAAGGTTCCTTCCAACTCTTTTACTCTGTTGTTCCAACAGTGGGTGCCCAGCACCTGAACTAGAGGTGGTATTCAGCCAGTTCTGACAGGTTCTGGAGAACCAGTAGCGGGAGTTTTGAGTAGTTCAGACTGCCACCATCACTACCATCATCATCATCATCACGACTACTACTACATCCACCACAATCACCATCACCAGCCTCATTGCCACCATCACTACTGCCATCACCACCACAATCATCGCCATCACCATAATCGCCGTCACCACTATCACCATCAACATACCATCACCAGCGCCGCTACTGTCACTGTCAGCCTGACTACCAGTGGTGGGCTGCAACTGGTTTAACAGCCGGTTCTGCCAGCGCACACGCATGGAGCGTTCAGAAAACACCAAATTGAACCTCAACAGCTTATCTTCTAGGGCAGGGGTCGCCAACCTTTGGACCTCAGGGACCACCAAACTCTTAATTTTAAATCCTGCGGACCACTAATATGAATTTTGACTGACGGTGGCTTGCTGGTGTTGGTGGGAGATAGAGATAGAGATCTGATCTAACCTCAGAGGGCTGGCGGTGATGTTCTCTCTCTCTCGTTCTCTCTCTCTCTCTCTCTCTCTCTCTCTCTCTCACACACACACACACACACACACACAGGTCCCTTACACACCCCCACCCCCTCCAAGGCAGCTGCATTCCTAACCTGCTTTTCAGCTTCGTTCTCGGGGGTGGGGGGGGAGGGAAGAGAGAGAGACGGTATCCTGCGATCCCAAATAAAGAACGATTGATCAGTAGGAAAATGTGGGATTTTCCCACAGACTTTTTTAGGGATTTTCCCAGGGTTTCGGCTGCATGCAAGGAAAGCAGCAGAAGTCTTTCTTTCTCTCCCGCAAACTCCACCAGAAATGAGTCTTCGGGACCCGGCAAGGCCTCCTGCTCCAAGAGGCTGCGCCATTCTGGTGGAGTTTGGGGGAGAAAAAGAAAGACCTTTACTGCTTTCCTTGCATGCAGCCAAAAGCAGACACAGCAGAGAAAATCCCAAAAGAAGTCTGCAGTAAAATTCCCCCATCCCGTTTTCCTACCAATCGATCATTCTTTACTGTCTCCAGCTCCTTTCTCAGGGGAAGAGAGAGAGAGAGAGAGAGAGAGAGAGAGAGAGAGAGAGAGACTTTTGCCTTCATGCAAGATTTTCTTGAGGACCACCGGTGGTCTGCGGCCCACTGGTTGGCAACCACTATTCTAGGGCAGCCATGGTAACAGCACAGCTGAGGTGTGGAAATCCACTGTGCTGCGCTAATCAGCCGAGCTGAGAAAGACCAAAATATAGGACAGGATAGGCTGGGGCGGGTGGGCAGGGCTAGCTGATCATCAGAACTACTGGTTCACTAAAACCGGTCCGAACCAGCAGCCTTTATAGCAGTGGTGGCTAACCTTTTCGGCACCAAGTAAAACTGGAAACCAATGTGTGGGAGCACCGGAAACCAGAAGCTTAGGTTCCCGGCACATGTGCGCCAGCCACCTGGTCTTCCGGCTTCTAATGCGCACGCACTTGCAAAGACCAACTGGCTGGCGTGTGCATGCGCACTGGGGGAGCTGCTCTTCCGGTTTCCAGCGTTCCTGCACATGGAAAACCAGCTGGCCGGCGTGCATGTGCATGTCAGAACCCAGAAGATCAACGGTTGACAGCGTGCCCAGAGATGGCTGTGCATGCCACTCCGGCATGTATGGCATAGTTTCACCATCAGTGTTTACAGCATAGTATAGTCTTAGTCTTAGTCTTAGTCTTAGTCTTAGTCTTAGTCTTAGTCTTAGTCTTAGTATAGTTATAGTTATAGTTATAGTTATAGTTATAGTGTAGTGTAGTGTAGTGTAGTGTAGTGTAGTGTAGTGTAGTGTAGTGTAGTATAGTATAGTATAGTATAGTATAGTATAGTATAGTATAGTACAGATTAGTTTATTGACATTGCACTTTGTACAACAAAATTAAATGCCATCTTCAGTGCACGTTATACATAAAAAATAAAACAATAAACACACACCCCTCCTCACACTATAGCCACTGCATGTGATGCATGCAATCCATGCATGCGTGCGTGCACCTAGATCGTGAATCCTGGCTTAAGAGAGGGGGTTGCATCATCATTTCGGAAATGAAGCCTTTGGTCTGCAGAGAAGCTCAGGTGGAAATCCTTGATCTGTTGCCATCTCCAAATCCTGAAGGATTATCTTCTTAGGATTTTTCCGGCCAATTTCTCTGTGTCCTCAGGAACAAACGGTAGGTAAACTGTTCAGCAGTTTGTCCCGCTGAGTTCAAGAACACGCACATTCAACGTTGCACGGTAAATATTTTGCAAGCTTTGAATTGATTAGGGCAAAATGCTTCTGAGCTTTCTCAATTTCTTTCCTAAAGGAGCTTGGAGGGAGCCCTTCAAATCTGTGCACGGTGTTGAGAAATTGCACACAGATGGCTTTCCATTGTAACCTCTCCTGTCCCCAAGAAGGCCACTTAGGATCATGCACTGCAATGAAAGAGTAATTGATTATGGGACCTGCGAGAGAGAGCAGGCTGGCTGGGGAATTCTGGGAGTTGAAGCCTGTCTTTAAAGCCTGCTGGCTGGGGAATTCTGGGAGTTGAAGTCCACCCATCTTAAAGCACCCAGGCTGGGGAATTCTGGGAGTTGGAAATCCACCCATCTTAAAGCACACAGGCTGGGGAATGCTGGGAGTTGAAGTCCGACCATCTTAAAGCACACAGGCTGGGGAATGCTGGGAGTTGAAGTCCACCCATCTTAAAGCACACAGGCTGGGGAATGCTGGGAGTTGAAGCCTGTCTTTAAAGCCTGTTGGCTGGGGAATTCTGGGAGTTGAAGTCCACCCATCTTAAAGCCTGTTGGCTGGGGAATTCTGGGAGTGGAAGTCCACCCATCTTAAAGCACCCAGGCTGGGCAATTCTGGGAGTTGAAGTCCACCCATCTTAAAGCCTGTTGGCTGGGCAATTCTGGGAGTTGAAGTCCACCCATCTTAAAGCCTGTTGGCTGGGGAATTCTGGGAGTGGAAGTCCACCCATCTTAAAGCACCCAGGCTGGGCAATTCTGGGAGTTGAAGTCCACCCTCTTAAAGCCTGTTGACTGGGGAATTCTGGGAGTTGGAAATCCACCCATCTTAAAGTACACAGGCTGGGGGATTCTGGGAGTCGAAGTCTGAACATCTTAAACTTGCCAGCTTTGAAAAATATTGTGTTAAAGGAAGATGTCAGGAATTCATGGACCAAAGCCTCAAACTCTTTCACCCTTTACTCCTTCATTAGTCATGACTAATACAGGTGGTTCACGGCTTATGACCGCAATTGACCAAAATTTCTGTTGCTAAGTGAGACATTTGTTAAGTGACCTTTGCCCCATTTTACGACCTTTCTTGCCTCAGTGGTTTAAGCGAATCACTGTACATTTTAAATCAGTAACACGGTCATTAAGTAAATCTGGCTTCCCCATTCACTTTGCTTGTCAGGAAGTCATGAAATGAGATCACATGACCTTGGACCTCTTCAAATAGGAGTCAGCTGGCACCTTTCTGAATTTTGATCATGTGACAACTTGGTGCGTGAAAAATGGTCATCAGTCACTTAAGCATCTTGCTTGGCAATGGACATTTTGGGCTCAGTTCTGGTCGTAAATGAAGGACCACCTGTAGTATAGAAAATAGGAGCAAAGTCCACTTCTTTACTAGCACTGAGGATGTTACCTGCTTTCAGAGGTGGGATTCAGCAGGTTCTGAACGGTTCTACAGAACCGGGAGCGGAAATTTGGAGTAGTTTGGAGAGCTGGCAAATGCCACCTGACTGGCCCCGCCCTCATCTCTTCTCTGCCTCCCACTGAGCCCCAGCTGATCAGCTGGGTCTCCTTGTGTTGCCCTGCACAGGAGAACGGAGCTGGAAAGCAGGTTAGTGGAGTGGGGAGGGAATGGAGATTTTTGCAGTATCCTCCCCCTGCTACGCCCACCAAGTCATGTCATGCCCAATAAGCCACGCCCACAGAACCAGTATTAAAAAAATGGAATCCCACCATTGCATACTTTAATTGAGGATTCCTATTGAATACTGTTGTTGTTGGAGTCTGAGCAATGGCTCTTCTGCGTATAGCAACGAGGAATGGACAGATCAGGGGTGTCAAACTCAAGGCCTGTGGGACAGATCCGGCCTGTGGTATATATAGATCCGGTTTGCAGGGCCACCCTGGAAACAGGGAAGGACCAGCCGGTGGTGCCTCTGCTATTGAAAATGGAGCTTGGAAGGGCTGTACGTGGCCCTTCCGGCCTCCATTTTTGGCCGCAACAGCCTCCTGCAATCCTGTGCCACTGAAAACAAAGACTGGACAGGCCACACGTGGCCTCCCTGAGCTCTGTTTTAGCTGGCAGAGGGCTGCAGGAGACTGTTGCGGCTGAAAATGGAGCCCAGGTAGGCTGTCGCAGTCGAAAATGGAGCCTGGATGAGTGACGTCAAGCTGGCCACACCCACCTTGGCCACATCCCCCTTACCCCCGACCCTCTGAGGCAGTGGTGGGATTCAATTTTTTTTTAGTACCGGTTCTGTGGGCGTGGCAGGAGAAGGATACTGTAAAATCTCCCGTCAGGAGTAGTATTTGCTGGTTCTCCAAACTACTCAAAATTTCCGCTACCGATTGTCCAGAACTGGTCAAAACGTTCTGAATACCACTTCTGCTCCGAGGTCAAACACAACCCTGATACAGCCATCAATGAAATTGAGTTTGACACCCTTGGGATAGATGTAGGATAAGGTTCCTGTTGGGAATGAGCACGTATTTTGGAATGCACGTTCTCCTATCAACGGAGAACCAAATTTTTGTCTGTGGTGACCAAAAGGAGAGGAGGAAGATTAGGAAGACGTCCTTGGCCCCCCCAATTCCTCCCCCAAACCGCCCGCTTAGCATTCTCAAAAATGCACAAGTGCACACTTGCACATGAGATGCCCCAAAGTTTCAAAGTGGCACTTTGGTTGCTAAGAGTAATTATCTCGGCATGCAACATAAAGCCTTTGTTTGGAGTCTTATTAAGTCCCGTTATCCCCAAGGAGAAATTCAACCTCCTTGCAAAGAGATCTTTGAAACAAACAGAACTTGGCAATCGTGCAATGCTGGCTGATGCCGTCTCCTCAAGGAAACTCGGGTTTCTGAAGGTGCGGGATAGAAAGGAACACCCTCAGTGGGTCAGGATGCAGCACCAGGATTCTTCGGACCCAGTTTGGTCGAGGAATGGGAATGTTGGGCCCAGACATGCATAATAACGCTGAGTGCAAGGCTCCCAGGAAGGTGGCTCACCCACTGAGACAAAACCTTGTCCGCCGTTTCAACCCAATGGGATTGGGCCAACCCTGCTCCCTCCAACAGAAGAGGGCATGCCGTGGACCCCATCGGTCAAGAAATCTCAGCAGTGGGGTCCAGGAGAAGAACCTTGTCACAGTGTTTGCTGTGTGACCGCTATTGTGAGACAACCCAGGAGCAAAACACAGCACAAACAGGGGCTTTGTCTTTTAACAGTGGTTTGTATTCAAGACAGCTACATACATACATATACGTGGTAGGCAAATACCGGGCAATCAATCAATCTTTTTTACTCTACACGGAGAACCACAATGGAGACAGAACACAAGGAGGGAAGTGAGGTACGCCCTCTCATGGCTATATATATAGCTTCTTAAAGTGGTAAAACCCTCTGGGACCCGTCCTCAGTCTTAAAGTGGCAATAACCATGCTGATTCATCTTCATTGCATCAACCTTACGACAGCTGGTGAGCTATTAAATCTCAATACCTTGACAAGCCTTTTCTGTTGTCTCCCCCTACAGCTCTGGAACATTGGGACCCTTCTGAAAGGGTCTTAAAAGCACAACTCTGCCAATTGGCCTGGGGTCCCGATGGGGGCCTCCCCCCGGCTTATGCACTGGTTCCTATTTCACCCTTGTCTGACTCCCCAATGCCCTCTCCCCAAAATGGCCCAAATAAGCAGCAACAGCCCCCTCCCCCCAAAGCAGCCAAGCTAGACTAGGAAATTCCAGTCTGATTAAATTCTCAAATGCCGGTTATAGTTGGTGTGATTAACACCAGGCTGAGCTAAGGAGTCCAATTTTGCATTCCAACAGTTGGACTGTTCTTCGTGTGTCACTCCAACATCCCATGCATACTATCACACAAACACAAAGATAAAATCACTGGGACAGCAGCTCAAAAGCTCCCACTTTACAGGCCCCTCACATCCCGGACATAAACTGGTTCCACTCCTACCCTCAAAACGATGCTATACTGCACTGCACACCAGAACAACTAGACACAAGGAGAGTTTTTACCCAAATGCCATCACTCTGCTAAACAAATAATTCCCTCAACACTGTTCAACTATTTACAAAGTCTGCACTACTATTACTATTAACCTTCTCATCATTCCTTATCACCCATCCCGTCCCACTTGTGACTGTATGACTGTAATTTTGTTGCTTGTATCCTTACGATTTATATTGTTTCCTGGTATGATTTGATTGCTTATTGTACCCTATGACTATCATTAAGTGTTGTACCTGATGATTCTTGACTCTTGATGAATGTATCTTTTCTTTTATGTACACTGAGAGCATTTGCACCAAGACAAATTCCTTGTGTGTCCAATCACACTTGGCCAATAAAGAATTCTATTCTATTCTATTCTATTCTATTCTATTCTATTCTATTCTATTCTATTCTATTCTATTCTATTCTTCTGCCCTCTTAACCAGGAATCTTTGCTTAAAGGAAGATGGTTTTTAACCTATATATAATGATTTATCTTTAAACGAGAGAATTTCTTGAAAATCTGGTAATACAGGCAAATGAGGGGGTTTTCTGGCTTGCTTCCTTTAAAGGAAGTATCATAAAAATGTAGAAATCTTTTCTTACATCTTGTTATTTATTTTTCATATTTGTACCTGCTCATTCTCAGAAAGGCTTTCTTGGTAAATATAGTACCAACAGTCCCTATAATGGTCTGTTCAGAACCTGATAAAGATTTGTGACATAGTCTGGAAAACAATGACAGTCCATTGTTATTGCGGAAAATAATATCCAACTTATTAATTCACAAGAAAGTACTTAGAAAAGGCTATCTCTGCTCTAATGAACTAAAAAAGATAAATTGGATCCTAAATTAAACCCAGTTGCTGAAATTTCTGTTCAATAATCTTATAAATTTACCCTATCAATAAATCTTGTAAAAGAAGACTACGACAGCAGTCAGAGAATAGGAAGTAATTTATTGGAAACCTTCAACCAATATTCCTTGAAACTTTATATTAATTTCTTTATATACAGACAGTCCTCAATCTACGACCCCAATTGAGCCCAAAATTTCTGTTGCTAAGTTTGTTAAGTGAATTTTGTCTAATTTTATGAACTTTCTTGCCACAGGTGTGAAATTAGTAACATGACTGTTAAGTTGAGCTGAAGAAGCTTCTTGGATAAGAAGTGAAACATAGAATAACAGAGTTGGAAGGGACCTTGGAGGTCTTCTAGTCCAACCTCCTGCCTAGGCAGGAAACCCTACACCAATTCAGACAAAATGGTTATCCAACACCTTTTTAAAAACTTCCAGTGTTGGAGCATTCACAACTTCTGGAATCAAGTTGTTCCACTGATTGCCCTCAGGTGCTTTGGAGAATAGCTTGACTCCCTCTTCTTGGTGGCAGCCCCTGAGATACTGGAGCACTGCTATCATGTCCCCCCATGTCCTTTCCATTTCTTCATTTCATCTTCAAAGAAAGTCCAGTTACCTATTGAAAAAGCATCTTTGGGACAACCATGATCTGGAATCATGGAGAATCTCCATAGACATGATTGCTAAGTGAATCTGGCTTCCCCATTGACTTTGCTTGTCAGAAGGTCTCAAAACGTGGCCCCAGGACAACGCAACTATCACAAATATGAGTCAATTGCCAAGCATTTGAATTTCAATCACATGATCATAAGGATACTTCAAAGGCCATGTAAAAGACAGTCATAAAGTCACTTTTGTTAATGCCATTGTAATTTCAACAGTCACTAATTGAACTGTTGTAAGTCAAGGACTACTTGCATTTCAGAGGTGGTATTCAGCCAGTTTTGAAAGGTTCTGAAGAACCAGTACTGGAAATTTTGAGTAGTTTGGAGAACTGGCAAATCCCACCTCTGACTGGCCCTGCCCCCATCTCTTCTCCGCCTCCCATTGAGTCCCAGCTGATCGGCTGGGTCTTTTTTGGTTGCCTTGCACAGGAGAACGGAGCTGGAAAGCAGGTTAGTGGTATGGGGAGGGAATGGGGATTCTGCAGTATCCTTCCCCTGCCACGCCCACCAAGCCAAGCCACTCTCACTGAACCGGTAGTAAAAAAAAAAAAAAATTGAATCCCACCACTGTTGTACTTTATTATTTTTACAAATAACTCAGGGCGGCAAGCATACCTACTTCTTCATTTTCCTCACAAGCACCACTTTGTGAGGTGTTGGACCCAGAGAGTGTCACTGGCCCAAATTCCACCAGACAGTTTTATTATCAAAACATATTTAATTATATATTATTAAATTGTTAAAAAAGAAGCATTTGAAATCAAATACCACTGCTAAAAAACCAAATAATTTTTAATTAATTTGTACTCCATCCCCAAGATGCTACCACAGAAATAAAGGTGGGCCTCATTTAGCGACTACAATCAGGACCAGTGACTCGGTTCTTAAACAAAGTGGTCACTAAATGAAACTACAACCGTGCTTGCAATCCAACTTCAGCTTTCTTTTGCTTTGGAGGCGTGAGAAGTCGCAAAGTTAACTTTTTTCATCCCCGTCCTGTGAACTGTCACTTTATGAGGCAGTAACTCAGTGAGGATTACCACCAGTAATGAAAAGTGCAAAAAGAAAATCTCAGCTCAACTTTAGTGGAAAAAAATAATCACAGAAATAAAGCCCTGAATTCCAAGCTAACCACTTCAAAGGACCTCAACGTAAATGCAAATTAAGAGGAGCAAGTCTCTTGTAAACAAAAATATGAAATATCCACGATCCTTCTGGGATTTTTTCCCCTTGCAATCTCTCCACCGGCCCTCTAGATGGCGCTCTCTCCTCAGGCGCCTTTCACGCCAGCTGACCGCCGGGCTTCCCTGGTCTTCCCTTTCGCTCCCCAACCCCCCTCTCATCATCACCCCAGCCTCATCCTTTCCTCCACCACCTTCGTCTCCGACGGCCCAGCCTCTGCCTCTCGGATTTTTATTCCGCCGTCCCTTCCGCTCCGCCCCTTTCGGCTTCCTCGACCAGCCAATGACGGGCGGCTTCTCCACGTGATGGACGCTCGTCCAATCCGCGCAGCCAAGATCGGGTTGAAGGGGGAGGCCTCTAAAAGAGGGCGGCCAATGGCCTCGCAGGGGCGGAGCTCGCTCCCTTCCGACGCTCTCCTGCTCGCGGCCGCCATTAGAGAAGCGAGGCGAGACTGAGGGGGAAAAAAAAAAAAAGATTGGTCGAAATAAGGCTCTGAGGGGAGGGAGTCGTCCGACACAGCCTGAATATTGAGAGCGGGGGAAAAGGGGGAAAACGACGGCGGCGGCGAACGGCATGGGGGAGACCCGCTGAAGGAGACGGCCGACTCGGCGAAGGCGGCGGCTGCGCAAGAGGAAGGCGGAGAAGGGCATCCGGCGCTCAGGATGCCTCGGCTGGGAAGCCGCCGACAGAGGCACCGCTGAGGGAAGAAGAAGAGACGCCGAGGAAGCGAAGAGGAAACGCTGCGTCGGCGGAGGCCCCCCCCCCCCTTGGATTTATTTTCTCCCAACCCCCCTCCCGAAGTCGTCTCCTCGGTCCTCACCTGTCAAAAGCCTTCGGGGGAAGGAAGCCCCAGAGCCCCAAATCGCCTCAGGAATTTTATTTTATTTTTTTTAGGAAGAAGGAAAAAAAAGAAGACGCGAGGCGGACCCGGGTCTCTTTCGTCTTCCTTTTCGAGACGTTTATTTATATTGAAAAAAAAAAAAGTCAGCTTTGAAAACAAAACCAAACCGAGTCTATAACCCCCCCCCCTCTTATTTTGAAGGGGGGCAACCCCAGAGCCCTCTCGTCTCAAACGTCTCTGGAGGATCGATCAGTACATAAAAATATCTGGAAAGGAGAAGATATCCCTCTCCCCATATCGTTTCTGAAAGGGGAGAAGGAGAGCAAGAGCCTTTCCAGGGGCTGATCGTTATTCCAGAATTTTCTTTTCTTTTTTTTTTGGTTTTAAATACATAGTATCTGGAGGAATTTCCCCTCGTCCTCTTTTCAGCTTTCTCTTCCCAGGTGTGAAGAAGAAGAAAAAGTTTCATTGGAGGGTTTTTTTTTGGTGGGGGGAGGGGGGGCTGGGGAGCCTTGAGGAAGAAGGAAAGGCTTGTGGAAGAAAACTTGCATTGGCTCCCCTGCCTGGAAAAAACAAGGGGCGAAGTTTAAAGGAATTACCCAAAAACAAACAAAGAAAGAAAAAAAACTTGTTTCCAGGGTGGGTGGGAAGCTAAAAACCCCCCTCACATCCCGGGGCAGCAATTCCTGCAAGAATTCATTGCACGGGGAAAAAAAAAAAACCCTGAACAGAGGACCTTTCGCGATTACTTTTATTTTTTTTGTATAATTTTGGAAGAAGATCCACTCTTCTCTCTCTCCCTCTCCGCGTTTTTTTTTTTCTTTTTTTTTTTTTAAAAGGAAGTTTCTTCTTGGCCTCTGTTTGCAGAAAGGAAATCAAGGGGAGCTGAATTAGTTGCTTTCTATCTGGGAATTTTTTTCACTTTCCAAAAGTTATTTGTGGGGGAGGGGGGCCTTTGCCTTTTCGGAGGTAAAACGAATTTGGTTTGTTTCTCCTCTTTTGGAAGATTGTTTTTTTGGGGGAAGCAAGGAATCCACCACCACCATCACCCCATTGTGATATTTTCATCGAAGCTTGAAGGGAGCCACTGTATCTAGGACAAGGAGGGCTTTTTGTTGTTTTTGGATAAAACATCGCAAGAGAATCGGAGAATTGTGATTCTCCTCTCCTCCTTTGGGGGCTCTTAATTCGAGGGGGAAATCACCTTCCTGGAAACTGACTTTTTTTTTTTTTGCTCTCCCGACTCCAAAAGGAAAGGAAAGAAAAGAAAAACCCCAGCAGCAAAGGAAAACTCCTTTCACCCGGACTGGAAAACCAAAAACACCCAGCCCTGGATTTCGCTTCCATGGGAAGTCGGAAGATTTTCAAGGCGGCTCCTTGTTTTAAAAAAAAAGAAAGCGGTGGAGAAAAAACAACGCAACTCTGTGTCAAGCGTCGTTAAAAAAGAACTCTCTTTCCCTTAGGAAGCCGAAGGGAAACCGGGGCTTGCAGAAGAAGTCGCGACGGGGCCGACTCAAAGTGGAAGTTCCCTCCTCCTCCTCCTCCTCTCCTGCGAGGCTCCCCGATCGTCCGAACCGGGCCAGCGGCCGGGGGAGGCCCGAGGCAGCTCGGAGAAGCTCGGCCCTGCTGCCGCCTTCGGCTCGCCTTGCTTTTTCACGCCGCCGCTTTTTTTTCCCCCTCTCCTTTTTTCGCGTGTGGCCGTGTTGTCTTCCTTGCAAATCCAGGGTGACGGGAGAAAAAACGAGGCGCTAAAGGGAGCAGCGGGCTCGATTCCTGGATTACTTCACACCCGCCCTCCTCCTCCTTTCCCCTCCTCTCTTTCGCTGGCTTGCTGGCTGGCTGAAGACCGTAAATCTCTCGCCTTTTGCCAGCCCTTTTGGATTCCCTATCCTCCCCGCCCAACCCACCTCCAAGCTTTCGCCGGCCCTCTCCTTGCCTCGGCGGATTTATTGTTGTACCTTTTCCTGGCCGGGAGGCTTTGAAAATTTCTTTTCTTTCGTTTGGAAAAATCCCTTCCTTCCTTCCTTCCTTCCTTCGGGTTAGCTTATTTCTTCCTGCTCCGGGCAGTTCCGTCACCCCTTCTCTTTCTCTCCCTGCAGTGCGTGTGTGTGTGTGTGTGTTTTAGAAAAGGAATTAGGCCCGTTCTGTTCTCTCTCTTCCTCTCCCCCCACCCCCCCATCACACCGCCCCATCCCTCCCTCCCTCCCTCCCTTTGATTGTGTCTCCCTCCTTCCCGGTCTGGTCTGGTGTGGTGTGGTGTGGTGTGTGTGTGTCGCTCTCGGCTCCTGTCTCTTGTCTTTTCTTTCTTGTCGGAGGCTTGTGGGATAATGGCGTGCGGGTTGTGGCTGTGAGGATGAGTTCCTGCTTCGTGCCGAACGGGGCCAGCCTGGAAGATTGCCATTCCAACCTTTTCTGTCTGGTGAGTGTCTACTTTGTGTGTGTGTGTGTGTATGTGTTTCTTGGGGGTGGGTGGGGGGAGTGGGGAGGAAAGAGGCATTGAAGGGCAGATCGCAAGCGATAAACCGTGCAAGGGAAAGAGGGGGGGGAGGGCGAGAGAGAGAGAGAGAGAGATGAGATCGCCAGCAAAGAGGAGGAAAAGAAGGTGGGGGGGTGGGAGAGGAATGGAAGCAAAGCAGCCATTTTTAGCATTCTGCTTGGAGGAGTCCTCTGGAAGTAGGCCTTAGCCAGGAGTCGCCCAATTCTCCCTATGCCGCCCCCCTCCCTCCTCCTCCTCCCTTCTGGCAAGGCAATTTGCTTACAAGTCTCTTTTGCACTCTTCTCTTCTCTTCTCTCCCAGGGCTTTCCTCCTTCCAGTCCTTTGTTTTTTTTTATCACCTTGATTTCCCCCCACCCTAAACTTTCGTTTTCTCTCCGGTCTCCTTATTTTTTGGTTGTTGTTCTTGTGGTTGTTGTAGGTGGTGACACTAGCAACACGATTTCTTGTGTGTTTATTTTATCTCGGCTCATTTTCATACTGTTCAGCCGAAGGCATGCATTTCCTCCCCCCCCCCAGCTTTTTTTTTTCTCAAGCTCACTTTTCTGCCTTCACCTCACTCCCCTAATAGTAGAACCCTACTCAGATGGGATATAAAGTGCATCTGGGAGAGGGATCTTGTTATTTGTAGGCTCCGGATTTGTTTTTGTTTTTTTTTAAAGGATGGAGGCAAACCAACAACCCCATGCTCTTTTATAACATTGTTTTTTTTTCAAACTCCAGTTGAGTTTCCTAGCCAGGGTTTTGACCTGTTTCTGGAGTTTTATTTAAATGATGATTGGTAGCTACTTTGACTGGTTGCTAAAAGTAGGTGAATTGCTGTGGATATATAGAGCTGGTGCAAGGAATTTAAGAAGCTGGAATCTTTCGGCAAGAACACGGGCTGCGCCGGCCCATTCTCAGAATTATCACTGTCCTGTTCATTTCTCTCCCCCCCCCCCCCAATTTCAATTGCACCAACTGTTTCAAATTCTGTCACTGGAGAGAGTAGGGTTGTCCTTGCTGAGATTAAAGAAGCAGGAAAAAAAAATATTTTGCTGAAAGGGAAGTAATGTATTGAATAGAGTGTAAAAGATAGTTGAAGTTGAGCCCAGGCAATTTCTGTAATAATTTGTAGACCCCATATGTGAGGGAGCAGTGTGGTAGGTATTGCATAGCTGGAAGGAAAAGGTGGAAGGTTTCCTTAAAAAAATTTTTTGAATTATGCTTCAAAAATGTCTTAGTTTATGTTGCTATCCTTTTCTTCTCTGTTCCTCTCTGGTAGAAATAGTCGCAGTTAATGCTTTCATTGGAATTCATGTATTTAAAGCTGGGTTGGTTCTGTTTAATTATGTCTCAAGTACTAAATAACTTTGCTAATGAGGGGCTTATGGCTGAGGTGTGTTTGCATTTCTGACAAATGGACAGACAACCTCTTTCTCTCTAGAGGTGCAGGTTCTTTATATGGGGATAATCAGTAGGTACAACCAAATGAGAGCCAGCCATTCAGAGTAACGTTTTAGATGTTTTGACTCAGCTCTCTCAATACTTTATCATTAGACATGCTGACTGGATGACATGAGAATTAAAGTCCAAAATATCTGGAATGTGCCCTGGCATTATTGAAAACATTTTTACATCCTAGAATGGAATTTTACTGTGTTTAAGTAGCAACACTGCTGCCACTGATTTTATGGAGCACAGATTGACTAAATGAAGTTTCTATGGCTTCAAATGTTTATTACCCACAAGACAATTATTTTGTAATTTCTAACGTGTCTTATGTGTTTCTTCACTAGAATAAGAAGAAAAAGTTTGCTTGAAATCACTAGAGCATTTCATTAAAAAAGTTTGAAACTCTAAAAGAGAACATTTGATTCTTTCTGCTCTTAATATCTGTTCAATTTTTCTTTCAGGCTGACTTAACTGGGATTAAATGGAAACGATACGTATGGCAGGGCCCAACGTCTGCTCCGATTCTTTTTCCTGTAACGGAAGAAGATCCAATCCTAAGCAGTTACAGTCGTTGCCTAAAGGCCGATGTCTTGAGTGTATGGCGACGAGACCAAAGGCCTGGGCGCAGAGAACTATGGATCTTCTGGTGGGGTGATGACCCCAATTTTGCAGACCTAATTCATCATGAACTAGCAGGTAAGGCATGGATAGATAAGTTCTTGTATTTCTTTTGTGACAGTACCATTCTTCAAATGTAACATTTCCCCCTTGACTTTGTTTTGTTTTAATTAATTATTTAATCCCACTTGGAAATTTTATTGCTGGTTTACTGGCTTTGACAGGCTTGGCTTTAAAGAAAGAAAGGATGAAACGTGTGTCCTTGCATTTGCTCATACAGTACAACAATACATACATCCAGATGATTATATTTTTTTATATTTAAGCTCTGTGTAAGTGGGTGCCACTCTTTTTACTAAGGTTGGTCTATGAAGGGATGTAGAGCCTGCTTAGTTCTGTGTGGAATTTTCATGTGGTTAAAACTGCCACAGCTTTAGTGAAGTAGGGAAGCAAGCAGGATGGTAAAGGCCCACGTATATGTGCTTGGAATGTTGTGGCTTCTCTGAGAAAAATGTTGCAAGAGGATGTATGGATGGCTTTATTTCCATATCTGAAATTTGGTCTAGCCTTGTCTGCATTTGGAAATTGTGTTGAATTTACAGGTCTGGATATGAGGCAAGTGGAAGTTTCGGGTAATTTGGAAGGTTATGTGTTACATCCATAGGAGAATTGTGTTCTTTCTTCCCCCATGGTTTTTCTTCTTTCAAATGGAAGGGGTTTTTTTGGGTCAGGAGAAGTACTGTATTTAAAAAGAAAATGAGTTAGAGGAATAGATAGGATCTGTTTTGGCTGATCAAACTACCACCTTGAATGAATGGCTGGATATGTGTGCCTTTGTCTCAACAGTTTACCTACTTAGCATAAACAAGCTCTTAAACTGAGTTCTTGACATCTTTAGTTAAAAGGATTAAGTAGCAGGTGATGGCACCCTTCACTGGCTGATAGTATTGGCTACATGAACAAGTAGTCTGACTGGATACTGTACACGCCAATTTATGTTCTTAATATAATTATACTAGTAATTGGTAGGAGTGAATAACGTGCATCATTTCACAGTTGTTTATGCATTAGTACATACTGCTGATTAATCCCCTTTTTGCTGTCAACAGTTTTCTCCCCAGGTTGTTGCAAGAATTAAGTGTCTATTTAGGCTAAGGGGGTTATATTTTTAACTAGCAATGTGGATTACCTGTATGTAACTAAACAATACGCAATTAAAAAAAAATCCAAACAAAAATAGTTGGAGAAAAAAAACTTGTAGAAGTTGGGTTTTGTGGAAACTTTCAAAATAGGCTTAGCAGATTTGAATTCCCTGAATTTGGTTGATGTAAAGTCTCCTGTGTCAGTAACTCATAAGTTCCTGAAAGTATTCTATATGGCAAGTACAACAAGAAATAAAATATTAAATCTTTCAGATAATATTTTAAAACAAACTCTAGCAACCATGTTCATTGCATTTATTCTATTGAATCAAACATTGAAGTAACAAAAGCAGTACAGTTGAAAGGTTAAACAAGATTTGATAAAATAGTGGCAAAAATTGAGGAAGGAGAGGTTATAAATAGCCCAGAACAAGTTAATTTGTTGTGTTCTAAAAAGAGGGTTTTACTTTACACAGAAAGTGACGTGTTGGTTTAATCTGAAAATAAATCAGCATAGTTCAGCTGTGAAGCTGGGTATCAGTGGTCTTCAGAACATTTGGACATTCCCTCTAATTTTGGAAGCATCACCCTCCAAGCACTTACTTAAATATAGGCTATTTAAGCTATTTTTTCATCACCTATCCTAACAAAATGGTGCATGAGCTTGTCTTTGGCAGCAGCATACTTTACATAAAGATGCTCATCAATGTTGAAATGTCATATTTAATCCTTGAAAAGTTAACATCTTCTATGTGCTTATGTTATTTAATGTAACTTAAATGTTTACATATTCTAACTGCCACACATATCAGAAATCTATAGAGTTGCTTCATACAGATCCTCAGACTAAGACACATTAAGATATAGGAATGGGAATGTCAGTATCTTCTCGTGTGATGTTTAAAGTTTTTAGGTTGTCGATGAATGTTCTTCCCCATGTACAGGTAGTCCTTGAGTTATGACCATGACTGAGCCCATAATTTCTGTTGCTGAGTGAGACATTTATTCAGATAAATTTGCCCCATTCTACAACTTTTCTTGACACAATAGTTAAGTGAATCAGTGCAGTGGTTGTTAAGGGAATCTGATTTCCCTATTGACTTTGCTTGTCAGAAGGTGGACCCAGGACACTGCAATCATCATAAATATGAGTCAGTTGTCAAGTGGCAGATGTTTGATCAGATGACCATTGGGATGCTGCAACAGTCATAAGCATGAAAACTGCTCATAAGGCACTTTTTCCAGTGCAGTTGCAACTTTGAATGGTCACTAAACTAACTGTTGTAAGTCAAGGACTGCCTGTAGGGTGTCCTCTTGGTTGTTTAGTATCGGGGGAGGAGGATCCATCTCATTGGCATCTTGGGAATTTTATTAGTATAATTCTCCATACATAGTGTATGACCCAAAAGATATATGGAAGATACAATAATAAATGTGCAAGAAAACAATCAAGCTCAGAGAGCACCAAGAATCCCTTAGCTTAGTGGTATAAAATATTGGGAAACAAAATTAAAAATTCTTGATAAGGCTGTTCTAATTAATATAAAATGCAAGTATGCATGATCAGTGTTTGATTTTAATTGTTATAGATAAAATTGAATTAAGCATGTAAATCCTAGGCTCATTATTTGAGGCTAATGGATAGTTCTCTAACAAGACTCATCTGTATTGTGTACTGTATTGTGGTTTTGATTACAGGTATTTTAGGAAGTAGAATTGTTTGTGTGCTTTGCATAACCTTGCTGTGCTGCTATTTTTACTACTGGCTTTGCTGTGTCCTGCTGGCAACTTTTAATTTGACCTATTCTATTTCAATGATTTTTCTTCCCTTTAATGTATTTAATTTAATTATCATTGAAAAACTTCAGCTGTTAGATTGCTTAATATATAATCAGTTAATGTAGAACCCTTGTTGTAACATTAGCAGTAATCACAGTATATGCTCTAATATAGGTCAGGAGCAAGCAATATGGTGCTTTCTAAAGTCTTTTTGGATTTAAACTTCTACCCTTTATATTGTTTGATCAATGGCAAAATAGCAATAGTCCAAAATATCTGTAGGGCACAATTGTGCGATGAACAGGTACTCAAACCATTCCCATTTTTATATCATGACAATTTTGCTGCATGCATCTTCTGTCTGGCTCAGGGCTTGCTGTGGCAATGAAACAGCATCGTCTCTGGGCTCTTCTGAGATCTCCTTTATTTGCTATAACAGGAGAAAGGAAAAGCTTTATGCATTCAACAGCTCAAAGCTAATCAGTATATTGCTAAGAATGTTGAATGCATGGCTGTGATCCTAGCAGCAATAACGGGTGCAAAACACCTAGAAGGTAAGTAACTAAGTCCTTTACCACAAGATTTAATATTGTTATCTCAGGAATTTTCTTAAACCTGTTCAGACGTTCAGAAGCCAATGCTGTCAGAAGTTCATTTTTCTCAAATACAGGAAAGATGACTTTCTCCTTCCAGGCTATGGAATTTACTCCCTCTGCAATGGAGCTTGGCCTTCATTTTTTCTTAACTTTGGAAGAGTAGAAGGTGTATTTCCTTAGTATGTATATATTTTTATGGTTTTATTTTGTATTTCAATTTTTGTTAGCTGCCTTGAATAACCCAGGTGAGGGGCAAAGCATTTATGGTGAACATGTATAAAACCTATAAAGGTACTAAAAGAAATATAAAATATTAAAAGAATCAATACAGATGTATGTTTAGCAAAATAGACAGATGATATCATAGATGAGAGAAGATAATTCTTCATATTGTAAAAAAAAAGTTTCTGATTCTAAGATGCTTGTCTTAAGCATTCATTGCTGTTTCAGGGATTTACAAGGAATTAGCAAATAATGTAACTGTAAAGTATAACTAGCACTGATGTTGCCTATTTGGGTAATAAAACACCTGCAGGAAAATAATCAAGCTCAGAGAGATAGAACAACTGTAGATATTAGACGAGTGTTTAAGTATATGCTTTAAGTTTTATTCACTGAGAGCTGAAAGTAAAATATTTCAAATGATCAAGAGATCAAAATAAATTAATCCTGTGATGTTACCTTTAACATCATCAAACAACATCTCCTTATCCCAAGGCTTTGGGAAGGACTTAATAGGTGGATAAAAATGCCAAATCCGGTTTAAATATCTGACTGATTGTGTGATGGACCATAATAATATGCCATAAGTTATTGAAAAGAAAATCTGGTCCATTGGTGCTGCTATTTTTGGTAAAGCTAGAATTGGGGGAAAAACATTCGGAAAAAAATACAAAATAGCAGGGCTTTCAGACTGAGATTTGAACACTTATGGAGAAAGAGATAATTGTTATTCCCACTTGTGATTGGAACCTTGAGTGATACCTAAAGGACTTCCTTGCATCTGGAAACACTGAATTTATCAGACCTGGGAATCCTAATTTTACAACAACAATAGCAACAAAACAACCCCAAACCCTCACCTTGCTTGGAATTGTCTATATTCTTAGATGCTACCTTAATAATTCTTAGCTCCTTGGTTAGGACTTGAATAATTAAATTTCCACAAGTGTTAGACTGTAAATCTAACTGTAGGTTACTCACACCTAATCTATACTTTAGGGGTATCACAGATCTTTCCTCTTGCCAAGGTGATAAAATGTTAATTTATGATTTAAGGTAGATACACCTTATGATTGTAAACTGACCACCCCTCTTACACCTTAGATGGGTGTAAGATGGGCAGCCAATAAATGTTATAAATAAATAAAATTAAACAAATAATTTATAAAATTAAATAAACCTAATGTCTGGTAATATATCCCTCTAACCCTTTATTGGTTACTTAAGACCCCAACCCTGAGGTCTTCTCTGTTGCTTCCCATACAAATGTTTTACCTGCTGTGCCAGGATCTCATATATTCTGTACATCAAGCATGTACTTATTAGAGCTGTATGCCATTAAATTGCATGTTTGTGAGTTCCTAATAAGTTTGTGACAGAAGCAAGGCTTGAAAAGGGAACGTGCAGTTTTATAGCTCAGTTTGCCACTATCTAAGAAATTGTATAGTAGTTCTGGTGTTTAGTGTGTAATAAATTGAGAAATTATTATTGCTATGGTATCAGTTAAATCATAAGCAGAAGTTAATTGGGATTAATGTTTTTTTTTTAAAGAAAAGCCTCCCTTTGTGATGCTGTAATTAAACAACATGTTAAACATTTTGATAAGAAAAAGAAATGGGTATCGTCTGTAGTCCTAGAATTGAGCAGTACATGCAAAAAAGAGGTTCCTTAAAAGGGGAGAGAGCTAAACATTGTAGTGGTAAATCTGTAGCTTCCTTATTTTGTCATCAAGAGTTTGTTCAGTCATAACTTGCATAGGCTCTCTGCTGTAATGCTGAGCTGTAACTTAGCACATAAAACCTATTTTTGTCCTTGGCAGTTTCTGAGCAAAGGCCAACAGATGTGTAGGAGTATCTGTTTAAGCTTTGCTCACTTGTGTTATTTGCTAGAAATAAAACGTCCAGAAAGAGAAAGGATGTATTACTGAACTGTCTTTTGATTTGCAGAGATAAACAAGTGCAGGTTATGGCCTTTGTGTAAGATTACATATAAATGAAGTATAATTAATGATTGATGCAGACTTTCACTTTTCAGAAGGACCCATTTTATCTTTGAAATGACAAGACAGAATTAGCCTCAATTCTCGGAAAACTACACTCCCTAATTCAGACAAAACTGAAAACAAGCTCGGCATGGAACCACCCGTGTCATTTGTTAACTGCTAAGTCAGCATGTGGACGAATTTATCTCAATGTGTCATATGAATTCTCTGAATTTGTCTCTCTAATTTTACTATCTGCTGACTTTTTAGGCATTTTAGGTAATTTTACTATCTGCTGAATTTATTATTCTACCTTTTATTTTTGGTCAGCTCCAGGCAGTAGGCATACCTAATGTTCCTGCCTCCCATCCTCCCCTCCCCAACAACAATTCTGTGAGGTAGGATGAATTGAGAGAGAGTGACTGGCCTCAAATCATCCAGCTGGCTTTAATGCTTAAGTAAAGACTCTTGTACTCTTTTTAAGCTAGTATCTTAGTCACTGTATCAGCAGTGGTGAACTTTTTGGGCCCAGAGTGTCAAAAATTCAGAAAATGCTTACCTCTGATGACGTACCATTCCCCTCCCAAAAGACTCTTCTCTCCAGACCCTCTGAAATTTACGCAGGAGATCAGTGCTCTTTTGAGGACTATGGAATTTCAGAAAAGCATGCACAAATGCTTGGATAATTTTTGGATGCCTTAGAGACTGCATGAGAGCAAGGCCTTCTGGTACAATTTCCAGAGGATCTGGAGGTCTGGCGTGTCACCAAAAACGGCATAGCGTGTCAGAGGTTCACCATCGCTATGCTATACCCGAGAGACCCTCTCATCCCATCAGTAGTTTAACCAATTGTTCTAAGTGGAAAAGTCAAATTGAACTTGCAATTGTCGGCATGCAAAACAGTCATTTCTGCCTGTTTAGGCTGCGTCCTCCCACATCAATTTGCAAGGGTAACTTTAAACCTGTGAATCTAAGAGTTGTATTTTTCATTCTGACTCCATCTTTCTGTTCCTTATCAATACTTCCCAGAGGGTCGTCAAAGAGTGAAGTGGATGCGGTTGAGAAACCGTAGACGTGCAGTGCATGTTAGGTAGATGACGAACGGCTCTTTGAATTCAAGTCCTAACATTCAGCAGCTGAGGAGCTCATGATTCTATTTTAACATTTTTCAACAAAGATATCAGTTGTCCAGAGATAGGGATGTTGCTGGATACTTTATGTATTTATTGCACGATCAACATTGCCTTGCAAATGTGATTTCGGATACATGAATATATATTCTGTGTTCCATTGCAAAAAAAAAAAAAAATCTCAATTTTTTTTATTAATTTCCCAATATTATTCTAAAATCGTTGGATCTCCTTGGTAGATAAGATGATCTAACCTCCATCATTTGTTCCCTTAAAAACTGTTGGCTGTCTGCAGTCTTACTTTTAATAGGCTACTTCACAGTTTCCTTGGTTATTAACACATTCAGAAGTGATTATGCAACAGTGCTTTCCAGGAAGGCAGATGAAGTACCCTCCTTGAGATAAGAAGCTGGTTTTAACTTTTTGGGGGTGGGAGGTGGGGTGGGGAATCTTCTGAGAATGGACTCCTGTTGAAGCTCTTCCTATAGCTTCCAGTTGCCAAGCTTGTGGGAAAACTGGAGTTACCTCTCATCTAGCTAAACTAATAATAGTAATTGTTTTTCAGCAATAGACTAATTTTGCATAGTACAGTTAGCCTACTTCCTCTGTTTTCCACATATAGTAAACCAGAAACTTATGTGTTTGTTAATATTTTTCTTTTTTCACCTTAGCGGTGTGAAAGCTTTTGCATTAAAAAAAAAAACATTTTAACAAGCAAAATGCTTTGATTTATGTGATACACACTTAAATTTGTGGGATTTTTTTACTAGATTTTTTTTTTACTTAGTTGCTGTTCTACGCTTTCCTCTTTAATGTGCACTGGGCACTGACTAGCATAGGGCTCAAAAGCTTTAAGCATGATTTGTTTTGCTTTGCTATGGTTGCATTCGTTTTCATTCTCTTTTTAAAGTATCAGTAGCTTCTAGAATTACTGAAGCACCAGGCTAAAAATAACTGGGGGCAGTATACCATAGTGATCGGCCTCGCATAATGAATGACATAATCCATTTCAAATGAACCTTCTTAGAAGATTATAAAATAGCAGTCGTAAAGTTCTGAAAAGGAATAATTACACCTTTTTCAGACTTTGAAATTTCCTCGTGTATTCTGGCTTTGCTTCGGAGCATGAAACACTATTGCTGCAGCATTGGTACTCCAGCAATGGTTCCTTGTGCAAGTCCGTATTGCTTGAGTTATTTTGGAAATTGGTTCAAAGCAGTGATTTCAAAGCTTTCTGTGTTCTGAGAACTGTTTACATATTGGCTGCTTTTTCATGGAATACTTTCTGTTTGTAAACAGTTACAGTTCTGCAGACCAAAGGAAATGGCAATGGATGTGTTGTACAGTACTTTGACCTCAGTAAAGCAATTGACAAAATCTCATCACATCCCTCTGGGATAAGATCTGTACACATGAGCAAGGTGGCATTGTGCTCTGGTGGATGTGTAACTAGCTGAATAATGTGATTTACAGCAATTAAAAAGCCACTACATACTTTGGGCTGCATTAATAATAAAATTGTGTTCAGATCATGGGAGGTAATAGTTCCATTGTATTCTGTACTGGTTAGACCTCACTTGAAGTACTAAGCATTGTATTTTAAAGGAGACATGGAAAAACTGGAAAGTATTCAGATAGCTACCAGTATAAGGGTTCAGGAAATGAAACTATATTTGGAATTATTAAAGGATCTGGGCAGATTAAGAGGAAATATCATAATGAGCAAATAACTTAAAAGGCTGTTATGTTTGTTTAACTTGACAGCAAAAGACAGGCAAATAGGTTGACAGGAAAGATGTGTAGACTAATACAGGTAGTCTTTGACTTACAACAATAATCACTCAAAGTTACAGCAGGACTGAAAAAAGTGACCTTTTTTGCATGACTGTTGCAGCTTCCCCATGGTCACGTGATCAAAATTCAGATGCTTGACAACTGACTCATACTTATGAAGGCTGTAGTATCCCAAGATCACGTGATCCCCTTTTGCAATCTTTTGACCAGCAAAGTCAATGGGGGGAGCCAGATTCCCTTAACCGTGTTACTAACTTAACTGCGGCGATTCACTTAAACACTTGTGGCAAGACAGATTGTAAAATGGAGCAGAACTCACTTTTTAGCAACTGTCTCGCTTCGCAATAGAAATACTGGGCTCAATTGTGGTTGTAAGTCGAGGACTACCTGTAAGGAATTTCTTGATGGTTGAACTGTGAAAGCCTGCTTAAAACAACAAGGAGTTCAGTTTTGTTTGAAATTTTTAAACGTGGATTGGATGGTCACATATCAGGATAGTTTATAGTAGGTTCCTGGGGCACGTCTTGGTGCCTGCTCAGTTTGAAAGAGACAGTGACTGGTGTTGGGCTTCAACTCCTTATGAAAGCTAAGAGAACATTTTAGAATATGCACGATGGTGGGTGGGTGGAATGGACGCGTAGTCCTTCATGGGGCTTGTTCAGTATTATTGAGGGGTCTTTCAGAAATGTCCATGTGCCATTCAAAAGGCAACTGGGCTTCCTTAGTTTTCTTCCTTGAAAATGTTTATCTACTCATCCAGGAAGCTTCTTCAGTACAAAACTGTACATGATTCATTGGGACCAAGTTTGAAAATCTTTGGATTAGAGATTTGGATCTAAAAACATTTCATTTGAAATCCCATATCACCGAAGGATCTTCAGGAAGCTTCTTATTGTTTGTTTGGTCCTCTTGGCAAGGATTTCTCTTTTCAAAAACAAGGGGAGTAGAGTCACGAGTACAGAACACCCTGGATCTAGCCTTTTCCTGGGCGAGAAAGCTTGGAATTGGGTGCCAGCTGGCTGCATTGGCTGTCAACATCAAGCCTGGCATAGCCACTTGTTATTTTTTCTCCCCCCTTTATACAACATTTTCTTTTCTTTTGAAAGGATTCTCTCCCCTTCCCCCCAGCTCAGAATTTTGGGTAAAGATGTCTCTCCTTTTACAGACGGCCATTTACCAGACGTAATATGAAAATTACCTCTTCAGTTGTGCAACTGACTCTTGGCTATGGTATTATTTTTTATCTTATGGCTTCCTTGCAACAGTGGCACATGTCTCTAGTGGTGGAGGAAGCTCAATTATTGTAATATCTTCCCTACAGGGATTAAAGTCGGACATCTACACTGCTTACAGCTCATTAGGAAAGCAACAGTGTATGCTGATAGGTATAACAGCAATTGTGTCTCTCTCTCTCTCTCTCTCTCTCTCTCACACACACACACACACACGCACAGCACCTCTCTCCCCTACATTTTTTTTCTCAGCTTATAAAGAGGGCTGTGCGTATTTTGTGCAGGTGATAAAAATCAAGTGAGTAGAACAGATTGATATCTGTTTGAACAATCTATGTGAAAGATTAGATTTTGGAAAGAGTTCCTGCATTCTTTTTTTGGTTTTGTTTTTGTTTTGGTAGTGGATTGAATAGGCAAGCAAATAATATGGTTAACCAAAGAATGCAAAGAATACCTCTGCCTCGGGCAGGAAAGAAGCTAGAATTCATTGATGGAGTATAGTAAGTGTTTTGTAACCCATTGTCCTATGAAATTGCTTTACATTGTCAGTTTTGAATTTTGCTCTCTCCCTCTCCCTCCCTCCCTCCCTCCAATTGAAATGTGAAATATAAAGTCATAAGTAACTTTAAAAACCTAGTACATTGCTACGCACATGTACACATTTCTCTTGTTTGAAAATAAGTGCCAAATCCTATACAGTAATCTCTTTCTCAGCCCAGTTATATCCTCAATTACCCTTTGAGGTTGATTAAGCTGAGAAAGAAAAGACAGGTACCGTAGCCCTCAATTTATAATAGTTCATTTAGTGACCATTCAGAGTTACAACGGCACTGAAAAAATGACTTATGACCATTTTTCACATTTATGACCATTGCAACATCTCCATGCTCACATGACCAAAATTCAGATGCTTGGCAACTGACTCATATTTATGATGGTTGCAGTGTCCTGGGATCACGTGATCCCCTTTGGCGACCTTCTGATAAGCCAGATTCACTTAACAACCTTGTAACTCAACAACTGCAGTGATTCACTTAACAACTGGAAAAGTCGTAAAATGGGGCAAAAGTCACTTAACAAATGTTTCACTTAGCGACATAAATTCTGGTCACAAGTTGAGGACTATTGTACCGAATGAGAAATTGGGGAAAAATACTTCTCCCTCATGCAAATCTAAATAAGCTGTAGCTGATGCAAATTTAGTCATACATTATCTTATATTCAGGAGGCCACTGGCACAATACAAGTCTTTGTTTTTTCTAAAAAAACTTCAAAGAGCTTCCATGGAGAAGGATGTTAGAACAGGAGATGAGAAACTTCTTTGATTTAGGCTGCCTTTTTCTCTTGAGAACTGTTTTTTCCTCTAAAGTAGCTTAAATCCTCTACTTTTCCCTAAATAAACTAGCTTCTCTTATATTGAAGATTATATGAAAATCATGTTTCATTCTAGTTAACTGTTCACAGCATTTCAGATGACAAAAGAGGAAACGTTGGAGAGATTATTTAAGATGCTTGCTATTTGATATCTTTGTATCCTCTTATGAGAAATTTCCTATTTTATGGGGAAAATAGTAACATGTTAATGAAAATTCTCCCTTTGCCTCCAAACAACTGTCCTTGTGTCTGTATATTAGTTAGTTTACTTTATTGTCATTGTACCTCGTACCACAAAATTACATGCCATCTTCAGTGTACATTATACATAAAACAAAACACACATCCTTCACATTCTGTACAATTGAATTGAAAACCTCTGATATTGCATTAATATTTCACTATACAGTAGAATTCAATATAGTTACTGCTCTGGGTTTTCCAGCCTATTTGTCCTTGTTTTTATTATATTTCTCTTCAGATATTCTTTCTTTGTTACTTGGCCTCTTAGGTTTTTTTTTTTATTAAAAATGTTAAGGTATCATATTCTTTGGCAATTTATCCGGCTCATGTGGAGACACGTTCTGTTCAACATCCTGTTCAAAGCATATTAGTGTTTTTTACGCAACTGCTGTGCCGAATTCCTTTATTTGCTTTTATCTTTGTACTTGCGATGCGTAAAAGCTGGAAAGGTTTCATTAGCTACACCTTCTAGGTTTTTTGCCAAGTCAGCCATAACTTATCCATGGTATCGTTACAGAGCAGGGAAAATTAGTCAAAGATGGCAAAGGTGGATTTGGGGCGTCACCACTTTGTTATCAGGATCAACATCTATTTTCTTCTAATACTTGGATTTTGTTTTCTGAAGTGTGTGTGTGTGTGTGTGTGTGTTTATAATGTAATTTAATGTGTGATGTGAATGTAAATACATTTTTTGTTGTTAAATTTGATATAATTTTCTGGATTTAAAAAAAGAAACAATTTTGGCTATAATTCCAAACATGCATAATGGGTTCTACAAGTTCTACTGCTCTGCATGACATTTGAATTCATTATGACTGTAGGGAGTGGAAGCTTTTATGGAATTCCCTTTCTCTGAGAAATTGGCAGACCCTATTCTGGAAGCAGCATAGGGCACTCTTACTTCAGCTTGTCTTTAGGTAGGAGAATAATTTAATTAAGAGTTAATTAGCTTTATGATCTGTCTCTGGCAGTATAAGGTTCAAGAGTCCTTAGTGTTACGAAGTGCCTTTGATCAGGCTAGGCTTGAGAGTTACTTATAGCCCTGCCTGGGTACATACTTGCTTTGGTATCCCGTAGCCTAAGAAATGTTTCATTTAGATTGCGTTATTTGAAGGGCTGCCCTTGTATACAGTTTAGAAACTTCCACTCGCACACAAAACACTGCAACAAAGGGTCCTGTATTCATATTACACATGTTCTGTAAAGCCTCCACTGCTTCACACGTCCTTTCAGTGCTATAGGTAGTCCTCAACTTACAGACCCTCACTTAGTGACCATTTGAAGTTTAAAAACACTTCCCATTTGTTGTGGGGTGCCTCGCCATGCTAAGCTACACATTAGGTGTTTGCCTAGGAACAAGTTTTCTCAATAGCAGGATATTTATTTCAAAATACTATGTTATCTCTCCAGTTAAGCACACTAAGTATCTACTTAAATTATTCTTCCCGCATCAGGCAAAGACCTTTTAAAAAAGTTATCCTAAGCCTTTTAACATAGTACTATTTTAAATATATATGTTTGATAAAAGCTTTTAATCTGTCTCTGATTTTATTGTATATTGCATTTTTTATTTTTTATTTAATTAAAAAACACACAAGGTTCTTAACTTATGGAGCACTATCCTGTGAGAACTCAGTTTTGAAAGACAGCATATCATTTTTTAAAAAAGAAAGAAACGTTTCTTGCCTCTTCCTAAACATTTTCTGAAGAGGAGACGTTTTATGCTTGGCTTCTTGGAATATATTTCCACCTAGAAGATGATCCCGCGATGATGCGGCATTTTGAGACACAATTTTTATGTGCAAAATCTGTTTTGGATTGCAAAATTAGTATCTGAAAAATTTGCCTAAAAGAAAGCTTTGGCATAATTATCTTTTGTACCTTAATCATGGAGAGCTGATGAAGTTGAATGCTTTTTTTTTTTTTTTGGTTCTTAACAGCGAGATCAGTTGCAACCAGTTGCCATTACAGCCTTGATGAATGAGTTTTGAATTTCTCGGTTAGGAAACTGAAGCATTCTTAAAACTTATTTCTGCAGCTGTGACTTTTATATTTCCAACTGCTTTACATTTCTTACTTTGAAAAACTGCCTGATTGTATATAATTTCAGTGGTAAAATTAAAGATGTCAGTTATTTCCGAATGCATTTTCCAAAGCTTGAGGCTTACTGTTGTGCTGATATTCTTACATTATGTGACTAGATTATTAATTATTGCTTTCTGCAATAAACAAATATTTATGTATTACTCCTCTAAGGAAAATCGTTTCGTTTCTTGTTTCAGAGACTTAATGCTGTTTTTAAAAATCTATTTTAAGGCTGCTGTATATTTTAGTAAAGTATGAATTGATTAAGCTCTTTTAGGATATGGCTTTTAATTTATGCATATGGCATGAAGGCTCAAATCTTTGTGGCATGCTATACACCAAGGATATCTAAAAATGAAATTCTTTGGAAGGGTTGAATTTCCATGATCCCATAGTGGTTTGGCATTTGTGGAAATTAAAATTCAACACATTTGAAGGATGCCTTTTTATAGAGAATTGCTGCATTGCATTCTTTTCTTTCTGTACTATGGAAGTGACTTTTAACTATATTCTAGCTTTTTCTGGCTACAGTCAATTACAAGTCTTTATTAGGCTTATATGTTGCCCATCTTACTTAGATGACTTTAACCATAGCTTGCGACTTGTAATGGCCACAATTTAATGTGATGCAAATTAATTGATTTCAGAAGTAAAAGATAAGATGATCATTCTGTTCTTGAAAGAGTCCTTGATCTAATTCTCCAGCACAGGAAAAAAAAAGTTTTCCTGTGTCAGATTTGCCTTACATAAAATAGGCTGCAGTTTTGTAGTAGTTACACTGTAACAAATGATTGCTTAATCAACCTTCCAAAGTGAAGAACCAGATTAAAGTTTTGTTGTTTTTTTTATACGTAATCAAATGAAAATTTCCAGGTGTGTATGTTTAGGCAGGAAGATAGATTTAAATCTCTTCATAGAGAACTTTATGTGCTAACATAGAGTGTGGAAATTAAAGTACAAAGTGCAGTTTGGGTTTTGCCGTATTTTATTATGGATGTTTGCTGTTGCTAAAAACACTTGCACTGTGTTTGCAAATCAAGGGTGGAAGTAAATTGAAAGATTAGTATAATGTTCTCATCTTTTTCAAAATGTTTCCTTGATTTATTTGTAGCTTGACTCAAACACGATTTTTCTGGTGTGCCTCTGAGGTTAGTAAAACAGGGAAAAAAAGTTTATTTCTTGGCATTTTTTAAAATTTGCTACACCAGTGACTATTTATTTATTGAATCTATATTGCCGCCTATTCGCCTATGGCGACTCTAGGCAGCTTATGGAGGAATGATTTTCCCGAGAGAGGGAGCCATCAGAGAGAAGGCCCTTCTTCTGGGTCCCATCAGGTGCATCTCCCTCGGGGATGGGACCCACTGCATTCCTTGCTCTGATGGGTCGGGTAGATTTGACCGCCAAGAGACGTTCCCTCAGATAACCTGGTCCCCAGCTATGAAGGGCTTTAAAGGTGACAACCAGCACCTTGAATTGCACCCGGAAGCAAATCGGCAGCCAGTGCAGCTCCCACAGGAGAGGTGATAACATGTGCACACTGGGGTCTGCACAAAACCATCCGTCCCCCTGCATTTTGTACCAACGGGAGCTTCTGGATGCTCTTCAAGGGCAGTCCCGTGTAGAGCGTGTTGCAATAGTCAAGACGGGAAATGGCCAGGACACGAGTGACTGTGAGTAGGGATTGTACCTGGGGCTGCCCTTGAATTGCACCCTAAAAGCTTCGCCTATTCCAGAATGCAGCAGCATAGGGCACTATTGGGCATACCTTGGTATGGCCATGTAACACTTTTGCTTCATGAGCTGCACTGGTTACTTCTGGGGGGCGGGCTGGTTGTTACCTACAAAGCCCTATGTGGCAGAGGCCCTGCTTAATGTAGGGACCACTTATCGCCCACCACATCTACCTGGCCAGCTTGATCTGACAGGGTTGCAGCACTCCAGGTTCCTTAAGTTAAGCAATGCCATCTTTAGCAAGGTTGTCAGACTCCTGGCCAGTAGGCCAGATGCGTCACATAACGCTGCTGTGACGATGTGACTTTTGGCACCCCTGATCTATATATAGGGAACCTGAGTCTGTGTTGCAGTACCTTCCCTGTGGGATGAGGTTTCTCCCCAGATCCAAAGGACTCCATCCCGCTCCTCACTTAGACGTTTAAATGAAGATGATTGAAGCCTCCTTTTAACTGAGCTTGTTTCTTTTTGTTTGTTATTCTTCCATCCCTACCCTTTCTTTGTTTCTTGGTGTCTTTATTGTCTTGTTTTCAGGGTTTAAATCTTTTGTAAACAGGAAGTCATTAATACATGTAAATACAGAATAGAAAACAAGACAAATATACACTTATTAGGAATCTCCCAGATGGCAGTTGGAAACACTTGGCCCTGGTTAAAAGCATCCTAGGAGAGTAGTGATTTGTTTGTTTGTAAAATGTATTAGGCACCCATTTTGCCGCAAGGCTGCTCTGGGTGGCTTATAATATTAAAAGATAAAACTGTACAAAATCTACTGGCATATATACAATACTATAAAAACCTCCAGATGCAGGTAGTCCTCAACAATCTCCCCCGCAATTGAACCCCAAATTTTTGTTATTAGAGTGAGACATTTGTTAAGTGAGTTTTGCCCCCATTTTACAACCTTTCTGACCTCAGTTAAGGGAATACTGCAGCTGATGCGTCAGTAACACAGTTGTTAAGTGAATCTGGCTTTCCCATTGACTTGGCCTGTCAGAAGGTCGCAGAAGGGGATCACATGATCTTTGGTCATAGCAACAGTCATAAATATGAATCAGTTGCCAAGCGTCTGAATTTTGATCAGATGATCATGGGGATGCTGCAAAGGTTGTAACTGTAAAAACGGCCATAAGCCACCTTTTTCAGTGCTTGTGTAGCTTTGAATGGTCACTAAATGAACTGTTGTAAGTCAAGGACTATCTGTAATCACTTAATGACCATCCAGAAGAGAAGAGGTGAAGGCAAGAAATCTTAAAGTAGGGGGATTGTGGTAGCAAAGACTTGCTGCCTGGTTTTTCCAATTTAACACTACTGATGGTAGCTCAACATTAGACAACGTGGGATAGCCATATTTTTAAAAGTTTCTGGAAAAAAGGGAGGTAGGCTGTTCCAAAGATGGGGAGCTCTCATCAAAAAAGCCCACTGTTAGGGTTAAGCGTCAGAAGGTCAGAGTTTGTCCCGGAAAGGTGATAATTTAAATAGGTTTTTAAAGGTAATAGCCATCACTTCCTTTGCATCGGAAACAAACTGGCAACCAGTGCAATTCCCTTAGTAGTGGGTATAAGTGTTTGTAACACTTCATTTATACCAGCTGAAATATCTGGATGGCTTTGAAAGGCTTTTGGAGGAAATTATAGTACCATAGTGCAACGGAGAAGCAGATAGCTTTTAGCACGTAGACTTATATATTGCTTCATGGTGCTTTTACAGCACCCTCTGGGCAGTTTTACCATGTCAGCCTCTTGCCCCCAACAATCTGGCTCTTCCATTTTACTGACCCTGGAAAGAAGGAAGGCCAAGTCAGCATTGAGCTGGTCAGGATCGAACTCCTGGCTGTGGGCAGAGTTTTTGCCTGCAATACCGCATACTAATGACTGCGCCACCACTGAACCTGAATGATGGCCTTCAGTGTGTCTTGTGCCAGATAAAATCACAATTGGTGCCCTTGCTGTAGGATCAAAAGGTTGTCTTGGCCACAGTCTCCATCTGCTCCTCCCGTGAGTAAGAGCAACTTTATTATCAAAATTAATTTAGCCAGTTTAAGTGCAACAATACTAATCGGCTGTTCTGGCCCGTTCTTTTTATTAAATTTGGACTAGTGCCGTTGCCTGATACCCTACAAATCAAGTGAGACAGGGAAGCTCCCTGTTGCCTTATTGGTTCAGATTTGAACTGTTCGTGGTTGTATTTTCCCCCCAGCATTGCTCTAGACATCTCTTCATCGGTGTCATTTTCCATTCCTTCTTAGAAAATCAAGAAACCGATTAGGATTGGTGGGCAGGGAGAGAGACCATTAAGGCCAATCTTGTATAGTACCTTATTCACCTCTGTATTTCAGAGGTTAACACAACGTTTGACGGAAGTACCTTTGAGATCCTTGAGCAGTTTGGAAACCCTGTGGATCCATTAAGTGCTCAAGTGGGCCATCTAAATCACATTTTGAGGAGTCTAGTTGGTCCAGTCAACTCCCAACATTTCAAGGAAGCAATTGTATTCTTCACTTCCTTGTAACAGTGTGTTTCCATTTTTATTTGGATAGTCTCCTTTGCACAAAGGCCCATAATTGTATATTTTCATGGACCCATGCTCTAAATTCTTCGTGCCATTCTGAGGACTGAAAGGATATCATCTCTTGGCACATCAGGATATGAAACACCCAGCATCTAAAGAAATCTGTGTTTAGGGCCTACTCCAGAGTTCTCCAATAGTAAGCTTTCTCTGCTTACCTCGGTATGCGACACCAAGAAGGAGAAAGTCTCATCTCATACCGGATCTACACCAGATCAAAAAGTGATGCTAGTTATAAGCTTATAATGACATGAGACCATTTTTTTTCTTCTACATTTCGTAGAGAAATTGAAGGAGAGGAGTTGTTTGCTGGTGGACATTTCTGCATTTTTGCAGTAGTTAAGGTACTGGCTTAGAAACCAGGAGATGGTGAATTCCAGTTCCAGTTTAGGTATGAACGCTGGCTGGGTGACTTTTGGGCCAGTCACTCACTCTCAGCCCAACTCACCTTACAGAGTTGTTGATGTGGGGGAGATAGGAGGAAGGCTATGATGTATACTTGCTGCCTTGGGTTACTTATAAAGTAATAAACGTGAGATAAAAAGCAAATAAATAAATACAACGCCCTTGACCCTGACTATTAAACATCTCAGAGGTCAATTCACATTCTGTAGTTGAGACTATCTTTGCAGGGAAATGGCTACCTGTCAAATCTATTTAACAATTCCTATTGGCTATGTTTTTTCCAAACAACTACTCGCAGTTTCTTAAATTAATACTGATATTAAAATCCTAGCCTAATAGCTTGCTGGTGATGACTGATTTTATGTTCACAAACATTTTATTCAGACTGATGGAAGAAGGAGCATTTTTTCTTGCCTCTGAGCCCAGCGTGAAACAAATTGGGCTGCTAAAAAAGCCAGACATCATAGGTTTGCAAAATGGAAAGGCTATCTTCCATCAGTTCTTAACTGTAACGTACTTTGCTGAGTAGTGACTTTTCTGGAGGTTTTTACTTGTTAATCTAAGGTGCTGTGAAGAAAAATAAGTCCCCGGGGAAAGGATTGATTTGGATTTTATGTCCCATTAATTAAGGTTACTGTAGTGCTCATAACCAACTTCTGGTTCTTCATATTAGGTAGTCCTTGACTTATGAACATAGTTGAGCCCAAAATTTCTATTGCTAAGCGAGGCAGTTGTTAAGTAAACTTTGCTTAATATCTTTGTTAAGTACATTTTACAACCTTTCTTGCCATAGTTGTTGAGTGAATCCCTACAATCGTTTGTATGGTGAATCTGGCTTCCCTATTGACTGTCTCAGAAGGTCGAAAAAAGTCATCACATGACCCCAGGACACTGCAATTGTTATAAATATAAGCCGGTTGCCAAGCGTGTGAATTTTGATCATGTGAACATGGGGATGCCACAACAGTTCTATGTGTGAAAAATGACCATAAGTCATTTTTTTTGCCCAGTATTTGAATGGTCACTAAATGAAAGGTGGTAAGCGGACTATCTATATTATGCTACTGTCCCATAACTGTAAATTTTCCCAGATAGATCCCAACAAATCTGCTGCCATTTCTCTCTCTCTCTCTCTCTTTTTTTTTTTTACAGCCTGAGAAGTTAGGGAGGGTTCCTCTCTGACTCTCTGTTCTCCACCCATTATGCAGCTGAGAGCTATGCCCTCTCTTATCTGATAGTTACTTAGGCAGCATCTCTTTTCCCCATCTCCCAAAGTCTTTCCCACGTACCATTACACATACCCAAGCTTTTCTTGTTGACAGTGCTTAAAGGAAATGTGTTACTAAAACTGAAGATTGAACCATATCCCAGTTATCTCATGCGGCTATAGAGTAATGCTTTTCAGGGATTTTGAGCAAGCTGTAAGATAAAAACTGGCTAGTCCACAGTATTTGTTAGCTACCCTGCATGAGTGAGTGGTCCACACTCTGTGAACAATTCTGTTACATTGCAGAGGCAAGCTGTCTTTCAGGAAAGCTTATGCTGAGTAACTAGGTTTGAAGAGTAGTGATGTAGAATACACCTGGCTTTCTCAGCTTAGAACCACAACTGGGCCCAACGTTTCTGTTGTGAAGTGAGAGAATTGTCGAGTGAGTTTTGCCCATTTTATGACCTACCTTGCTACAGTTGTTAAGTGAATCGCTGCAGTTGTTAAGTTAGCAATATGGTTCTGAAGTGAATCTAGTTTCCCCATTGTCTTTTCTTGTCAGAAGGTCACAAAAGGGGAATCATATGACTCTGGGACACTGCAACTGTCATAAATATGAGTCAGTTGCCAAGGGTCTAAATTTTGATCACGTGACCATGGGGATGTTGCAGCAGCCGTAGGTGTGAAAAACGGCCATAAATCAAATTTTAAAATGCTGTTGTAACTTTGAACAATCACTGAATGAACTGTTGTAAGTTGAGGACTACCTGTAGCAGGTAGTTTTAATCACTTGTAATGATGCATATTTATTGTGTTTTTAAGACACTGGTGAGTTACTGTTTCTCTGTTGCAGATAGACGATGTGGCAGTGCCCATGCCATCTATTTTGATTAGGGATTTGAAACTGCTAATTTATGGCAAAATTAAATGGCTTCAATGCTGTTATACCCAGCTTCAATTTATGAAAGGATTCTTCCATTCTGGCTCAGTGTCCTTTTTCCACAGGGAAATCTTCACTGATCCTTGACTTTTGACAAATTTAATTATTGACCTAGGCTTCTGCCTTGTTAACTTTATGGAATGTTTTGAGTTACTTTTACTGTTATGTTTATGACTTATGTTTCAAAAAAAAATATGGTAAGGGCCATGAAATAATTAAGAGGATGTGCTTGTGTAACTTGTGCCTGTTTTTACAAAAAGCATTTACAGTGATTATTAGTTTGCAGAATCTGTTACTAGCCTGCTGGAGGCTGGCAGTATTCTTGGTTGCTGGGCACAGAAAACAGTGCAGTAGAAGTAGTCCCCCACTTACAGCCATTCGTTTAGTTACTGTTCAAAGTTACAACATCACTGAAAAAAGTGTTTTTCACATGTATGATCGTTGAAGCATCCCCGTGGTCACATGCTCAAAATTCAGTTGCTTAGAAACCTGGCATGTGGCTATGATCGCTATAGTGTCTTAGAGTCCCATGATCAATTTTTGTAACCTTCTGAGAACCAAAGTCAACGGGGAAGCCAGATTCACTTAACAACTGTGTTACTAACTTAACCACTGCAGTGATACACTGAAACAATTGTGGCAAGAGCAATCATAAAATAGGGCAAAACTCGCTCAACAACTGTCTTGCTTTGTAATGGAAATGTTGGGCTCAATTGTCATAAGTCGAGGACTACCTGTAACCAAAAATGCAATACTTGGTACTAGTTGTGTGGGTATGTATAGTAATGGGATACTACTCTTGTTCTGCTATTTAAACATTTTTATGAGCATTGATGAGGCTGCACGGACACGTCTTTAATTACTTACGATTGCCTTGTTGAATGTACTTGTTATTTTTAACCTAGGAATTCATAAATAGTAATGTGTCAAGAGAGCCTCTATATTAAAAGTATACAATATACAGTAGAATAATGGAGTTGGACGGGACCTTGGAAGTCTTCTAGTCCAATCTCATGCTCAGGCACAAATCCTTTCGGCACCGACTGTGGAAACGGGAGCGCGTGTGTGCTGGAAACTAGAAGAGCAGCTGCCCAGTGTGCATGCACGTCGGCCATCTGGTCTTCTGGTTTCTGGCACACATGCACGCACGAAGACCAGTTGGCCAATGTCCGTGCGCGCGCTGAAAACCGGAAGAGCAACCACCTGGTGTGCATGCACATGCAGGGAAGATGGTCTTCCGGTGTCCAGCGTGTGCATTTGCACTGGCCACCTGGTCTTCCGGTTTCTGGTGCACATGAAGACCAGCTGGCCGGTGCGCCAGAACCCAGAAGACCAACGGGCGATAGCTCACATACCCAGAGGGATAGTTCTGTGTGCCACTTCCGACACACGTGGCATAGGTTCGCCATTATGGCCTTATACCATTTCAGACAAATGATCCGCCAACCTCTTCTTCAAAACTTCCAGTGTTGGAGCATTCACAACTTTTGGCAAGTTGTTCCACTGATTAATTGCTTTAACTGTCAGGAAATTTCTTCTCAGTTTTGGGTTGCTTCTCTCCGCAGTTAGTTTCCATCCGTTGCTTCTTGTCCTGCCCTCAGGTGCTTTGGAGAATAGATTGACCTCTCCCTTCTCTATGACAGGCCCTCAAGCATTGGAAGACTGCCATCATGTCACCCCTAGTCCCTTCTTTTCCCTTTACTAGACATACCCTATTCCAGCAACCATTCTTTGTATGTTTTAGCCTCCAGTCCCCTAATCATCATTGTTGCTCTTCTCTGCACTTTTTCCAGAGTCTCAGCATCTTTTTTTACCTCATGGCGACCAAAACTGGATCCATTATTCCAAGTGTGGTCTTACCAAGGCCTCATAAAGTGATATTATCACTTCATGTGATCGTGATTCTATTCCCTCTGTTAATGCAGCCTAGAACTCTGTTGACTTTTTTGGCAGCTGCAGCACATGCCTGCAGCACACCCAAGGGATTGTCCACTAGGACTCCAAGTCCCCTCCAAGTAACTGATAATACAGGTGGTCCTTGATTTATGACCATAACTGGGATTTCTACTGTAAGTCATTACGGTCATATTTTTGAGGCACCAACATAACTGGATCTGATTTTTTTTTTTTGGGTGGCTGTCATTCAGCAAATTTGGTGGTCATTAAGCAAACAGTATCAAGATCATACTTCATTAGCCAAAGGGTTAAACATACAAGGTATTTCACTTCAGTACAGAGGGTGGTCGTTAAGCAAATGAGGAAGTTGTTAAGCAAATTAATACATTCTTGTGTATTGAACCTTGGCAAAAATAGGTCATAAAATAGGCATGTTTTATTTAATAACCACCTTGCTTAGCAATGGAAATTGTGGTCAAAAATTGAGGACTAGCTGTGGTAACAGTGAAGAAAAGCTTGAGTCTTTGTCTCAAAGACCTTGTAGTTTAAAATTTAACAGTGGCTGAGTAGGAGATGTGTTCATACTGGCATAGCAAATCCCTGATACCTCTGCTTAAACAAAAAGATGGTTTTTGTTCAAGAGCTGGAAAAAAATGTCTTATTCTGAGACCATGGTGATTTTGTTGTCCATCAGAAAGCCACAAAAGACTCCTTCATGTATTTATATTTCAGGTGGCCTTTGTATACAGTTAAATGTAAGCTATTAGGACAGCTCTTACAAGTAATAATATTTATTGCCCTTAGTCGTGGTGGCTGTATTCTTAGCTTCTGTTGAAAGCTTGATATTAATTTAGGTTTGTTTAATCCCTGCAGATGAGGAAGACGGTGTATGGGAAAACGGGCTTTCCTATGAATGCCGAACTCTGCTCTTCAAAGCAATTCACAACCTGGTGGAAAGATGCTTAATGAACCGGAATTTTGTCCGTATTGGGAAGTGGTTTGTGAAGCCGTATGAGAAAGATGAAAAACCTATCAATAAAAGGTAAAGTATCTTAATGACACCCCCACCCCTCCACCCCACCCCCGGTTTTCTTTTTCTCTGTATCCATATGAGTCATGGTGGTGCAGTGGTTTAGAGTGCAGTATTGCAGGCTACTTCTGCTGACTGCCGGCTGACTGCAATTTGGCAATTCGAATCCCACCAGGCTCAAGGTCGACTCAACCTTCCATTCTTCCGAGGTGGGTAAAATGAGGACCCAGATTGTTAGGGGCAAGAGGCTGACTCTGTAAACAGCTTAGAGAGGGCTGGAAAGCATTGTGAAGTGGTATATAAGTCTAAAGCGGTATATAAGTCTAAGTGCTATTGCTATCCTTTATTGTGTGCATGTGTAAGCATATGTATGAGGTACAGTTAGTTCTCGACTTGAAACAATTCATTTAGTGACCAACGTTACAACAGCACTGAAAAAAGTGACTTATGACTGGTTTTAACACAACTGTTGCAACATCCCCATGGTCACATGATCCAAATTCAGTTACTTGACAACTGTCTTATATTTATGATGGTTGCATTGTCCCAGGGTCACGTGGTTACCTTTTGCGACATTTTGACAAGCAAAGTCCTTGGGGAAGCCAGATTCACTTAACAACTGTGTTATTTAATGACCGCAGTGATTCGTTTAACAAGTGTGACAAGAAAGGTCGTCAAATGGGGCAAAATTGACTTAACAGTTGCCTTGCTTACCAACAGAAATTTTGGGCTCAATTAGAGTCGAAAGTCGAGGACTATCTGTAAAAATATCTGTAGAAAAATAGGAAGAGGTGAACTAATTTTTCACTTAAGTGCAAATAGTTACTTGATGATAGAACTGATTTTCATGTATTTGCAAGTTCCTGGAATAAACTCTGCTTCTACAACCATTCCTATATAAAATCTTCCTTTCATTTTTGCATGGGCTGGTATCAGTGAAGGCAGAGTTGCTTTTGTATCCTTCTCTTGGCTGCTGAAACTCAGAGTTATAGCTCTCCCAGAGAAGAGATGCAAATAAATGCCATGCAAATGTCTTTTATTAAAATACTTTTTGGAAATCATGACAGTAATGCCATGTAGCTATATTGGTCCATTAAAAAATAAATGGAAAAGGTCATAATGTGATTGAACTTTTCATTAGGATTGACTGCGAGTCCAAAGGAATTTGAGAGCTTATTCACTGTTTCATGATTTAACTAGGAAAATATAGATGTATCAGTGTTACTTTTAAATTTAGGGTTGTAGGCATTTACTAAATATGAGCCAGCCGTGTGCAGCAGCAGAAGCCAAAAAAGCTAATGCAATCCTAAGTTGTATTAACAGAGGGATACAATCAAGATCAAGTGCGCTACTAATAGCACTCTATAAAGCCTTAGTAAGACCACACCTAGAGTACTGCAACCCGTTTTGGTCACCACATTATAAAAAAGATGTTGAGACTCTAGAAAAAGTACAAAGAAGAGCAACCAGGATGATTAGGGGATTGGAGGCTAAAACATACAATGAATGGTTATAGGAACTGGGCTTGGCTAGTCTAGTAAAGAGAAAGACCAGGGGAGACATGATAGCAGTCTTCCAATATTTGAGGGGCTGCCACAGAGAGGAGGGAGTCAAGCTATTTTCTGAAGCACCCGAAGGCCAGACAAGGAATAATGGATAGAAATTGAACAAGGAGAGATTTAACCTAGAAATAAGGAGAAACTTTCTGACAGGGAGAACAGTCAACCAGTGGAACAGAAGTTGCCCTCGGAAGTTATGGGAGCTTCATCACTTGAGACTTTCAAGAAGAGATTGGACTCCCATCTGTCAGAAATGGTGTAGGGTCTCCCGCTTGAACAGGGGTTTGGACTAGATGACTTACAAGGTCCCTTCCAATTCTGATTATCTGTTATCTCACTTGTCTTCCATTATGGACCACCTGTGACCTTCACAGGCTTTGTTTTAAAGTTATTGTAAATTGAGATTATTGATTCTTGCATCTGTTCAATGTATTTTTCTTTGTTTAGCAAAATGCAGAAAATAATTTGTGGAGTTCTTGGTGTCATTTGTATTTTGAAAATGGGATATTATGCATGCCTTTAGAATGTTCCTGATGGAAACTCATGGGGTTATTTCATTCAGTGCCTCCAGAAGTTGTGAGTGCTCCATTACTAGAGGTTTTTAAAAAAGAGATTGGACAGCCATTTGTCTGAAATGGTATAGGGTTTCCTGCTTGAATAGGGGGTTGGACTAGAAGACCTCCAAGTTCCCTTCCAACTCTGTTATTTTGTTATTCTGTTAATTATTTTATTAGAGGGTCAGTTTCCATAATTCCTACTATAAACTCTGCATCAAGAACTGTATGTCTGTCGCTGAACGTTCATTGGCTGTTAATTCCTGATGTTTATTCAGTATTTTAGGATGAGCTCCTAAGAGGTTTTTGTGTGGGTATGGCAAAATGCTAAGTGTGAGAAATATGAAGCAGGTTTTGTTTATGAGTTCTCTTGCTCAATATTAAAAAAAAGTTGCATGTACACTTTTTACTTCATAAGAATATGTTAATAATGTCAATTATGGTGTTTTATGAAAATTCAGATATAGCCTGCACTGATATTAACCTGGCAAAGAAACACATAGCTACGATTTTCTTCACAGTGACTTGTTAGCTAATTTTCATGTGGCATTCTTCAGTGTAGTTTAATTTGGCAGGGTTAAGTGCTTGTTTGTGCATAATAGTTTTTTGTAATTTCATTTCTGAAATTGCATGTGGTTTTTTCTAATTTGAGATAGATTAAGTTTTTTTTCCCCACAAGTAAAGTATTGAATAAATGGGCTCTCTATTTTAGGAAGAATAGAATGGAATGAAATAGAAATAAGAATAAACTATTTTATTTGGCAAGCATGGTTAGATACACAAGGTATTTATCTCTGGTACAGAAACACTCAGTGTACTGAGTAAGGAGAGATTTTTAAAAATTAAATTAAAATGAATGATTATAAGGTTACCAAAGATATTAAGCATCTACCATTGCCAGTGAGATAACTATGTGGAGTTCTTTAAAACTAGTTTATTTATTTATTGGAAGTCAGCAGATGAAAGAATCTGGGCTGATACAATAAGCAAAATATATGAGAAGAGTCTGTAGGGGTAGGTAGTCCTCGACTTATGACCAAAATTGGGACCAGAATTTCATTTCTATAAGAAGATGGTTGTTTAGTGAATCATGCCCAATTTTATGACCATAAAAGTTGTAGTAGTTAAATGAATCATGGCATGCGGTCATTAAGGGAATCCAGCTTCCTCCATTGATTTTGTTTGTCGGAAGCTGGCTGGGAAGGTTGCAAATAGCAATCATATGACCCCAGGATGCTACAGGATCTTAGATGTTGGTTGCCAAGCCCCTTGAATTTTGCTCACATGACAGTGGGAATGCTGTAACAAGTGTGAGGATTGGTTGTAAGTCGCACTTTTCAGTGACTTCGTAACTTTGAACGGGTTGTCAAATGAATGGTTGTAAATAGAGGACCATCTGTACATTAGAAACCAAAGAAGAGCATCATTTCACCTTACAGGGATCCATCTCAAATTAGCATCCACAGACACCTCATGTTTCAGAGAGGTAGCCGTACAAGAAAATAAACATGATTTCACCCCCTCAGTAAAATGCCTTTAATATGACCTAGGACCCCTGAGATTTATAGCTATCATGGCAATTAAATACCTTTTCCTTTAGGGCCTTTGAAAGCAACCAAATTGATGGCCATGTTTATACCCTGTGATTATGAATTCTGTAGAATAATTATGTGACGAGCTTAAAAAGGTAAAGTTTTTGTCGAAGCAGTTGTCTTAATTTTAAGAAATCCCATTTGAAACTACCTTTGCCTTACATATTCAGATGATGGTAAAGGAATCTGCTTTGCAGAGATGGCTAGAAGATAACCCATGGGAGCATTCAAATAATGCTCTATTGCAATTGCAGTTCTGAAGAAAAGCAAATACTGCTAGAAAGCTGACTGCATAAGGGAGCATTTTCAGAAAGCCAGGGATATTTATTGGACAATGCTGAAGTGGAATTCACTTAAACTACAGTTCAGATTCTATCTTAGATAGTTCTGCCTTTTAACTTGGAATGCAGCGTAATGGAAAACAGCAGGTAAGCAACAGGCATAAAAAGACAGAAAGAGCATTCCACTCAGCATCTGTTTTAATTACTCTTTTGCTCCCTCTTCATCTTTATACAACAGATACAAAAAAATAATTGCAATGAAACGAGAGTATTAATAGCCGAAAACAAGAGAGAATTACTTTGATTTTCTGATATTTTGATCGGTAACTTCTCCATTCTCTTTTCTACCTTAATCTGAAATCAAAAGAGACCATTCAACTCTGGGTATAGAAATAAGCTACTTGTACAAGTCCTCTATTTTTAAAAAAATGACCCAGAGCAGCTCACCACTACAGGTAGTCCTTGACTTATGACAACAATTGAGTCTAAAATTTCTGTTGCTAAGTGAGACAGATGTTAAAGTGAGTTTTGCCCCATTTTACAACCTTTCTTGCCTCAGTTGTTAAGTGAAGCACTGCAATCCGACTTCTCCATTGTCTTTGCTCGTCAGAAGGTTGCACAAGGGGGTCACCTAACCTCCCCACCACCATCACCACCATGACATTGTAACCGTCATTTATAAAGAACCAGTGGCCACACATCCGAATATTGATCAGGTGGCCATGGGGATGCAGCAATGGTCATGTGAAAAATGGCCATAACATAAGTCACTTTTTTCAATGCTGTTGTAACTTTGAACAGTCACTAAATGAATGGTTGCAAGTCAAGGACTACCTGTAATTGCTGTTAGGGGTTTGAGTATTAAAAACAAGTATGATGTCAAGGAGACGTGGTCTAGTCTAGGGAGGTTCTTAAGGAACTTCCAGAAAGTGATCCTTTGGATATTTTTTTGTTCCTTGTTGCTTAGGACTTCTAATATTATGATTGCTGTGAGGGAACATGGGAATTGGATCAAGATGCCACTCCTTTTTCTTGGCCAAAGGCTATCTAATACCTGCTTCCTAATCACTTTTCACTTGCAGTGCCAAGGATATCTTTTGCATGGTTGTTTTTCTCTTCTCACTTTGTAAGTTTGAACTTGTGGTTAAAAGGTAATTCCTTTGCCGTAAAATGGATTTGCTCTGCATGCTGAGGTTGTATGAGCCCTGTATGCTGAAGCTTGAGTCTCTTTTAGGTTTTTCTTAATCCCACCTTTATTCTTTTTATAAATAACTCAAGGCAGCAAACTCACTTCGTACTTCATCCTCCTCCTGTCTTCCCCACAACATCAACGCTGTGTAGTGTGTTGGGCTGAGAATATGACTGGTCCAAAGTCACCCAGCCTGCTTGCATGCCTAAGGTGGAACTAGAACTCACAATCTCCTGGTTTCTAGCCTGGTATCTCAACCACTAGACCAAACTGCCTCTCTTTCCTCTGTTACCCAGGCTCTGATAGGTAGCTTAAAAGTGTCCCGTATCGCTACAGAGGCTGGTGGAGTTTCTTTTAGCAGTTTTGCATGTGTGTGTGTGTGTATATGTGTGTGTGTGTTCTTAATGTTTTCTATATACATACATATATGCATATACATATATATATTAGTGCATGAGGTTTTATTTGTTGGACTGCTTCCAGGCGCACTGTTAAAATATTTTTTTAAAAAAATAAGTTCTTAAAAATCACGGACTGTTTAGATATCAGTTGCTTAAGGATAGTTTAGTTATATAAATGCAGATAAACATTTCCCACATTAAAGTGTAGTTATACATTCCTTTCTTTGAAATAGAATATCACCTCACCTTTATAATAAATTCATGTAAAGTTGGTGATGATAATTAGATAAAAGGTTTAATGAACAACTCGCTGATCATTGAATGAACAGAAATAATTAGACTCTTAAGTATCTTTATACTTAGCCTTCACCCTTCATGTTCCCCATGGACACAGTAGTCTGAGGAAATTATTGGAAAAAAAAATCCAGTGAGAGTCAGTTTTCCTTTAGGATTTCTCTACTAGCTTGATTCTAGCCACTTTTCTTGCACAGCAGCTCCCACTGAGAACTCCTGTTACTTGGAGACAGTCTTACTTTTTATTTTGTTTCTGTGAAACTTTAAAAGAAGTGAAATGTGTACAGACTCGTTTTTTTCCTAATCAAAGGAATGTTTTGTGGATGGGAGAAATCAGGACTCTTCTATTTCTTCGCTGTTTAATTAGATATTAAGCCCACCCTCCCCTAGGGGGAAATTAAAGCTGTCTTGCCTGAGCTGCTTTGAGTTCCACCTCCTCCAGCTTCAAATTATTCTGCTGCATGGAAAAAAAATAATTGTACAAAAAGAACTCTAAGCTATTCATTTTGAGAAGAGCAGCTATATTAGCCTTTTGCGACAAAACAAGATTTCATGGCACCTTAAGTATTGACAAATGTATTAAGGCAACTTCAGATGCATGAATTATGCTATGTCTTTAAAAGTGCAATGAGCTTCTTGTTTACTTAATCTATCCAGCAATCCTTGACTTACAGCAGTTTGTTTAGTGACGTTCAAAGCTATAAGGGTGCAGAAAAAAGTAACTCATAATAGTTTTTTCACACTTACGCCTGTTGCAGCCTCCACTGACCAGAATTTGGATGTTTGGCCACTGATTCATATTTATGACAGTTGCACTGTCCCAGGTCACGTGATCATGTTTGCAACCTTCTGACTCAAAGTTAATGGGGCAGTTAGTTTTACTTAACATTATTTTACAGGTAATCCTTGAAATACAATCACAATTGAGCCCAAATTTTCTGTTGCTAAGTGAGAAAGTTGTTAAATAAATTTTGACCCACTTTACAATCTTTCCTGCCACAGTTGTGAACCAGTTGCCAAGCGTCCAAATTCTGATCACGTGACCACGGGGATGCTGCAACAGTTGTATGTGTGAAAAATGGTCATAAGCCACTTTTTCAGTAATGTAACCTTGAACGGTCACTAAATGAACTGTTGTAAGTCAAAGACTACTTGTACTAATGTAACTGTGGTGATTCTCACTTAGCAACAGAAAATGTGGGCTCAATTGTAGTCTTAAGTAGAGGTCTACCTTTGTAGGTGGTAATCTGCTTAACTGGAAGATGGGCCATATTGTGGTGTTTCTTTAAAATTTTAGATGCATTTACTTCAGGTAAAATACCTTACTTTAGGCAAACATTTAAAAACTGTAGAGTGAAATTTAATGGCACTCTACCTGCAAGATTTGTTTGAAATTAAAAGAGGTTACTTGTCATTGCTTCTTAGTGGAATGGCTGTGCACCTGGAAATGGAATAGAAGTGCCTACAGCCATATATTGCACAATTAGGTTGGGTATAATTGGATTTGAAAATGCAGAACTAAAAATTCCCCGTTTTCTCTCTATGAATATTCAGATTTATAAAGGTGAAATTGTCTGTCTTGAGCTCTTATTTTTTTACAGTAGAAAATAGAATAGAATAGAGTTGGAAGGACCTTGGAGGTCTTCTAGTCCAACCCCCTGGGACTCAGACAGGAAATCCTATACCATTTCAGACAAATGGTTGTCCAGTCTCTTCTTAAAAACTTCCAGTGTTGGAGCATTTACAACTTCTGGAGGCAAGTTGTTCCACTGATTAATTGTCCTCACTGTCAGGAAATTCCTCCTTATTTCCAGGTTGCTTCTCTCCTTGATTAGTTTCCACCCATTGCTTCTTGTCCTGCCTTAAGGTGCTTTGGTGAATAGCTTGACTCCCTCTTCTTTGGGGCAGCCCCTGAGATATTGGAGCACTGCTATCATGTCATCCCTAGTCCTTCTTTTCATTAAATGAAGGATTAGAAAGATGTACCCTACAATATTTAGAGATGTTCTGTGATCACTTATGGTCATAGAAATCTAAAAATTCCAGAGATAAGTCTAACACTAATCAACTTAAAGTTTAACTAATTAAGTTATCAACATACAACATACAAAGTCCTGAATCTTGATTTATGACCACAGTTGAGCCCAACATTCCTGTTGCAATTGTTAAATGAGTTTTGCCCCATTTTATGACCTTTCTTGCTACAGTAAAGTGAATCACTTGTTAAGTTAGTAATGTGGTTGTTAAGTGGATTTGGTTTCCCCATTGACTTGGCTTGTTAGACGGTTGCAAATGTCCCCAGGACACTGTCATAAGTGACATTTTTCAGTGCTGATGTAACTTTTGAATGGTCACGAGACAAAAGGTTGCATGGCATTTAACAACTGCAGTGATTCACTTAGCAGCTTTGGCAGGAAAGGTTGTAAAATAGGGCAAAACCCACTTAACTGTCTTGCTTAGCAATGGAAATTTGGGGCTCGATTGTGGTTGTAATCCCCCTCCCAAAAATCAAGGAAGTCAATTCTATTTTTGTACATGCTTATTAAAAATATTTCAAAACAAACTTTTAAATTGTTTAATGAAACATAATCTATACAGAGCTTTGCACAGAAGTACAGGTAATCCTAGACTTACAACTGTTTATTTAGCGACCATTAAAAGTTATGGTCTGCAGCGTCTTTTATACAAGAAATCAGCATGCAAAATGTCATTCATGCAAACTCCTGTGTGGTTGCAATTTAAAAAGTTGTGATGTGTGCCCACAAAATTTTAAGCTTAAAGCAGGATTATAAATACACACGTCACCAGAGTTAAGCAATGGATGAAATTTGAGATGGCTGCAATATGCAACTAGTGGCAGACCACAGTTTTCTCTCATGCAGGGTAAGTAGCTTTACTTAGATTCCATATCTCTAATTAGTGTGTTGTAAGAATTAATTAAATATCTTTATTTCTGGAAAACGCTGTTGAAAGATGTATCAACCAAAGAAGGAAGATATCTTTGTACTAGGAGAAAATGCATGCTTTGAGGGTTGTTTCATGTTGTGATAAGCTGACATGAAACTTGGGTAAAGTCTTAGTAAGAGTTTGAATTAATGACAGCAAAAAAGTTAGTGATAAGGAAGATTGCAAGTAACATATATATACACTTTTAATTACTTTAGGAACTTGAATCTCTTCAAAAATAAGTCAGTGTTGTAACGTAAATTGCTCTTATTTTTAATCAAAGTTATAGTGAGCATCTACTCTAAAAAAAGATATCAGGTTTGGTATGATTTGCACTGTTTATTTTTTATTTTGTTTTTGTTATGTGATTTATATCCTACCTTCGGGAACTCAAACATAATACTCTAGTTTTTCCCCACAGCAACAATCCAACAAGATTGACTAAGCTGAAATTACTGCTTTATTTATTAATTAAATTTGCATAGCTGCCCATCTCACAAGCATAATGGTGAACTTCCTTGGTTTAGGCCTCCCAGATGGGAACTGCCCAAAGCTGGTTATAAAATGGACATCTGTATAAGTGTTTTAAATAAAGTGTAACTAATTTTAGGCAGGCTTGAATCTGGATTTCCTCAGTTCTTAGTTCAACATTTTAACCACTACATCAGGGATGAGAAACTATTGCTCCTTTATGAACTGTGGACTTCAACTCCCAGAATTCTTCAGCCAGCATGGAATTTCAGGTCAGAATTTCAGGCATGGCTGGCTCAGGAATTCTGGGAATTGAAGTCCACAGGTTATAAAGGGGCTGTAGTTGCCCCCTTCTGCATTACACAATGCTGACTCATGCTGTTGCTGGTATGCTGTTTTGAATCAGTTTCTACCATCTTTATTCCGGAAATGTTAGTTATCTTTGGAAAGATGTGCTGTGTAAATATTTAGACAGATGTAGGAAAGCTGGTATCTTTCATTATAATTAGAATAACTTTTGAAAGGTCTCTGGGCCTTCAGATACCTCATTTTCTCTTACTAATGCAGGCATGCTTATTGGACAGACTTTATTCTCTATGCTACACAGGTAGTCCTCAACTCACAGGTGTTTGTTTAGTGACTGAAGTTACAGCCACACTAAAAAGTGACTTGCAACTGTTTCTCACGTTTATTGCAGCATCCCGATGGTCATGTTATCGAAATTTGGATGCTTGGCAATATTTATGATGGTTGCAGTATTCTGGGGTCACCTTTGCTGACCTTCTGCAAACAAAACCAACGGGGAAGCCAGTTACTAGCTTAATTACTGTGGTTCACTTAACAACTGTGGCAAGAAAGGTCATAAAATGGGGCAAAACTCATTAACTGTCTTGCTTAGCACCAAAAATTTTGGGCTCAATTGTGGTCGTAAGTTGACAACTACCTGTAGTTACAAATTTTGGACTCCACAGTGGTCTTAAATCGAGGACTACCTGTATAGCATAGAGAACAAAGTTTGTCCAATTAGCATGCCTGCTAATTGAGTAAAGCTTCAACTCTTTTAAGTCGCTGCTATCACCCACAAGAACAAATTCGCATTTGTTGGTTTTTGATACTTAGACATGCATTCCCATTTTTTACACTGCACAAAACAGTATTTTTAATATAATTTAATAATTATAATTACTTTCCTAGTTTCCTCTCTAAGCCACAGGTTTGGACTATAAGACCCCCAAGATTCCTTCCAACTTTGTTATTCTATTCAGTTTTTAAATAATTATGTTCATTTGTCGAATTTAGAAACCTCACTCTATCTCTAAACTCTCCCTCAAAGAAGACGTAACTAGATCCTCTCAAGATCGTTTCTTCTTTACTTTACCAGATGCTCTCTTTCCAAAGTGTGGTAATAATATTATTAGTTCAGTTCAAGGGCAACTATAAAGGGTATTCTTCCATCTTAAGCATTCAAACAGCGGTAATTCCTCTTGTGTGTAATTTGACTTCGTTTCCATCTTAAAGTAATCTAGGAGGAGAAATCAAAAATTCCAGGCACATTCATGCTGTGTGATCCTATGTAGGATTGATTTTTTTTTTAGAAAAAGAATGTTTTGGAACAGCAATGCATTCTAGCACCACAGAACTCTGGACGGCATTCCTCATCTTGCTGTGAGGAAAAGAAAATGTGTACTTTTGTTCCCTTATTATTCTTCCATATTTCGTTTTACTCATTTTCTCTAAAAGTCTGTATAGGGCAAAACTCACTTAATAAATATTTGACTTAGCAACAGAAATGTTGAGCTCAATTGCCGTAAATCAAGGACTACCTGTATTTGGCCTTGTTTTTCTGGTGGCCATAGGTCTTTTTTTAAAAAAAATTAATGTCACTCAATTTTTGATATTACCAGACATTGATCTTTTAACTGTCTCTTAACATTTTGTAATCAATTTTTGCTCTGCTCTTAATTTATACCTATTCACACTTCCAGTATTTCCCCATTAAATGGATTATCTGATGGCTCTAATGCTGCTTGTATTTCCTAGTTAGATACTCTTCTAATCGCTTTGTGGCTGCTGTGATTCCTGATTCACCATTGTTCCTTTTGTTCGTGAGAGCAGCTGTTGAGATATAAACTGCAGCCACACTTACTTATTAATATGACAAGTATCTGTTTAATAGGGACACTTAATGTCATTTCACACCCTTCAATCAATTTAAGTAGGAACAAGCTAAAGATGAACTATTATTTGAATACAGCCATATCGATCTCGGGATTAGAAAATAAGGAATAAAAACAGTTTTTACACGTTCAGTCACAAAAAGGTCTTCCTTCTCTGGGAAAAAAAAATGACATAAATCTTCCCTCGAGGTGAGGATGGCCTCCCAAGGTCCCTTAAGACCTGGTTATGCCACCAGGCCGGGAAATCGCAGGGGGATAGGTGAATTGTTATTACGCATCCCTTCACCTATTAATTTTACCTATTTTCTAATTTTTTACTTCTCATTGTAGGTAATGTTTTTATATATTTATTGTTCTAGTCTTGTGTGCTGCCCAGAATCACTTTTTGTTAGAAGATGGGCGGGGGGTGATATACAAATTAGATGAATAAATAAATGCACTCCAGCTACTTTGCTAAAAAAGTTTTTTTTAAATTTTACAGGAACAATTTTTTCCATTTTGTAATTTGGGTATAATTATGATGGGTGTGCTTGAGAGCTTTAGATAACAACAATTACCTAGGCTCACCAGACACTGAAAATGTATTTATCAAATGTATATGCCACCAGACAAAAAAGTGACACAATCTTATTGTAATTATTTCACTCCTTGGCTTTTCTAAAATTTAAGCATTGCCTTAAGTATCCCCTTTCCTCTAATAGATACACAGTTTGCTAGAAAGTATCTTTCAAATACTTGTAAGTTACTGAAACAGTTTTTAGATGGTGTGACCTTGGTAATTTCAGTGATTTTACCAATTAAAGCTCATAAGAGACCATTAAAAGGAAAAAGAGAATGACTTACTTATGTAGGGTTCTCACACAACGAAGGATATGTAAGCCAGTTTCATGGACTTTTTGTTTGTATCTGCATGTTTTTCACCTATAATGTTATAATACATACACCTTTTCCCCAGTGTTGAATTTCATACTCAAATTCTTAGCTGTTTACTTATTGTTTGTGAACAGTTGTTGCTATCTGTAGCTCTTTTCCTGTTTCCTTTTGAGTTCTTTTCCAGCATTAATTCTTAAATTTGACCCCTGCATTGAAAATCTCCCAATCAGCTTTTCTTGTTGCTTTTTTCCAAAATGTCATTTATATCTATATTGGGCATCCTCCAGGTATACAGATAGTCCTCGAGTTAGGACCTTAGTTGAGCCCCACATTTCTGTTGTTAAGTGAGACATTTGTTAAGTGAATTTTGCCCCATTTTACGACCTTTCTTGCCACAGTTGTTAAGTGAATCATTGCAGTGGTTAAGTTAGTAACCCAGTTGTTAAGTGAAGCTGGCTTCCACATTGACTTTGCTTGTCAGAAGGTTGCAAAAAGTGATCGAGCCCCAAATTTATGTCGGTAAAGTGAGACATTTGTTAAGTACATTTTGCCTCATTTCACGGCTTTTCTTGCCATAGTTGTTAAATTAGTAACATGGTCATTAAGCGAATCTGACTTTCCCATTGCTTGTCAGAAGGTCGCAAGAGATGATCTCCCCGGGACACTGCAACCGTCATAAATCTGAGTCAGTTGCCAAGTGTGTGAATTTGGATCATGTGACCATGGGGATGCTGCAACAGTCCTGAGTGTGAAAAAGGGTCGTAAGTTTTTTTCCCCCTGGTGCTGTTCTACCTTTGAACGGTCACTAAATGAATCATCGTAAATCAAGGACTACCTGTATAAAGTCAACCTTTGGGATCTCTTAAAATCCATTTATCTGCAGTGTTACCAAACTGGGGAAATTCCTGAAAGCAACTTACGAAAAATTATGGGAAAAAGGAAAAGGAAAAAAAAAGTTTTGACACTTCTCACTGCTGCTGCTGCTGCTGCTGCGATCCCCCTGCTGATCCCCCTCCTTCCTTTTAAGGGCTGGTTTTTCTCCCTGGTCTACCTCTTTACGGCTCCTTTCGTTCTCAAGACAGAGAGAGAAAGCCAGTATGACTGGTTTTTAGATTTGCTTGAGAAGAGGAGGAGGAGGAGGAGGAGGCGGCAACAAAGCCCACAATAGCCTTCTGGATTTCTCCCTTCCGTCCAGAAAAGAGCTGCCTGTGAGCTCTGGAGTTGCTACGAGGGAGGCACCTGCTTAATGAAGGGGATTAGTGGGACTGTGTGAGATTCTGTGCCTTGCTGGCAGGGCTGCTCCTTCCCATGTAGTGTCTTTCCTCAATCCCTTATTCGGACAGACACACAATCTGACAAAATGAAATTCAACGTAGAGAAAAGTAAAGTCCTACACTTAGGCAAGAAAAAACAAAAGGACTCATATAGACTGGATGAAACCAGCCTCTATAGCAGAAACTGTGAGAGGGACCTTGGAGTCTAAGTGGACAACCAGCTAAATATGAGCCAGCAGTGTGCAGCGGCAGCCAAAAAAGCTAATGCAATCCTAAGTTGTATTAACAGAGGGATATAATCGAGATCAAGGGAAGTACTAATACCACTCTATAAAGCCTTAGTAAGACCACACATGCATCCAGTTTTGGTTACCACATGGTAAAAAAGATGTTGAGACTAGAAAAAGTACAGAGAAGAGCAGCAAGGATAATGAGGGGACTGGAGGCTAAAACATACGAAAAACAGTTGCAGGAACTGAGCATGGCTAGTCTAGGGAAGAGAAGGACCAGGGGAGACATGGTAGTAGTGTTCCAATATTTGAGGGGCTGTCATAGAAAGGAGGGTGGTGTGTGTCAACCTATTTTCCAAAGCACCCGAAGGCCAGAGAAGGAATAATTGATGGAAACTGAACAAGGAGAGATTCAACCTGGAAATAAGGAGACATTTTCTGACAGTGAGAAACAATCAACCCATGGAACAGAAATACCCTTCAGAAATTGCAGGAGCACCATCACTGGAAGCTTTCAAGAAGAGACTGGACTGCCGTCTGTCAGAAATGCTGTAGGGTTTCCTGCTTGGGCAGAGGGTTGGACTAGACAGCAATAGCACTTAGACTTATATACCACTTTAAGTGCTTTACATCCCTCTCTAAGTGGTTTACAGAGTCAGCCTCTTGCCCCCAACAATCTGGGTCCTCATTTTACCCACCTCGGAAGGATGGAAAGCTGAGTCAACCTTGAGCCTGGTGGGATTTGAACTGCCAAATTGTAGGCAGCTGGCTGCAGCAGAAGTTGCTTGCAATGCTGCATTCTAACCACTGCACTACAGAGGCTCCCAGTGTGGACGATGATCTATAGTACAAGGCCGCTTCCAACTCTGCTAATTTGTTAATCTGTTAATTTCAAGGCAATATTGAATACAGGTAGTCTTTGATTGATGATCACAATTGAGCGCAGAATTTATGTCGTTCAGTGAGAAATTTGTGAAGGGAGTTTTGACTTGTTTTGTGACTTTCCTTGCCACATTTGTGAAGCGAATGCCTGTAGTTAAATTAGTCACACAGTTGTTAAGTGAATCTGGCTCCCCTCACCAATTGACTTTGCTTGTCAGAAGGTTGCAAAAGATGGTCACATGACCCTGGGATAGTGCAACCGTCATGAATATGAATCCGTTGTCAAGCATCCAAATGCTTTTGTGACCATGGAGATGTTGCAATGGCCGTAAGTGTGAAAAATGGTCATCGGTCACTTTTTTCGCTGCCGTTATAACTTCGGTCACAAAATGAACTGTTGTAAATTGAGGACTACCTGTATTTGGCCAAGTATGATTAGACACACAAGGAATTTGTCTCCGATGCAGAAGCTCTCAATGTACATGCAAAGCGAGCAAATAATGATAATTGTTATAATAATGCCAATAAGATGGGAAGGTAAAGAAGGTGATAATAATAATACTTCAGCCATACTACATGGGTGAATATACAGAGACATTAAACAGCACTGTGAGAATTAGATACACAGCAGAATGATGGCAGGAGGGGGGAAAACAGTCTTTGTGTCTAGTGGTTTTTGGCATGCAGTGCCCTATAGCGCCATCCCAAGGGGAGGAGTTGAAACAGTTTATCTCTAGGATGTGAGGGGTCTGCAGGTTATCTTCTTAGCCCTCCTTCTGATCTGTGCAATACTGATAGTCCTCAACTTAAAGAATTCATTGAGTGACTATCCAAAGTTACAATGGCACTGAAAAAAAGTGACATTACAACTTGCACTTATGACCGTTGCAGCCTCCCCATGGCCACATGATCAAAATTTGGGTGCCTGGCCTGGCTCATATTTATGATGGTCCTGGGATCATGTGAGCCTCTTTTGGAACCTTCTGACCATCAGCGAAGTAATCCGATTCACTTAACAACTGTGTGACTAACTTAACTGCAGCGATTCACTTAACGTTAGGGAAAAAAAAGGCTGCAAACAGGGCAAAACTTACTTAACAAATGTCTCGCTTAACAACAGAAATGTTGTGGTCGTAAGTGGAGGGCTCCCTGTGTTTTGTACTCCCTCACAGTGATTACATTTTATTACTGCTGTATAATTTCACACCATCATTTTATTTACATTTAAAACGAAATGGAGCTTCCCCTTGCTTCTGTAGCATGTGCAGAATATCTTTCCTGTAGGCAAATGATGGGCTGCGTTTGCCCAACATTTTTTTCTTCCGTCGTTTAACCAGATTGGCGGGTTGTAGGACTATATGATTCATGGTGTAAAATCATCCTGATTGCTACTGAGAAACGTGTCTTTAATATTTATGTTTCAGCTTCTATTTAGAATTTAATATTTCATTGACAGGTTCTAGTGGCTGTTGAAGAAAAGTACGCTCCTTTTTATTAGATGTGTATTCTTCATCTTATGAAACAAATGAGCCCAAGCAGAGCTCGGTATCAGGGAAAAAAAACCCTACGGCTTTAGATTCTTTACTTTCACTTGAATTTTCCAGGCTTGCAAAAAAAAAAAAAAAACCCCAAAAATCACAAAGTACCGGTGGTCCTCAACTTACGATGGTTCATTTATCAACCGTTCACAGTTACAACAGCACTGAAAAAAGTGACTTATGATCATCGCAGCATCCCTGTGTTCAAGGGATCAAAATTTGGCTGCTTGGCAACTGATTCGTATTTATGACGGTTGCAGCATCCTGGGGGTCATATGATCACTTTTTGGGACATTCTTATGAACAAAGTCAATGGGGAAACCAGATTCACTTAACAGCTGTGTTGCTAACTTAACAACTGCAGTGATTCACTTAGCAACCGTGGCAAGAAAAGTCATAAAATGGGGCATTAACGAAAATTTTCCTTAGCAAGATAAATTTTGGATTCAATTCTGGTCATAAGTCAAGGATTACCTGTTTCGCTAGTTTGTTCACTGTTGGACATTCATTTTTTAAATTATAATCAATGAGCCGTGGCGGCAAAGTGGTCAGAATGCAGTATTGCAGACTACTACTGCTGACTGCCGGCTGTCTGCAGTTCGATCCTGACCGGCTGAAGGTTGACTCAGCCTTCCATCCTTCCGAGGTCAATAAAATGGGGATCCAGATTGTTGTGGGGGGATATGATGACTTAAGAGATGGCAGCAAAGCATTGTGACGCAGTATATAAGTCTTAAGTGCTATTGCTAGTGCTAATGTTTGATGACAGAACTTAAAAGTGGAGGCTTGCTCCCAAGTTAACTTTGTGTAACAGATTAGCAATCAGGCTGTTTAAACTGTACAGTCCTCAACATACGACCACAATTGAGCCCAAAATTTCTGTTACTAAGCCAGACATTTATTAAGAGAGTTTTGCCCCATTTTACGACCTTTCTTGCCACAGTTGTTAAGTGAATCACTGCAGTTAAGTTAGTAACACGGTTGTTAATCTGGTTGACTTCGCTTATCAGAAGGTCACATGACCCTGGGACACTGCATAATACGAATCATAAATACGAGTATATTTGCCAACTGTCTGAATTTTGATCACATGATCATGGGGATGCTGCGACAGTGATAAGTGTGAAAAATCGACTGTAATCATTTCTTTTTCAGTGCTGTTGTAACTTCAGTCACTAAATGAACTGTTACAAGTAGAGGACTACCTGTATTATGTAGTTTACCATCTAGTATTATCTAGTATTCCTACAAATGTTTTCTGAATAAAAGCCTGAAAATTATTTTCAGTAGTTTGAGGCATTTGGTCAAAGATCCGACAGTAGCAATTTAGCATATTGGCTGGGGAATTCTGGGAGTTGAAGTCCATGTGTCTTAAAGTTGCCAAGGTTAGGAATCCCTCCCAAACAGTTTGGGAGTTTGCCAAGCATACTGCTTGCTCTTGGTCATACTGTCAAGCCCTTTATCTGATGAATTTAATGAAAGTGAAAAGTGGAGCTGCTTAAAGACCTTTTTGCTGTGTTGTGGGAACAATATTTCTTGGCTATTGCTCATATGGCATTGCTATAAAAATACTACATTTTTTGGTAGCATTTCTTATCGTAACAGTATTATTTTAACACAGAAGTAAAATAATTTATGATGATTAACTTGGGTATAGAACCATTTTTTTGTTTTGTTCTCTCCCCTCCCCCTCCAGTTTCAAGCTGGAGGCAGTATAAAATGTGGTGGAATCATCTCTATCACCAAGGTTTTATATATCCACTTGTGTGTCCTAGATAATAGTTTACATTAGTTTAAAAAGTGGAGCTATTGACTATACGGAATAATAGCTGAAATACGCACCTGATGAAAGGTTGAAGTCAGCCTTCATTATCACAGTAATATTTGAACAATACACTTGCAGTTAGAAACTTAATGGTATATTTGAAAAGCCAAAGAACGAGAGCTTAATTACAGTCCCATTCACTTTTCAAAGCAATTTGTTTGTTTGTTTAAGTTTCTCTGTCACCCGTCTTGCTAATACAGTGACTCTTGCCAGCTTATTTCTCTCTCTCTATAAAAGCGAAATACCACTCACACATCATCACAAAATCTCCAGCTTACAAACTTGAAATTTGGCACATATGTGGGTTCTGGGTGCTTACTAAGAAAGGATTTTTCGAAATGGCCATCACAGCATTAGTATTTCTTGTATTATTATTAACACGCGCTGATGCTAAGGAGTTCTACTCCCCATCCCCACCTGAAAAGAAATCTGTTCCAAATGCAAAACACAAGCAGAGGAGAGGAGTTTCAGTTAGTTTCACAGCACCAAACAGCTTTAGTACAGAACAGTTGAGCTAAGCCATGCCCAGGCTCCTTGCTGTCTCCTTGCTCACAAAGCAAATACTGTTTTAGTTTCCAAACAGCCCTCAACACTCTCACATATTGACAGGAGGCAGGTAGGCAGAGCCAGAATTTTCTTCCCAAAAAAACTAAGCCCGACCACATAGTTTCATAGCGAAGCATGGGTATCAAGCTAGTAAGAAAATAAAAGGTAAAGCAGTATACTTTTATTAAATACCAATATCATGCACATTGCATAATTTCTGTGGTCATGAGGCCAGCATGACTATTCGCTGAAGTGCAGAGAACGCTGTTAACATTTCCACCAAAGTGGTACCTATTAATATACTTGCTTTGCAAGCTTTCGAACTGATAGGTGGCTGGGACATGGCTCAAGTAATGGGATCTCAACCTGTTGTGTGGAGCTTGGGCCTCTCCAGCTGACAAATTCAGGGTCTGGATTTGCTGAGACCTTGTGCCTCCTTACAAGAAACTAAACAGTTAAAAAGTGCTAAAAACAACATTAGAATAAAAAGTCAAAAATTAGAAACGTTATTGATGGGCTTCGATGGAAGACTATTGCAGAGGACTGGGACCACAGCCGAAAATGCACTTCTCCTGGACCCTGCTGTGATGACCTGCAACACAGTACAGAGATAACACCGGCAGCTGGCAGTTCAGATTGCCCCTTTATTGCTCCAAATTTGCCCAAACACTCCCACTTTTCTGGCAAGCCCCAGAGCAAAGTGATGACAAACACACAGACACACACACACACGAACACCTCAAGCAAGCCTCTGGCTGCAAATAGTCCAGCCCAATGCTGTGAACATCACAACTGCACAGCAATAAATCCAGCAGGGCAAATCAAGGAGTTCAGGAAGCAAAGGATCCAGGTGATTAGTCCAGAAAACCAGAAAGAATGCAAAGACTTTTGGGAAGTTAACAAATGTCGGCACTCAACACTTCAGGAACTGACAAATGCCCCTCCCCACAGTGGCTCCTTAAATCTCAGTCCCCAGGTGTGCCTTGTGAAGAGGGGCGAGGTGCTCTCCTCCCGAGTAGCTGGCTCAGTCTGTGCTGTTTTCACCTTCTCTCCACTCTCCGTGCTGGAGGATCAGGAGGGGGTGGTCCTTACTCATCGCCTGAGCTCTGTCTCTCAGGTTCATTGCTTAGCCTCTCTTGGTCATCCTGCCCCCCACTTACTCCTTGCTTACAAGCCATCCCAATCCTGAAAAGTCCTGGCCTGACTGGCCCTGTTCTTCCCCATTTTCTTCTCAAGCCAACAAAGCCACCCCCTTGATTTCTGTCAACTCCAGTTCTAGCTCATCTTCCCCCCACATATTCAGGCTCCGATGGGGGCATGACACCTGCCAGCCAAAATTGTTTGGCGGATGGGATCCAAAGCAGGCCCTTTCTGCTAAGAAACAAGTGAACTAATCCCACCGGGATAAGGCGGTTCCTCAGATACCCTCATAAGTTTTACCTCACAAACTGCTGACACACACACACACACAAAGCCAGATTAGGCACACAAGAATAATAACATAATTTGAATACTCTAAAATCTATTATTTGAATCCGTCCTCACACATTTGGAAAAAATCAGTTACTCAGCAAACATTGGTCATTTTTAGAAGTCTGGTTTTTTAAGTCTTCTCTTAAATTGTTTTTAGGCTCTAGGCATGCTCAATATATTGTACGTGAAGAGAGGGAATGTACAAGGTAGTCCTCAATTTACGATCACAATTGAGCCGCAAAATTATGTTGCTAAGTGAGACAGTTGTTAAGTGAATTTTGCCTCATTGTATGACCTTTCTTGACACAGTTGTTAAGTGAATCTGGCTTCCTCATTGACTTTGCTTGTCAGACGGTCGCAAAAGAGGATCACGTGACTCTGGGATACTGCAACTGTCATAAATGTGAGTCAGTTGTCAAGGAATCCAAATGTAAATCATGTCCCCATGGGGACACTCCAATGGTCATAAGTGTGAAAGATGTTCATAAGTCATTTTTTTCCAGCACCATTGTAACTTTGACTATTCACTAAATGAACTGTTGTAATTGGAGGACTACCTGTATTCATCTAAAACACTCGTTCATCTGTACGGAACTGGATTGTCATATAAGATGTGTTTGCCAATTTTGCATATGGTTAAATAATCTGAACTCTTTAAACCCAAGTTGGAAGGCACCTCGGAGGTCTTCTAGTCCAACCCCTTGCTTAGGCAGGAAACCCTATATCATTTCAGACAAATGGTTATCCAGTCTCTTCTTGAAAGCCTCCAGTGAAGAAGCACCTACAACTTCTGGAGGGAAACCGTTCCACCGATTAATTGTTCTCACTTGTCAGGAAATTACTTCTAAGTTGCTTCTCTCCTTGATTAGTTTCCATCTGTTGCTGCTTGTCCTGCACTCGGTTGCTTTGGAGAATAGCTTGACTCCCTCTTCCTTGGGGCAGCCCCTCAAATATTGGAAGACTGCTATCATGTTACCCCTAGTCCAGCTTTTCATTAAATTAAGACATACCCAATTCCTGCAACTGTCTGCTTTTAGCCATGCTGCTTTCTAATAATAAAATATACAAGTAGTTGTGAAAGACAATTTAAAAATAAGCTAAACTTGATGGGACTTTCTGATTTGTGTGTGCGTACGTGCTTTTGGCTGACTCTGCCAAAGCCAGTTGCAGTTCTGGGCCCTCTTTCCAAAATTGTACTGGAGTAGTATGTGCTCAAATGACATCCAGCCAATGACAGCATCTGTCATGAATGGTGACATCATTGGCTGTATGCCACACTCTCTTCCTTGTCTCTCATGGCGCCTATGAGGGTCTCAATTACTCATTACCACTATCTTGAGTTTGTTGCTGCCCCATTGGGTGACAGTTTTAAGAGCAAGAACTGGCCATAAGGCACTTTTTTTCAGCAATGTAATTTCAAACAGTCGCTGAAGAAATGGTTATAAGTAGAGGACTTACAACCAGTTCCTTTAGTGACCGTTCAAAGTTACAGCAGCCCCCCCCCAAAGTGACTTATGACCATTTTTCACACTTAATGATGATTATAGCAACCTGATGGCCACATGATCAAAATTTAGATGCTTGGCAGCTGATTCATATTTATGATCGTTGTAGTGTCATCCTGGGATCATGCAATCACCTTTTGTGACCTTCTGACAAGCAAAGTCAGTGGGGAAGCCAGATTCAGTTAGCAACTGTGGCAAATAAGGTCATAAAATGAGGTAAAATTCACTTAACAACTGTTTCACTTTCTGACCTGACTTTAAGAGCTCTTCTGTGTAAAACACTTTTTTACGACCACAATTGAACACAAGATTTCTGTTGTGAAGTGAGACATCTGTTAAGTGAGTTTTGTTCCATTTTACAACTGTTGTTGCCATGGTTGTTAAGTGAATCTGGCTTCCCTATGTTTTGTCAGAAGGTCACAAAAATTGATCACATGACCTTGGGACACAGCAATTGTCATAAGTGTGAGTCAGTTGCCCAGCATCTCGAATTTTGATCTCATGATCATGGGGATGCTGCAAAGGTGGTTAACTGTGGAAAAACGATAACTTTTTTCAATGATTTTGTAACTTTTAATGGTCACTCAATGAACTGTTGTAATTTGAGGACTACCTGTACTCTAAGTGACAAATAATCCATGGCCTGGATTGCGAGGCTATCCGAGAAGGATTCTCTATTATTCCATCTTTCTTAATGATTGATGTCATATTGATTATTCCATACAAACGTCAAGATTCAGGAATTCTTTGACTCTTGATAAAGCCGCCTTTGAATCTCAGTATGATTTATCTAGGCAAGGTCTTTTGGTGTGTGTCTGGATAACAAAAGAAAGTTAATTGGTTAAAATGTTCTTTTACAAAGGCCAGATTAAGTCGTCTATTTTGTTTTTTGAGTCAATCAAATAAAGTCTGCGCTTCATGAAGGCCGGCAATCTTTTAACTAATTAAAAAAAATGGTGATTAATTGCAGTAAACAGAATTTGAGCAGGCATGGGCAAGAACATAATTCGTGAATCCCATCAAACCCTGCAGTTGAGTGTTCAGTTTGCATGAGCATATAATTGTTTTTCTCTAGCAGTCAAGTAAGAAATATAACATACTGTGTAATTTCATTATTTGAAGAGCTCACTTAAATTACTTTCAGGGATCAATTCCTTTTCCATTCAAGTTAACCATAGGGAATGAAGACCGTTTATGGTTTTTCCTTGTAATCAGATGAGCTCTTTCCCCTAGAAGAGTAAAAATTTCCTGAAGAAACTTAATTATTCAGAGAAAAAAAAATCTAGACTCCTCCAGTTGTTGAATTCTTCAGTCTGATTCCTGTGTGGCAAAACCACAGCATAACATTTCTTCTTATAGTCTATAAATTTTGTAATAAATGCCGAAGAATGAATTTATCCCAAGAATGAATGATATCCCAAGATAGAGAGCTGAAGAAGCGTCATGGATGAGAAACAAAACGTTTTCAAAGAAAAACCAGAAAGTCCAGTGTTGAATTTATGTTTCCCAACAAAGAAATAAAGGGAGATTAGTATAGATCTATTTTAAGCTATTTAGTTCTCACCAGCTAGCTAGCCATACCCTTCTGGGATTCGAATCCGGGCTTCTTGAAACAGTACCTTTGGGGATCCCAAGATATTGGAACTCCAGAAATTTTATTGACTTAAAATTGGACAAAAATATGCTTTTTGTGAAGTCTACAAAGGATGCTTCTTTTTTTTCTGACTGCAAAAACAAGTTTCACTTTAAAAGTAACTTGTTAAACTGTGTTTTGCATAGAGAAGCAGAAAGAGTTTGCCACAGTTCGGTGGAAGCCTAGAATAAATGAAGTAAACATTGCTGAGGCAGTTTTCACCACAAGGCCATCAAAATCCAGAATGAGAGATACAAGCTTTGGAAGAGGCCTTTTTTGTTGCTCTTCTCTTTTGTGGAATTGTTTAAAAATGTCAGAGAGGGCCTTGTTATGGACTGACAGAGTTTCCAATTCCAATTTCAATGTAATTTTTTTACAACAGTAAAATTGCTTAATAACATCAATTGCATCTCAAGTTACAAAATGATTAAGCTTATTTTACTTTTAATTTTCTAGGGCTTTTCTGTATTGTTTCTTCAATAACAATTTGGCTGTAATTTTCCCAAGTACCTTCTTGTACAAAAGCAAACGGCCAAAATGGTTAAAACCTCATTGCCAATTACTTGACTTCTGATTTTCTTGTTTCTATGCAGAGAAATTTGTCCCTGCCACAAGATCTGGTCTATTTTCATTTGTCTGTAAGCTACACTACAGCTGCTTCAAACTGGCTCACAGCCAGTTTCAAATGAAGGCTGAATCTGTTTCTGAACTAATGCTTAAAGATCTAGCACAGACTGACCCCGACATCAGGACACAAAATCTTACACTGTATAATGGCTTCATTTGTTTGTTTGTTTTTTGAAGATCAGCATTGCCTTAATGGTAAAGGTAAATTAATTGACAGGCACAGAAAAAGTAAAATATGGGTACCCCTCGATTTATTATCACAACTGAGCCCAAATTTTCTGTTGCTAAGCAAGATAGTTAAGTGAGTTTTGCCCCATATTATGGCATTTCTTGCCACAGTTAAGTGAATCACTGCAGTTATTAAGTCAGTTGTATAGTTGTTAAATGAATCTGGCTTCTCCATTGGCTTTGCTTGCAGTGTCCCCAGGATCACGTGACCCCCTATTGCGACCTTCTGACAAGCAAAGTCAACTGGGATGCTGGATTCGCTTAACAACCGTGTTACTAACTTAATAGAAGCAGCAATTCACTTAACATCTCTGGCAAGAAAGGTCATGAAGTGGAGTAAAACTCACTTAACCATTGTCTTGCTTAGTAACAGAAATTTTGGACTTAACTGTGGCTGTAAGTCAAGGATTCTTTTAGGGAGACAAAAGAACCTTTTAGCTTCTATTGGATCTTTACTATCTTTACATGTGCAACGCTTCCATCATTTGAGAGTGGGTGAAAATTGTTTTTACTTTCTCATGAAGATTTGGTTTTTCTTCCATGCTTCTGGGTGTTAACGCTGCCAGCTTTATACAGCGTTTATGCCGTTCGTTGAAATACGGTGAGAAGAACATAGACACAAATCCCTTGTCTGTCTTATCATTTAATACCAACCTTAACTCACTCGGGGATTTTTCTTTTGTAAGCGTGGCAGCAATGTCTCAGCGTGTTCTTGAAACATCTTGGATAGACGCTTAAAATGCAAGTGACAAGGTGTTTATAAACATGTGCCAGGTTAACCAGTCTGGTTAGGGAACTGTTGTAGGAGGAGAGTCCTATTAGGCCCGTGTTTCTCAACTTTGCCAAGTTTCAAATTGGTGCTGTGGCTGCCTAGGGAATCCTGGGAGTTGAAGTTCATCAACTCTCATTGTGTTACCTAGTTTGGGTAATGAACCCAACAACCAAGCCCAGAGAACACCAAGGGCCCTTCATTTCAACACTGAACATATTCTCCTTTGTTGAAGTCCATCTATCTTAAACTTGCCAAGGTTGAAAACACTGTGCTAGTCTTGATAGCCAAGGTTCAGAAAATCTGGTAGCATTTTTTGAGATTATTTTATTCAAGGCATGAGGTTTTCATGAACTGGTGTTCACTTCATTAGATGCACAGAGTGGTTTGACTGCTACAGGAGCACGTTATCAGTTAGCAATTGTAAAGTATTAAGAACTCACTGTGTTGCAAAATCCTTCTGAGATGGCCTGAAACCTCTTTGATATGTAAACTCAGCAGTTTCTCATTCAGTTGTGCTGCCAAAGTTCCTTTCTTCCAAAACTGCCATTCGGAGATCTGTGTTGAAATGTCCTATGAGATTAAAAATGCTGCTTTAACTTTGTTCTTATTTTGAATCCTGACGTCGAACTCACGCCGTGCTTCATGGTTTTGCGCAACATCTGGTATGTTTGTCCTACATAGAATCTAGGGTGTCACTGCTGGCAGATGATGGCAAGTATCACCTCAGATGGAGTTAATGTGAAAGTGCCTGTAGCTGTATGTTAAGTGATTGGGACCTGGGATTGCAATATTGTTATAGATGTAGGGATGAAGTAGCTAGGCCAGGGGTGGGGAGCTGTGGCATTGCTATGAGCTGTGGACTTCAGCTTCCAGAACGGCTCAGGAATTCGGGGAGTTGAAGTCTATGAGTCAAACAGACCATAGTTCCCTATCTCCGCAGACCGTTGTCATCCTGGGCATTCATATTTCGAGCTGTTACCATCAGGGAGGCGTTATAGGTGTCTTAAAATGAGGACTAATAGATTGAGAAACAGTTTCTTTTCCAAGGCAGTAATTGTCTTGAATCAAACATTTGTGATTTCTTCTTCTTCTTCTTCTTCCTCCTCCTCCTCCTCCTCCTCCTCCTCCTATTATTATTATTATTATTATTATTATTATTATTATTATTATTATTATTATTATTATTATCTCTGTAGTATAGTTGTGATGTGGTATTTGGGGCACTGTGCTGGAGTAGCTTTCAAATTTCATTGTATTCATGGAATGTAATGACAGTAAAGGTATTATATTCTATCCTATCCTGTCCTGTCCTGTCCTGTCCTGTCCTGTCTCTGAGTAGGAGAAGGATCTGGCTCTTGTATTCTATTGTTTCAAGAACATTTGTGAGAATTTGCTTCAGATTGTGTAGTTGTCTACATACAAATATGGACAGAACAGACAACTATCTACACAGCATGGGCGTTCAACCTGGGCAACTTTAAGATCTGTGGACTTCAACTCCCAGAATGCTGGCTGAGGAATTCATCCATAAGTCTTAAAGTTGCCAAGGTTGGACACCCCTTATATGAAGTATTGGTATGAAGCTGCTGCTTCTTATCCATTCTTGAATATATTTTTTAATCTTTTAGGCTGTTTTTAATATGAATAAAGTGTTCCACCTGATTATTAAAATAAACTTAGTTCTCATTGGGTACATTGGCAAAGCAATTTAGTCAGGGAATAGCTCCTGGGGAATATATACATTATAGTAATAAACCTTTTTTAAAATTTAGAAAATAGTTTTGACATGGGTATTTACATTTATATTGATGGCTCTTGTTATCCCTCAGCCTTATCGCATGCAGTTTTGTATATTTATGGATGATAATTGCAGGCACATTTTTGCAGAAAAGCGTTTATATATCCAGGTTTTTGGTATGTGGTTTTGGTCTCTGTGCCATTTTGAACTTACTTAAGGTTCAACTCACACAAGTCCACAAGTCATTAAAGGGCCATAGTTCCCCACCCCAGGGGAGCTACTCTACTTAATCCACATATCTACACCAATAGTGCCATCCCAGGCCCCAACCGCTTAACACACAGCTACAATTAATTTCTATAATTGCCCATCTCAATCCAGTGACTCTGTTGATGTACACCATAAAAAAATAAAATAAAAACAATAGTCAGCCCATCCATCCATTCATCCATCCATCCATCCATCCATCATCACTGAGTAAAACTACAGATATTCCTCGACTTACAACAGTTCATTTAGTGACCATTCAACGTTACAATGCCACTGGAAAAAGTGACTTACGACTGGTTTTTACACAACCGTTGTAGCATCCCCATGGTCACATGATCAAAATTCAGACGCTTGGCAATTGGGTCATATTTATGATGGTTGCGGTGCCCCAGGGTCATGCGATCACCTTTTGCAACCTAAGTCAATCGGGAAGCCAGATTCACTTAACAATCGCATGACTAACTTTAACAATTGCAATGATTTGCTTAACAACTACGGGAAAGAAAGATTGTAAAATGGGCAAAATTCTCTGAACAGCTATCTCACTTAGTAATTTGGGGCTCAGTTGTGGTCCTAAGTTGAGGTCTACCTGCATAATAACTAGGTTAATATAGCCAATACAGCTCTGAAAAAGTTAATTCAGCTTGGTCAGCCGACCCACTTAATTTAGCTTATCCAGCTCTGAAATTCTGCCTAGACACCAGCTGATTGCTATTTGCAGAACTTTTTCGTCGGTTGCCATACACTGGAGGTCTTTTTATCCATGATTGCACTGACCACTGTGGTCGGTTGGAATGGAACTCTGTGAATAATGGGGGCCACTTGCATTTCTGCCACTTAATATAATTTTACTACAGCGTTCTTATTTCACTTGTACATTGCTCAGACTCCCACTGTGAGGGAGACGGGCACTTTCTAAATCCAATAAACAAATTTCTTGCCAATCTTAGTTCCCTTCCGTCTCTCCATTTCACTGTGTAACCCACCCATAGAGGCAACCCCATCTAGCCTGGAACTGGTGGACCCAAAGCTATTCTGTCTTGCCAGCCCCATAGAGACCCTTACAGTCTCCAGACACTGGAATAATTCACGTATGGCATCACTTCAGTCGCCAGAGGTGGAGATACATCGTTGGATATCATCGGCCTACTGCTAGTCCCTCACCCCAGGCAGCTAGAAGCCTCATGTAGTTGTTAAAAAGGAGAAGAAGGAGCACCAAATGTGGTGGCACAGAGGCAGGACCTCTGTGGGACCCTTGGCCCTCTCTGAGCTTGGTGGTTTTCTTGCATATGTTTCATTACCCAAACTAGGTAACATCATGAGTGCTTTGAGTGTTAACTACTTTAGTAATGAAAACATCACAAAGAGTTGGACACGATTTAGTGACTGAATAATACCCACCTGCATTTGGTCGAGCTTCGTACATTGTCTGAGGTTTCAAACTTGGTTCACAGGTCTTAGTTGGCGGTGCCACTAGTGCAGTGTTGGCAAATCTTTTCGACACCGAGTGCTGAAATGGGAGTGCATGCGCGTGGGGGAGGGAGGGGGGAGCACCAGAAATTAGAAGCACGTGGGAGTGGGAAACTGGAAGAGCAGTTTCCCAGCGTGCGTGTATGCGCCAGGAAGCTGAGCTTCTGGTTCCTGGTACGCGTATGTACACGAAAACCAGCTGGCCAGCCCGTATGCATGTGCCGGAAACCAGAGGAGTGACGGGCAAAGGCTGGCGTGCCCGGAGAGATGGCTCTGCGTGCGACTTCTGGCACACATGCCATAGGCTCGCCATCGCGGCACTAATGGTTGTCAAACTGTGTGCAGTGATGTCACTCACTGCTTTGTTTATTACATAGTAAGATAATCCCACTGTGCCCCATGGGTTTGTTGTGGTGTCACAATTTGGGAACCACAACATTAAGCCCTGGTTTTCAGTGCTTCTGTTTCCCTTGGAACAACAGGGGAAAAGTTAGTTCCTGGGCTTACGTTTGAGGATTGCCAAAATAACATCAAGCATCGCTATTGTTAATTTACTTGCAATTTAATTGAAAGAGAGAGAGAGAGAGAGAATGTTTCCATGGTGTAGGTTTTCTTGTTTTGTTTTGTTTTCTGAAATACTCATTAGTAATTAAAGATCATGGAATACAAATTAATTTTAAACAGTCCTGCCAAATATATTTTCTCTTAAGTGTTTTAGGGTGGGTTTTTTTTGCTTTTTTTTGGAGGCCCCTCTTTTGTTAATGTTACTCTGATCTCATAGTATTTTGAATCTAAAGACTGATTTGCCAATTTAGATAGCCTGATTCTTTTTCTCAATTGCAATTTCAGACTATTTAGATCTGAAAGCAAGTACGTTTCTTCAAACGTTGCTGAAAAATAATTTGGTGAAAGATGTGGGTCCTGCAAGATACCGGAGATCCTAACTTATTCTACGCAGTTTATTTACATTCATTTTGCTATTCTCCCTTTGTACCATATTCCAGACTGGATTTTTGTTTTGAATCAAATGAGTTTTAGAAAAGAAATAAAAGTCCTGATCTCCTGCTTTGATGACAATGTTAAATGTACTTTTAAAAATGTAGCGGTTGCATTAATGTTGGAGGAGCAATGTGCAAGCCCAGGCAGGATCGGAGTCCTTTTTGTGTTATCTTACACCAAGTTCTTACAATCAAGGACTTACAACCATTCCTTTAGTGAACGTTCAAAGTTACAACATCACTGAAAAAAGTGACTTGTGACCGTTTTTCACACGACCGTTGCAGCATCCCCAGGGTCACGTGATCAACATTCAGACACTTGGCATATATTTATGACGGTTGCAGCGTGCAGGAGTCGTGGGATCTCCTTTTGTGACCTGCAAAGTCAGTGAGGGGTGGGGAGGAACCAAGATTCTGTAACAACCATGCTACTGACTTCACAACTGCAGCAATCCATTTAACAACGATGACGTGAAAGTTCGTAAAATGGGGCAAAACTCGCTTAACAAACAAAAGCCCTGTTTAGGAACAGAAACTTTGGGCTCTATTGGGGTCACAAATCAAGGACTACTCGTATCACTTAAAAACAAAAATCTTAATATCTACACTGGCAGTACAAGATTTAATACTGCCACCAGAGTGGGCCCCCAAATCTTATTATTGCTGTACAGGTAGTCCTCGACTTACAACCATAATTGAGCCCAAAATTTCTGTTGCTAAGTGAGATGTTTGTTAAGTGAGTTGTGCCCATCTTTACGGTTTCTCTTATCACAGATGTTAAGTGAATCACTGCAGTTATTAAATTAGTTATATGGTTGTTAAGGGAATCTAACTTCCCCACTGACTTTGCTTGTCAGAAGGTGGCAAAAGGGGAATCACCTGACTCTGGAACGCTGCAACTGTCGTAAATATGAGTCAGTTGCCTTTCCCTTTCTCCACATGCCCTCCACCCCCACTCCGTTTGCTTATGTATTTTGGTATTTAACTCTATAATCTAATTAAAACATTTAAAAGTAAATACGAGTCACAGTTGTCAAGCGTCTGAATTTTGATCATGTGACCACGGGGATACTGCAACAGTTGTAAGTGTGGAAAAACAGTCATAAGCTAGGTTTTTCAGTGCCGCTGTTACTTGGAAAGGTCACTAATTGTATTGCTGTAAATTGAGGACTACCTGTACTATAGTGTCTGATCAGCCACTTTAGACTGTGGTTTGTTAAATGGAGGCCAACTAATTGGTAGCCTCTTTAAGATTCTGCTCTCAACTTACACATAATGGGTGCTTTAGGTCAGGTTGCTAATTTTTTTAAGAGGCGCCCCCTTTTTTTAAACATTGGCCAGCGACCTTCTTAGCATGTCCCTAGACCCTTAGGGGCTAATTAACTTTATTGTCTTCTGTTTCTTCTCCAGTGAACACTTGTCTTGCTCATTCACCTTCTTCTTGCACGGGGACAGCAACGTTTGCACCAGTGTGGAAATAAACCAGCATCAACCTGTGTACTTCCTGAGTGAAGAACACCTCACCCTTGCCCAGCAGTCAAACAGTCCTTTCCAAGGTAGGGTTTGTTTGCCTGACTACGAAAATGGAATCCTTCTGTTTTCCAAGCTTTAAATATTGTGTGTGTGGGGAGAGGGGGGAACACAAGAGATGATCACACACTGGGAAAACACCTGAGGAGTTTCAGATTGTTTTTCCCATATGGACGTCAGCCATTTATTTGATTTGTGCTTAATTTTTTTCCCCCCATTTTGTCAGAGAAAACATCCATCATAATACAATTAAGCAGATGACAGTGGTTTGGGACTAAGTGTGCTGGTTGCAGGTTAAGTTTATTAAGATACTTCGTATTTAACACATCCTACAATAGGATGATGTCTTGTTTTTGTTTTGGAGGCAAAGTAATAAAAATCTGAAATAAATCCTGAAATAAAATGAATAATTCTTTAAAAAAAGTCATTGTAAAAAGAATAATAATCTGGATAGGGTCTAAAAATGTGCAGGTCCTTGAAAATTGATAGCATACAAGCATCTCTCTGAACAAGGTTTTCTTTGACAGTTGCCTAACAGTTGCCTAAAAGAAGACACCTTAGGACTAGTTTAGTGGTGGCTAACCTTTTTGGGCTCCTGTGCCAAAAATTGCACCTGTGCCAGCGCACTTGCATGCCAGCACCCAGAATGCAATGCATGCCCACGCCCCCTGCGCATGTGTGCGCAATCCCCCTGCCACCCCCTTACTTACACTGCGCCTCACAGCTGATTTTTTGGCTGGTTTGAGGCCTTTTTGCCTCCCAGACGCTTTGAAAAAGCCTCTGCAAGGCTTTTCAGGCCGAATTATAGGCCTATTCCGTCACTTCCAGTATTACAGGAAATGATGAAATAGGCCTATAATTCGTCTTGAAAAGCCTTGCAGAGGCTTTTTCAAAGCCTCTGGGAGGCCGAAAAAGGCTTCAAACCAACCCCCCCAAAATCAGCTGTGAGGCGCTCACATGCTCAGTGAGGTAAGTTTGCCTGCAGCTCACGTGCCAGTACTAATGGCTCTGCGTGTCACTTGTGGCACGTGTGCCATAGGTTCACCATCACGGGACTAGTTGTACTTATAAAGGAGAACTTTTGTAGCTGAGGCTTGAAATGGGGGGGTCCTGGGTGGTCTTTGAGCTTGGTTGTTTTCTTGCAGACATTTTATTACCCAACTAGGTAACATCATCAGTGCTAAAAATGATTGCAGACAGGAGGAGGAGGAGCAGGAGCAGGAAGGACTGTGGGGGTCCTTGGTGCTCTCTGAGCTTGGCTGTTTTCTTGCAGACGTTTCATGACCCAGCTAGGTAACATCATCAGTGCTAGAAAGGGAGTGGGGTTTGCAAACCAATGATGTTACCTAGTTCGGTAATGAAATGTTTGCAAGAAAACAGCCAAGCTCAGAGAGCACCAAGGAAACCAATCCCCCACCCTTCCAGCTGTACTTCCCTCAGCAAAGAATTTCATAATTGTGGTGCTGTCATTAAGCTGGCCCTGCTGTTATGAACCCAAATTGACTTCTGGGGGTTCAATCAGTTGATTTTAATGCTGGGGGGGAGGAGTTTAGATGGAATTGAGGGAAGCAGTCTTTTAAAGGTTTGAAGCCAGATAGATTAAATTGGGGCCCGTAGGTTATAGGCAGAAATTTGATGCTTCCTGACAGCTGTTTATCCTTCAAAACTGGGGTTGCCCTCCGTATAGCTTAACTAGCTTAACTTGGGTCTACAGTAGTTGCCGTTTCTAGACAGTTTCTTAATATAGCTCTAAATCAAGGGTATCAAATTTGATTTCATTGAGGGCCACATCAGGGTTGTGTTTCACCTCGGGGGGAGGGCTGGGGAAGCGTGGCCAGCTTGACGTCACTCGTGTCAGGGGCACCTGTGGCGGCCCGAGCACTCTGCCAGCGAGCTCCGTTTTCGGCTGCGACGGCCTCCAGCAAGCCTCTGCCATTTAAAACGGAGCTCAGTTGGGCCGTGCAGGCAGATCATTCACTGTTTCCAGGGCGGCCTGCGGGCCAGATATAAGGCCGGATCTGGCCCACAGGCCTTGAGTTTGACACCCCTGCTCTACGTGGAATGTGTTGCACAAAGTTATTTAGACATTGATCACTGAGGCTTGCCTGTTAACAGATCACAAATAATCAGAGTTGGAAGGGACCTTATAGGTCATCTAGTCCAACCCCCCGCCCAAGCGGGAGACCCTACACCATTTCTGACAAATGGCAATCCAGCCTCTTCGTGAGTTAAGTTCAGTTAAGGGTGCAAGTAATGTAATCCGTCAAAGGTGAACATGGCTCCTCTTTGTGACTGGTTGGCTGGGTTTGTAGCAATACTGTACTGGCAGTCTTTGGCTTATGACCATCCATTTAATGAAAGTTACGACAGCCTTGGGAAAAAGTTATTTTTTTCCTGTCCCCAAAGTTATACGGCTGCTGCACCACCTCTGCTGCCATTGGATCGCAATGTGGGTGTTTGGCAGTCAGCTCACCTCAATGACTAGCTGGAATGTGTAGGTGCTTGACAAGCGTCCCTGGACACGCAGTTGTGACTTGCCATCTTCTCGGCTGGCTTTCGACAAGCAGCATCGATTGGATCAGGAAGCCAGATTTATTCAACACACTGGTTGAACTTAACGACCGCAATAAAAACGGTCATGAAACTGAGTCTAGACGGATAATGACTCTCAATTAATGATTGCATCATTCAGTGGCCAAAATTCCACTTGCAATTGTGGATGTAGGTCAAAGCTACTTGCATATTGAAACCAAGGATAAACCCTAAGCTGTGCATTGGTTATAGATAGTCCTTGACTTACAAACATTCATTGAGTGACCTTTCAAAGTTTGTTCACATTCACGACCATTGCAGCATCCCCATGGTCACGTGATCCAAATTCGAATGCTCGGCAACTGGCTCATATTTATGATGGTTGCAGCGTCCAGGGCTCGTGTGATCACTTTTTGCAAACCTCTGACCAGCAAAGCCAGTGGGGGTGGGGGTGGGGGAGGAGAACCAAATTCACTTGTTACTAAGTTACCGGGAATAACTGCAATGATTCACTTAACAACTGTGGCAAGAAAAATCATAAAATGAGGCAAAACTCACTTAGCAACTTAACTCACGTAGCAACGGCAGTGCTGGGCTCCATTGTGGTCGTAAGTTGAGGACTACCTGCACTTCCTGTGGCATCTTCTCCAGAATAAGCCAGTGTCCTAATCCCAGGCCTGAAAGCAACCTGTACTCCATACTTTTTTTGTCGTTCGTGGATACAGTTTGAATTCCTTGGCTCTCATTGAGCCTGCCACTGTCTCCAAGCAATTGTCAAGCACCTACCCATTCCAGTAGGAAAGAGAGATAATGTAATCCGTATAGTGATGACACAGCAGTGCGGATCACTGGATCTCCACCCCTGCTGATTTAATATAAATAGGGAAGAGAAAGAGGATAGAATTCTGTGGAATTCCACAAGGCCAACCCCCCCCACCCCCCACGGAAGGTGAACAGAAATCTCCCAGTAACTGTAGCGGGTTTGCACGCAGAAATAAAATGAACATCAGAAAAACAGAGTCTGAAGGGTGCTTGGAGGTCTCCTAGCCCAACACCCCCCAAATGAAACCACTGTATTGGTTTCCCTGTAAAACTCCCTCCCCCCTCAGTGGTTTCATTGAGAGAACCAGGATAATCAAAAGAAACAACTCCATGCTTTTCTTCAAAATTCACCAGTTAAGGCAGGGGTGTCAAACTCAATTTCATTGAGGGCCGCATCAGGGCTGTGGTTGACCTCAGGGTTGGGGTGGGTGTGACCAACTGGGTGGGTGTGGCCAGCTTGACACCACTCCCCAAACCGCTGGCGTGTTTCTTCTTTGCATTGGGTAGACCGGGACGACGTCACGCTGGCCTGATCGTTCCTCTTTGCAAGACTGGGATGATATTTCCTCTTTGCATTGGGTGGACCAGGACGGCCCCACAAGCCAGATCCAACCACATTGAGGGCTGAATTTGGCCCGCAGACCTTGAGTTTAACACCCCTGAGTTAGGTGACCAAAAATGTTTGTGTGCTAAGTCTAGATTTGAAACAAGACTGACTAAAGAATAGGCTTCTTACTACAGGCAGTCCTGGACCTATAGCCATTTGTTTAGTGACCATTCAAAGTTACAACGGCGATGGAAGCAGTTATGACTCTTTTCCACACTTTTTCGCATCCCCAGGTCCATGTGATCAAAACTCAGATGCTTTGGCAACTGGCATGTATTTGGGACAGTTGCCGGGATCATTTGGTCACATTTTGTCAAACAAAATTTAATGATAATATGAATAAAATCAGTGGAGAAGCCAGCTTCACTTAACAATCATGTTACTACCTTAACAACTTCAGTGATTCACTTAACTGCAAGAAAGTTTGTAAAATGGGGCAAGATGCATTTAAGAACTCTTGGCTTAACAACAGAAATTTTGGAGTCCTTTGTGGTTGTAAGTTGAGAATTATCTGTATTTGCCTTTTTCTTTCTCTTTTTGATAAGTACGTGTGGAGACCGGAGAGAGTGCAGCAGGAGTGGTATGCTACCGTTTTGGCCCAGTTCGGCCGAACCGGTAGCAAAAATTCCTACCGGTTCGGCCAGTAGTAAAACAAACCTCAGATGATCAGCAGAGAGGAGGGGAAAAAAACCTATGACTTTATCAGCTGAGCGGAGAAAGAAGAGAAAAGCACAGGATCGGCCTTCGCACCTGCCCCTTTTCTCTTCTTTATCCTGTCAGCTGATTGGCGCTGCAGGCCTCAGCTGGTGTGGGGAAAGCTGCGCGCACACATCAGGTGCGCGCGTGCACGATCACCAAACTGGTGGTGGAACAGGTAGCATCCCACTGCTGGAATACAGGTACTTCTCAACTTATAACCCATTTGTTTAGTGACAGTTCAAAATTACAAGGCTCCTGAAAAAAGTGACTTAGGATTGATCCTTAACGCTTACAACCATTCCAGAACCCCATGGTCGTGTGATCAGAATTTGGATGCTTGACAATCAGCATTTATTGATGACAGTTGCAGTATCCCAGGGTCATTATGATCACCATATGGATTACTTGTATAAGGTGTTCCTGGAGTGGGAAGATGAGGAGGAGAATAGGAAACCAGAATTGAAGTGATCACCAGTGGCAGATGTGGAGGTACTAAACATTTAAGGACAAAAAGATCCAGCCACTCTCCCTGAGTGGCAAACTAGCTGATTTGGGGCTGATTCAGTTGTGTCAAATTCTCTGCATTCTCAAATCAATCAGAATAGAGCTGGAAGGGACCTTGGAGGTCTTCTAGTCCAACCCCATGCTTAAGCAGGAGACCCCTATACCATTTCAAATAGGTGCTTGTCCAGTCTTTTGTTTAAAACCTCCCGCGATGAAGCACCCACGGCATCTGAAGGCAAGCTGTTCCACTGGTTAATTATCCTCACTGTTTGGAAGTTTCTCCTTAATTCCAGGTTGCTTCTCTCCTTGATGAGTTTCCATCCTTCTTGCTTCTTGTCCTGCCTTCAGGTGCTTTGGAGGATAGCTTGACTCCCTCTTCTTTGGGGCAACCCCTGAGATAATGGAAGATTGCTATCATGTCACCACTAGTCCTTCTTTTCTCTAGACTGGCCATACACCGTTCCTGCAATCATTCTTTATATGATTTTTGTCTCCGAGCCCTTAATCATCTTAGTTGCTCTTCTTTGCACTTTCCCCCCAAAGTCTCAACATCTTTTTTGTAATGTGGTGACCAAATCTGGATGTAGTATTCGAGATGTGGTCTTACTAAGGGTTTATGGAGCAGTACTAATGCTTCACGTGAATTTGATTCTGTGTCTCTGCTTATATATGGCTCATGTTTAAGTGATCTCGGTGCAGCACCACTCCAAATTGAGGGGCAGGAGAGTGAGATTAATGTGATCTATATAAATACCTTCTTGTTACCTAGAAATATAACCTTGGGGATCTTGAATTTGGCATTGCATCGGTGACAAGTTTGGGGAACTACCCATGCTGCTATATTAACAGCTTCCCACTAATCAGACATAGTGTGATACTTTACTAAGTTTGGTGTTGGGAAACCCCAAGTCACTGTATCTGGAGGCTTTCCACATTCATTTTGAAGCTGCCTTTAACAGTGCCATTTCCTGGACTTCATGCAGTGATGTGTCTTTCTTAAATTAGTATTGTATCAACATGGAGCACACCTTGACTTTTGGGTTTGTTTGTTTGTTTGGCTTTCACTATTAAGTGACTGGTTGTGGGAGACCAATTACACCTTTTCATGATCTGCTGAAGTTTGATCTTACGACAGGTGCCTCCCTCTGTGTGGGTGGGTGCCCCATCAAGAATCACCCAGAGATTTAGGAAATCCCATGGGATTCTTAAATCCAGTGGGAAATTTTTCAGGTAATGTTGCAGTCCTGGTGACCTGTGGAATAAAGAAAGAAAATGGGGCATTAAGGTGCTTTTTTGGGGTTTTTTTTTTGCATTGGCATTCTTAAGAGACAGCTAGCGTGTGAGTAATGTCAGACTTGGCCAGAAAATGCTGGACATGCTTCAGAATGTATAATTATTTCCCTATCTTTAAGAAAATATTTCTCTTGAGGCACACACATTCATCTTCTTGCTGTAGTAGTTTATTTTTTTTTTGGCTATTAATGTATAATCTACAATTGTTCACCCCGTTTTCACTGTCAAACAGAAGTCCCTTGTCTTTCATTTATAATTTTCAGATCAGTATACCTTGCTTTAGCATACAGTTTGTCTGTTTCAATCGAATCGTTGAGGATCTCTTCCAACAATGCACCGTCCAAAATTCTATAATTTCAAGCCTATAAGATGATCATGCATTTCTTTTAAATCAACGGGAATAAAATAAACTTGTTTGCTCACATGCATAAGCTTCTCCGTGAGCCAGGTGCAACATTTGGATTGGTAATGTCTCACTTCTCTCAGCCAGATTTTGAGCCCCTGTTCATTTCCTCAAGACCAATGGGGTCAAATTCAGCCCAGATAACCAAGCCAAGGCATGTATCACTCAAATCTGCCTCAAGGCCAGAGTCCAACAGGGAAGGAATCTTGAGTTGACTTTATCCATGAGATGTTTAGCATATCTCTCGCCATTTCAGTGGCTCCCAATTTTGCTTCCAGGAACAATTCAAGGTGCCAGCTATTACTTATAAAGCCCTAGAAGAGAATATTTGTAGCTCAGAGTTGAACTGGGAGGCCCTTGGTGCTCTCTGAGCTTGCTGGTTTTCTTGCAGACGTTTCATTGCCCATCTAAGTAACATCACCAGTGCTGTAGGGAGTGCTATATTTATTTTAAATAAATAGAGAGATCAAACCCCATTCCTTCTAGCACTGATGAGGTTACCTAGTCAATTCTGATTGTCTGTATCTGATTGACCCAGAGTCACCCAGCCGGATTTCATGCCTAAGGTGGGACTAGAACTCACCATCTCCTGGTCACCCAGAGAGCTTTGATGGCTAGCTAAGATGGGACTTGAACTCCCCTTGTCTCCTGCTTTCTAGCTTGGTGCTTTAACTGACTAGACCAAACTGCCTCTTCATACTAAGTCTTTATTAGCCACCCCAGAGTACCATTAATGGGACGAGGAGTGGCCACATGAAACAAAATAAGTAAAATGATAATGTTTTTTTTGTTTGTGTTGAGAATCTTGAATGTTGCTGTTGGAATTTACATTAATAGCCAGAACTTCTTGATGACAGTAAATGGGGCTCAGCCTACTTCTGAAGTGATTTTGAACAAATTTTAGCAGTTCTTGTGTGTTCAGGTTAAAAAACTGTGTTCAGCAACTTTTCCACTGTATCTGCGTTAAATGTTCTAACTATTGAAATATATCTTTCCCAATATTGGTTAATGTACAGTACTTTCAGAGACCATCCTTTTATTATTAGGCTCTCCTTCATTTATGAAAAAAATTGAACTCTGAACTTTATAGCATCCCGAAATATTGACTTCAGTACATTGTTCTTGTTTTTTTAATTTTTTAAAAAAGAACTATTTTAAATTACTGTCTGGTATACCAGAATATTGTTTCCATTCTTGATTTATTTCGGTGAGTTTCTGTGTCAGATGTTCAGAAGGATTAATTTCTAGCTGTTGTTATGGAACATGATTCTTATATAACATACTGTTTTAGTACACATACATTTTAATGAGGGACAATAAGTCCTTGTCCTGAAATTGCCAGTAATCAGTAGTTCTTTATTGAACTCAGCTTTCCTTCTAATACAAATAGGACATTCAGTTATTAATTCTTGAGATGTTAACTTTTTGTAGTAGTTCCGGATCTTGTCAGAGTTAAGTGATTATCAATAATATTAAACCATGATTTGGAGTTAAAAACTAATAGACACAAACTTGTCTTCTTTATCCCATTTTTTCCTTGCATATTAGCATTAAAAATGGTTCAGTCTCTTTCTGTTTTGTCTGAAATTTGGAAAGTTGCATAAATAATGATTTGTTGCCTACAAATTATAGTTGCATTTTCAAATAAACTCAGACTGACTTTTAAAAACACCCAAATGTTCATGAAAGCAAAGTGAGCCATGTTTAAAATTTTTGGGATCAGGGGAAGTGATATTTCTAATAGACAGGACAGATTAGGGCAAGTAGTCTTTGACTTCCCACCATTCATTTAGTGACCATTTAAAGTTACAATGGCACTGAAAAAAAAGCCTTATGACCAGTCTTTGCACTTATGACCGATCCTTGTACTTATGACCATTAGACAATCCTGATGGTCATGTGATCACAATTTGGGCATTTACAGCATGTATAGATAATCCTCGATTTACAGCTGTTCATTTAGAGACCATTTGAAGTTACAATGGTAATTAAAAAGTGACTTGCGACCATTTTTCACATTTAAGACCTTTGCAGAATCCCCGTGATCGTGTGATCAAAATTCAGGTGCTTGGCAACCGATCCATACTTAACACCTGTGGCAGGAAAGTTCATAAAATGAGGCAAACTCACTTAACAAGTGCCTCAATTAGCAACAGAAAGTTTGGGCTCGGTTGTGGTCATAAGTCAAGGACTACCAGTCTAACCTTTGTAGGTTTCTAATTCTCTGAATTCCCCAAAAAAGGCTTGTGGAAAGTGGTGATAGGACCTACATTATTATCCAACTCTGTTCAGTTTTTGAGGAGGTGACGTTAATCAAAGAGAGAACTGACTCTACACCCAGTATCTTTTGCAATCACCTAATTATGCTGACATTTTTATCCTGTCCTCTTTTGCAGGCTTAGGTAATGCTACTCCTTTGTATAAATATTCTAAAAGGCAACGTTCACTCTTAAGCCTCTCTTCTATGCTCAACTTTAGCTGCTGAAAGCCATTTTAATAAGAATTATACGCAGCCCTTGGGGGAAAATACTGTTTGGCATGCCTCCAAAAATAGATATTTCATTGAGATAGTCCTGAGGAAGTTTTCATTGGAGAGAGCCGTCCTTATTCCATCAGCAGTCTTTGGACATATGATCCGAGGTTAATTATTGCCGTTCTAATGTGAGATATACTTTTCTCTCTCTCTCTCTGTCGTTCTAACTTCTAGTTATCCTCAGTCCATTTGGATTAAATGGTACACTCACAGGGCAATCGTTCAAGCTGTCAGACTCTGCTACGAAGAAGCTGATCGGCGAATGGAAGCAGTTCTATCCTATCACGTCCAACTTGAAAGAGGGACTGGAAGAAAAGCAGGAGGAAATGGATTGGGAAGATGACTCTTTGGCTGCTGTGGAGGTCCTTGTTGGTATGGCCTTTTACAAATGTTTTCCAAACAAGTGAACTTGTATTTCAATATTATTTTTTTTTGTTACAGTCACAGACCAGAAACCAGAACAAATAAAAACAGTCAATCAATATGCAATTAAAAATTCTAGAATAAAATAATAAATAACAGATAAAATCTATGATAAAATCTAGCCTGTTAACGATACATGGTCTAACTACACTAAAATCACAATCCATAAGTACCGCTGTAACTTCAAACGGTCACTAAACAAACTGTTGTAAGTTGAGGACTACCTGCAACTATTCAAATACAGTTTTATACAACAAACGTGGCAAATTATACAACAAACGTGGCAAATCCTTTGCGCTGCTTTTTCCTTTCCCTTTTAGTAATAAACTGACTACAGGCCGCACAGTTTATGGATTGTGATGGCAATGGATCCATAAGGTAGTACTGAAGAATAGCCTATAATGATTTTTTCACAATTACAACCATTGCAGCATCCCCATAGCCATGTGACCCAAATTCAGATGCTTGGCAACTGACTCATTTATGACTGTTGCAGTGTCCTGGGGTCACATGATTACCTTTTGCGGCCTTCTGAACGAGCAAAGTTAATGGGGAAACCAGATTAGCTTCACCACCATGTTACTAACTTAACAATTGCAGTTGGTTCACTTAACAACTGTGGCAAGAAAGATCGTTAAATGGGGCAAAACTCAATGTCTCACTTAGCAACATAAATTTTGGGCTCAATTGTGGTCGTAAGTTGAAGACTACCTGTAGTTATAAAACAATCATTTTAGGATTGTATATACTGTATTTCCCCGAAAATATGACCTACCCTGAAAGTAAGTCCTAGCTTGATTTTTTTTACACGTGCACCCTATATAAGCCCTACCCTCAAAATAAGCCCTAATTAAGACCCCGCCCACTCCAGGGCGGACGGGTAAAAATGAAGCTAGGGTGGGGATGGGAGTGGTGGAGCTGGCCTACTACTTACCTTTGGACAGTTGAAGTCAGGCCTTGCACACCCTGACACCTGCCTTGCCGGCCCATTTCTTCTGCGGCTGGCTAGACCTTCCTGAAGGCTTCTGCAGCCGATAAAAGGGCTACGAATTGATCTGGAGCTCTGTTACCGGCTGCAGAGGCCTTCAGGAAAGCCTTGGCGCCTGCAGAAATTCCTGAAGGCCTCTGACAGTGAAAAGGAGGCTGGGGACGACGTGCGTAAGTGAGGATAGTCAGTGGACGACAAGTCTCCCCACCCCTCCAAAAAAAAAAGACCTGGTGCCTTTTGGGGAGGCAAAATATATATATATAAGACAGGACCTTATTTTCAGGGAAACATGGTAGAAGTGTAAGATGTCCTGCCACGGGTTATTAAATTATGGCAGTGTCTGTTTGCGAAAGCTAAGGATGCTTAAGATCCATGGGGATTTTTGCAGCAATTAAGGTAGTCCAAAAGCAAGAATATTGATTCAGAAATATGCTTATCAATTCAGGTACTCCTCGACTTATGACTGTAATGGAGCCTTCCCTTAATGGTTGTTAAGTCATGACAGCTATAAAGCAGATCATCATGTGACTGGACTCAATTTTATGGCTTTTTTTTGTGGTTGTTGTTAGGTGAATGCAGTGGTTGTAAAGTAAATCCCTCAGTTGTAAAGTGAATCCATTGTTTCCCATGGGGCGTTTTTGCTGAAAACTGGAAGAAATCGCTAACCATGGGGCACGGTGGGTGGTGGTTACTGCCATCAGAATTTGGGAACCGGGTTTTGGGGATCTATTGTAACTATGAATGGTCACTAAGCGGCCAGTCATAAGTCAAGGACTACATGTAACTTCAACAGAGGAGTTACAAAGGTTTGTCCAGAAAATCACCTGGGTTTACTATTTATTTATTTTAGTGTCAGATTATTTATTCCTGTATTCCGAAGAAGAAACCTTCTTGTAAATAGCTGTTGGGTGACTCACAATCCATCATGGCAGCCTTTTTGTGAGGACACATAACATGCTGTTACCTACTTACCTACCTCTTCTCCGGAGCTATCTTAGTCAAGAATTGTGTCATAAACACTCTGATTTAAGAGTTGTTAATTGCTTTCTGAAAATAGCAGTTATTTTGTCCCTGCCTGCTTACTTGCATGGGTATATAATTCATGAAAGCTTGTGCAACAGTAAATTAATTACACACCACATTACTCTTTGTTGTATAAATAAATCCCTGGGCTCTGAGTTTATATTATGTTTTTAATTTTAACTGGAATTAGAATTGCTTTAAAGGTAGTATTAGGAGAACTTAAAGGCTTTGTCAGAAAGAACACAATAAGAATGAAAAGCAAACTGTAGAATAGAAAGCAATAAAATAGATTTGTGCAAAATAAGGTATGTCTAAAATGGCCATTCAGACAAGTCTTTCAGGAAGGGAACTGGATGTTAGTAGAGTCCAGTTATGGAATGTAAAATGAACTATTCACATATATGATTCAAAGTTTTGTTTCCTAATATAGGAAGAAAGATGAATTCTAAAAGAGGATCAGTATTTTAATTTCATTTTTAAGATTAACTATTGTTATTTAATCCTAATATCGGCTAAATGTCCATTTGAATTCACCATTATGACAATAAATATTTGATTTGTTCATTGGCACTTTCTGAAAAACACATTTTTGGGGATTTAAGAAGCCTTATTAAAATTTAGAAGTACAGGCATGCCTTGAGTTGCAACCTCAGTTGAGGCCCAAATTTATGTTGATAAGCAAGGCGGTTGTTAAGTGAGTCCTATCCAATTTAACAACATTTTTGCCATGGATGTTAAACAAATCATTGCAGTTGTTCGGTGAATCATGCAGCTGTTAAGCAAATCTGGCTTCCACCATTGACTTTGTTTGACAGAGGCCAGATGGGAAGGTCCTAAACAAATTCCCAAATACAGGGCCAGAGGGTAATAAGGCTCTGTGCCCAGAAGAAGAGAAATTAGTTCTCCGAATGAAGAAAATATTTTTATTAATAACAACACATAACACACACAGCAAAACATCTGCATGAAATTGCAAAAGGGGGAAAAAAAGCTTGTAAATATACATTCTATGAAAACCTATTTGAATAATCATTTGTAATGTTAAGCTTACCAAAATCATGAAATGGGATAATCAGCTTTGCTGCTTACCAAAGTTAATAAAAAAAATAAGGTAGCTAACAGGCCTGGGTATTTTTTTTATTTTCTATTTGACAAAGAAATAATACAGCAAGACAAAGCAATAAGAATGCAAATAAATATGACGACATTTCTTACTCAAAAATGTGCTGTCGACCTAAAATATTAACAGTGCTTTTATTTTTTCAAACTCAAAACTGTGAAAGTGGTCACAAAGAATTATGCTTCTATATTAGGTGTGGTATGTATAACGCATCTGTTGTGTTTCATCTACAAACATGCATATTTTAATGTTCAGGTGGTATATAGATCTTTAAAAATGTGTTCTAAAAAAGGTAATGAGAATAATTATCTGTTCTTAAGTAGACCACGTAAAAAAAGCCCTTCAGCTTTTTAATTTAATCCATGATCATAGCTTTCCACCATTGAAACAATAGCAATAGCACTTAGACTTACACAATAGCACTTGACTTACAGTAAATAGTTCATTTAGGGACTGTTCAAAGTTTCAGTGGCACTGGAAAAAAAGTGATGCATGACCGTTTTTTTTCACACTAAACAACTGTTGCAGCATTGCCATGGTCACATGATCAAAATTCAGACACTTGGCAACTGAGTCATATTTATGACGGTTGTTGTGTCCTGGGGGTCCTGTGATCAACTGTTTGCGACCTTCTGACAAGCAAAGCCAATGGGGAGTAGCCAGATTCACTTAACAACCGTGTTACTAACTTAACACTGGCAGGGATTCATTTAACTGTGGCAAGAAAGCTCATAAAATGGGGCATAAATTCACTTAACAAACATCTCACTTTACAGCAGAAATGTTGGGATCAATTGTGGCTGTAAGTCGAGGACTAATCTGTAATACCGCTCCACAGTGCTTTACATCAATGGTTCTCAATCATTTTTTAATCAGGGACCCCCTTTAAATATCTTTTATGGCCCCAGATGCTCAAGTCTTAACTCGGGATTTAAATCATAACATTTCTCCAAGCCTTGCAGCCCCCTGTGATGACATCATGGTCCCCCCAGGGGTCCCAGACCACAAATTGAGAGCCACTGCTATGCACCATATGGCTCTACAGCATATTTGTTTACAGTCTGGATAAACAGCACCATATTTAACCTATACAGGTAATCCTCAGCGTACAACTATTCATTTAGGGAATGTTTGAAGTTACAATGACTCTGAAAAAAAGTGACTTATGACCATTTCTCACACTTAACGACCGTTGCCACATCCCCACGGTCACGTGATCAAGATTCAGCCGCTTGGCAACTGGCATGTCTTTATGACAGTTTCAGTATCCTGGGCTCACGCGAGCCCCTTTTGCGACCTTCCGACAAGCAAAGTCAACAGGGAAGCCAGATTCGCTTAGTAACCGTGTTACTAACTCCACCACCACAGTGATTCAGTTAACAACTTTGGCAAAAAAAAAAAAGGTGGTAACTGTCTTATTCAGCGACAGAAATCTTCAGTTGTTGGTGGTAAGTGAAGGAATACCTGTATTAGGTTAGGAAGGTTTAAAAAGAAACAATAGAAAATACTTGTAGCTCTGGTTTTAGATTTTGGCAGTTGTTTTGCTCTCCAAGCTTGTTTCAATTTAGTTTCTGAACATTTCATTTCAAGACTAGGTAACTTCATCTGCAGGATTGTCTTGTCTTATTCTCCTTATCTTATAAATGTCTTGTGTGCCAGTGTGGTCAGTTGGTCGTTTGGTTGATTGTTCATATGGAGTTATATTTAAATTCTGAGCAGCTGATCTAAATAGAGTCAAACATTCAGTCACTCTTTTAAGGTTCTTGGGAGTATAAAATTATCCAGGAGAACCTTTTATAACTTTCTGAGTTCCAGAGCGGGAAAAACAGGATAGAAATAGGATGTAAGTAATTTAAGCAAGTTTTTGTTTAGCTTTGATTAACTATCAAGATTTACTTGTGTGAAGTCTTGCCTCAAATAATCTTCCTGCTCTTTCTATGTCAGAACAGTTGTCAGCCACCCTGGGCTTGCTTGGTAGAATGCAACTTTTTTTTAAAAAAAGGATGACATTGAGATGGATTAAAATTTAAGTAGCTTGGCACAGGAGAGAGGCATTATTGTGGACCCAACTAGAGTAGGATTTACAGCCCAGATGTAAAAAAAAAAAGTTTTATTGCTTTGGTGGAGGAACAGAAAATAGTAGATAAATTATATTACATCACTGACAAGGAACATGCTTTTAGCCTAGCGCTGCTCTGAAGATAATCGAGACAGAGACAAAATGAGAGGGTTCCTTAAGGATTTATATGTGGGAACAGAGGTAGTTTCAGGTTTCATAGCTAAAGAAAGCCGTATACCATGCATTACTGAGCTTAAATGGAGAAGCCAGTAATTTAATTTTCTAAACCGTTCCTTGGCTTTCTATGATTCTAAGGAAAGAAAAATGAGTAAATTTCTAAAGTCCTATATCCCACAGCTTGTAGTTAACAGCGCACTTGGGTGCAAAGTTGTTGTACAGTTTTTGAAATGGAAAGCAAGAAACAGGAGGTGAGGGGAGGATGTGATTTTACTGTGAGGACTCTATTCTCCTGCAGATTCCTTTGTTGTGTGCTTAGTCACCACAACATTGTCTAAAATGTATATTTGGTTCATGTGATCTAGGCCAAGTCTCATTCTGGTTTGGCTGAAACTAGGAGTGATACCTAGAGAATGAACACCCAGTGTAATTTCCTGCAGTTGCAGGGAAACACCCAGAATCCTGTAGTATGTCGCTTTAAATAAAGCTTTTAAAAGGCAAAAAAAGTCCCAAACTTTCTCCCAAATCCCAGGAAATCCCCACCCAAGTATACCATATAACAAAATTGGCTGGTGTATAGACTTATTTTCTGGATTCCCCCTCCACCACCCCCTGTTACTTGTTTTTAATCTCATGTATGTATGTATGTATGTATGTATGTATGTATGTATGTATGTATGTATGGTATTCAGCTTTGTTCGGGTATTTTCCCACGTCATTATAGTTGTGCTTTTAAAGTTGTAGCAACGTTTCGGCAGAATCTCATCTGCCATCATCAGGCTTCTGTATTGTGTTCATCTGTGAGTCAGACTTTTACAGTTGTTTCAGTTTTAAATTTGGGGCTAGCGTACTGCTGTGCCAGAATGGTTTCTTCTTCCTCCTGATTGGTTGGGAGTCTTGGTCTGTGTTTATTGGTCTTGGAGTTTGCTGTGTTCTGCTTGATTGGTGTTTCTAATATCTTCTGTCTGTTTTGTGGCTTTTTTGTGTCTTGATTGGCTGGCAACATTGTGTTCCCGTATTGGAGGCTTTTAGTGCAGCTTGGCTCCGAGTAAATGGACGGTTATCATTTGTTAGGAAGCTAGGCTTCATCTGGGTGCCTGGTTGGGGTGTGTTTGAGCTGGAGGTATCAGGGGGGATCTGTTTGTGTCCAGCTGTTTGCTGGCTAGTGGTGTGGAGATTTTTTTGTTTGTGAATGCAGGCTTCCAGGTCTTTTTTCAGTCTCTGGCTTCTCTGATAATTCTGTAGCTGGGGTTTTCTATAGTGACTAGGGTTTTGGTGCCATTGAAGTCGATGCTATGACCTGTGGCTTTCATGTGTTGGACTAGTGAGGAAGTGTGTTCCAGCTTTTTTACTGCATTTTTGTGTTCATCCAGGCGGGTACTTATTCTTCTATTGGTCTGTCCAATGTATGTGGCTGGGCATGATGCACAGGGGACTTCGTATATGCCTTGGTTTTCCAGGTCAATTTTATCTTTGGGGTTTCTAAGGATGGCTGCTATTTTTCTGTCTGTTTTGAAGGCAGTCTTGATGTGATGCCTGTGGAGTATATTACTGATTTTGTCTGTAGTACCTCTTATGTAGGGCAGGACAGCTGTGCCATAGGTCTGTTCATCTTCTAGGTCTCCATTATGTCTCACTGTGTTTTTGTGGATCAAGCCGATGATTTTGCTTTTGTGGAAGCTGTTGGCTGTCAGTAATTTAGTCAGGGTGCATAGTTCAGTCTTTATGTGTTTCTTATCTGCCAGGCGTTTGGTTCTGGCGATTAGTGTTTTGGCCACGGAGTTTATCTGTACTGGGTGGTGGTGGGATTGGGCGTTGAGGTAGTGGTTGGTGTGTTGTCTTCTGGTATATGGTGTGTCCTAGTGTGCCATGTGTTTTTTTGTAGATTAGTACATCTAGGAATGGTAGTTGTTTGTTTGTTTCCGTTTCCATGGTGAACTTGATTTTGGGGTGTGTGCTGTCTAGGTGCGTTAGGAAATCGTATAGGTTTTCTTTTCCATGGGGCCAAATCACAAATGTGTCATCGATGTATCTTAACCATAGTTTGGGCTTGTGAATGGCATTAGCCAGGGCTCTGGATTTGAATTCTTCCATGAACAGGTTTGCAATGATGGGTGACAGTGGTGATCCCATAGGGGCTCCTTCAATTTGCTTATATCTTTGTCCTTTGTATATGAAATATGTGTTGGTTAAGCAGTGTTCTGCTAGTTCCATGAGGTGTTTAGCTGGTTGGTATTTATTTTTGATGATTTCAAGTGTTTCTTTTCTCGGGACTTGAGTGAATAGTGAAACCATGTCGAAACTTACAAGCAGGCTGTCAAATTCCACCAGACTGTCAATCATTTGGAAGCCTGCACTCACAAACAAAAAGGTCTCCACACCACTAGCCAGGCAAACACCTGGGCACAAACAGATCCCCCCTCAAACACACCCAACCAGGCACCCAGATGAAACCTAGCTTCCTAACAAATGATAACCATCCATTTACTCGGAGCCAAGCTGCACTAAAAGCCTCCAATAGAGGAACACAATGTTGCCAGCCAATCAAGACACAAAAAAAGCCACAAAACAGACAGAAGATATTAGAAACACCAATCAAGCAGAACACAGCAAACTTCAAGACCAATAAACACAAACCAAGACTCCCAACCAATCAGGATGAAGAAAAAACCATTCTGGCACAGCAGTAGGCTAGCCCCAAAATTAAAACTGAAACAACTGTAAAAGTCTGACTCACAGACGAACACAATACAGAAGCCTGATGATGGCAGATGAGTTTCTGCCGAAAAGTTGCTACAACTTTAAAAGCACAACTATAATGACGTGGGAAAATGCCCGAACAAAGCTGAATACCATACATATATATGTATGTATGTATGTATGTATGTATGTATGTATGTATGTATGTATTATCACTCACACATCATCACAAAATCTCCGTAAAGCCTCAGACTTGAAATCTGGCACATATGTTCTTCTTGGCTTCTAGAAAAATCCTTTCCACTAAGAAAGGATTTTTCGAAATGACCATCAGAGCATTAGTATGTCGTATATTATTATTAACACGGTCTGATGCTAAGCAGTTCTACTCCCCCTCCCCACCTGAAAAGAAATCTCTTCCAAATGCAAAACACAAGCAGAGGAGAGGAGTTTCAGTTTCACAGCACCAAGCAACTTTAGTGCAGAACAGTTGAGCCAAGCTACGCCCAGGCTCCTTCCTGTCTTCTTCTTGATCACACAGCAAATACTGCTTCAGTTTCCAAACAGCCCTCAACTTTCTCACACACTGACAGGACACTAGCCAGATGAATACCAATGGATGTTGGTAGGAAGAGGCAGAATCCCCTCCCACCCTTTAATTTTCCTCCCCCAAAACTAAGCCCGACCACATAGTTTTGTAGCGAAGCATGAGTATCGAGCTAGTACAGCAGAGGTGGGATTCATCAGGTTCTGACTAGTTCTGGAGAACCAGTAGTGGAAATTTTGAGTAGTTCAGAGAACCAGCAAACACCACCTCTGACTGGAGATTTTACACTATCCTTCCCCTGCTGCGCTCACCAAGCCTCGCCCACAGAGCAGATAGTAAAAAAAATTTTTGAATCCCACCACTGTAGTACAGCATATATGAGAGCAAACTGGTTGGAAAAGTTGTGCCAACAGTTTCGCTGTCTAGATGCCAGGCCATCATGTGCAGGGAAAGGAAGGAAAGTACTGGTACTTGTTGTTTTATAGTTTTAGAATTGTAAACTGCCCAGAATCATTAGGGTGGGATGGGCAGCTATAGAAATTTAGATAGATAGATAGATGGGCAGCTATAGAAATTTAGATAGATAGATAGATAGATAGATAGATAGATAGATAGATAGATAGATAGATAGATAGATAGATAGACAGACAGATGCATGCCGATAGATAGATGCTGATAGATAGATAGATGGATGGATGGATGGATGGATGGAATGTTTTCCTACCATTTTGAGTTTTTAACCAGGCGGGTCCAGCCATATTGGTTGTGTTTATGTTATGCTAATGGAGATAGCCCTTCATCTATGACCACACTTGAGTCCAAAATTTATGCTGCTAAGCAAGACAGTTGTTAAGTGAGTTTTGCCCCGCTTTATGACCTTTCTTGCCACATGTGTTAAGTGAATCACTGCAGTTGTTAAGTTAACCCCTGCGGTTAAGTTAGAAACACAATTGTTTAATGAATCTGGCTTCCCCCTTGCTTGTCAGAAGGTCATGAAAAACGATCAATGACCCCCGGACACATACATGCCAGTTGCCAAGCACCCAAATTTTGATCAGGTGACCACGGGGATGTTGCAACAGTCATAACTGTGAAAAACTGTAATAAGTCACTTTTTTCAGTGCCATTGTAACTTTGAGCAGTCAGTAAATGAATGGTTGCAAAGTGCGGCCTACTGATATTGTTTTGTGTTTTTTAAAATAAGCTACAATGGCTGGACTCACGCATCTCTCAACTAATTTCCTAATACCTAATAGTTTCATTGTGAACCCCATAATTCTCAGCGAGGATTTAAAGAGGGAGAGAAAAGACTTGAGCCATCTGGCATTGGAGGAGGAATAACTACAAACCTTATAGCATTATATTAAGCTATGTATAATGTCTGCTAGTGCATCTGTAACTCAACTGGATTGTGAAATAAATCACTGTTTCCTCCCCCCCCCCTTTTTCTTTTTCTTTAAAGCTGGTGTGCGAATGGTCTACCCAGCATGCTTCGTTTTGGTTCCTCAGACAGACATTCCTGTTCCTAGCACTGCTGGTTCAAGCAACTGTTTGGGTGTCCATCAAGTGCCTGTTTCCACAAGAGATCCAGCTATTTCCTCAGTTACTCTCACGCCACCGACCTCCCCAGAAGAAGTTCAGACAGGTAGAGTAAAAATCCATTATTTAGCTATTAGAATGGGTGCTTCTTCAAACTTGTCTTCTGAATCTCCAGAGTAGAAGAACTTCCATCTGTTTTGATGTGGTCTTTTATCCTGATACTTCAGAGTGCATGTCAGGGCCAGTAATATCTAGTAAAGCTGCCACAGTGAAGTGCGGGACATTCAAATGTATGCTCTGTGTTGTAAAAGAGCAACAAAGATGATTAGTGGACTGGAGGTTAAAACATACAAAGCAGTGGCCTCCAAACCTTTTGGGTACCAGGGACCAGTTTTTTGGAGAGCGGTTTTTCCGCAGACTGGAGGGAGAATGGTTTCCCATGCTGGCTGCATCCTGCAGATGGGGCTTTGCTTGTTTGCATGGCCCGGTTTCTGGCAAGCCATGGCCCGGGCTTGAGGGGCCCTGATATAAAGAATGGTTGCTGGAATTGGGTAATGTCTGGTTTAATGAAAAGAAGGACTAGGGGTGACATGATAGCAATCTTCCAATACTTGAGGGACTGTCACAGAGAAAAAGGGGTCAATCTATTCTCCAAAGCACCTGAGGGCAGGACAAGAAACAAGGGGTGGAAACCAATCAAGGAGAGAAGCAACCTGGAACTAAGGAGAAATTCCCTGGCAGTTAGCACAACTAAACAAGTGGAACAACTTGCCTCCAAAAGTTGTGAGTGCTTCAACATTGGAAGTTTTGAAGAAGAGATTGGATAACCATTTGTCTGAAATGATGTAGGGTTTCCTGCCCGAGAAGGGAGCTGGGCTAGAAGACCTCTAGATTCAATTTGATTTGATTCCTATTCCTATTCTATTGTTACGAAATTTATTTTGATCGTAAAACTGTTTGTAATGTTTTACAGCAAAGTTTTAATCACCCTTTTGCTGTTTATTTAAAAAAAGTTTTTAAAACTTCGAATTGGAATTTAAAACTTCTTTTGCTAAGGATAGAAGGAATCTCACCCTGTGCTATCAAACCAGTCAATCAAAAGGTTCTTAAAAGGTGAGAAACAGTTAACAAGCAATTCCTGAAAGCGACTGGAAAAGGAAGCATGAAACCAGGAATCCTTTTAAAGGATTGCAATTTGAGCAAGATGGCTATTTCTTCCAGAACTCTAAACCTGCCCAGAGACCTCTTTCTTCCTTTCTTATTTCTCATGAAGAGCAACAAACTGTCTGGAGCATTTGTGGGTGATCTCAGATCTTCTCCTTGTTCAGAGAGGAATTCCGAAGAGTTGGTTTACTCAATGGCTCTTCATTCTGTTGTTGTCAGCTGCATTTTGTCTTCAGCCCGTCATTTCTTCCCCAGAAATTCCTGTGTTCACCCCAAAGGTGTTTTTCCAAAAGGCAACTGGTTTTTTTCTTCGTTTTTTTTTCTTTGAAAACGTTTCGCCTCTCCTCCAAGAAGCTTCTTCAGTTCAGAACTGAAGCGGCAAACATGACCTGGACGATTGAGAATCTCTATAGACATTTTCTCTGTGTTCATGCTTCTTATGTTAATTCTATTTTTGCCCTTTGAATTTTCTTCTCCTGAATGGCCACATCAGTAACTAGACACCCCAAAGACTTTAATCCAGCCACAACAGTTTTAGTACTCCAAAAGACACTCAACTGTTCATCAATACAGCATGCCAAGTGCCATCCGACCTGAGGGGCCCATCATCCAGCACTATATTGTCAACCTTTTTGTATCTTCTGTCAACGTCATTTTCTTGGTAAAAATTCAGGAGTGGTTTACCATTGCCTTTCCCCACACAGTATGAATTCATACCCTTCCCACTGTCAGTAAAGTGATCATCTGCCTCCAGCGTCTTCCTATATTGCTGATGCCCATTGTAGATGCGTGCTTGAATTAACAGGTCAGCTGGGATTGCACTTTGGGTGACCCCACGGGGTGTATGTACTCTTAGCATACATTCTTAACATTCTCCGCTCATCCCACCTCCCCCACGCTGAAGCAGCATTAGCAGGATTTGGGATGGGAAGAGAGTCCCTTGAGAGTCCCCCGGACTGCAAGGAGATCCAATCAATCTTAAAGGAAATCAACCCTGAGCTCTTCTTTGGAAGGGTAGATCCTGAAGCTGAAGCTCCAATACTTTGGTCATCTAATGAGAAGAGAGAACTCCTCGGAAAAGAGACCAACGTTGGGGAAGATGGAAGGTGAAAAGAGAAGGGGAACGGCAGAGGATGAGTTGATTAGACAGCTCGTCATCAATGCAGTGAACATGAATTTGAGCATCTCTCCTCTGAGAAGCAGTGGAGGACCAGGGAGTTGGTATGCTATAGTCCACGGGCTTGCAAAATGCTGGACACGATTTAGAACAACAACAGCCTTTCCAAATTCTCTGAAACTTGCTGCTTGATAATCTGATGGAAAACCTTGCCAGATGCAGATGTCAAGCTAAATAGCTGTCGAGCAGCGGTCCTCACTCTTTCCAGCTTGGCCCCGTGCAGGGTGTATGTGAGAGTGCTAGGCACATGCAGGCATGCACAAACTCCCATTTGTGCGAGTGGCGGGTGCCCAACCCGCATGAAGCAGCAGACGCTTGTGTTCACATGACGATACGATCCATTTGGCTCCGAAGACAAATTCATTTAAATTAGCTCAGTTCCATCCACATGTCTATCCTAAGGTGCAGGTCCCTCCTTCGGTGCCTAAGCACGATCAGTTGAACTCTCATTTTCCTTCTAAGAGAAGCCATATGCGAGATAAAAAGTTATCGGGTTAGGGCGAGAAAGACAAGACATTTTAAAAAAGTAACAAGATGCAAGCTACCTCTCCTGGTCATGGTTGTATAATGATAAGTCTTCACCAAGCAGGCAAAACCAGAATTTTTTAAGAAGCTCACAAGAATTCGTTTAAATAATCTTCAGTGAAGAAAATTTAGGAACCTATAATGAAAGAATTCTGACAACGGTTGAGTTTGCACAGCAAGCCCTTTGAACTGAAACAGTGCTCATATATCCTTTTGTGTCTTGTTCTTTTTCCCATCCCTGCTTGTATGTACAAGGGCTCATTTCCATTTTTTTTTGCAATACTCAGACTTGCTATATGCTAATGTTGTTTTCTGTGTGAGATCTAACACTCACTATAATCTTCCTCTCATAAGCTGATATTTGCCATTATAAAAGGAGCGTCCTTAAGATCCACCGTCCCAACTATGCTTGCTTCCAAAGTTAATAAGTGAATACAGGTAATCCTCAACCCAATTGAGCCCAAAATTTCTGATGCTGAGCGAGACATGTATTGAGTTAAGTTTGGCTCCGTATTATAACCTTTCTTGCCACATGTCTGTGGAAATTCTCAGTCATCCAGGTCATGGTTAAGAGGCAACTGGGCTTTCTTGTTTTTCTTCGAAGACGTTTTGCTTCTTATTCGAGAAGCTGCTTCAGCTCTGACTGGATGTGGGGAATGGAAGAGTTTATATTCCTTGCAGACAGCTGGTCTTTTGCATTCTTTTAGATAGTTGTTGAGGCCACTTGGAGTTTTGTCTCTGGCCTCAGGGTCACCTGAGTAATGCAAATGGGTGTGGAGCCTTCTTGGAACTGCTGAAAGGACCATGTTGTGGAATGTCAAATCCTCTGGCTAGAAAATACAGGAAAACACAATTGCTGCACTCCATGTGGAATCAACAGTATTCATTTTTAATTGCGTTTGCAGAATTGCACATGTTCTGCATATAGCAGATTGAATGGAAATTATTTTTCTTCTTAGACCATGACAGTGATTGCTCTGTGAGTGAGATGGATGTTTTATTTCATTTCACTTCTTTTTATATTTTTATATTATTTATATTGTTTTGTTTTATTTTTTTAGTTATAGGTAGACCTGGACTTAACAAGAGTTCATTTAATGATCATTCAAAGTTATAACAGCACTGAAAAAAAAAGTGACTTGTGATCCTTTTTTACACTTAATGACTGTTGCAGCACCCCCAAGGTCACATGATCAAAAATTAAAGAGCTTGGCAACTGAGTCATACGATGGTTGCCGTCTCCCGGGATCACGTGATCACCTTTTGTGACCTTCAGACATGTAAAGTCAATGGGGAAGCAAACCATGCCACTAATTTAACAACTGCAGTGATTCTCTTAACAACTGTGGCAAGAAAGTTTGTAAAACGGGGCAAAACTCACTTAACAAATGTCTCGCTTAGCAACAGAAAAGCTGGGCTCAATTGTGGTCGTAAGTCGAGGATTAGCTGCAAATCCAATTCCATCAAGTTATTTTTTTCCCTTGCTGATGCTTTTCTGTACCTATTGTCAACCAAGGACTTGTGTAACCTTTTGGGTGGGGGGGGGGCGGCGTTCTTCAGCTTGCAAATTCAGACAATGTCCTAAAATGCCCGGGGTTGTCAGATTTCACTTCCTTTCTAAACGCATAAATCACTGTGTCTCATTGACAAAAGCTTATAGATTTTCCTTTGGGTTTCCGGTTTAGCAGATTATGGGGCAGATACAATATAATAATGAGATGACTTCTGTTTCTGGCTTCTTTTTCCAGTTGAGGCTCGTTCAGCTCAGAAGTGGGTCAAGCTATCTTCGGTTTCTGATGTGTTCAGTTGTGACAGCACTAATCACCACGGGGGGAGGATCCCCCGAAAGCTGGCCAATCAGGTGGTTGACAGAGTTTGGCAAGAATGCAATATGAACAGAGCACTGACCAAGTAGGTGGTTTTGTTTTATTTTTGACATTTGGTAAGAACGTCAAAATGCAGTTCAGTTGATCCATATGGGACAGGAAGAAAACACTGCCGGCTTGTTTCCGTATTGTAGGTATGGATCTCAATTGAAATATATCTACCAGTTTCAAAAAAATTAGGAAACTCGCATGGATTATCTCAAGCTTAATAATTGATTTGCTGGCTCAGGATTATTCCAGTGTTCTTTTTTACAAGTTTGATCAGCCAAGTGCTTTGGGGAGCCTGATTTTAAGTCATGGAGATGCTAAAGTTCCTTGATAATTAAACCAGTGACACAGAAAATCCCAGTAGATACCTTGTGATATGAGAGGCTGATAAATAACATCCCTAATAATTATTGAATTAAGTCTGTGTGCTGTCAAATGATTCAGGCTCCTTATGACAATGTTACTTACAACGAACCATCCAAAGGGAAGAAAGGTAATTACTATGAAACATTCAAAATAATTAAATACATTTATCCCACAATAGATGATAAACCCAAAATTAGGTTTCAGGTAACAGCCAACAACAGCAACTAGGACAGAATAATTGTAACCATAAAGACATCCCAGTCTTTCTTAGCTTCTGGAAGGCTTATTAGCATGAAAACCAGTCTAATTTTTAGAGGAAGGCTAACTCAAATCTTAGATGTCATAATAATAACAATAATAAAACTATTTCTAGTCTTCCTCATTTCCCCCAAATGGGACACAGCTCTTCTCCCAGAAGGATGTCCTTAGACAGAACCATATTCTTTGGGGTCTTTGGTACTCTCAGATCTTGGTTGGCTGGCAATTAACACTCAGATAATCAGAAATTAACACCAGGATTAAAACCAGACCAACCATCAAGGAGTAAACAATATCTCAGTCAAGGAACAACCAACTAAATCAAACAGTAAACAACAGCCTAATCAAAGAACCATCCAAGAGCACTCCCACCAACACTGACAGGGCAAGCAGAGAACATACCCCACTCCTTCTATTGCTGATGATGTAGCCTAGTTTGGTAATGAAACATCTGCAAGAAAACAGCCAAGTTTGGAGAGCACCAAGGATCCCACAGTTCAACCCTGAGGCACAAATATCCCCTTCCATCAACTGTCATTAGCATCAGAGGCTAACTACAAAGTGCTTTTTGCAATTGTTTAATTTGATTCGATTGTGACAGTTCTGAGGAATTGAAGCCTTACAATATTTTTTTTACTATTTACTTATACAATTTACTTGTTAATTATTCACAATAAAAAACAGTGGTAAATGACATATACTTGGGTGATAACTTTTTATTATGGGCTCGTCAGGCAGAGGCCCATCCACAAACGCTTGGTTTTTGTGTGATCATAACACCACACATGATATAGCTTCTAAATGAATGGGGTTTTTAAAGTCCTAGAATTCCTAGTTAACAAGCTGGAAGCTTCAGTTCCAGTAGAGCTATAGAAGATCAGTAGTAGTTTAGGGCCTTTTAAAATATATTTTCCTATACTTAAAGAATATTTTTTTTCCTCGGATGCCATGTAGAAGGAAGTATTCTGCTACATCAAATGGCTTATGTGAAGACGAGACAATTGAGAAAATGGGATTTTGGGAGTTCGTTGAAGCTGCACAGAGGGCTAATTGCACATGTTCCAGGTAAGAGAACCTGATAGGTGAAAACAGGCAGAGGCCTTTCAGAATCCATTGTATGAAATAACAAAACAGTGAGAAGCTAAATGACCTGCCAGCACGATCAGTTTAAATGTGTCAATTTCTCAAAGTAAGATATGAGACAAACAGGTAGCTGGCGACAATGACCACAACTGAGCCCAAATATTTCTTTACTAAGCAGGACAGTTGTAGAGCGAGTTTCACTCCATTTTATGACCTTTCTTGCCACAGTTGTTAAGCGAATCACTACAGTTTTTAAATGAATCACGCGATCGCTAAAGGAATCCGGCTTCCTCCACTGACTTGGCATATTGAAAGGGAAGGCTACAAATGGTAATCACATGACTCCCGGGAAAGTGCAGCCGTCCTAAAATGCACGCCAAGTGGCTGAAGTTTGATCACATGACCACGGGGATTCTGCAACATCAGAACTGTGAAAAGTGGACATGTCCCTTTTTTTCCATCACAGTTGCAACTTTGGTCACTGAATAAATGGCTGTAAGTCGAGGACTACCTGAAATTAGCCAGAGATTGATTAGGAACAGATTGGTATCAACTAAAAAGGATATTCCTTTGGTCTTTTTAGCTGCCAGAAAAAGGGAATGGGGGAAAACAAGGCATTCTTGAAATACCTAGATAGTCACTTCAGCAGCCCAATGTTCTCGGAGCATAAGGTGGTTATTGGAGAACATGATGGATGACTCTCGGAGACGGATCTGTCCCATTGGAGAAGTCACATCCAGGGGGCGGGGGAAAGACCAGGGTCAAGGGGGAAATGTATGATGTGATTTAGTATCGGCTGTACCCAGCCACGCGCCAACGTGGCAATTTCTAATAAACCAGTTTATTTTTTCTGAGATGCGGCTGGCGACTTTTGCTTTGAATGAGGGGGATTTGTTGGAGCCCTGAGAATCAGATTGGTACCGGAATGGAAACCTATTAGAAAATGCTAGGGCTGTTGACTAGAGTGGGAGATTGAAAACATTTCTGAAAGAAGGACGTGACAAGTACTTCTCTATACAGATAGTCCTCGAATTACAACAGTTTGTTTTAGTGACTGTTACAATGGCACTGAAAAAAAATGGCTGTTTTTCACACTTACGACCGTTGCAGCATCCCCATGGTCACATGATCCAAATCCAGATGCTTGGCAACCGATTCATTTTTATGACGGTTGCAGTATCCCGGGGTCACGCGATCCCCTTTTGTGATCTTCTGACAAAGCAGAGTCAACAGGGAAGCCAGATTCACTTAACGGTCTTCTTACTCTCTTAATAATAACTGCAATGATTCACTTAACAACTGTGGCAAGAAAGGTCGTAAAATGGGGGCAAAGGCTCACTTAACAAGTGTTTCGCGTAGCCACATAAATTTTGGGCTGAATTGTGGCCATAAGTCGAGGATTACCTGTAGTTGCCAAGAAAGCTGTATGGGCTTGTCCGTGAAATGATAGGAAGTTGAACTTGATTCGGATAAAATAGTATATTCGTCCTTATTTATAATCTCTATTTAGTTATTGTTCTTTGGATGCCTCTGTCTAGCTACTTGTCCACCAGACAGTTACCAGTATTCCTCGGTGAACGATCCTTTGTTCAGTGACCGTTTGAAGTGGCAAATACAGAGACTTTGTGACGGGTCCTTGGAGTTGCAACCGTTGTAATGTCCCCATGGTCATGTGATTGTAATTCTGGCGCTAGGCAACCAGCAGGCATTTACGATGGTGACAGTCACGTGATCACCACTTGGGACTTTCGCTGCCAGCTGTCATAAGACACTAAGTGGGGAAGCCAAAGTAACAGGAGGTTGGAATCAGGTGACATCATGTGACACTGGACCTAACAATCACATCTGGAACTGCTCTCATAAATCAGTGGGGTCAAGTGACGTTGTGCCTTATGGTGATGAACTCAGCGACTGAGTTCTCCATCCCCAGTTACGGTCATAAACCGAGAACTACCTGTAGAGGTAAGTCCTCGGATTACAACCACAATTGAACCCAGACTTTCTGTTGCTAAGCAAAAATAGTTGTTAAATGAATTTTGCCTCATTTTACAACCTTCCTTGCCACAGTTATTATGGGGATCACTGATAAGTTAGTCACACGGTCATTCAGTGAATCTGGCTTCCCTCATTGATTTTGCTTGTCAAGAAGGTCACAAAAGGGGATCGCGTGACCCTGGGACATAAATATCTGAATAGGTCATCAAGCACCTGAATGTTGATCACGTGACCATGGGATCATACCACGGTCGTAAGTGTGAAAGTGTATCAGAAGTCACTTTATTCAGTGTCATTGTCCCTTTGAACAGTCACTAAACGAATGGTTGTAAGTTGGGGACTACCTGTACTAACAAATAGCCCTGTCAACCCACAAGGAAGGAGGGAAGACAGGAAGGAGGACAAGAAAGGAAGCTGGTTATTCGACAGCCCCTTCTCTCTCTGTTTTGCCTTGATTTTAAATCTCTTTATGACGCAGGAGTGCAGCTGGGTAATTTTAGACACTGGATTTTATGCTCTGACAAGGCCCCTAAGGGCGACCCTGCATCGCTTTGTTCAGAAAAGGCATATTTATACTGAAAGGAGTAAAACGAGCATCTGTAATTATGTACATTTCCAGCTGGCTGCCCTCTGACTATATTAGATATGTAAAGAAGAAAGTGAGAGAGAGAGAGAGAGAGAGAGAGGGAGAGAAAGAGAATATGCTGTGGTGAGCAGAATCAGTCCCAGTTGGCCCTGTCATGTCCTTTTCTGTCACGTATTGACGTCAGGCTTGTTTGCCGCTGCACCTGTCGTCTACCGTTCTGACTGGGTTCATGCAACCTGTCAAACCCCAAACCTGGGTTAACAAAACATAGTTACTATATTCACATTACATGCCGTATCCCCCCACCCCACCCCCCCAAAATGGAATAATGCGGTGGCCTGATTTATCAACGACTTAGTTCCCATTTTGGTCGAGTCTGTGTGCAGTATTGTGCAAGGTGCTCTTTCATATTTTTGGGGGGGTGGGGGTGGGGTTCTTTATTGCAGGGCTGTCAGGTGGGAACAACCAGAGCCACGCATGTAGAGTATAAATTAATTAAAGGTAGTCCTTGACTTACAACCACAATTGAGTTTTCTTCCAGTTCCACGTGTTTTCTGGCCACAATTGTTCAGGGAATGACTGCAGTTTGTTCAGTTAGTAACGCAATTATAAAGTGAATCTGGCTTCTCCGTTGACTTGGCTTGTGAGAAGGTCGCAAAAGGGGATCGCGTGACCCCGGGATACTGCAACCGTCATAAATACATGCCACTTGCCAAGCATCCGAATTTTGATCAAGTGACCATGGGGATGCTGCAAGAGTCATGAAAAACGATAATGAAAAATGGCCAGTAAACAAATGGTTGTAAGTCAAGGACTATACCTGTACTTTCTTTCTCTATGCCTATTTCATAGCAAACTTCTCAGATTGGCAGTTTGCCCCTGAGGGTGGAAAAAAACGTAGATAAGGTTCAAAGGCATTCAAGGGATATTGGACCTTGACCTTTTGTGACTATCTATTGATTCCAGGCTAATTCCCCACTTGACTCCTCCCAACTGGGACAATCTGTCTCCGAAGGGTCCTTCTCTTTGGCCCTACTGTCTGGTCCTACCTGCCTTGTTGAGTATAACTTAATACGTAAAATTGTGGTTTGAAGTACATTTGCAAAGAGCAGGCATTACAGATAACCAGTATCTATAATACCTTTATATTTACGATCTGTTATGAATAAAAATGTGCCTAGTCCAAATTATGACCAAATTCAACGACCAAATTACAACCAAGTCCAAATTCCATCTTCAGCTTCTTTATAAATAAGGTAATTAGCTGATGTTGCCTCCTTATTAATGCCCTTCAGCTCAACTTCACAGGGCTGAAACATGAGTTCAAAATTTGGGAGCTTCACTACAGATAGTCCTTTGACGTACGACCACAGTTGACCTCCAAATTTATGTTGCTAAGTGAGCAATTTGTTAAGTGAGTTTTGCCCCTTTTTACAACTTTCCTTGCCACATTTGTTAAGTGAATCACTGCCGTTGTTAAACTAGTAAGACGGTTGTTAAGTGAATCTGTCTTCCCCATTGACTTTGCATGTCAGAAGATGGCAAAATATCCCATTATCCCGGGACATTGCAAGTGTCACAACTATGGACCAATTATTAAGCATCTGAATGTAAATCACATGACCAGGGGTTGCTGCAATGGTCATAAGTGTGAAAAATGGTCATAAGTCAGTTTTTTTTGGTGCTGTTGTAACTTCGAATGATCGCTAAACAAACTGTTGTACGTTGAGGATTACCTGTATGGTGAAACATTATGGTTAGTGCTATGAAGAGCTGCAAATAGGGGGGAAAACACTAAATCCATTCTCCCTGCCTACTCATAACTGTAATTAGCAGTGAAGCAAAACAGCCACCCTGGCTCCGTGTTTACGTTTTATGTATCCGTTGATTGATTTTCCTTTGGGGAACCTGTTTATTTAACTCCCGTGGGATTTGGCAGCTGAAATACGGATGACCTATAATATCCCGTTATCTTTCCCTTCAGGCACAAAAGTCTCAAACCAAGACTCGCTGTTCAACAGGGGCCGGTGCCTCCCGCTGGCCAGCAACCCCAACCAGCGACAAAGCACAAGGCCAACGAGAAGCAAGAGAAAGGAGACAAACCCCAGAAGCGACCCTTAACCCCATTCCACCATCGAGTGTCCATCAGCGACGAGGTTATCCTGGAGGCCGACTCGGCCAGTCAGCGGCTGGTGATCCCCACTACCGACAGCCAAGTGAGGTTTTCCAACCTCAGAACTAGCGAGGTAGCAAAGACCCCTCAAATGCACCCCACGGAAATTGCGAGCTCCCCGCAGCCACCCCCCCTCAGTCCCCACCCGTGCGAGGCGGCAGAGGAGGGGGTGACCAAAACGCCTTCCACGCCCCAGAGCCAACATTTCTATCCGATGTCGACTCCCGACCCTTTGGTCCCTTCCAAAGCCATGGAAGATAGGATAGAAGGCTTATCCCAGAGTTTCCCAGCAACGTTCCCCGACGTCGTAGAGCCCACCCTGTACGTCGGGGCAGCAGTGAACTTGGAGGAAGAAGATGCAGATTCCATGTGGAAGTATTACAAGGTTCCAAAGAAAAAAGACGTGGATTTTTTGCCGCCACCGCTGCCGAGTGAAAAATTTCGGGACGACCCCGTGGGATCTGCAGCATCGGACAACGTACCTTCCGCTACAGAGTAAGCGCACCTGAATGTTGACCTCTGAGTCCATATCCGTGATTTTTCAAACTTTTGCATGTCTTAATTGATTTGCACAATGGTGTGTGTGTGTGTGTGCTTGTGCGTGTGTGTGTACGTACACACTGCCCTGCTCTGTATCAGTTTTAGAAATATTATAATGGTGCAGGCAGTCCTTGACAGCGATCGTAATTGAGTTTGCAATTTTTGGTTGTCAGTTGCGTTGGTCATTTAGAGGATCATGACATGACTGGGCCTGATTTTGTGAGTTTTTCTTTATGGTGGTTGTTAAGTGAATGCCACGGTCATCAATAGCAACTGCACTTAGGCTTATATACCTCTTCACAGTGCTTTACAGCACTCTCTGGGCAGTTTACAATGTCAGCATATTAACAAAATAATAGAGCTGGAAGTTGGACCGTGGAGGTCTTCTAGTCCAACCCCCTGCTTAGGCAGAAAACCCAATACCATTTCAGACAGTTGTCCATACTTTTCTTAAAAACTTACAGCGCCGGAGCATTCGCAGGCAAGTTGTTCCACTGGTTAATTGTTCTGTCATTAAATTTTGCCTTAGTTCCAGGTTGCTTCTCTCCTTGTTTAGTTTCCATCCATTGTCCAACCTTCAGGTGCTTTGGAGAATAGCTTGACTCTTCCTTCTTTGTGGCATCCCTGAGATATTGCCCCTGACAATCTGGCTCCTTATTTTACTGATTTTGGAAGGATGGAAGGCTGAGTCAACCTCAATCCTTCTCAGAATCGAACTCCAGACTGTGTGGAGTTCGCCTGCAGTGCAGCATTCTAACCACTGCACCATCAGGCAACGTAAATTTTGGGTCCAATTGTCATAAGTCGAGAACTACCTGTAATACCTTCTGCTTTTGTGTTATAACCCATCAATTCACCCTTTCCCCCTGCCTCACAATAGAATGGCATGCAACCATTCTGCCTTTCTTGTTTCTGAAGGTGTAGAAATTTCTCTCTAACCGTAACATATTCTGAGATTTTTGTCTTTTCAGAATCCGTATAGTTTCTGTTAACTACTTTCTATCCTTCTTTGGTTATACAGGTGAAACTCAAAAAATTAGAATATGGTGCAAAAGTTCATTTATTTCAGTAATGCAACTTAAAAAGTGAACCTAATTTATGAGATAGACTCATTACATGCAAAGCAAGATAGTTCAAGCTGTGATTTGTCATAATTGTGATGATTATGGACTACAGCTCGTGAAAACCCCAAATCCACAATCTCAGAAAATTAGAATATTGTGAAAAGGTTCAATATTCTAGGCTCAAAGTGTCCCACTCTAATCAGCTAATTAAGCCATAACACCTGCAAAGGGTTCCTGAGCCTTTAAATGGTCTCTCCGTCTGGTTCAGTAGGAAGCACAATCATGGGAGAGACTGCTGACCTGACAGTTGTGCAGAAAACCATCATTGACACCCTCCATAAGGAAGGAAAGCCTCAAAAGGTAATTGCAAAAGAAGTTGGATGTTCCCAAAGTGCTGAATCAAAGCACATTAATAGAAAGTTATGTGGAAGGGAAAAGTGTGGAAGAAAAAGGTGCACAAGCAGCAGGGATGACCGCAGCCTGGAGAGGATGGTCAGGAAAAGGCCATTCAAAAGTGTTGGGGACTTTCACAAGGAGTGGACTGAGGCTGGAGTCAGTGCATCAAGAGCTACCACACACAGACGGATCCTGGACATGGGCTTCAAATGTCGTATTCCTCTTGTCAAGCCGTTCCTGAACAACAAACAATGTCAGAAGCGTCTTACCTGGGCTAAAGAAAAACAGACCTGGTCTGTTGCTCAGTGGTCCAAAGTCCTCTTTTCTGATGAGAGCAATTTTTGCATCTCGTTTGGAAACCAAGGACCCAGAGTCTGGAGGAAGAATGGAGAGGCACACACTGCAAGATGCTTGAAGTCCAGTGTGAAGTTTCCACAGTGTGTGTTGATTTGGGGAGCCATGTCATCTGCTGGTGTTGGTCCACTGTGCTTCATTAAGTCCAAGGTCAATGCAGCCGTCTACCAGGAGATTTTGGAGCACTTCATGCTTCCTCCCGCGGACGAGCTTTATGAGGATGCTGACTTCATTTTCCAGCAGGACTTGGCACCTGCCCACACTGCCAAAAGCACCAAAACCTGGTTCGATGACCATGGGATTCCTGTGTTTGATTGGCCAGCAAACTCGCCTGACCTGAACCCCATAGAGAATCTATGGGGCATTGCCAAGAGAAAGATGAGAGACATGAGACCGAACAATGCAGAAGAGCTGAAGGCCGCTACTGAAGCATCCTGGTCTTCCATAACACCTCAGCAGTGCCACAGGCTGATAGCTTCCATGCCACACTGCATTGAGGCAGTAATTGCTGCAAAAGGGCCCCAAACCAAGTACTGAGTACATAAGCATGCTTACACTTTTCAGAGGTCCGATATTCTATGTACAATCCTTGTTTTATTGATTGCATGTAATATTCTAATTTTCTGAGATTGCAGATTTGGGATTTTCATGAGCTGTAAGCCACCATCATCACAATTATGACAAATCATGGCTTGAGCTATCTTGCTTTGCATGTAATAAGTCTATCTCATATATTAGTTTCACCTTTTAAGTTGCATTACTGAAATAAATGAACTTTTGCACGATATTCTAATTTTTCGAGTTTCACCTGTGCCTCTCTTCTTCCAATTTCTCTGTCTGTGTTTTCCTTTTTGATAATTTAGACATCCCTGGGTATATGCAGCTGGTTTATTTAGATATGTCTCCTGTTTTTTCTTTTAATAGGAACTATTTTAATTGCATCTCCAGTGTCTTGTTTCAGGAAAATTTTCCAGATACATTTAGCCTTCGGAATTACTAAACATGAGATCTGACCTACCTTATTTTTTTTTATTTTGAGTTGATCAAAATCTATTCTTCTGAAGTCTGGTACTGTCTACCCTTCTGATCCTTCTCCCTCCCGCTCTTAAACTCCAAGATAACACAGATACAATCGCTCAAGGTTCCAGTCACCTTTACGTAATGAACCAATACTTTTTGATAGCCAGACTGCTTTTCGTTGTCTCCATTAGCGAGAGGGAGAAGGAGAGAAGGAGGGAGAGAATTGACTGCTTTGCTTTGTTCTTGAGTCGTTTTTTTTTACTGAGAAATTATGAAATCCGTAATCCTGAGGCCCTCGGGGTTGAACCATTATAATGGGGAAAAACAGCTAGTCCTCGATTTACAACCACAGTTGGGCCCAAAATTTCTGTTGCTAAGCAAGACCATTGTTAGTGAGATTGCCCTATTTTTGCCCTATTTTTACTTCCTTGCCATAGAAATTAAGTGAGTCGTTGCAGTTGTTAAGTTAATAATACAGTTGTTAAAATGAATCCGGCTTCTCCATTAACTTTGCTTGCCAGAAGGTTGCAAAAGGGGATCACGTGACCTCGGGACACTGCAACCGCCATTGAGATGAGCCAGTGGCTAAAGCTCTGAATTTTGATCACGTGACCAAGGGGATGCTGCAATGGTCATAAGTGCGAAGGTGGTATTCAGCAGGTTCTGACCAGTTCTGGAGAACCAGTAGCGGAAATTTTGAGTAGTTCAGAGAATCGGCAAATGCCACCTCTGACTGGCCCCGTCCCCATCTCTTCTCTGCCTCCTGAGTCCCAGCTGGTCGGCTGGGTCTTCTTTGGTTGCTCTGCACAGGAGAACGGAGCTGGAAAGCAGGTTAGTGGGGTGGGGAGGGAATGGGGATTTCGCAGTATCCTTCCCCTGCCACGCCCACAGAACCAGTAATTAAAAAAATGGAATCCCACCACTGCATAAGTGTGAAAGAGTGGTCGAAAATCACTTATTTCAGTGTCGTCGTAACTTCAAACGGTCACTTAACGAATTGTTGTAAGCCCAGGACTCCCTGTTTTAACTACCATTAAAGTCAAAATGGTTTGCGATAAATTGCTTTGTGAATATGACCCATTGCATCTCTTCTGCTTTTCTGAATCGGTACCATGTATGATTCAGGTCCGGCTGGCCCATGTAGGGCTGGCTCTGCCTTATAAGGGTGTGTGTGTGTGTGTGTGTGTGTGAGGGTGGGGGCTGTGACTGTGGAAGGGAGACAGATAGAAGTGACAGAGTGGTCTGTTCTTGCTTGGCTCAGTCTACAAGTAGTCCTCGACTTACGACCATGATTGAACTCCAAATTTCCATTAAGTGAGTTTTTGGCACATTTTATGACTTTTCTTGACACCATTGTAAAGGGGAATCACCGCAGTGGTTTAGTTAGTGACACGGTCGTTAAGTGAATCTACCTTCTCCATTGACTTGGCTTGTCAGAGGGTCACCAAAGGGGATGACATGACCCCCCCAGGGACACCGCAGCTGTCATGAACCCACAATAGTTGCCAAGCACCCGAATTTTGATCACATGACTGTGGGGATGCTGCAATGGTCATAAGTGTGAAAAACAAACCTAAGTCACTTTTTTTCCCCAGTGCCGTTGCAACTTCGAACGGTCACTAAACAAATGGTTGAAAGTAGAGGACCACCTGCATTGCCTTTGGGGCTTTTTCACAGTTATAACCGCCTGCAAAATGTTGGCTCTGTAATTTAATTGTGTCCATACTGTTTTGATCAATTCCAGCTCATTCGTGCTTTTGAGTTCTCCAGTATATGTTTGAAACACATCACTTGGGTATCCAAAATGTTTTTATGAGAACCGAAGCCCTGATAAAGATGAGAGAGAAGGCTACGCGAGGAGATGCGTTTCAGATCTCTGTTCTGTTCCTGTTCCTGTTCCTTGCAGGATCACATCTCCTCTTTATTCCCATTATTCAGAGAAGCGACTTGACAGTTTGCTAGCAAGCTATCTATAATCTGCCCCCCCCTGCTAACAAGTGACGAATTTAATTGTGCTTGATTGCTGCTGAATTTCAAAAGAACTGCATTTCCTTGAAATGAATGGGCAGAAAGAGAAATGTGCATCTCCCTTGTCTTAGAATACTTCAGTCCGTAGCTGATGATTGCAGCTGTTTGTTGCCACAGCACGATATGAAAATAAAGAGAGATGAAAAGATATCAGCTTAATTATCCTTGGGGAGAGAAGAACAAGAATCTTCCTTTATTGGATTTAAGAGTACATTTATGCAGGTAGCCCTCAATTTATGGTCACAATTGAGCCCCAAATGTCTGTTGCTAAATGAGACATTTGTTAACTTGACTTTTGCCCCCTTTCACGACCTCGTTTGCCACCATTGTTAAGTGAATTGCTGTGGGTGTTAAGTTAGTAACACGGTTGTTAAGTGATCTCAATAGGAGACCCTGGGACACCGCAACTGTCCTAAATATGGCTCAGGTGCCAAGCATCCAAATTTTGGTCACATGACTGTGGGGATGCCGCAACGGTCATCAGTGTGAAAAATGGTCCTAAGTTGCTTTTTCCCATTGTTGTTGTAACTTGGAACGGTCATTAAATGAACTGTTGTAAGTTAAGGACCACTTATACCCTGTTGAGTAAACCTTTTACTGATTTCACATTAGGAGTTAAAAAGAATCTTTTAAAAAAATTCTGATTGTATCATTTTTTGGGCCATATCTGGGACACTATTAAGTATCTTGTTTGCCACGATCTATTTAAAAATGTGGGGCAATTCTGAGGATAACGCATAGGAAATGCAGCGAGGTCCTTTTCCACATTTGTTTTATTTTAAAGCTGAAACTAAAACTGGTAGATACTATATCCAACTCTCCTGATGCAGTGTTAGTTCTTCAGACAGCAAACTTAGATTGATGCTGATAGAAGAGAATATTTGTAGCTCAGAGTCCCAAAGGTGCTTTTTTTCAAGAGCCAACTGGGTTTTCTGGGTTTTCTTTGAAGATGTTTTGCTTCTCATTCAAGAAGCTTCTTCAGCTTCTTGGATGAGAAACAAAACATCTTCAAAGAAAAACCAGAAAGTTCAATTGCTTCTTGGAACAACCATGAGCTGGATGACTATTGAGATAGAGATTCTCTATTATACAATAGAGATTCTCTATTGAGAATCTCTGTTGTAGCTCAGAGATTGAACTATGGGTCCTTGGTGCTCTCTGAACTTAGTGGAGTTAATAATCATGTTACGGTATGCCTGATGATGTTACCTAGTTGGGTAATGAAATGTCTGCAGGAAACCTAGCAAGCTAAGAGAGCACCAAGGACCACACAAACCTAGATTGTTTACTGGTGATAGTGGAATTAGACCACTAAAGCCCAATCTTCTTAGATTGGTCCTGTAGAAAATCCAAAGGACTGATTATATACAGTAGTATTTAGTATATATATATATCAAATATAAGTCAGTATTGACTATTTTCAAAATTGCCTTTAATCCTGGTTCCACTACCTGAGAATGTTCAGTGTTGTGATCATAAGACAGCAGAAGGGGATGCTCAACTTTTTCAATAAACAGCATAGTTTTATATTTATAGTTTTATATACTCTTCTCAGATCAGGTCTGAGGACTCGGGGAATAACTCTGTCCCAGGGTGGAAATTCTATGTTAATTACACTGTAATCTGCTAAATGGGGAAATCCGTCAGTCTTCCAACAGGTTTCAGTGCTGATTCCCAAGCTGTGTGATACATATCATAATTATTTAGTAGCTTTATTGACTCAAATAGGGATAGATTTTTATCTGAATACTAGCTGTTGAAAAGGAACAGAGGGGGGAAAAAAGGCTACTCGCCCTCTCCCTAATCACTTTGTAAGAATACAGTCTTAACTACAGTCTTAACATTTTTAAAACTAAGGATTTGGATACAATAAAATTACTGTGGCTACCTTGGAGGAAATGGATTTTTGAGAACTCAAAAGTGTTGTGTCATTCAAATACAGGTAGCCCTTGGCTTACAATAATTCATTTAGTGACCGTTCAGAGTTAAAACAACACTAACAAAAAGTGAATTATGACCATTTTCACACTTATTATGGCTGTTGCAGCATTCCCATGGTCATGATCAAAATCCAGACACTTGGCAACTGACTCATACTTACGACAATTGCAGTGTCCTGGGGTCATGTTGTCACCTTTTGCGACCTTCTGGCAAAGTCAGCGGGGAAGCCAGATTCTCTTAACAATCTTGTTAAGAACTTAACAGTTGCAGGGATTCCCTTAACAACTGTGGTAAGAAAGGTGGCAAAATGGGGTTAAACTATTTTTAATTCTAATGTGAGAAGATAAATATGGTATATTACTTAAAGAGCTAGATCACTAAAAAGTAGACTGGTAATTCAGTTCTTGCTTAGGATAGCATCAGTGTTAGGCTGAGCTATGTTAACTAACCCATTTCCTGCAGGGTGATAAATTGCTCCATATTATTGGAGCTGCTTGGAGAAAAAATGGATATTACTGTGAGTACCTACTTAACAGAATAAGAGAATTGGAAGGGACCTTGGAGATCTTCTAATCTAACCCCACCCTGCTCAGGCAGGAGTCCGTATACCATTTCAGACAAATGGCTTTTTTTTTTCTTTTTTTAAAAAGCCTCCAGCAACACTTTCTGAAGGCAAGCAGTTCCACATGGCTTCTTGCCTCCTTAGCTGGCTAATTAGCAGATTGGATTTTGCATTTTCAACTTGTACGCTTTATAATTCTGTCTTTTTCTTTTCCCGTAGATTAATGTTGCAATGTAGAAAACCTCTCAAGGTCTCTGATGAATTGGTACAGCAGTACCAAAGCAAGAACCAATACCTAGCAGCTATAGTAGCTGACCAGGAACTTGAAATGGACCCATATGCATTTGTTGATGGAGATGAAGAGTTCCCATTTCCCGATAAAAAGGACAGGCCAAACAATGACCGAGAAATTGGGAAAAAACATAAGGTAAGTGGGGAAAAAAAAACCAAAATACAAACCAGTACAGTAAGCATTAATATCAAGGATTCTAGACTTTTGGGGGAGGGAGAGGGGGAGGGGGTGTGTTTTAATGTGATGGATTACACAGAACAGGAGCTCAAAGTCTGCACAACTAATTCTATCAGTAGAAGAGAATATTTGCAGCTCAGGGTTGGGGTCCTTGGTGCTTGTGTGAGGTTGGTGGTTTTCTTGCAGATGTTTCACAACCCAACAAGTTAACTTCATCAGTGCACTAGGCTCTGTTTAGAATGTCAAAGTTTTCTTAAAAATACAAAAAGTGTTAGAGCATAGCATCTGCCTTCAAGGAGAAAAGTTCTGACAGATATGCTTCAGTTGTTAGTCCCTTCTAAAATATTTATTTATATCTCAATACAAAAATCATAGTGACACGGGAAGATTTTCATCAACCTGTGATCAGGATACATCCTTCTGATGGAATATGTTTCTGCTAGAAGCTTTTTTTTCCTTTTCTGTTCCACTGCTAAATGGTTCTGTCACAAAATCCCTCCTTAGTTTTAAGTTGGCTCTCTGTGATGACCCTGGGCGTGACACAAAAATAACAAAGTCACAAAAGTAGAATAAATTCCCTTTAATGCCTTCAACTTGGCCCCAACGTCCAGTTATCCTCGGCTGGATATCAAACTCTTCAAAAAACAGTCTATGAAGGGCAGAAATGCAGTCCGAACCCAAAGTAAAGATAATTAGAAATTAAAAAACCAACATAAACCACACTGAAGTAATTAACACGGCAGGCCAGGATGATAAATTGCAGACTTTCAAAGGATAACGCAGCACCCACAGTTGGGAGGACGCCACAATCCAGATAAACCTGGACAAAGATAATGCATCTGCAACTAATGAAAGGGATCAGGGCCTTTTTCTCTCTCTTAAGCCAGGTTTCTCCCTTCTCCGTTCCTCCCAGTGTGCCCTAGGATGAAGAGGGGGTGGCCCTGGGTCTTCCTCTGAATGCCCAGCCAGACTGCCCTTCTCCCATTTCTTCCACAGCCACTGGAGCCACATCCCCACTCCCTGTCGGCTGCTCAATCTCCCCCTCAGAATCAGACTCCCAGCAAGAGCATGACACTCTCTTCGATTAGTTTCCATCCATTGCTAAAGAGAAATGAAGGGAAGGGAAAGGGAAAAAGAGAGCAGGAAAAAAAGAAGGAAAAAAGTATCTTACTCAGAGTTTGAATGGGGTTATGCACAAAATATTTTACAGAGTAGGTTTGTTGGTCTGTGATTCTGCCTGGTTACTTCTCTAGCCTTTTCAGTTTTGAAGCAGGGGTTGGGCAGCTACTGGTCGCCCTGGTTCGGGTCAACCGGTAGCTAATTTTTATCATTTTTAATGGCCGGTTCAGTGAACTGGCAAATCCCACTCCTGGCTGGCCCCACCCCTCCCTTCCGCTTCCAGAAGTCTCCACGCGGCCCATTTTAGATCCCAGGTAAGTACAGGGCCCATGTGGAGGCTCGAGGAGGGCAAAAAACAGGCCTCTGGAGCCTGGGGGGCCCATTTTCGTCTTCCTGGAGCCTTGAGGAAAATCTCCAGAGCCCAGGGAGGGTGAAAAACAGGCTTTCTGGAAGTTCTGGAAGGCCAGAAACAGGCCCATTTCCAATCTCCAGTGGGCCTCTGGAGCCCGGAGAGACCGTTTTTGCCCTCCTGGCGGCTTGAGAAAAGGCTCCGGAGCCTGGGGAGGGCAAAACCGTCCCCTCTGGCGTGGTGCAGGAGGCCAACTAGGCCACACCCACCCAGCAACCGGGTAGAGAACTGGTTGCTAAAATTTTTGAAGCCCACCCCTGCTTTGAAGATACCATAGCTGGGAGAGTAGAGCATAGAGATCTTACATTGTCCCAAAAGATCTTCATGTAAAAAGATGTTGGTATAGCAGCTTTTTGAGTGGAATCAACTATCAATGAACGAGGCAGTGCTCTGCTAAGTGTTTGGTCTTAGTGGATGGCAGAATCCGATTGTTTTGGGGTTATCACACATCCCTCTTTCACCTGCGCTACTGATGGCTAACCTTTTCCACAGCCTGACGATGGAACACCCAGTGTGGGAGAAGATGCAATGTCACTTTTCAGCCCTTCAGTCAAACAAGGTAAAACTTCTTAATATTTAGAAAAATGTTCGGCTGGCTTATTGTTAAAAAAAATCCACTAAGAGTAACAGGAATGTACGTGTGGTCCTCAATTACGACTACAATTGACCATAATTGAGCCCAAACTTTCTGTTGTGAAGCGAGGTATTTGTTAAGTGAGTTTTTCCCTTCTTTACAATTTTTCTTGGCACAGTCGTTAAGTGAAATCATGGCAGTTATTAAGTTAGTAAGATGGTTGTTAAGTGAATCTGGCTTCCCCATTGACTTCGCTGGTCAGAAGGTCCCAAAAGAAGTCGCATGACCCCGTGACACTGTGATCATCGTAAATATGAACTAGTTGTCAAGCATCTGAATTCTGATCATGTGATCATAGGAATGCCGCAAAGGCTGCAACTGTGGAAAATGGTCCTAAGTCACATTTTTCAATGCTATTGTAACTTTGAATAGTCACTAAACGAACTGTTGTAAGTCGAGGACCACCTGCATTCGTTTGTTTGGCAGTAGAGCCTCTAATGGAATTAGGACCTGCAGTGGAAATGTTACAATTTAGATAATGCCTAACAGTGAAGCTTTGACCTTGGATCTTCTTTCAGCAATAGATGCGCAGCGTAATCCCCCTCACAATCGCACGGCTTCAACTAGTTTGTTCCATGAAAATGACCTGGTTGTCTCCTACACTGACCTTGACAATCTCTTCAACTCTGATGAAGATGAGCTAACAGTAAGTAGCTTTTTAAGGGTGGGAGCCTTACAGTAGTGTGATAATGGCGATGTGTTGCTGCTGCCCTAGGGCGTGGGGTGGGGTTTTTAGGGTTGTCCCAAAGGTGCTTTTTTCAAAAGGCGACTGGACTTTCTGGTTTTTCTTGGAAGACGTTTTGCTTCTCACCCATGAAGCTTCTTCAGCTCTGGCTGGATGGTGAGGAATGGAAGGATTTATATTCCTTGCAGACAGCTAGTCGTTTGCATTCATTTAGAGAGTTGTTAAGGCCTCTTGGTGGTTTGTCTCTGTCCTCAGGGTCACCTGAGTTATGCAAATAAAGCATGGAACCTGCTTGGAACTGCTGAAAGGACTGTTGTAAACTGGAGATAGATGATGTTGTATCCCTCCCCCTCTGTTGAGGGAGGGCTGTTCAGTTTTTACATAGATGGCCTCTTTGAGGTCCCTCTTTCAAACCAGAGGTCCTCTCTGTCTAAAATATGGACTTTGCTGCCTTCAAAAGTGGGCCTTTGTCTTTTAAAGGCAGATGGATTGTTGAATCTTGTCCTGATGGATTTATTCTCCTATGTTTTTTATGGTTTTGTATGTGGTGGATTTTTAAATGTTGTAAACTATCAGCAATGTGTGATTTAGGCAGCCACACATTTATTTAATGATATCAATCAACTTGAATAGAGCAGAAGGGACTATGGAGGTCTTCTGCTCCAACTCCTTGCTCAAGTAGGAATCTCTACATCATTCCAGACAAATGGTTGTCCAATCTCTTCTTGAAAGTCTCCGGTGTTGGAGCGCCCACAACTTCTGGAGGGAAGCTGTTCCACTGGTTTATCGTCCTCACTGTCAGGAAATTTGTCCCTTAATTCTAGGTTGTTTCTGTCCTTGATTAGTTTCCATCCGTTGCTTCTTAAGTCACTCTGAAGTTGGTGCTGCTAAGAAGAAACCATCCCTTTAGATGGCCAGTTGCTTCCCACTGATGTTATACTCAGCACCACACTATCCTCCATACCAGGGGTCACCAACCTTTTGGACCTCAGGGACCACCAAACTCATAATTTTAAATCCCGGGACCACTAATATGAATTTTGACTGATGGTGGCTTGCTGAAGTTGGGAAGGGGGGAGAGAGAGAAAGAGAGAGAGAGAGAGAGAGAGAGAGAGAGAGATCTGATCTAACTTCTCTCTCTCTCCCTCTCCCCCCCCCTCTCTCTCTCTCACACACACACACACACACACACACACAGGCAGGGGTGGGATTCAAATTTCTTAACTGGTTCTTGGGCGTGGCCTAACTTGTGGGTGTGGCTTGGTGATCATGTGACTGTCTGGGCATGGCTTGTATGTAAATATTATAAATATTTATGTAAATATTGAATTTTTTATTTAAAAAAGACCAACTTTTACCCAAAATCAGGCAAAGCAGGCAGGCAGATTGAATTGCTCACAGAATCATTCAGAGATCTATCTATCTTCCATCAGCTACCTGAGTCGGTCACATAAAATTCGCTTGCAGTGAGTCTGCACTGAACAATAGAAGCTTCAGTCCTAAGGAAGGTTAGGCAGAGCCGAAGATCTAAAGATTAGTTAGAAAGCAACAAATCCAACGATTTCCTGCTTTCTAGCTAATCTAAATCTCCCGGTACAGCAGAACAGCTGATGGTTGAAAAAAAAAAAAAAAAGGAAAGATAGCAACTTAGCAGGCAAGTTTGCGGGGTAAGGAGTAAGTGGGTGGGGAAGGTTCCCGCAGGCCATGTGGGTGGCTCAACCTTGTGTTCCCACGCAGCCTGGATTAATGGCTTTGGGAAGGTGCTCTGGGGGTGACATTTCTCTGCGGACCATTGCAGCCCATCGGTGGGCCGGGGCCCACCAGTTGGCGACCGCTGCTCCATACATCTTAATTAATGACATGTGGTCCTAGGGAAGATGCTGATAAATTTTCTCATTGTTTTACTCTCAAATTTAATGGCCATGCAGTTACCCAGATGTTGTCAACGGAACATATGCAGATAATTGAAGCTTTTAATGTATAATGTGATTTGGATGATATTCTGTTTTATTAGCTCAGCTGTTTGCTTGCATTTAAAAATAAAAGGGTTAATTATTTTACATTTTAAAAAATTGTCCAGTGTTATGATTTAGAACCTACGCCTGGGGGATGTTTATTTTTCTTTCTTTCTTTCATTCCTAGCCGGGATCTAAAAGAATATTGAATGGAACAGATGACAAGTCTAGTTGCAAAGAGTCAAAAGCTGGAAACCTGGACCCATTGTCATGCATAAGTAAGTTGCTTTTTTGTAGTGTTACAATTTTTCTTGGGTTATCTTTGTGGTTTGATAATGTGAAACTTTATCATGGAAGTAGATACAGTACCAACTAAAATGAAAACACAACAAAACAGTTTCCATTGTAAAAATGCTGTTCTAGGACAGCTTTCTCACATTGGCAGAAGATTATGAAGGTTCCAGTCTAATTGAACTAGAAGACACTACATTGGGGAAGCCTATTCACTGAGCTTGCTTGTTTTATTTGAAGATATTTTATTACCCAAACTAGGTAACATCATCAGTGCTAGGCTGATGTTACCCAGTTTGGGTAATGCAATGTCTGCAAGAAAACAACCAAGCTTCAAGAGCACCAAGCAACCTTCATTTCAGTCATGAGTTACAAATATTCTCCTTTATTAGTACCTGAGCATATAGAAAGTAAATTTTTCAACCATCTAAGTAAATTCCAGTCTTGGAGATGAACACTTTGGAATGAACACTTTGGAATGAACACCCTTTGAACGGTGCAGGAATATGAACGGATTTCCAGAAAAATGGCAGACTACGGGAACCATTTGGAGCTTTTGAGATGCAGACAACACAGATTGATCCCCAACAGCCTGCGCCTGTGTTCAACAGTGAAGGGACGCAGGGCAGAAAACATCCTGCAGAAAGCACAGCTCCAACTTCTCAATGAAAGAATAAGACAGATTAATTTTACAGTTGGGCTTTTGAAAGAAAGATTGGAAAACAAACTTCGAGAGCTGAAATCATTTCTACGAACAGAAGTGTTGGAGGAGGCCACAGAATTTACGAAGAAGGCACAACTAGCACAACACAACAAGAGCATTGGAATCTTCTGAGTGAGAATAAGGATAGGTCTTGACCATTAACATCACCATCAATTATTTTTTATGTAAAGGATAACTACAGCAAGTTTTAGGTATTTATGCTAGTATGGTACATTCAGCCTCAAAAAAAAAATCAGACACGGCAAGATTTGCTTAATAAAGATAGGAATTTACCATAATTAATGTATTTATAAATTTGCTTAATAAAGATAGGAATTTACCATAGTTAATAAATTACAAATTGCCGAAAGAATAATGACCTTAAGACTCAAGAATGGGTCTTGAGAAGGATAACAGAATTCAAAGCATTTATATGAGTCAAGAACATTTCCTAGGATATATTTATAAATTGCTACTGAAATATGTCATGGAGATGGAACAAATTAAAAATTGATGCAAAACTTGAAGGAAGTAATTACAGTGGAACAGTGGGAAGAGCTGTGAAAAAAATCAATAACATTCACTCAATCTATAATTTGAGACAAAATTGGTATAAAATGTTTTAAAGTGGGCATATAACTCCATCGAAGATTGCCAAGATGGACAAATAATGTATAATAAATGCTGGAAACGCCATATAGTTTTGCACGAACACCACATGTAATAAAATATTCTTTTGAACATTTTATTACACATAATGTTTGTGCAAAAATATCTAAACGTATCTGGAAGGAAATATAACAAAATATACAGAAATTTGGCCTCAAAGCATAAATATTCCTATTAGGAATACTGTAATTACATGATGTATACATGAAGAATATTATAATTTACTAAAATATTTAATGACAGCAGCAAAAATAAATTATGCTCTGCCAAGGAAAAATGAAATTGGTTGTTGATACAAGCTTGGGAGACCAAAATTGGAGAATAGACAGCAAAATCAAAACTAATAGTATATTTTCATAACAGAAGATTAACTAAATTTAAGCAGAAATGATTCCCTTATTCATAACGTACAACACAGCAAAGCACATTTAGAATATGATTTCTAGAATTGTCTTTGGAGATTCTCAATCATCCAGGTCATGTTTTTTTGTTTTCCCTTTGAAATGTTTCTCTTCTCATCCAAGAACCCTCTTCTACAGAACTAAAAAAGCTTCTTGGATAAGAAGCGAAACCTTTTCAAAGCAAAATAACTAAAAAAAGGCCAGTTGCTGTTTGGAAAAAGCACCTTTGGAATTTCTAGAGTTAAAAGAATAATTTAAAATGACAAAAGGAAATGATTTAAACAGATATAAGCAGCAATCCCCAATATTTAATCTTCAGTGCAAAAGACACATTTAGTGATTAATGGTTTGGGAAAATGAAAGGGAAAAGGAGATAGCTCCTTTTCCTAACATTTTTATCATGTTTCATTTTTTATTTCTGGATAATTGTAAGCCACTCAGAGTTACCTGGTGGTGAGATGAGTGGCAAATACAAGGGAGGGCGGGAGGGAGGAAGAAAGGTTCTTGATTTTTGTCCAATTTTTGCTTAAGCTTATGTAACTTTTTTTTTAAAAAGACAATTATTTATAACATTTATTCTGGTGGTCTCTACTAAAGGGATTATTCTGGTGGTCTCTACTAGAGAGAGCACTATTGTGGGTTTATGGAATTTAATGCTATTTGTGATCTGGCTTGCAAATGGCTAGGTGTAACCATTGGAAGATGTAGAAGTCCTAAAAAGGCTGATTTCAAAATGTCTGCGCTTTAGCTTTGCAAAAACACCCTTTACAAAGTTCATAGGCCTCAGTATCCTTTCAACATAAGACAAAAGAATAAAACATGCAGAAAGGCAATTTCACAAAAGCAGCTGTATTGTTTAAGTTGCCTGACATGTGGCAGGAAAAATAACATGTTAAAATAACTTGAACCTAAACCAGGTACAGCTGATCTTCATAAAATGTATCCCACGCCACCATCCTTGGAGCAACACATTATGGGATTTTCTCCCATGAATATGAACAATAAGGAGTATGGCAGCATGGACACCACACCCGGCGGAACAATCCTCGAAGGAAATGGTGTTACTGGTGGCCTTCAGTTCAGGATTGAAGTGGATGAGGGATTCTGTAGTCCAAAACCTACAGAAATAAAGGTTTGTGAATTCCTTTTGGATGTTCCTGAACGTTAGTTATATTGTCTAGTTTTGATTGATCTACAAAAATGACAGAGGAGGACAATTTAACAGCTTTTGGGTTGGTTTGTTTATTGTCAGAGGCAATGTTTTTTTTGAATGGTATGTTTCTTCTGAAACAGCCAGGATTGTTCATTTTAATACTTTTTATTTATTTATTTTTCCCTCCTGGAATTCATTTTGGTGGGTTTCTTCCCCCCCACCTCCCTCCCAGCATTACGAGATTTTTTCATAGCTTTATTTGGATGCACAGTGAAAATGGACTCACGTTTCATTAGTTGTGACAACAGCTTGTTTGATTAACTTTTGACTTTTTTCAGCCTTCAAATTAAATATTAACTTCGCTTCTGCCTGTATCAGTTATGAGGTGAATGCATTTTGTGTGGAGGAGGTGCATTGGCAGTGGGGGGAAAAAAACAGATGTTGCCACAAATGAGAGATTCGCCATGATCTACACTCAGAGAGGAGCGCATTTTTCTTCCACTAACTAGTATTTTTATTTTTCCTCCAGTGCAGGTCGTCCTTAATAGAGCTTGCACATTATGGTCCCATGTTATGACGGTTGTAAAACAAGGTGGCCTTGATTAACAGCCCACGGGTCCTGCTCTCCCCGGTGCAGCTGTTAAATGAAAGTGCAGGTCATTTAAATGGAGCACAGGTTGCCTTGGGTGGGGGAGGCCCTCGGAGGCCTAATTCAGGCTCAGACTTACCTACCCCAGGTCTCCCAAAGCCCCTTTCCCCCCCCCCTCCCGATGGGCACTGCAACATCAATGACCACAGGGGACGTTTCAATAGCCATTTTGGGGACCGGGGTGGTAAGTAGCTTTTGAGGGAATGTCTGTGGAGATTCTCAATCATCCAGGTCATGGTTGTCCCAGAGGTGCTTTTCAAAAGACACCTGGACTTTCTTGTTGTTGTTTTCCTGGAAAAGGTTTCGCTTCTCATCCAAGAAGCTTTTTCAGTCCTGAAGAAGCTGCTTCTTGGATGAGAAACAAAACATTTTCGTCTCTGTGTGTGTGTGTGTGTGAGGGGGAGAGGGAGAGAGAGAGAGAGAGAGGGAGAGAGAGAGAGAGAGCAAAAAGTCCAACTGCCTTTTGAAAAGCATATTTGGGATAACTTTTTATGCCGGGGGCTGTCATACCTTTGAACGTCCATTAAGAGACCGATCACTAAGTGAGGACATGAGACAACTGATCATTAAAGTAGACAAGCATTTAAAACTTAAATCAGTGAGTCTTTCTGTTTAAACTTTCCACCCTTAGCTCTTTTCAAATGATCTTCCTGGTGTGTGTTTCAGGATTATTCCTATGTTTATAAGCCTGAGAACAGTCAAGCTTTCATGGGATGTTCCATGTTCGCCCCACTGAAGACTCTCCCAAGCCACTGTCTCCCTGCCATCAAACTGCCAGAGGAGTGTGTTTATCGGCAGAGTTGGACCGTTGGCAAGTTGGATTTGCTTCCACCAGGACCTACGATGCCATTCATTAAAGAAGGGTAAGTGTTTCTTTAAGGTGAGATAATAAAAGTATTTCATCAAAATTACATTGTCTTCTGACAAATGTATTGATTGGTCTGAGAGCATGGCTGTGTTTTACGGAATCCAGATACATTTTATCAAGGCTTAGGTTTGTTTATATATTGAGCACTTTGTCAGTGATGACGACACTTGGAAAGTGCATTCTCTAATTCACATTTATGTCAATCAGAATAGAGCTGGAAGGGACCCCAGGGGTCTTCTAGTCCAACCCCCTGCTCAAGGAAGAAAGCCTACATCATTTCAGACAAGGGACTGTCCAGTCTGTTCTTAAAAACCTCAGTGATGAAGCACCTACAACTTCTGGTGGCAAGCTGTTCCACTGATTAATTATTCTCACTGTTAGGAAGTTTCTCCTTAATTCCACGTTGCTTTTCTCCTTGTTTAGTTTCCATCCATTGTTTCTTGTCCTGCCTTCTGGTGCTTTGGGGAACAATTTGACCCCCGCTTCTTTGTGGCAGCCCCTCAAATACTGGAATGCTGCTATTATGTCACCCCTAGTCCTTCTTTTCTTTATGTCAAACCGTAATTTATTATTGTTTTTTCTCTATTTAAACATCGTTATTAAAAATATTTAACATGTACAATTTGATTGCAGTATAAGGAGTATCTTGGGGGTGCTTAATACTATCAATTTTAATAAGCCATGAAGTCTCTTAAGAGTATAGACAAACCAGGAATTCCTCTATACTTTTGGAAGTCTGATAGTGCTGGGTATGTGGAGCGTGTGCATGTGTGTCGCGGTATTTTTCTCATTTATAGGAAAAAAATGTGTATAAATGTTTTGTTCCATTGAAAAAGATCCTTAAATTACGAGTTCTCCAATCAATGTTTGAGATTGCTTGCTTGTTTTTTAATGTCAATAACCAACAATAATAATTTTCTCTCATCAAACTAGCGCACCAAGCACTAAAAATATAGCATTCCTGTAAAATTAAAAGTATCTGACAGAAACTAATGTAAGATTCATATATTAAGCTGTTTTAACACATCAAGGAGATGTGGAATAATTCGTTGTTCCATCTCCTTGCTGTTTAAGTTAGTCCTCGACTTAAAACTAGTCGTACTCACAGCCAACCCATAGGCTATTTGCAGCATCCCATGATCATTTGATCATGATTTACCACATCTTTGCCAGAAACCAGCTTTTACTTCCAGTTTCCGGCAATCAACTCTCTATAACGGACCATGGTTTCAATTAATGACCGTGGCATTTGCTTAACCGCTGTGGCTTTTGCTTAATGACTGATTCAAAAAGAACAATGAAATCAGGTCCAGTCACATGATGACTCACTTTATGACCATCATGACTTATGACTGTACAGGTAGGTAGTCCTTGACTTAACAACAGTTCGCTTAGTAACTGTTCAAAGTTATAGCATCACTGAAAAAGTGACTTTATGATCACTCTTTACATTTACAACTGTTACAGCATGCCCCTGGTCACATGATCAAAATTCAGACTCTTGTAAACTGATTCATATTTATGATGGTCACAGTGCCTCTGTGTGTGTGTGTGTGTGTGTGTGACAGTGACATAAGCTCCTTTTGTGACCTCCTAAAAAGCAAAGTCAGTGGGGAAGCCGGATTCACTTAACAACCGTGTGACTAACGTAACCACTGCAGTGATTCACTTAACAACTGCAGCAAGGAAGTTTGTAAAATGGGACAAAATTCACCTAACAAGTGTCTCACTTAAGAACAGAAATTTTGGACTCAGTGGTGGTTGTAAGTCGAGGACTACCTGTCTTTGGTAGGCTCCCTTATGATCATCAGAGTACCTGTATAACTCTTTATAATTATGCTTTGCTTATTAGCTCCTGCTGCCTTGAGAAAGTTCAGAACATTCTCAAAGATCCATCTCATCCTGGGCACCCTTTTTTTGAACTATTACCACCTGGCAGATGGTACAGGTTAATAAAAACAAGGACAAATAGGCTGAAAAACAGCTTCTATCCCAGGGCAGTAACTCTACTGAATTCTACTGTATAGTGCAATATTAATGCAATATCAGGGGGTTTCAATTCAGTGTATAGAATATGAAGGATGTGTATGTTTATTTTCATAGTCATAATGTACACTGAAGGATGGTATTTAATTGCACTGTACGAGGTACAATGACAATAAAGTAAACTAAATTAGCTTTAATGCATACTGTTTGAAAGTCTTGAGTTAAAAGCTTTTCCCTTCCTTCTCCAGGGACGGGAGCACCATTGACCAAGAATATGGCCCTGCCTACACTCCGCAGACACATACCCCATTTGGTATGCCCCCCAGCAATGCCCCGCCAAGCAACAGCGGCACTGGGATCCTTCCTTCCCCTTCCACCCCTCGCTTTCCAACTCCCCGAACTCCAAGGACACCTCGGACTCCCCGCGGGGCGGGTGGGCCAGCGAGCGCGCAAGGCTCCGTCAAGTACGAGAATTCCGATTTGTACTCTCCTGCCTCGACCCCGTCCACCTGTAGGCCCTTAAACTCAGTCGAGCCAGCGACGGTCCCGTCAATCCCTGAGGCGCACAGCCTCTATGTGACCCTCATTCTGTCCGAATCGGTGATGAATCTTTTCAAAGACTGTAACTTTGACAGCTGTTGCATTTGTGTTTGCAACATGAACATCAAAGGTGCTGACGTCGGAGTTTACATTCCAGACCCAACCCAGGAAGCTCAGTACAGGTGTACGTGCGGATTCAGCGCGGTCATGAACCGGAAATTTGGCAACAGCTCGGGATTGTTCCTTGAGGATGAGTTAGACATCTTGGGCCGCAACTCGGAATGCGGCAAAGAAGCGGAGAAGCGCTTCGAGACACTTCGCGCTGGTTCTGTCGAGCAGAGTGGAAGCTTGAAGGAGATGGACCGACTTCCCGACGAGCTGATACTTTTGCTGCAAGACCAGTGCACCAACTTGTTTTCGCCATTTGGAGCAGCCGATCAAGACCCCTTGCCCAAAGTTGGCGCCGCGGGCAATCTGGTGCGGGCCGAGGAAAGAGACTGTTGCTACGACTGCTATCTCGCATTGGAACATGGACGCCAGTTTATGGACAACATGTCGGGAGGGAAGGTTGACGAAGCGCTTGTGAAGAGTACTTGTTTGCATCACTGGTCGAAACGAAATGGTAAGTGCCTCAGTTTGCCGATCGAATAAAAGAACGTCTTTTAATCCCATGTAAAACATGGACTTACAATAGCAATAGAACTTAGACTTACATACCACTTTACACTGCTTTACAGCCCCCTCTAAGTGGTTTACAGAGTTAGCATATTGCCCCCAACAATCTGGTTCCTCATTTTACCCATTTGGGAAAGATGGAAGGCTGAGTCAACCTTGAGCCTGGTGAGATTCGATCTGCCAAATTGCAGGCAGCCAGCAGCCAGCAGAAGTAGCCTGCAGTACTGCATTCTAACCACTGTACCACCGTGGCTCATGTGAATAGTTGGTTGATGACAAATGGCCAAAAAAAAAAAACTTGCATTGATGGTGTTACCTACTTTGGTAATGAAATGTCTGCAAGAAAACAGCCAAGCTCAGAGAACACCGGGATCTCACAGTTTAACCCTAAGCTACAAATATTATTCTCCAACTTGCTTATCTGTTCCTAATTTTCTAGAACAGTGTTTATCAACCTTGGCAAACTTTCAGATGGGTGGACTTCAATTCCCAGAATTTCCCAGCCAGCCTTGGTAGGGAATTCTGGGAGCTGCTCTGCACCTCTTTAAATTGCAAGGTTGAGAAACATTATTCTAGATCAGTGTTTCTCAGCCTCATTGAATGTAAGGCGCATGGACCTCAACTCCCAGAATTCAGTAAGTGTTGGCTGGGGGAATTCTGGGAGTTGAAGTCCACGCATCTTAAAGTTGATAAGGTTGAGAAACGTTGATCTAGAATAACGTTTCTCAACCTTGCAATTTAAAGATTTGCAAACCAGCTCCCAGAATTCCTTAGCATGGCCGGATGGGGGAATGCTGGGAGTTGAAGTCCATGCATCTTCAATAAGACAAGCACAGCAGAAAACGTACTATGAAGTACGGGTAGTCCTCGATCTACAATCAGTAGTTTAATGATAATTCAAAGTTACAACGGATCCCCAAAAGGGACTTCCAACCCAATTTTTACACCCTCCTCTGGCAGTCCTGTGACCAGATTTTGGGCTCTCAGCACTGCACTGGCCTACATCTATGGACACGGTCATATTAATGCAATTTGTAACAGTTTTGCCAAAAACAACTGTGGTGTTTGCTTAGTGACCATTGGAAACAAGATCATAAAATCACCTCCAGTCACATGTTTTACAACTATCATGACAATCTTTATTACCAGGCTCAATTACGGTTGTAACTGGAGAACTGCCTGTATAGAAAAACTTGTAACAGTTGGTAGGAGAAGTATAAAAGATTTAGTTAGCTGTGGAATCATTTTTTACTTTTCATGTTTTTTAAAAGACAGTATTTGATTTAGGTTTAAATAGAAAGTCAGTCTGTTTTTTTGAAAGCATTTCTGGCACTGGGGAGACCTGGTTCAAATTCATCCTCAGTCAGAGAAGCTCCAATCACTTCCTCTCTCAGCCCAGCTTAAACTGGCGAAGCTGTTTTTCCGGGGAAACACGAAGCATTATGTATCCTACCTTATTGAGATATATATCTAATAAAATATTTATAAACAGCCCTAAAGTAATTCTTGGAGTGTGATAAAATCAATATGGAACAATAAAGTAAAAATATAATAAAAACAAATCTGGATCAGAAACAAAATGCAAGCTGATACTATCACTAAACTGCAAAGCAAACCAGGAAAAGAAATTATGAACACCTGGAGTAGAACATAGATGTGATTTGCTACTGATGTCCTCACAAGCAATTTTAGCAGTTGTGTTCTGCAGCCTCTGTGTCCTCAACAGAACCCTGAACAATTATCGTTTTTTGTGTCATCTCAATGGGAAGTTACCACTTCATATACAATTCTGGTCAAGTTCAGGAATGTAAGAGCTGTTTAACCTACAGAGTTGGCTGGAAAAAACCCTGTGGGCAATAGATAGTCCTTGACTTATGACTTCAATCGAGTCCAAAATTTCTGTTGCTAAGTGGGACAGTTGTGAAGTGAGTTTTGCCCCATTTTACAACTTATCTTGCCGCAGTTATTAAGTGAATCACTGCCATTGTTAACTTAGTAACCCCGGTTGTTAAGTGAACCTGGCTTCCCCGTTGACTTTGCTTGTCCTAAGCTCGCAAAAGGGGATCCCATGACCTTGGAATACTGCAACTGTCATAAATGCAAGTCAGCTCTCAAGTGTCTGACTTTGGATCATGTGACCACAGGGATGCTGTAATAGTCCTAAGTTTGAAAAATGGTCATTAGTCACTTTTTTCAGTGCCGTTTTAACGTCTAACGGTCACTGAAGGAACTGTTGTAAGTCAAGGACTACCTGTCCTGGGAACCCCAGTGACAAAGAGAAATGTAGGAATGGTATTTAATCAACTTTAAGATTTGGGATCCTTCAGTCCACAGAATAATCTGTTTCAGTTATCCGCATTTGGTCCATTTACAGGCAATCAATCCTCCATTTAAAATCATTCGTTTAAAGTTACAATGGCACTGAAAAAAAAATGACGGTTTTTGTTCTCACTTAAGACCATTGCAGCCTCCCCGTGGTCACATGATCGAAATCCAGAGGCTTGGCAACTGACTCATTTATATGATGGTTGCAGTGTCCTGGATCACGTGATCCCTTTTTGCGACTTTCTGACAAAGTCGACAGGGAAGCCAGATCCACTTAGCAACCATGTTACTGACTTAATACACGAAGTGGTTCACTGAACAACTGCTGCAAGAAATGTTGCAAAATGGGGCAAAACTCACTTAAGTGCCTTGTTAAGAAACAGAAATGTTGGGCTCAGTTGTGGTTGTAAGTCCCGTATAACTTTAAAGAACTAGTCAGATCTTGGTTTGTATATATCAGGGGTGAGCAGCTCTGGCAACTTTACAACCTGTGGACTTCAACTCCCAGAATTCCTGAGCCAGTATCGCTGGCTCAGGAAGTCTGGGAGTTCAAGTCTCCAGTTCAAGTCTCTCTCTTCCTTTGCCCACCCTGGTATAGATTCTGATGAACAAAGTCTGAATAACGTATTAAATTGCTTCAAATTGATATAAGATTTACAGTACAAAATGTGCTATGTTAGAGAACAATCCTTGCCCTCTCCAGTCAACAGCCAAGGGAAAGTTGATATTTTTGGGGGGGGAGGGGGCGGGGAAGAAATTTGGAAGAAATTCCTGTCATGAAATAGCAGGCTTGCAGTGGAGATCCTGATTCGATCCTGGAAATTTCCACAGAGACAGCTGTAATGGCTGCATTGTAATTAATCAGGGATCGTCTTGGGACTTTCTGGCTTAATTTTCTCCCTGTTCCAACTTGTGGGAAAGGTCATCCCTTTCAAGTCCTCGCTCAGTGTCACCAGATTGTGTTAGCTTTAAATAGATAGAGGAGGGATAGAATAACCCTCTACAGGTATGTGAACACACAGAAAAAGGCCAAGATCTGTTTCCTATAATTCTACATGGTTTATATTATAGGAAGGCCAATTTCTCTGGAACCTCCAGAAAAAAATTACTGACAAGAAGAATTTTTGATAGTGAAATCAACTGTCCCTGAGATGTTTTCCTTCCTTCCTTCCTTCCTTCCTTCCTTCCTTCCTTCCTTCCTTCCTTCCTTCCTTCCTTCCTTCCTTCCTTCCTTCCTTCCTTCCTTCCTTCCTTCCTTCCTTCCTCCCTGCCTCCCTCCCTCCCTCCTTCCCTCTCTCCCTCCCTGAAATGGACTTCTAAAGCTGAAAATGCCCCCTTCCTGCTCCTTAATCCTGTCTCTTGAGCTATAAGGCCTTTAGAAACGTACCTGTTAACAATTAAAAGCAACGATCAATTCTCTGCTTCCCAATTCATCTGAATGACCTTCTTTTCCTTCCAGTTGTAGATGTGAGCATGCAATGTTCTCAGGACGTCCTTCGCATGCTGCTCTCGCTCCAACCAGTTCTTCAGGATGCCATTCAGAAAAAACGAACCGTTCGATCTTGGGGTGTACAAGGTCCCCTGACGTGGCAACAGTTTCATAAAATGGCTGGACGAGGCTCTTACGGTAAACATTGTCTATGAAACATGACTATCCTTTAATCCAGGGATCTCCAACTTTGGCAACTTTAAGAGTGGTGGATTTCAACTCCCAGTATTCCCCAGCCAGCAAGGAATTGAAATCGACAAGTCTTAAAGCTGCCAAGGTTGGAGGCTCTGCTTTAATTGACTGGGTGCTGGGTGCATGTTTTAAACTACCTTAGCTTTTATTTATAAAGAAAAATAATCTTGGAAATAGTTTAAATGGTAGTTACAGAACTGTGGCAAGATATTGGACATGAAAACTGCCAGGGGTGTGAACACTGAAGGCATATAAATGTGAGAAATACATTGTAGGAATTGGCCACAGGTCTAATGTTGTGTTGCCACCTCAGAAAGCAAAATAACAATCCACACAACATTATTTCATAGATTGTGGTCAGACCCTCTAAAACAGGAGTCTCCAACCTTGGCAACTTTAAGACTTGTAGACTTCAACTCCCAGAATTTCTCAGCCAGCAAATCTAGCTGAGGAATTCTGGGAGTTGAAGTGCACAAGTCTTAAAGTCACCAAAGTTGGAGACCTCTGCTCTAAAATAATTGCCTGCTTGGGTCAGGCAAATGATGGGCATTTTATATAGGCGGAATATAAAGAAAATCCAAAATCCCAAACCATCAGTGGACCTAGAATTAGATTCTTGGAAAATTTTAGACTGCGATATGGCGCTTTCCACAGATGCATTGGAATAACAGTTCTCAGAATCACACAGGCAACTTTCTGTGAACTTGGGAACCCGTCTGAAGGTGTAATGGACGAGTTTTACATTCCCACTCCATTAGGACACCTGGGAAGAAAACTATCTAGAATAAAGTAGAATTCTTTATTGGCCAAGTGTGATTAGACACACAAGGAATTTGTCTTTGGTGTATATGCTCTCAGTGTACATAAAAGAAAAGATACGTTCATCAAGAATCATCAGGTACAACACTTAATAATAGTCATAGGGTACAATAAGCAATCAAATCATACTGGGAAACAGTCAATATAAATTGTAAGATTACAAGCGACAAAATTACAGTCCATATATTTTATTTTTATTTTTATTTTTCCTCCCCAGGAACGGATGAGTCTCCTGAACCACTGCCCATTCCAACCTTCTTGTTGGGGCACGATTATGACTTCTTGGTGCTGTCGCCTTTTGCCTTACCATATTGGGAGAGGCTGATGCTGGAGCCCTACGGATCTCAGAGGGACATCGCCTACGTGGTGGTGTGTCCGGAGAACGAAGCCCTGCTGAATGGAGCGAAGAACTTCTTTCGAGACCTCACTGCAATATACGAGGTGAGGAATTTAAGGGCATGGGAGTTCCAGGGCCCCTCCCCCATCCACCCCACCCCCCCTACCCCAAATGAACATCCATCAACCCCTACATTCCAGCTGTCAGTGAAAAGTCCTGCAGGGCCCTATTTGAACAAAGCAACTAAAATGGATGGTCGGTCGAGGAAGATAAAAAGCTGCATCCTATGAAGGTGCCATCCTGTGGTTAAATTTTGTACTGCCCTCCTACAAACCTTGTAACTTGGGGATGCTGGACTCTTTGTGTTTTCCAGAAGGCCATGATTGCAAGACTTCCCTAAATATATAGTCCTTGACTTAACAACATTTAGTTTAGTTACCAAAGTTACAACGGCACTGAAAAACGTGACCATTTCTCACACTTTTACAACCATTGAAGAATCCCCAATGGTTCAGAATCTGGACACTTGGCAACTGGTTCATATTTATGATGGTTGCAGTGTGCCAGGGGTCACGTGATCTCCTTTTGTGACCTTCTGACCCGCAAAGTCAATGGGGAATCCGGATTCACCCAACAATAACAACTGCAGTGATTTATTGAACAACTGTGGCAAGATAGGTCATAAAACGAGGCAAAATCTACTAAATGTCTCACCTAGCAACATAAATTTTGGGTTCAGTTGTGGTCGTAAATCGAGGGCTACCTGTATTTTAAAATGTTTTGGACTCACCTCCCTGTTAGCTCTCCCTCCAGTTTATTAGCAAGTCAATAATATCAAAACATTTGAGCTTAACAGGCACACTACAGTATTATTCCCGGGTTTATTAAGGATGGGAGGTGAAAGTAGTTTGATTTGATCTTGTTTTACTGTAGGGTGCACGATGCACACTCTTACCTGTCACATTAAATAGTTTCTTGATGGTTGAAATCACACAGCTTCTTAATTCAGTTACTGAATTAATCTAAATTTCCAGGATTTTGCCACACACGGCAGATTATTAACGAGGCCAGACAGACTGAATTTGTAAATATTGTGTGGCAACGAAGCAAATCAACTTAATTAAGCAAGCAGAATAATAAATAGGGTGCTCATTGGAGCTCTCAGCTCCCAGGTCCTGAGGTGAACTAGCCAAGTATATTGTGTGAATCCTGCCCATGTTCAAAGTGGAGCGGTTTTCTAGCTCGCAATACTTAGCTTGCAAAAATAGTCATGAGATGTACATTATACAATAATAGGCCTTTCAAAGTAAGTGATCCATCATGCATGCATTCAGAATTTGAAAGTTTTACATACTCTTGGTTTTTTCTTTACATAAAATATGTGCTTAAAGAACAGTGTACTGTCTGGGTCAATTCTTTTATATCGGTATGCTGACTCTGTAAATAGCTTAGAGAGGGCTGTAAAGCACTGTGAAGCAGTATACAAGTCTAAGTGCTATTGCTATTGGTAAAGCACAATATTACAGTCTAATTTTTTGTGGAGTAGACCAGTGTTTTTTCAAGCTTGGCAACTTGAAGGTGTGCGGACCTAAACTCCTAGAATTCCCCAGCCAGCATGTGGAATTCTGGGAGTTGAAGTTCACACATCTTCAAGTTGCCAATGTAGAGAAACACTGGTATGAATAGAACATGCTTCCAATTTGCGTATTTTGAAGGTGTGGTGGCTTATTTCATGATTACTCCATTGATTTTGGAAGATGTCAACCTCAGTTGCAGGGACTACAAACCCCTATGGACTTTTTGCTGAAAAACAGGAAAAATGAACTTATAATTTATGGCTTTGAAAATTAGAAAAATTAGCCCATGGAAAACAGGTAATGATAATGTAACGAGAGAGACAGACAGACAGAGACGGAGATACAGTGACATTTTCTTCAGTAAAATTATTTTAAAAGGTGACAACATAATTCAGGTAATCCTCAATTTATGACCACAATTGAGCACCCAATTTCTTTTGCTAAATGAGACATTTATCAGGTAAACTTTGCCCCATTCTATAACCTTCCTTGGTACCATTGTTAAGTGAATCACAGCAGTTGTTAAGTTAGTCACAGGGTTGTTAAGTGAATCTGGCTTCCCCATTGACTTTGCTTGTCTAAAGGTCGCAAAAGGGGATCCCGTGACCCTGGGACACTGCAACCGTCATAAATAGGAGTCGGTTGCCAAGTGTCTGAATTTTGATCACGTATGGGGAGGCCGCAATGGCTGCAAGTATGAAAAACGGTCATGTCACTTTTTTTCAGTGCTGTTGCATCTTGAGGACTTCCTGTATGAAACGTTGGAGACAATATCCTACTAACTTTTTCTAACATACCCTTGGACTAAATTATACCCTGCCAAGGGGGCCTTCAATCCAAGAGAGCTGTGCCTATGTCTCCTCATATTCACATTTATTTACCACGCACAGCAAGGAAGAGCAAAATGGAAAAAAAGCAATCAAGTATAATTTGAGAGTGAGCGAGAAAGCCCTTTGCATCAAAGGCTATAATTTCTAAACCTAAATTACTGCCATAGAACGTGATGCGTTATTTCAGTTGCAAAGGTTTGCTCGAAAGCAGGCAAACAAAGAATGACGTTCAAAGGCTGCCAAAGTAAACTAGAGAGTAAATTTTAAAGTACATTTAAATTCATCTCTCTTGCTTGTTTGTCCACCTGCGTCCTGACTTTTGGCATTGTTTGACGAAAACAGTAAATTTGGGGAAGGCTTTAATTAGTGAAAAGGGCGCTTGTTTCTGTTTACCAGTACAGGTAGTCCTTGACTTACAATAGTTCATTTAGTGACAGTTCAACATTACAAAACGGCCCTGAAAAAAGTGACTTATCACCGTTTTTCACATGACCATTGCAGCATCCCCATGGTCATGTGATTTATATTTGGATACTTGACAATTGACTCACATTTAGGATGTGAGGTAGTCCTCGAGTTACAACAGTTCACTTAGTGACTGTTCAGAGTTAAAGTGACATATGACTGTTTTCACACTTATGACTGTTGCAGCTTCTCCATGGTCACATTACTTATATTCAGATGCTTGACAACTGACTCACATTTAGGATGTGTTGTGGTTAGCCGGCAGAAGGTGCGGACGGTGGAGGAGAGCGAGGAATCGGATGAGGGGCCGGGACAATCAGAGAGTGGACTGCTGCCTTCAGGGATTGTGGGAGCTGGCAGCAGTGATGAGGAGGTTCTCAAGAAGCCTGTGCCAAGTGCGTGTAAGCACAGGATGCTTCGTAGAAGAGAACAGCTGGAGCAGCATAGGCGACTCGGGAGTAAGGATGCAATGCAATGGCTCCTCCCTCCAGGGAATATAAGCCTGGTTTCAAAAGGTTTTGCCTTTGCAAAAGGCAAAAATGCTCTAAGGACCCAGCATTGTGTGTGGAGACTCCGGCTTATCTGAAGAATTCTGCCAAGGCTTTTTTGGTTGGACTAATTGGCTACAAGCCATCTTTTATCTACAAAGAAGTTATTTGTAGATTAAAGCTGTTAAGGTTTGAGTTTCTTGCTGATAACAGGGTTCGGTCAGAATAGTATGTGAGGTAGACATCTTGAGTTGCAACAGTTCATCTAGTGACTGTCCAAAATTACAACAGCATTGAATAAAGTGACATATGACCTTTTTTCACACTTAGAACCATTGCTGCATCGCCCATGGTCACGTGAACAAAATTCAGAGGCTTGGCAACTGACTCATACTTATGGCAGTTGCAGAGTCTCGGGCTCACCTTTTGCAATCTTATGACAAGCAAAGTCAATGGGGAAACCAGATTCACTTAACCACTGTATGACTGATTTAGCAACTGCCATGATTCAGTTAATGGCTGTGACAAGAAAAGTTGCAAAAGGGGGCAAAGCTCACATAAGAAAATTTCTCACTTAGCAACCTTCATTTTGGACTCAGTTGTGGTCGTCAGTCAAGGACTACCTGTAGCCCTGGACTTACGGCTAGTCTCTTAGCAACCATTCAAAGTTACGGCTACTTACAACGCAGATTTGACGTTCTGATGGTGTCCTTCCCCTTCCTCCAGTCACGTGACCGAATTTTGGGCACTTGGCCACATTGGTGGCCATTTGCAGCATCTTGTGTCATGTGACCACATGTCTGTTCCTCCCCACCCCCAATAAAAACACTTCACATTTCCGTTTTTTGAGCAAAACTGAACCATTGGCAACTTTAACTTTTTTGGGCATAAAGAACCATTGGCTCATTTAAAAACTACAGATTAACTTAACAACTTGCCAAATGACCGCCACAAGTAAGATTGTAAAATTTACAACTGTCGTGACTTACGGCATAGGCAAGTTCCATTAGGTTCATATGTCGAGGACTCCCTGCATTCTATATTCCCCAGCATATGCTCTCTTAAGATGGTTAGGGATAGCCTGGGTCGGTCCAGCAGGTTGGGCTTTCGAGTCCATTGGCAAGAGTCTGTCGCCAGCTCTTTGCATTCACCATGCTTCCCTCCCTCCTTCCCCTCCCTCTTCTCTTGCAGTCCTGCAAACTCGGTTTGCATCGGCCCATTTGTAAACTCTTGCCAGACGGGATCATGCGAGTGGGATCCACCGCTTCAAACAAGCTCTCTGAGAAGTCGGTGGCCGAGTGGTTCTCGCAGACGGCTCACGCCAACAAGGAATCGTTTTCTAGGCTCAAACTCTACGCTCAAGTCTGCAGATACGATCTGGGTATGGTTCCTATCCCATTCATCCACCCCTCCATCAAGTTTGCCAAAAAAATAAATAAAAAAAAATACAAGTAATTGGAACAGCGTTGAACATTTTACGATACTGGCATTCGAAAGTGCAAACTCATCCCTGCCCTTGGCTGTGCAGACTTATCACTCCGATATCTTGGGCAAATTTATTCATGTTATTTGACGCACCTCTCCTGCGTGTGGCTTTTATCACAGCTGTTATTGAGAATGGCGATAGGCTGCTAGTCATATGTGCAAGAGAAATGATACTGCCATCTTGTGTCCAGTACATACGTTACGGCTCCGAGGGTGATATTTTGCTGCAGCCCAAAAACTTGAGAAGTTGTTTTTGATTTCCAGCTCCTTGTCTGTTCCCTCCCCCCCGAAATATCCTGCATGTTTGCCACAAAAATGCAAAGCTTTGCAGAGCATTTGGGGCTGTGTACCAAGGTGTTTGGGTCGTCGTAGCTCACGGGGACTGCTGGGGGTGTGCTGGTGGGTGGTTTCCAGCTCACAATTGCAAGTGGAAAAATGGATGGAGTAAGGTAAGCTGTCCTTCATGAAAATGTATCCGGTTTGGAGATTGGCTTATTTTTCCTGCAACCTAAAATTTTTGAGCACCCTCAACTGAATGGATGCTTCGTTTAAATCAGGGGTCTCCAAACAAACCTTGGTTACTGTCTGGGGAATTCTGGGCATGGAAGTCCACAGGTCTTAAACTTGCCAAGGTTTGGAGACCCCTGGTTTAAATAAATAGCAATGATACCACCGGATGCCCGGTTGAATCAGCAAAAACAAAACCATTGATTTCTAGGTCCCAAAGGTGCTTTTCCCAAAAGGCAACTGGACTTGTTCTTTTTCTTCTTCTTCTTCTTCTTGAAAATACTTCATTTCTCATCCAAGAAACTTCTTCAGAAGAAAGTCCAGTTGCCTTTTGGAAACAGCACCTTTGGGACCTAGAAATCAATGGTTTGGTTTTTTGCTGATTCAACCGGGCCTCTTGGAGTATCGCTGCTGTTCTTCGGAAGCGAAACATTTTCAAGGAAAAGCAGGAAAGTCCAGTTGCCTTTTGGAAAAAGCAAAAAAAAAAAAAAGCACCTTTGGGACCACCGTGACCTGGGCGGTTGAGACTCTCCGTAGACATTGATTTCTGTGTGCCTTTTTCTGTTTCAAGGTCCTTATCTTGCTACACAGCCATTGGACAATTCCTTGCTTTCCCAGTCCAGCCTCGCTCCTCCCACCAGCCATCCTGCTTCCACCCAGCCTCAGGTTGCAGGCAGCTGCACTCCATCCTCCACCGCCAGTAACGCTGCTGTCCCGATGAATTCGAGCAGTGCCATCACCTCCGCTACCACCACTGCCAGCTCCACCTTGACCACAACTGCTGCTTCATCCTCTTCTTCCAGCCTGGGTAGCACGATGCCGGCCAGCAAGCCCTCTTCATTTCCACCTTTTGGCAGCATGAACAGCGCCGCTCCTTCCTCCCTTTCCACGCAGACCACGGCCGTCCAGAATGGGCAGGCAGGGATACAGCACCTGCCGCAAGCGGCAGCCATAACTGGGGAAGTCTTGCCTGCCCCGACGCAGCCGCATCCGGAGGTTTCCGAAAGGTAAAGTTTTTATTCCAGCTAGCTCCGATGAACGGGTAGTCCTCAACTTACATCCATTCGTTTCGTGACCGTTCGAAGTTACGGCACGGAATGGGACAATCCATCACAGCCAACTCGCTGTGGGACAACTCGTCGCCACTGTCTTGCCACGGAGCAACTCGATGCGGGACAATTTAACCATTCTATTCATAATTATTTAAAAAATTTTAAAAAATCTGTTTTGATTTTAGCCATTCGCATTTCATTCTGTCCCTCCTTTTTCATCCTTTCTTTAATGATTCTTTTCCACCATTTCTTTGATAGTAGTGTAACTCTTGTTCTGCAGCGAGTTGTCCCACAGCAAGTTGGCCATGGTGAGTTGGCTGTAGCGAGTTGGCTGTGGTGAGTTAGCTGTGGTGAATTATCCCATGGCAACTTGGCTGTGGTGAGTTGGTTATGGTGAATTGTCATAGACCTGTTACAGAAGTAGTGAAAAACGTGATTTATGATTGGTCCTTAACTCCTTGCACTTACAACTGTTGGAAGCATCCCCAGGAGAACATGATCCAAATTCAGGTCCTTGGCAACCAGCATGCATTTATGATGGTTACAGCAGCCCAATAGCAATAGCACTTAGATAATACTTTACAGCCCTCTCTGAGTGGTTTACAGAGTCAGCCTATGCCCCCCAAAAGTCTGGATCCTCATTTTACTGCTCTCAGAAGGATGAAAGGCTAACTCAACTTTGAGCCGGTTAGGATCGAATTCCTGGCAGTGGGCAGTGAGGCACGGCTCAATAACCGCTTGGCTTAGCAACAGAAATTCTGGCCCCGATGATGATTGCAAGTTAAAGTCTACCTATATTGATGTTTAAAACTTAGACTCATCCTAACTTTTCCCCAAGAAGTCCAAAGTATTTACACATGTTCTCCCTGTTCCCAGTTTTATGATCACAGTACAGTCCAGAGTCGTGACTGGCTTAGCTTTGCCAAGTACTCTTCATGACCTACAAGGACTTTGAGCCTGAATGTTCAGTTGTAGCTTCCGACTCTTCAAACCAGATTCACGTTGCCTTGTCTCTCTTTAAAATATACTCAGCAGTGGAAGATTTTAAACATGAGCTTGCCTGTGCCTTCACACTTCTGCAGCTGTGTTCCTCTTGCCATTCTGCATCATGCTACCTATGCAGAAGAGGCGATGTGTGCAAGAAGGATACTTAGTGTGAAAATAAGTGAATAGTCTACTAATATCTGTTATTATTTCCTGAGGACGGCTTCCTTAATGCCTGCTCCTGTGATTCCTTAGGCTGGATTATTCGTCCCCTGGTTTATTTAGGGTTCTTAAATACAGGTAGTCCTCGACTTACAACCACAATCGAGCCCAGAATGTATGTTTACTGAGAAATTTATAAGTGAGTTTTGCCCTATTTTAGGACTTTTCTTGCCACCTTTGTTAAGTGAATCACTGCAGTTGTGAAGTTAGTAACACGGTTGTTAAGTGAACTTGGCTTCCCTATTGACTTCGCTTGTCAGAAGGTTGCCAAAGGGGGATCACATGACTCTGGAATACCGCAACTGTCTGTCATGCCCCTGTCGGAGTCTGAATCCAAGAGGAAGCCCAACAGCTGACAGGGAATGGGAGTGTGGCTCCATTGGCTGTGGAGGAAACTGGGAAAGGGCAAAGTCCGGCTGGGCAGAGCAGGGGATGGGTAGAACAAGGGAGAGGGACTTCAGAGGAAGACCCAGGCCTCCACCCCCTCTTCATCCTAGGGCATGCAGGGAGGAACGGAGAAAAAAGCAACAAGGGGTTGCGTGGCTTACGGGGGAGGAAAGGGCCCCGATTCCCTTCATTAGCCACAGCTGGGAAGACAGTTTATAAGAAAGGCAGGCTGTGTGCGGCAGCTGCTGGGAGCAAGCGTAACTTTATCTTGTGTTGTCGTTGCTTACCTGTGTTCCTGGAGTCTTCCCAACCGCGTTGAGTTTTGGTGGAATTCTTGCTCCTGCCCTGCCAAACTAATTACCTCCGTTTGGCTTGATTGGACTCAAAAGTTACAGTTTGTGTTGACCATGTTTTGGACTTGATTCTCTGCAGCCAGAGGCTGTTCCTGGGAGAGTTTTTCTTGAGCCAGAAGGTAACCAGGACATTGGGGGCAAAGTTGGAGCTAATAAAGGGACTCCTACTGATTATCTGACTGTGTTTCCTTTGTGCCACGCCCTGGGCCATCACCCCATTGTAAATGTGAACCAATTGCCAAGCATCTGAATTTTTATGACCTGACCATGGGAGGATGTTGCAACCGTCATAATGGCCATTTTCTGGCCCCGTTGTAACTTCAAACAGTCACTAAACAAAACTGTTGTAAATCGAGGACTACCTGTACAGCATTTTAACTCTTTCTCCAAACTGCCTAGAAACCTACACTGAAGAATGAGAAGACACAACCTGGTTCACATATTGGCTGAGTTCTTTTGTCTGTGTATCATTCTTCTCTTTTGCTCATATACGCACCCGGGCTGAAAAGTTGCCAAGGCAGTGAGGTTTCAACAAGCAGTAAACTGAGAGAAAGGGACCGTTTCCCAATTTGTCAGGATAAAAGAGAGTGTCACTTAAATTGCTCAGTTGGGGGTAGATGGAATGAGGGAGGTGGGGATGGTGGGTCAGGATTGCCGTCCCCTTCTCTACAAAACAGACTACTCTAAGTGGTTTGCAGAATGAGCCTATGGCCCCCAACAATCTGGGTCCGCATTTGCTGATCTTGGAAGGATGGAAGGCTGAGTCAACCTTGAGCCTGGTGAGAATGGAACTGCAAAACTACTGGCAGCCAGCAGTCAGCAGAAGTAGCCTCCAGTACTGCATTCTGACAACTGCGCCACCACGCAGATGATCCTTGACTTACGACTATAACCGAACCCAAAATTTCCATTGCTAAGCGAGACAGTTGCTAAGTGGAGTTTTGCCTCATTTTACGACCTTTCTTGCCACAGTTGTTCAAGTGAATCACTGTCGTTGTTGGCTTAGCAACACGGTTGCAAAGTGAATCTGGCTCCCCCATTGACTTTGCTTGTGAGAAGGTCACAAAAGGGGAGCAACCTGGCCATAGGACGCTGTAACCGTCATAAATACAGGCGAGTTGCCCCGGTGTCTGAATTTTGATCACAAGACCACGAGGATGGTCATGCGAAAAACTGTCATAAATATTTTTTTTCCCAGGGCAGTAGTAACTTCAAAACAGTCACCAAATGAGTGGTTGTAAGTCAAGGACTCTCTGTACTCACCATTGGAGGTTCGGCAACTCAATTTCTTATGTGGGAGGAGCACAAGTCAGCCTTGTTGAATGGCAAGCATTGCACAGGAGTTTTATTTCCATACAAGAGAGAAACTGTCTGCATCTCACGGCAGTTCTGTTTGCAATCTCCTTCCAGCACTATGGAACGGGACAGAGTCGGCATTCCCACCGATGGAGATTCCCATGCCGTCACCTACCCGCCTGCCATCGTTGTTTACATTGTGGATCCTTTCACATATGAAAAGAAAGAAGAGAACAGCTCCTCGAATGTCTGGACTCTTGGTCTTCTCCGCTGCTTTCTAGAAATGATCCAAAACCTTCCTCCTCACCTTAGAAACATCGTGGCTGTTCAGGTAACCCACTGAATTAAAGTAAGCCTCTGAGGGTGGTTTTGTGCGGTACCTAGATCGCACACGTAAGTTTCACTCACTTGTGTGGACTGCGGAGCAGTGATCCACGGCTGGAGGGTTGCGGATCCCTGATATAGGTGACAGTGACAGTCCTGACATCCGTGCTAGAGCTTTTCCTTGCATTGCAATGGGTATATTGGTCAGTGACTTAAAGGGCTATGCCTGTTCTGACCAAGGCTTCCTGGGACCGTAATTAAGCACACACTTAGTCAAAATAACTCTTGTTTTATTTGAGTGCTGAGAATTATGCTCATTCCCAGCCCATAATGAATCTCAAACAGTCCCTCAAGATAAGGAGTATACTGTAAAATCCCCATTCCCTCTCCACCCCGCTAACCTGCTTTCCAGCGCCGTTCTCCTGTTCAGGGCAGCAAAAGAAGATCCAGCTGATCAGCTGGGACTTGGGAGGCAGAGAGTAGATGGGGGCGGGGCCAGGCAGAGCGGGTATACCGAACTACTCAAAATTTCCGCTACCGGTTCTCCAGAACTGGCAGAACCTGCTGAATACCACCTCTGGTCTAAAACCTCATTAAAAATCACAGTAAAATACAGGTGAAGAAAATAATGGAGAAAAAGGAATTTACCAAACTCTGAGATGCTTGAATGTGGGATTTTTTTTTTTTTTGTACATTTCCTCTCTCCATTTTTTAATAGCACTGAAGTCACTGCAGTATATACCCAGGGTTTCTCCATTGCTGGAATGGTAGTTCAAATCCTGAATAGGTTTCTTACCTCATATGGCATCTCCTGGGACTCACTAATTAAATGGGGCATAGCATCCTCCCCTCCCAAAGTGTGACTTTGGGGTCCCACATCAAGGGGTAGATCATATCGTGACTGGCTGTAAGCCGAGGACATACACTGGTCCAGTATGTGATTTCATTCATATAAACCAGTGGCAACCTTTTGGGGGCATCAGGGACCGGTTCCGTGGAGAGAAGTTTTTTTTGCGGACCGGAAGGGGCACGATTTCGTGTGCTGCCTGCATCCCCCGGATGGAGCTTTGCTTGTTTGTGCAGTCCTGTTGCTAGCATGCTGCAGCTCAGTTCCAGTTCACAGACTAGGAGATGGAGAGCCCTGATATAAACGATGCTGAACTTCAGTGTTTAGATCACCTAGACTTTGGTATCCGAATATAGATCTGTTTAATATTCGTATTTTAGTGTGCTTTTTTTTAATCTAGGGGAAATGCTAATATATGTACTGCAAACACATGTATGATAATGCCACATGCTAAAGAAATAGTATGCCTAGATTAATAGACATTTCTCTCTCTGTCTGTCTGTCTGTCTGGTGCTTAGCTTGTTCCTTGTCAGTATCTGCTGCAACCCGTCAAGAACGAAGACAGACAGATTTACACCCAGCACTTAAAATCCCTGGCATTTTCCGCCTTTACACAGTGCCGAAGACCTCTTCCAACGTCAACCAATGTGAAAACCTTAACAGGGTTCGGCCCGGGCTTAGCGGTGGAAATGGCACTCAAAAGTCCTGATGTGAGTACTGCAAATGGGAGAACAAGGTGAAATTCTAGTAGAGTTTTGAGAAACATTAGCTGAATAAAAAGGTGGTTCCAGGGTAGGAGCATACCTTGCTCTCTGTTGGGAAGGATTTGGAGGGGCTTCTAAACTGGGCACCATTGTAGGCAGAAGAAAAGAAACTGCAGTCATCTTTGCTATAGAGGTAGTCCTCGACTTAACGACCATTGCTTTAGCGGCTGTCACAAGTTACAATGCCACTGAAAACCTGTGACTCATCCTTGTATTTAATAACTGTTGCAGCATCCCTGCAGTCACACGATCCCCATTTGTGACCTTCTCAGCTGCCTTCAGTAGAGTCAGTGGGAGAAGCCAGATTCACTTAATGACCGTGTGACTTGCTTAACTACCCTGGCCAAAAAAAGGTCGTAAAATCGGGCACAGTTAGGTGATGACACTGCATCGCTTAGCAATGGATGTTGTGGTCGTAAATCAAGGACTATAGTTAATCCTTGATTTAGCTCCACCATTGAGCGCAAAATTTCCACTGCTGAGCGAGATAGTTGTTAAGTAAGTTTTGCCCCATTTTAGGACTTTTCTTGCCACATTTGTTAAGTGAATCACTGCAGTTGTTAAGTTAGTAACATGGTTGTTAAGTGAATCTGGGTTCCCATTGACATTGCTTGTCAGAAGGTGATCACATGACTCCAGGATACTGCAACCATCATAAATATGAACCAGTTTGCCAAGCGTCTGAATTTTGATCACTTGACTCTGGGGATGCCGCAGTGGCCGTAGTGCGAAAAATGGTCATAAGTTACTTTTGTCAGTACTGTTGTACCTTTGAACAGTCCCTAAATGAATGGTTGCAATTTGAGGTCTACCTGTGCCCGTAGTTTCTTTGCCCACACCTGTGCTCAACTTTATAATGATGTTCTTCAACGCCAAACTTCCTATCTTGGCAACATGATTAAAATATTAGAATTACAGTCTATGTATTGCTAGGCCTTACTAGGTTTAACTAATTATCGGCCTACTCAGCTTGCTTTTTGTGCATAATTGAGAAGGGGGTGTGGAATTAGTGATAGATGTGAACAATGCATTCGTGAAAACAGAAGGTGGGTAATATTGGTGTGGGAGAAACACAAGTCTGTTTTATAAAAAAAATATGACTAATTACTGTAAAACATGGCTAACGTTTCCAATATTCTGGTTTTTCCCCCCACCCCCTCTGTGTGTGTTTTGCAGAGACCCGAGTGTATTAAACTCTACGCTCCTCCTTTCATCCTGGCTCCTGTCAAAGATAAACAGACTGAGCTGGGGGAAACATTTGGCGAGGCTGGGCAAAAATACAACGTGCTTTTTGTAGGCTACTGTCTGTCCCATGATCAAAGGTGGCTCCTGGCATCCTGCACAGATCTCTACGGAGAACTTCTGGAAACCTGCATCATAAACATTGACGTACCAAACAGGTACACCCCCGATACCCTTTCCTCTTTTTTGTGTGTGGTATGTTTGAGTTTGTTAAGTCAAATAGTAGGAGACAATGGCCTTTTTAAAGATAATTTAGCAGCCCATTTTAACGGAAGAGTCAGGATGGTTACGTTGCAAGTAAGGAAGACAACAAGAGTTCTCTTGGAACATATTTCTATAAATCAGGGTTTCCTAACCTTGGCAACTTTTAAGACCCGTGAACTTCAACTTCCAGAATTCCCCAGCCAGCAGTGGAATTCTATAAATTATCAAGTAAAGACAGATGAGTTCTCTCTATTCTCCTCCTGTTCATTTTTCTTCTTCTTTTAGGAAAAAAAATTAGGGAAAAAATTCAGAAATTATCTTACCTAATTTTTATGGTGTACTTACATTACTTTGGACGTTTTTATGCTGGTATACTTTACTCATATTTGATGAGAAATTATTTATTTATAACTATCTTTCATTTTAAAAAAGTAGGAAAGAGTAGGAATGTCATCTCTTTTGCAAGGGAGGGTTCAGGGTTTTTTTGTTTTTTGTTTTGTCGTCTTAGCTTATTTATTCATTAAATTTATGTGCCACCTGAAATTTATCTGCAACTCTGGGTCGCTTACAAAATAAAAACAACAATGTAAAATGTTAAAACATTTAAGTTAAACTAACATAATTGAGTGAGAGGAAGAAATTCAGAAATGTTTCAAATTTGAACCATTTGGCTGACTTTTAAATACAGCAAATGTACTATTTGTCCCAAAGGCGCTTTTTCAAGAGGCAACTGAACTTTCTGGTTTTACTTTGAAGTCGTTTCGCTTCTCATCCCAGAAGCTTCTTCAGCTCCTCCATTTTCTTTTCTTCAAAGAAAAACAAGAAAGTCCAGTTGCCTCTTGAAAAAGTGCCTTTGAGAGTACCATTTGGTTATGTAACAGATCATACTGTTCTTTTGGGAGCATCTGAGGAGGGAGGGTATGGGCAACTGTATGTAGGAGAAGGCAGAGCATGGGGGTGGAGTCAAGAGAGGACTCAGCCTGGAGTCATTACATTCCAACAAACAGTCCCAGACCAACCCTTCTTGAATTTCATTGATTTTTATCTAGTGCCAATTGAGTGCTGACTGTTAGTTGACTAGATTCTTGTGTAAAAGCTTGAGCAATAAATCAATTTAACTGGAACTTAATGTGTGGTCCCCATTTTTGGTGCCTGACACTCTATTTACAGAAGAACTTTTCTTTCTCAACAGGGCTCGTAGGAAAAAGGGTTCTGCTCGCAGACTCGGTCTTCAGAAACTCTGGGAGTGGTGCTTGGGTCTTGTGCAAATGAGTTCTGTGCCATGGAGAGTTGTAATAGGACGCCTCGGAAGAATCGGCCACGGGGAACTGAAAGGTACTGCAGAAGCCTGCCCTGAAATGGTGATATGCAAACTGCCTAAACCAGGGATATCAAACTCAAGGCCCCTCGGGTTGGATCCAGCCCATGGAGTGCTTAGATCTGGCCTGTGGGGCCACCCTGCAAACAGGTGCCTCTTCCAGTGAAAATGGAGCTCAGGAGGGCTGTACACGGACCTCACGGGCCCCATTTTCAGCCAGGTGCGGCCCCCTGGGCTCCATTCTTGCTGGCAGAGGGCTGCAGGAGGCCACCTGTGCCTAACATGGGGCCAGGGGGTGCCGCACACAGCTCCCTGGGGCTCCATTTTCGATGGCAGAGGACTAGCAAAACAAACTGAAAACTAAAGGACAAATGTTTCCCCTTTTGCATTTGAGCATGGAAGAAGGGATAGGAAAGGAGAAAGGGAAAGAGGAAAGACAAAGAAAAAGATGAGAAAATGGGAGGAGAGCAAGGAAGGAAAAACAAAGGAAAAGGGGAAGGAAAAAGGAAGGAGAATGAAGAGGGAAGGCAAAATGAAAGGAAGGAAGGAAATAGATTATAGTGAGAGTGAGGGAGGGTCTGGGGGAAGTCCTGCCTTTGTGCTTGGCCACCACAGGTGTCCCCAACACGAGTGATGTCGAGCTGGCCACACCCACCCCAGCCATGCTCAACCTCCACACCTACCCCGAGGCCAAACACAATCCTGATGTGTCCCTCAATGAAGTTTCCCACCCCTAGCCTAAATATACAGGTAATCCTTGCCTTACAACTATTCAATCTGTGACCATTCAAAGTTACAACGGCACTGAAGAAAGTGGCCTATGACTGTTTTTCACACTTACGACCTTTGCATCATTCCCTGTGTTCATGTGATCAAAATTCGGACGCTTGGCAACCGGCACGTATTTATGACGGCGTTGACAAAAGTGACTTATGGCTATTTTCACTCACACTTAGGATCAACCAACTCCCTATTTATGACGGTCGCAGTATCCAATTGCATACTGTAGAGGCCATGTGATCGCCTTTTGCGACCTTCTGACAAGCAAAGTCAACGGGGAAACAAGAATCACTTAACATCAATGTGACTTTGCAGTGTTTCTCTTTAACTACGGCAAGAAAGGTCGTAAAATGGGTCAACATTCACTTAACAGCTGTCTCACTTAGCAACAAGAAGTTTGAACACAATTGTGCTCATAAGTCAAGGACTACCTGTATCTGGCGTACAACTTTGATTTCGTTAGTCTTAATATCTATCTGGTACTCTTCAAACCATTTTTTAAAGGGCATGTTAGATCCCAGTTTTCTGCAGAAGGCAACTCCTGGCTGATAGACTTACTCTCTAGAAATCAGAGTTGTTCTCAAGAATTTGGGTGTGTAATCCTAGTATTAATATACATATTTGTTTTAAAATAGTTATTCAGTGTTTCAATGTGACATGTTAATGCCAATCACAATATTAAAGTATGCATCTTTCAACCTCTAATCTTTCCATCTAATTATTCCTTTTATTCTATTATATAAAATGTGTATACTAATTTCTTACTTCTACCTCTATTCTAGCTTCTAATTACATAAGTTTGACTAATGCAACAAGTATTATTGACATTATTATTGCTATTTGTATCAAAATGAACAATACCCAGATGCCACACTATTCATCTATTGAAGTTGATGTATATTTAAAAATAAATATCCAAAAAACTTTTTTAACAAATTGGGGTGTGGTTGGTTGCCCGTCTTGTTTTGTTAATTAGTTGGATCTATACGAGCCCGCTTTTATAGCTAATGAGCTTCCTATTAGGTCAATACAGGCAGTCCTCGACTTAAAACCATTTGTTTCATGACAATTCAAAGTTACAAAGGCACTGGAGAAAAGTGATTTATGACCCCATTCCACACTTATGACCACTGCAGCTTCTCTGTGGCCATGTGATCAAAATTCACATGCTTGGCAACTGGCATGTATTTATGACAGTTGCAATGTCCCAGGGTCATATGACAAAGCAAAAGTCAGTGGGGGGTTCACTTAACAACTGTGTGACTAACTTAACCACCACAGCGATCCACTTAACGATTGTGACAAGAATGGACTCAAAATGGGGCAAACTCTCTTCAGAACTGTTTTGCTTAGCAATGGAAATATGTTGGGTTCAGTTGCGGTTGTAAGTTGAGGAAACCCTGTAATTCTCACCAGTTTCCCATTTGGCTTTTCAGACTACAAGGCAAATAGCACATGGGCATCCTAACCGGTTGCAGTTTTAAAGTGGTGGGAAACTCCCGTTGCCTCGTTTCTTTTCAAATTCTCGAAGCACTTCCTTACGATTCTTTAAATGATAAACTTCTTCTCTGCAGACAATATTGCTTTCTGGAAGGCTGTGAAAAATGATGTCCCAGGTAGTCAGCCGCTCTTGTTTCCTTTCCAGATTGGAGCTGTTTATTGAGTCGCCGGAACCTGCAGTCTCTTAGCAAGAGGCTCAAAGATATGTGCAGGATGTGTGGGATTTCCGCTGCTGATTCCCCCAGCATTCTCAGTGCTTGCTTAGTGGCTATGGAACCTCAAGGATCCTTTGTGATCATGCCAGGTATGCACAGCATCCTTTCATCCTATTCGAATGTCCGCAAAGAGGAGTTTTAATATTGTAAGCTGCTCAGAGTTACTTCGGGGTAAGATAGGCATCTAATAAATTTTACAAACAAAGAAACAAATAAGTAAAAATATAGGCTTGACAGGAATTTTACAAAGGGAGGGAGGAGGGAAGGGAAGGAAGGAAGGAAGGAAGAAAAAGAGGGAAGGAAAGATTCTTGAGCAAACAAGAAGTAAATTGATGGAGGAAGAATTAAGGAAGGTGAAAGAGGTAGGAAAGGAAAAGAAAGGAAAGGAGGAAGGGAAGGGAAGGGAAGGGAAGGGAAGGGAAGGGAAGGAAGGAAGGAAGGAAGGAAGGAAGGAAGGAAGGAAGGAAGGAAGGAAGGAAGGAAGGAAGGAAGGAAGGAAGGAAGGGCAAAGATAGGATTGAGCCCTGGTGATACCGTGATTAGAATACAGCATTGCAGGCAAATTCTGCCCATAGTCTGGAGTTTGATGGGGATCGAGGTTGATTCAACCTTTCATCCTTCCGAGCTCATTAAAATGAGAACCCAGATTGTTGTGGGCAACATGCTGACATTACAAACCACCCAGAGAGTGCTATAAGACACTCTGGGGGCAGTAGATACATCTAAGTGCTTTTGCTATTGAAGTACACTCCCCCAAAAACTCGGAGCTCTCTGTCCAGAGAAGTGCAATGATCCACTAAGATCCTGTGCAAGACCCTCAAACTCCCCAGGCTTCTGGTAGAGAACTGAGTTGAGGAAGGTACAGACCACCCATAAGGATGGCACAGTGGGGAGAATGCAGTATTTCAGGCTAACTTTGCCCACAGTCTGACCAGCCCAAGGTTGACTCAGCCTTCCCTTCTTCTAAGGTCAGTCGTTGAGGACCCAGATTATTGGGGGCAACAGGCTGACTCTGTAAAATTGCTCAGAGGGGGCTCTAAAGCCCCATGGAGAGAGATATAAGTCTTAAGTGCTAGCGCTATTGCAGGCAAACTCTGCCAACTGCCAGCAGTTTGATTCCCACCTGATCCAGGTTGACTCAGCCTTCCATCCTTCCGAGGTCAGTCAAATGAGGATCCAGATTGTTGTGGGGGCGAGATGACGACTCTGTAAACTGCTCAGAGAGGGCTGTAAATCACCATGAAGTGGTATACAAGTCTAAGAGCTAGCGCTATTGCAGATTAACTGTGCCCACTGCCAGGGTCAGTCAAACGAGGACCCAGATTGTTGGGGGCAATAGGCTGACTCTGTAAACCCACGTAGAGAGGGCTGTAAAGCACTGTGAAGCAGTATGTGAGTCTAAGTGCTATTGCTATTGCTGTTTGCTATGGGCTCCCATGGGTAATTCTCCTCCATTCTTCCTTTTTCTAAAGACTCCGTATCCACCGGCTCAGTGTTTGGACGCAGCACTACCCTAAACATGCAGACCTCCCAGCTCAACACCCCCCAGGACACTTCGTGCACTCATATACTTGTGTTCCCCACATCTGCGTCCGTGCAGCTGGCACCGTCCACCTACACCACTGAAACTGGTTTGGAACTGGCCTTTAATACGAACAATGGTTTGTGTGTGCGTGTGTGCACGTGTGCGTGTGCCTGCGTGGGCGTGTGTGTGGGAATGTTAACCACTGAATAGTTCGATTGATAGAAAAGGGAGAGGACCGCAGGCTAAGATGCAGCCGTTTTATTGGATCGGGATGTGGAAGGCAGCCGTGCCCATTGGTCCTGTGGACTCTTTCCTTGGTTCAAGTAGTCCTTGACTTACGACCGTAATTGAGCCCAAAATTTCTGTGGCTAAGCCCAAGACGGTTGTTAAGTGCCGCATTTTGCAACCTTTTTTTTTTTTTTTTTTTGGCTTCAGGTGTTAAGCGAATCACTGCTGTTGTGCGGTCCTTAAGCAAATTGGCTTCCCCATTGACTTTGCTTTTTCAGAAGGTCGCAAAAGGTGATCCCATGACCTCAGAACACTGAAACCGTCATAAACACATGCCAGTTATCAAGCACCGATTTTGATTACGTGATCACAGAGCTGCAACGGTCATTAAGTGTGAAAACTGGCACTAAATCACTTTTCTCCAGGGCCATTGCAACTTCAAAGTGTCACTGAATGGTTGTAAATTGAGGACTACTTGCAATCTCTGGGTGTGGGGGTTTCCTTCCATCTGGTTCAGGACTCCCAAACACTACTCTCCATGAGCATAGTGAAGTGTTAATGTGAAATGAAGTGTTAATACCACTTTATAATGCCTTGGTAAGGCCACACTTGGAATGATGCATCCAGTTTTCATTGCCACGATGTAAAAAAGGTGTTGAGAGTCTAGAAAGAGTGCAGGGAAGAGCAAGAAAGATGATGAGGGGACTGGAGGCTAAAACATACAAAGAACGGTTGCAGAAATTGAGTATGTCTAGTTTGAGGAAAAGAAGGACTGAGGGGTGACATGATAGCAGTCTTCCAATATTTGAGGGGCTGCCACAAAGAAAAGGGGGTCAATCTATTCTCCAAAGCATCTGAGGGCAGGACAAGAAGCAATGGGTGGAAACTAATCAAGGGAGAAGCAACTTGGAAATAAAAAGAGATTGGACAACCATTTGTCTTATAGAGTTTCCTGCCTAAAGAGAGGGTAGGACTACTCTGTTATTCTATTCTATAGGTAGACCCCACTTACTAACTACAATTGGGACTGGCAACTCTATTGCTAAGTGGCATGGTCATTAAGTGAAATGACATTTGGACCCACCAACTTAAAACGTCAATTCCGGCTGTGGTAAGGCAAATCCCAGGTCATTAAATGCGACTGTGACTCATGACTTTGTGCCAGCTTCCCCGTTGCCTTCCCTTGTTGGAATCTGGCTGTGGGGTGTTGCAATCGGTGGCCCTGGGATTATGGGATGCTGTGACTATTGTAAATGCATGCTGGTTTCTAAGCACCCAGATCACATGAGGGCGCTGAAAAAAAATAATTTATGGCCGGTCTTTGCACTTTACAACCATTGCAACACCCCTAAAGTCATTATTCACTTAACAATTGCATTGATTACTTTAAACAACCATCAGGCTTGGTTCACTTAACCACTTGCTTAGCAATGGAAATCCTGGTCCCAGTTATAGTCATAAGTTGAGGACTACCTGCATAGAAGTCCTTCACTGTAACGAAGCAGCCTTTTAATTTAGTTTGCAGAAACTATACTGAGCATTTTAGAACTTATGCCACTCTCAACTGAAAATTTTGCTCATAATATAGTATGAAAGAGTATGTGGTCATAAGTCAAGGATCGCCTGTATAGATGTATCCTTCCCATGCAACAGTATGAAGGAGAATGTGCCGAGCCAGTTCTTTGTAGTTGGAAACTAATGCAATAAATTAAACAAGACAGACTTGCAAAGGGTCAAACGTTAGGCAGACTTAATAACTGCCAATTCAATTGCTATGTTAGGCACTGAATATCCTGGCTGCATAACAGTTTAGATCCTGCCTTTATACTGTAGTTCAGCGCCAAATAGTAACTCTACAGATCAGATAAGATTGGGTCTCTTCCCTGAAGAATTAACATGTAGTGCAGGGCTGGGCAACTATAACTATAAAAAGGAACTAGTCAGATCTTAGTTTGCATAGATCGGGGTGAGCAACTATGGCCACTTTACAATCTGTGGACTTTAATTGCCAGAATACCTGAGTCAATATGGGTATATCAGGAATCCTGGGCGTTGAAGTCCACAGGTTGTAAATTTGCCACGGTTGCCCACCCCTGATATAGTGGGACCCAGGAAAGGAGCCTTTTACTATGACTGACCCATCTCATTCATCTAGCCATCCATCCGATTTCTATAGCCGCTCATCTCAGTCAATGACTCTGGGTGAATTACAGTTTTTTTTAAAAAAAACCATATTACAATGAAGGCACTAAAACTTTTTAAAGCAATAAAAAAACCCAAAATAAATAAATGTAAATTGCAGCCGAGATGCTTGGCTAGTAGCAATACAGCCAACGAAGGGGGCACTTGAAACATTCAGCACCCCTGGCTAGGGGAATGTAGTCGGCTTTCTAGGGCCTTGCAAAAGAGGCTAACAGTTGGAGCCATGTTAATCTCCGAAGGGAAAATGTTCCATAGAATAGGGGCCGCTGGGGATAAACCTGTTTTTGGTCCTCATTCTTTGGCTGACGGTATCTGCAGCATACCCATTCTGCTAGATCGAATTAGACATGCAGAAAGGACTGGGAGAAGATGGTTCCTCAAGGAACCCGGCCTCAAACCATGTAGGGCTTTAAAGGGGACAAGCCAGCATTTTGAATTGACCCTGGAAACACAACACAGCTGGTTATGGAATACCACCCCCTTTAGCTTTCTGGAAAGCCAGTAAAACCTGGCTGTACAAGTAGGCTCCGTTGGTAGCGTTACAGTCTGTGGAGGGTTGTTGGGAAACCTGGTGGGGAGGGGGGGCGTTGATTAAAGTGCCAGGTTTTTGTTATGTCATGTTTTTAAAAATAATTTTGCTGTTCTTGTGAGCTGTTCAGAATTGTTTCAAGATGGGCAGCCATTCACATCACAGCAAATCAAATCAAATCAAATCCCATCAAATCTATAAGCCAATTCACACTCATTGGGTCTAACATTGGATGGATGTGTGTCTTTCTTCTTTTTTTAAAAAAAAAACAACTATGTGAGTTGCTCCTCTTAGTCAATGTTTTCTATTTCTGTGAATCTTTTCTTTCAAGATGGACCAGATGGAATGGGACTCTTTGATTTGCTGGACACTGCGGATGAACTCGACCCTGATCTCATAAACATCCTTCCTGTTGCATCCCCAACAGGATCCCCTGTTCACTCACCAGGTTCTCACTTCACCCATGGAGGTGATATGGGCAAGGTAACTTTGCATGAGAAAACAGATTTTTTGGGGGGGAGCTGATTGAAATTTCTTCTTAGATATAGTGATTACTTCAGAATATTTAAATGCTTCTGCAGCCAATACTCACAGGTTCACAATAATGATGATGATGAGAGTGATCAGGGTGATCAGATCTACAAAACTATAATTTGATTATCGTAGTAGGTGGCCAAGCTAATCCTGAAAAGGTTAAGCAGGGTTCCACCAAGTAAGCACTTGAATGGGAAACCTCCCATCGGCTGCAATTAACCAGGGAGAGGAGTGGAGTTCAAAGCACTAAGAGTTTTTTTTTTGTCACGTATACACCAGAATCTGGTTAGTTAACAGTTGAAGCTCAGTTGGCGTTAGATAAAGATCAGTGTAATTCATGGAGGGCTAGACTTGGTTTTCTTGTGGATGCACAATGATTCCAAACTGATGACGCGTTTTACTCCACTACCCTCCAATCCAGCCTGCTCAACTCCTAGACCTCTAAGCTTGTAGGCTAGTTTGGGAACCAAAAAAACAGAACCTCAGAAGAAGACAAATCTTTCATGTTGTTGTCAAGATAAGGGCAGGGAAGGGCCATTCTAGCCACCAGGAATTAAATGCGACTTGAAAGCAACATCACTTATAGTGTGATCACCCTTACAACATGCTACCCAGTTCTAACTGTAGCATGTTAAAAGGAAAATACGGAGCTGGAGGTGGTGGCCAAAATAGCAGCCAAAATGATCAGGAGGTTGAATTATCATTCCTCAGAAGCAAATACTATTCTGGGAAGAGGGGGAAATAAGGGAAAATGTAATACACATTTATGGAATTATGCATGGGAAGGATACATCTATACAGGCGATCCTTGACTTCTGACCACAGTTGAGCCCAGCATTTCTGTTGCTAGGCAAAACATTTGTTAAGTGGTTTTTGCCCCATTTTACAACCGTTCTTGCCACAGTTGTTAAATGAATCACTACCATTGTTAAGTTACTATCACAGTTGTTAAGTGAATCTGGCTTCCCCATTGACTTTGGCTGAGAAAAGGTCGCAAAGTGGGGGGGGGGGAATTACATCATCCCCGGGACACTGCAACCATCATAAATACGAGTCAGTTGCCAAGTGGCTGAATTTTGATCATGTGCTCCTGGGGATGCTGCTACAGTCCTAAATGTGAAAAACGGGTCGTAAGTCCCTTTTTGCAGTGCCGTTATAACTTTGAACGCTCACTAAACAAACTGTTGTAAGTCGAGGACTACCTTTAAAAATAAACCCAATGCGCTGAGAAGTTTGCAGAATGATAAAACACAAATAATAAACGTGTAATTCCACATCATCAGGATAGAAAGTTGGCAGCCTAGTGCGGTACAGTCAAACAAAGACTATTAATAATTAGTCACCAGGTGCCTGCTAAAGCAAAATGATTTTCACTGCTCTCTGGAGGCACTTCTGTTGACTGTCGACTGTCAGCAGTTTGGCACTTTGAGTCTCACCGGCTCAAGGTTGACTCAGCCTTCCATCCTTCCGAGATCGGTAAAATGAGGAACCAGATAGTTAGGGGACAATAGGCTGATTCTGTAAACCGCTTAGAGAGGGCTGCAAAGCGGTATATAAGTCTTTAAGTGCTGTTGCTATTCTTTGATGGTGTTGTTTTGGCCATCCATTCCAAAAGACTCGGGGTGGGGTGGGGGGGTGTCAACTCATAAAATATTCCTATGGTCTTTTTAGAATTGCCAACAGAAAGGGGTTTGAAAGAGCAGTGCAGCAGCTTGGAAATCAAAAGTGCGTTCCATTAATAGTTTTTCAAAGATAGTAACTAGGTGACTGAACTTTCTGCCAGGCAAATATCTAACTGGAGAGCATGATTGATGACTCTTGGCTGTGGATGTGTCTCATTGGAGAATATGAATTATGATACACCATGGGGGGGCGGGGGAACCAGGGTCAAGGATGACAATAAATTACATGTCTCAGAGTCGGCTACACCCAGGCAGTGCCAGACATCTTAACTCTCAATAAATCCTTTTGAAGTATTGGACGTTTGGCTCAAGACTCATGATTTAATTGGGGTAACTGCTGGAATCATGACAGTGGGCTTACAACATGAAATATACAATGATAGGTTGGTTTTAACATTAAGTAATTAATTGAAGACTTAAATAATTATCAGGTAACTAATACCTAATCCGACAGTGGCACAGTGGTTAGAATGCAGTATTGCAGGCTGACTCTGGCAACTGCCAGGAGTTCGATCCTGACCAGCTCAAGATTGACCCAGCTTTCCATCCTTAAGAGGTGGGTCAAATGTGGACCCAGATTGTTGGGTGCAGGGGGGGGGGGAAGATGCTGACTCTGTAAAACCCCTTAGCAAGGGCTGTAAAAGCACTGGGAAGCGGTATATAAGTCTAAGTGCTATTTCTATCTCCGGAGATAAAAGATAAAATCATCCATAATAAGGTGGCCACTCTAAATGAGGCTTGTCCTCAAGCTTTATGATCCCTTGATTTCTCATGGGTGGGCAGATTCCCCCTGGGGTGGGATGGGGACAGTCCGTAAAGTAAGCTGGAGACAAGCCTTGAAGGACTTTATAAGACAAAACCAGCACTTTGAATTTGGCCGATAAACAATGACAGTTTGTGCAGTGCTGGGAGTATGTGTGTGTTTTTCTCCCTTCTGTGCAGGTAGTCCTCGACTTACAACGGTCCATTTAGTAACCGTTCAAAAGTTACAACAACATTGTCGATCTTTTTGCACAGTTGCAACCTTTGCAGCATCCCCATGGTCACATGATCAAAATTCAGATGCTTGGCAACTGATTCGTATTAATGACCGTCGCAGCATCCCTGTGTCACGTGACCCACCTTTTGCAACCTCCTGGCAAGCAGAGTCAATGCGGAAGCCAGATTCGCTTTAACAACCAGGTTACTAACTTGTCAACTGCAGCGATTCACTTAACAACTGTGGCAAGGAAAGATCGTAAAACGGGGCAAAACCCACTTAACAAATGTCTCACTTAACAACAACCATTTCAGGCTCAATTGTGATCGTACGATGAGGACTACCTGTAATGCTAGAACCAAGCAGGATATTTCAGTGAAGCTGAATGGTAGATGACATCCAAAGTAAAATTCCAGTTTTCATACAGGTAGTCCTTGATGTGTGACCACAGTTGGGACCAGAATTAGCATTGCTAAACAGGACAGTTGTTAAGTGAACCAGGCCCAATTTTACGACTTTTTCTTGTTCTGGTTTTCTTTTTTTAAGCTAAACACTGCAGTTGTTAAGTGAATCATTGCAGCTGATAAGAAAATCTACCTTCCTGCATTGTGTTTGCTTGTTGGACGTTGGCTGGGAAAGTTTCAAATAGCAATCAGCTGATCCCAGGACATTGCAACGGTCGTAAATACACGCCAGTTGCCAAGGGCCCACATTTAGACCACATGTTCATGGGGATGCTGCAGCAGTCATAAGTGTGAACACTGGCATACATTGCTTTTTACCAACGCCATTGTAACTTCAAATGGTTGTAAGATGCGGACTACCTGTAGTACATGCTTAAACTCATATAGTGCCTGATGAAATCAACCAGTAGGAGATAGGGTAATGGTGAGCAACTGAACTCCTTTTTAAGGTGAATTTAAAAGGCTGTAAACTCTTTGATTAGGAGGAGTAAGGAAGTGTGTGTGTGTGTGCGTGCGTGTGATACATTACTTTTTTCAATGCCGTTAAGTTCAAATGGTCATGAAACAAATGGTCGTAAGACAGAGACTATAATTAAACTCACATAGTGTCCAATGAAATCGACCAGCAGAAGATAGGGTAATGGTGAGCAACTGAAGTCCTTTTTAAGGTGAATTTAATAAATTTCCAGGCGATGAGGCTATTGATGGCTGTAAACTCTGTGGTTAGGAGGGGTAAGGAAAGTGTGTGCGCGTGTGAGTGAGAGAGGGAAAGAGAGCTCCCTATATCTTGCTTGTAAGTTCACCAGGAGCAACTGGCAGATCACTACCAGAAACAGAATACTCAATTGGTGGATTATAGCATTAGCACTAGCACTTAGACTTATATACCGCTTTATAGTGCTTTACAGCCCCCTCTTAAGAGGTTTACAGAGTCAGCATATTGCCCCCAACAATTTGGATCGTCATTTTACCCATCTCAGAAGGGTGGGAGGCTGAGTCAAGCTGGAACCTGGTGGGGTTTGAACTGCCAAACTGTAGGCAGCCGGCAGACAGCAGAAGTAGCTTGCAGGACTGCACTCTTAACCCCTGCGCCACAGAGGCTCCCTATATAATTAGAGCCCTTTGAGGTTGATGCTAAATGCCAGTTTTCTCTCTTGGTCGTATCAGGGTCAAGGTACAGACCGGCTGCTCTCAACCGAATCCCACGATGAAGTCCCCAACATTCTTCAGCAGCCGTTGGCCCTCGGCTACTTCGTCTCTACCGCGAAAGCAGGTCCGTTGCCTGACTGGTTTTGGTCGGCATGTCCTCAAGCACAAAATCAGTGCCCTCTGTTTCTTAAGGTAAGGAGCTCCTGTTGCTGGGGGGTTGTGGGAGGGCAGGGCAGGAGCATTGGTCAAAGTTTATGTCAGAAACAGGAGAGCTAAAGCCATAAGGACCGGGTTCCCTTTTCCTCGTGTTATTTCTGCGGGACACTTTTCGGAAAGGAAAGGGAGAGGAAAAGCGAATGGGGGGAAGGGAAGAGAAGGGGAAAGGAAAGGAGCACTCTTCTCTCTTATGCCATGGAGGTTTTGAATCATCCCGGTCATGGTTGTCCCAAAGTGCTTTTCCAAAAAGGCAACTAGACTTTCCTGGGTTTTTGTTTTTTGTTTTTTAAAAAAGGCTTTGCTTCTCATCCAAGGAGCTCCTTCAGTTGTGAAAAGCACCTTTGGGACAAAAGGAGAAGGAAAGGAGATAGGAGACGGAAAAGGAAAGGGAAAAGGGAAGGGAAGGAGAGGAAAGGAATGGAAGCGGTTAGGGAAGGAGGGAAGGGGAAAGGAGAGGAAAGGAAAGGAAAGAAAAGGAAAGGAAGGGTGGAAAAGAAAGGGAAGGAAGGAAAGAAGATTGAGGAAGCGACGGAAAGGAAGGAAAGGGGAATAGAGGAAGGCAAGGAGAATGGAGAAAGGATAGTAAAGAAAGACATATTGATTACGGCAGGCAGAAAAGAAGTGTCCTCTATATTACAACGTAGCTGTAAAATATGTTCATGAAATGTATACCTCACTGCTGCTTTTTCAGAGCAGGAGGGAACTTCTGCCCAAAGAGGTAACAAGCCGCAAGTCTTAGGAGTCGGCTGTAACCAAGGACACTTAGCACAGAACTCCTGCCTTTCCTTCCAAGGCCTAAGCCACAATTCCTAGTGTTTTCTTTTTCTGAGATTTTGCCCCATAGCTAGAGCATCCATTGCAGATTGAATTGGGAGATAACAGATCACATGAGCTTCCCTCTGAGCACTGACTCTGGGCTTTGGCATTTTCTTAAAGGCTTCTTTGCACCTCCACGTGCCTTCAGTGCAGTCGGACGAGCTACTTCACAGTAAACACTCCCACCCTCTTGACTCGAATCAAACTTCCGATGTCCTCAGGTAAGCGTGTTCCCTGCATGCGTCGAGTATGTTTATCGCAGAAGTGCATTTTTCATTGTTTAAAGATTCACTACTGGGCACATCTCTGTTTTGACCTGTCAGTAGCTTCCTGCTTGTTTGTTTGTTTTATTTTGCCCTTCTATCTCAGTATAAGCCAAGGTCCGTAGACTTGGCAACTGTAAGATCTGTGGACTCCAACTCCCAGAACTCCCCAGTCAGCTATTCAACTTCTGGGAGTTGAAGTCTACAAGTCTTAAAGTTGCCAAGGTTGGAAAGTCCTTATACTGTATAATCCATAGACCTTGGGAGACTGGGCCAAGAGACACAGATAAGTCAGATAAGAGACAGAAGAGCCCTGGACAGAGGTGGAACACCACCACTACTACTACTACTACTACTACTACTACTTCTTCTTCTTCTTCTTCTTCTTCTTCTTCTTCTTCTTCTTCTTCTTCTTCTTCTTCTTTCTTCTTCTTCCTTCTTCTCCTCCTCCTTCCTCTTCCTTTCATCTTCTCCTTCTCCTTCCTCTTCTTCTTCTTCTTCTTCTTCTTCTTCTTCTTCTTCTTCTTCTTCTTCTTCTTCTTCTTCTTCTTCTTCTTCTTCTTCTTCTTCTTCTTCTTCTTCTTCTTCTTCTTCTTCTTCTTTCTCCTTCTTCCTTCTTCCTTCTTCTCCTCCTCCTTCTTACTTCTTCTTTTTCTCCTCCTCCTCCTCCTCCTCCTCCTCCCCCTCCCCTCCTCTTCTTCCTCATCCTCCCCTCTCCTCCTCCTTCCCCTATCCCTATTATAACAACAACTTCTACTACTACTGCTGCTACTACTTTCTGCAGTCATCCAGACTGAATTTGCATTTTTACCCCTATCAAGTTCTTCCTGAGAGCCTGGAATAAGCAGATTTTTATTATTATTAAATTAATTTGCCACTCATTTTGTGGTTTGAGGCCACACTGAGCAACCCTGAAAGGAATCCTCGCTAATTTCTTCACCCTGTAAAGGACACAGGGTGAGAAATTTAGAGGTAGTCCCGGACTTACAACAATTCATTTAGTGACTGTTCAAAGTTCAAACGGCATTGATAAAATGGACATGACCATTTTTCACACTTACGACCATTGCAGCATCCCCACAGTCAAGTGAAACTGCTTGGAAACTGACTCAAATTTATGACGGTCACAGTGTCCCGGGGTCAGATGATCAACTTTTGCGACCTTTTCACAACCAAAGTCAATGGGGAAGCCAGATTCACTTAACCACCGGGTGACCAACTTAACAACTGCCGTGATTCACTTAATCCCCTGTAGCTAAAGAAAGGTTGTAAAATGGGGCAAAATTCAGTTAACAGCTGGCTTGCTTAGTAATGGGAATTTGGGGCTCAAAGGTCATAAATTGAGGACTATATCATCGCTGAGTGCAGCTCTCTTGTCTCCTATGTTCAGTTTCTTTTTATCTGTAGAATGTCAGGATTCCAGCATTCTCTCTCCCCCACCTCCCCAAAATTAAATCATGAGTCTCAAGCCAGACTTCCAAAACTTCAAAAGGGATTTATTGGACGTTAACATGCCAGCACTGCCTGGGTGTAATTTATTGTCACCCGTGACCCTGGTTTTCCCTCCACCCCCTGGGTGCATCGTAATACATATTCTCCAATGGGACCCATCCATAGCCAAGAGTCACCAATCATGCTCTCCAGTTAGAATTTTGTGAGGCAGAAAGTTAGTCACCTAGTTACTATCTTTGAAAAACTATTTATGGAATGCAGTTTCGGTTTTGCAAGCTGCTGCACTGCTCCCCCCACCCCTTTCTGTTGGCAACACTAAAAAGACCATAAAATATTTTATGAGTTGACATAGAACTTCAATTTGCGTGTGGAGTTTGGAAGTTGAGTCACTGGATTTTTACCGGCGGAGCTTCTCCGAAAGCCCCAAGCACCTCCCTTTTGACGACCTGTTTGATTTTTTTTCTGTCTTCAAGGTTTGTGTTGGAACAGTACAATGCACTCTCGTGGCTCACCTGTGATCCTGCGACCCAGGACCGGCGATCGTGTCTCCCAATTCACTTCGTGGTGCTGAATCAGTTGTATAACTTTATCACGAATATGCTGTGATCTTTATCCAAACCGAGCGAGATGAAGAACAGACACAACAACCGAAAAAAGGGAAAAGAGGACTCCACTGCAGGACTCAAGCTAACTAATTCTTCTCTGTAACTTGTCGTTTTTGTGATGGAGGGCAGAGGGGGAAGTGGGGGAAGCTGTTAATCATCATCCTTCATTGGTTCCAAGGATTCTGACTTTCAGTGAGAGGTTGTTTGTTCTCCTCTCTCCTTTTTTTTTTTGGGTTGGTGTATTGCGTATATCTGACTGGCCGAAGGGGTGAACCGGTCAGTCGACATGTATTATAACGCATCTTTTGAGTAGCCAAGTATCCATTCTCCTTCCGCCCATCAACCTGTCACAGTATTTGTGAAGAGTTTATGAGCCATAGGCCGCTGCCATGTTAATAAATATTTTAAGAAAAAAGAATGAGCATGGAGACCATAAAAAAAGATGAACGAGGGAGAAACGACGAAAAAATTTATGGAACGTTTTTGGAACATTGCAATGTTCTTGTATTGGATTATAGTATCTAGTATTCAAAAAAAAAAAAAAAATGCCTGCATCTCTTATTTATTGTAAGTTTTTAAATGTATAAATTGTCTTATATTTCTTAACCTCTTTTATAAAAAAAAAATTTCCTAGAAGGTTTATACTGCCTTCTTGCTTTAAAGCAATTGGTCTAAAATTATATCTGTAATCGTCTTAATTGAAAGTTGCGGTAGGTTGCTTTTAGAGTATTATTTTTTTGTAAGCGGGTGGGTAGGGTTGGGGACAGCAAAAATTTGTATTTGGTCTTGATGTACAGTTTAATGGGGGAATATAGGAAGTGGGGAGGGATAGAAATGTCCATACCTTTGTGTGTGGGAGATTTACAGCTAAGCTGTAGTTGCAGATTATACGTGTACAGTAATGAAGTTCACTGTGTTTATATAAAATTGAAGAAAAAATAAAGGTACCAGGTCTTACAGCAATTTTATATCACACATTTGCAGAGTTAACATAATGGCAATATATTAAAAAAAAAGTGATATTGTTAGGTGGTTTAACTTGTAGTGAGAATTTAAAGAAGAAAATAATAATAAATTGTTTTATTTTATTTTATTTTATTTTATTGGTATTTCTGTTGAGGGCCGAGACTAACTTTGGCAGATTCCCTTCCCTTTTTCTTGAAGGAAGGTGGATGTGCTTTAACTACAAGGGCCTCTGATGTTTCTCACTGTGTGCATTTTAGCCAAGACAGAATCTGTGTCATCTGATGAAATTGCGACACTTTTTTTCTAAAACAAAGAAATCCTTGCCCTCAATAAACTGTGTCACTTTCATTTTCAAGCATTTGTGTTTGTCACTAATCAAACTTCTTGGGGGTCAGAATTATGGGGAAATTGCTTCTATCACAATCCTTTCTCTTTCAGGCTGAAACGTTAGTTTAGCTCAAGCCATTTTAAAAATGCTAAAATCAATTGCAGCTGTAAGAAAACTAGTTGATTTTTATTTCTGAAGACTGCAGTTATTAATTTAAATAGATTTTCACTAGATTCTTACAGAATCGATTCCATTTAATGCAAGTTCAGTCTTCTTTTTTTAAAAAAACCCTACCTCTCTCAATGCTTTGATTTAATCTTTGTTGTTTGCACATTGTAGTGGAAACTCTTAAGCTTATCTGTATATGGCCTTTCCTTTTTTAACTAAACAGTTGTATCTTGGTATAATGAAAACACAAAAGGATGTGAAAAACCACAAAACTGTTCACTGCTGCCTCTAACTCTATCAATAAACCCTTCCTTCCTTCCTTCCTTCCTTCCTTCCTTCCTTCCTTCCTTCCTTCCTTCCTGTCCCCCCTCCCACCCTTTTCCTTCCCTCTATCCATCTTCCTTCCTTCTTTCCTCCCTCCCTCCCTCTCCATCTTCCTCCCACCCTCCCTCTCTTGTTGCTCTAGTTAGTGGTTAAGGCACCTGGTAGATTATAACTGGACTGGGTGACTCTGGATCAATCACTAGGAGATGGTGAATTCTAGTCTTGTTTCAGACATGAAAGCCAGCTGAGTGACTTTGGGTCAATGACCAGGAGACAGTAAGTTCTAGTCCCACCCTAGGCACAGAAGCCAGTTGGGTGACTTTGGGCCAGCCCCCCACTCTCAGTTCAACCTGTGTGTATGTGTGGGGGGGGGGGAAGAGGAAGAGGAAGGAATATTAAGGCATGTTTGTTGCTTTGGATTATTTATATGACACATGGCCTCAGGAAACTGCAACAGTCATAAATACATTCAATTGCCAAGGGTTTTAAGTGTTTTGATCATGTGACTACTTGGATGCTTTCAACAGTTGTAAGTGAAAAATGGACATAAGTCACCTTTTATCAGTGCCGTAACTTTGAATGGTCACTAAATGAATGGCTCTAAGTTGAGGACTACCTGTATTCAAACATGTTCAACTACAGTATAAACTTGTTCAAAAGTTGCACCTGACAGTTTTCTGTTCCAGTACAGCAATCTTATGGCATTGCCTATTATTCTATTAATATTAATTCTATTAATATTTTCTGTTCCAGCACAGCAGTTCTGTGGCATTGCCTATTATTCTATTAATATTTGCATATTATTAATTATTCTATTCCTATTTGGCAAGGTTCCTCAACCAACGACATTCTGCTAGAGACGATTTTGGACTTGATTTCTCAAGATTGTCCAGTGATTGAATTTTATACATAGTGTCTGCCCTTTTACGTACTAGCAGAATGGGTTTTTCCACCCCAACCTCCTCCTAGAAACACCAGATCAGAGAGCGTAATTTGAGAGAAGAACAATAAAAAATGTGCCCCCAAGTGAAATTCAACTCACATAAGAGAGTAACAGGGTTGGAAGGGACCTTGGAGGTCTTCTAGTCCAGCCCCCTGCTCAGGTAGAAAGCCCTATACCATTCAAGACAAACGGTTGTCCAATCTCTTCTTGAAAACTTCCAATGTTGAAGCACGCACAACTTTTGGACACAAGTTATTCCACTGGTTAATTATTCTGTCCGGAAATTTTTCCTTGGTTGATACTGATTTTAAAAATAGCATCTGTGTCCAATGAACTGAAATCCCTAAAAAACTTGCAGAAAATATTAGTTTGCACTTGTTGCTATGCCAGTAACATTTCAGTGGAAGAAAATAAATTCCTTGGGCTGAAATGTTCAAGAAAATGTTAATAACTCATAGGTTTTCCAAATAAACCAGATCTGAGAACTTGGCATTAAAAGAAGCAAAGTTCCTGGAAATGTTAGTTTCACAGCTGTTTTAAAAAAAAAAAACAAAAGCTGAATCATTTTAACTGGATGAGTGGATAATTCTTTTTCAGTATCATTTAATGCTTTTTTTCCCCTCCAGTATTTAATGCTTCAAGTCACTTTCTTCACTGAACATTGCAGTTAAATGGGATGAAAAACTAAAAAGAAAAAAGAAATTAGGAATAAAGTGTTGTTACAGAATGCCAACTTGTACAAATTGTGATTCAGGGAATGGAAACAGGTTTCTATACTTTTTAAGAATTAAATTCAAATGGAATAAATTATTCATGAAGTCTTCCTTGATTTTCATGTCTTGATTTTGGGAATGATAACGTCCGACCTTAAAATGGCAAAAAGGTTGTAAAATCAGGTGTGATTCATTTAACAACTGCCTGGCTTAGCAGTGGTCCCAATCGTAATCGTAAGTTGAGGATCTGCATCGTCACCTCTTGGGACATTTTCCTGCTTGGTATCCCTCAGTATCCTTTCCAGCTATTAATCAAGTCTGCACCGCTTCAGAACCCTCCTATTGACTAATTTTCCTGCCTGTGAACCTCACTTAGTACTATTCTCCCAAAGGTGCTTTTTCAGGAGGCAACTGGACTTTGATTTTTTTTCTTTGGAAGACTTCTCACTTCTCATCCAAGAAACTTCTTCAGCTCTGACTGGATGGTGGGTATGGAAGGATTTATACTCCTTGCAGACAGGTGGTCACTTGCATCCTTTTTAGAGAGTCATTGAGGCCACCTGAGAGTTAATCTATGTCCTCAGGATCACCCGAGTACTGTTCCTGGTTCCTGTAATCTGCAATTTTTCTGGAAATCGTTCATACTCTTGCACCATTCAGAGGGTGTTCATCCCAAATTGTATAGCTAAAAGTCTAGAGATTCTCAGTCATCCAAATCTTGGTCATCCGGCATCCAAAGGTACTTTTTTAAGGAGGCAACTGGACTTCCTTGTTTTATTCTTTTGAAGACATTTTGCTTCTCATCCAAGAAGCTTCTTCAGCTCTACTGGATGGTGGAGAATGGAAGGATTTATACTGCTTGCAGACAGCTGGTCATTTGCATCTGTTTAGAGTCGTTGAGGCCACTTGGAGGTTTATCTGTGTTTTCAGGGTCACCTGAGTGATGCAAATGGGTGTGGAGCCGACTTGGCTGTTTTTCTGCCCTGTGTCCCTTCCGTGTTGAAGACAGGCACAGGCTGTGGGGATATGTCTGTGTTGTCTGCATCTCAAACTGAAACACAAATGGTTCTTGTAGTCTGCAATTTTTCTGGAAATCCATTCATGCTCCTGCACCATTTCAAAGGGTTTTCATCCCAACGGTGTGGGAGTATGAAGATTCCCAGAAAAATTGCAGACTACAGGAACCATTTGCGCTTTAAGTTTGAAATATTTGAAATATAATATAAACATCTTCCATCAATTCCCATCCCCTCCCTCCATATAACTGACACTCCAGGTATTAAGGATTTCATCTTGTTGAGTTTCACAGCAACCCAAAACCCACCAATGTTTGGAGGGTTTCCACCGATTTCTGGCAATCCATAAAGCCTTCCGGATATTTAGGTTAGAAATATAAGTAGCCCCAGAAACTACTTGTTTTTTAAAAATCCATTTATTTAAATCAGATATATCCAACTTTGGCAACTGTAAAACTGGCTGGGGGAATTCTGGGAGTTGAAGTCCACAGAAGATACAAATGGATACCCCTGATTTAAAACATTTGATTAGATTACATTAACAGTTGGAAGGGGTCTTGTAGGTCATCTAGTCCAACCCCCAACCCAAAGCAGGAGACCCTACACCATTTCTGACAATTGGCAGTCCAGTCTCCTCTTGAAAGCCTCCAGTGATGAAGCTCCCGCAACTTCCGAAGGCAACTTCTGTTCCATGGGTGGATTGTTCTGTCAGAAAATTTCTCCTTATTTCCAGGTGGAATCTCTTCTTGTTCGGTTTCCATCCATTATTCCTTGTCCGGCCTTCAGAAAATAGCTTGACCCCTTCCTCCTCTCTGTGGCAGCCCCCTCAAATATTGGAAGTCTGCTATCCTGTCTCCCCTGGTCCTTCTCTTCCCTAGACTAGCCAGGCCCAGTTCATTTGTATACCGCCTATCTTCCCTAATATAAATCTGGCTGGCTCAGAGCAGTAATAAAAGGGAGAACAAAAGCACATAAAACAACTCAACGAAACATACGCGATGTCGCACACGCAGCACACATGTGAATGAAAGTATGTGCAACAACAAACAAGACTTCCCTAGGCTTCCACCATTCACCATTCTCAAGCCGGAATCGATTTGAGGGCGGAAGTGAAGCCAGTAAAGGAGCGACTTCCGCCCTTACGGGGGTGGGGCTACGTGCTCTCCCCCCCCCCCCTCGCCGGAAGTGACATTTTCCTTGCCTTTTGGAGCCGTTGCCTCCCCTTTGGCGTAAGAAGTTTTAAACCGGAAGTAGAAATGTTTTAACCCGGAAGTAGTGCTTCCGAGGCGGTTTCGCTTTGTTAGGGAATGGAGATGCGAAGCCGCGAAAGAGTCCCTGTTCTTATGGCGGGCAGGGAAGGGGAGCTTCCCCTGTGAAGGCGGCACTGGCTCCCCTTTTCTTGCTTTTCCCCCGCGTCTATCCTTTAAGTTTATATTATATCCCGCTTTCTCTTCCTTCAAGTGTTCAAGGGGGTTTTCATAGCATTCCCTCCTGCTCATTTCCCCGCACAACAACCCTGTGAGGTAGGTCGGGCTGAGAGAGAAAGAGGGGGAGGGAGGGACTGGCCCCAAGTTCTTGAGGCACCTTCCCTGGTTGAGGATGGACTTTGTTTTATATCTGAATGAATGAATGAATTATTTTATTGGCCAAGTGTGATTGGACACACAAGGAATTTGTCTTGGTGCAAATGCTCTCAGTGCACATAAAAGAAAAGAGACATCCGTCAAGAGTCAAGAATCATCAGGTACAACACTTAATGATAGTCATAGGGTACAATAATAAGCAATCAAATCATACAGTCAATATAAATAGTAAGGATACAGGTGACAAAGTTATAGTCATACAGTCACAAGTGGGAGGGGATGGGTGATGAGGGATGAGAAGATTAATAGTAATAGTAGTGCAGACTTTGTAATAGTTGAACATTGTTGAGGGAATTATTTGTTTAGCAGAGTGATGGCGTTCGGGGAAAAAACTGTCCTTGTGTCTAGGTGTTCTAGTGTGCAGTGCTCTATAGTATCGTTTTGAGGGAAGGAGTTGAAACATTTTGTGTCCAGGATGTGAGGGGTCTGTCTGTAAATACTGTATTTTCACAGCCCCCTTTTTGAATCCTGCTGTATTCAGGTCCTCAATGGAAGGCAGGTTGGTAGTAATGGTTTTTTCTGCAGTCTGCTGTTCTGATTTTTGAAAAAAGATGTCGAGACTCTTGAAAGAGTGCGGAGAAGAGCAACCAAGATGATGAGGGGACTAAAACATATGAAGAATGGAGGCTAAATCATATGAAGAATGGTTGCCAGAATTGGGGATGTCTAGTTTGATGAAAAGAAGGACTAGGAGAGAGACATGATAGCAGTACTGCAACACAGGTAGTCTTCAACTTAACAACCACAACTGAACCCCAAATTTCTGTTGCCAAGAGAGACCTTTGCTAAGGGTGTGTTCTCCCACTTAATGACCTTTCTTGCCCCACTAGTTAAGTGAATGGCTGTTGTTAAGTGAATCTGACTTCCCTGTTGTTTTTACTTGTTGGAAGGTCATGAAAGGGGATCAAGTGACCCCAGGACACGGTGACCATCATAAATAGGAGCCAGTCACCAAGCGTCTGCACTACGATGAGGTGGTGACCATGGGGGTGCTGCAACGATCATCCGTGTGAAGAACGGTCATAAAAGTCACTTTTTTCAGTGCCATTGTAACTTTGAATGGTCACTGAATGAGGTGTTGTAAGTCGAGGACTACCTGTATTTGAGGGGCTGCCATAAACAACAGGGAGTCAAGCTATTCTTCAAAAAAGCACCTGAAGGCAGAACAAGAAGCAACAGATGGAAACTGATCAAGGAGAGAAGCAACTTAGAACTAAGGAGAAATTTCCTGACAGTCAGAACAATTAACCAGTGGAACAACTTGCCTCCAGAAGTTGTGGATGCTCCAACACTGGAAGTTTTTAAGAAGAGATTGGACAGCCATTTGTTCTCAATGCTATAGGGTTTCCTGCCTGATTCGGGGGCTGGACTAGAAGACCTCCAAGGTCCCTTCCAACTCTCTAATTCTGTTGTTCTGTAATGCTTTTCTGATAAACTTAAAACAGTCTCTCAGCTTCTCCCTTCTCCCATTGAAGTTCACAATAATCCTGTACATTAGGTTAATCTTAAGAGAGTGGGAGATCCAGTGGCTTCATTGTACTGTCTCCCACACTAACTGTCCCCTTGACATCATGAGGAAAGAAAGAATATTGTCTGGTTTGAGAATAAGTGGGAAATGCTTTTATTTTTGTATGCGATCACTGATATTGCTCTTTCTGCGTACATGGTATGCGGTGCATCAGTCTAACAGCGGACAGTTAGCAAAAGTTGCAGGGATCAAGGCAAGAAGGATAAAACTGATAATTAGCCAGTGTTTCTGATCATTTATAAAGTTTTTTTTTTCCTACTGGAATGACTTGATAAATATGCAGACTCGTGTCATATTGCAAGGTACTGTTAATACAATTGGCTGCTCAAAAAAAAAAAAAAAAACGATATTGCCCCAAACTCTTAAAAAGCAATTTGGTTTGAGTATGAGAAATAGATCTCTATATGACCGAAAGAAAAATTCTTTAAGCAGATACATATTTAAAATTGAAAATTACGCTTAGTTTCCTGTTTAATAACATGTAACATATAACAGTGGATTTTTTTTGGCATTGAGTTGTATGTATTGATTATCCAGGAAGGCAGAATTTGGTAAACCTCAGTAGTTTGCTATATCCACACCTTTGGTTTGCGGATAGGAAATTAAAGAAATTGGAAGCCACACAAGACTCACTGCTAAGTTTCCAAAGCAGTTTTTCCAGCCTAGATGGAAGCCACTTGGCCATGCCCACCTATCCAAGGACCTTCTCATTTCAACCTTGAGCTACAAATATTCTCCTTGATGGAAATGTGTCCTGCCTGTGTTTGTGTGTGTGTGAGTGGGACTGTTTTATTTTCCAAGCTCTTTCTTTGTTGTGGTTTTCAGGAGCCCCTGGCAAAATGGCAGAATGTTCAGCTCTTCAGTTTGTCAGCCCTTACGCCTTCGAAGCCATGCAGAAGGTGGATGTGGTGCGTTTAGCGGCGTTGAGTGACCCGGAGCTCCGATTGTTGCTGCCTTGCTTGGTGAGAATGGCCTTGTGCGCCCCAGCTGACCAGAGCCAGAGTTGGGCCCAGGACAAGAAGCTCATCCTCCGCCTGCTTTCGGGGGTCGAAGCCGTAAACTCCATTGTCGCTTTGCTCTCTGTGGATTTTCATGCTCTGGAACAGGATGCGAACAAAGAGCAGCAGCTGAGGTAACGCTCCACCGTTTTGCTTTCCTCACGGCAGCTTAAAATAAAACGTGCTTTATAGCAAATTGGAAAAGGCAGCTTTTCTGTTCTTCTCTTCTTAGACATAAGCTAGGTGGAGGCAGCGGAGAGAGCATTTTGGTGTCCCAGCTGCAGCACGGCCTGACTCTGGAGTTTGAACACAGCGATTCTCCCCGGCGGCTCCGTCTTGTGCTGAGTGAGCTGCTGGCAATTATGAATAAGGTGAATTTGACCTGACAAGATCACCTCTCTTTTGGGGATGTTTAAAGCTGTGTTTTTCTTCCTCCCTCCGTCCCTCCCTCTCTTTCTTTCCTTCGTCTCTTTTTTCTCCTCCCTCTTTTTCTTTTTTTTCTTTTTCTTTCTTCTTTCCTTCCTCTTTTCTCTCCTTCCTCCCTCCCTCCGTCTCTTTCTTTCCTTCATCTCTTTTCTCTCCTCCCTTCCTCTTTTTCTTCCCTCTTTTCTTTTCTTTCTTCTCTTCCCTTCTTCTTTTCTCTCTTTCCTCCCTCCCTTTCTTTCCTTCATCTCTTTTCTCTCCTTCCTCTTTTTCTTCTCTTTCCTTCCTCTTTTCTCTCCTCCCTCCCTCCCTCCTTTGCCCTTTCCTCCCTCAACCCGTCCTTCCTTTCTTCTCTTTCTTTTCTTTCTTTCTTTCTTTCTTTCTTTCTTTCTTTCTTTCTTTCTTTCTTTCTTTCTTTCTTCCCTCCTTCCTTCCTTCCTTCCTTCCTTCCTTCCTTCCTTCCTCCTTCCTTCCTCCCTCCCTCCCCTTCCTCCCTTGCTCCCTTGCTCCCTCCCTATCAGCTTGCTTTGCTTTTCATTTTCAAAACAAAGTCCTTCTCTCCAAACAGGTGGCCGACTCCACTGGTGAATTTTTTTTCAAATCCCCAGAGCTGTTTGAGAGCCCAGTTTATTTGGAAGAGGCGGCAGATGTCCTCTGCATTTTGCAAGCAGGTGTGCGTTTCTCTCCTTTTCCAATTTGGCCATTTGACTCCCACCAGGCTCAAAGTTGACTCAGCCTTCCCTCCTTCTGAGGTGGGTAAAATGAGGAGCCAGATTGTTGGGGGCAACAGAGGCTGACTCTGTAAAACTGCTTAGAGAGGGCTGGAAAGGCCCTGTGAAGCGGTATGTAAGTCTAAGTGCTATTGCTATATTTGCCATAATGTAAAAGCATTTATCCCTAGCCTACTGTTCAGTGGCTTCATTTCAAACTTGTTGACTGCTGCTAGTTTCTGAGCAAGAATCTGTTTTGGCTTGTACATAGTTTAATCTTGTGTTTTATATTTTAAACGTTACGCTGAAGAGTAAGCCTTGTTCTAATTGTGATGCTTCTGAGACGAATAAACAAACTTTGAACTCTGTGTGTTCAGAACTTCCTTCGCTGTTGCCTATCATTGACGTGGCTGAAGCTTTGCTCCACATGAAGAATGGAGCTTGGTTCCTCTGCCTTTTAGTCGCCAACGTCCCGGACAGTTTTAATGAAGGTATGTTTTATGTACTTGAGTACTTCATTTGGCAGTGATTTTTGTGTGTTCCTGTGTGTTGCAAAGGCACCATCAGTCGTGCGTCAGGAGAAACATTTGCAGGAGCATATTTTTGAACAAAAGCATTAAAAGGGTAAGAAGAAAAGTAGCCATACAGCTGAGTAGGAACAGAGCATACTTATTGCATTCCATTTACATCTTGAATGTTGTGTGTGGACTGTAAGTTAAATGAACAACACTGCATACTTATTGCATTCAATTTACGTCTTGAATGCTGTGTATGGACTGTAAATTGGATGAAAAACACTATACAGCTAGTTCTCGACTTACGGCCACCATCAAGCCCAAATTTTCTGTTGTTAAGTGACACATTTGTTAAGTGAGTTGTCAACCCTGAAGTGAGCCTGGCTGAAGCCATCTTGGAGACTTCAGGGTTGCCACAAAGCTCTGTGTTTGTGTGTGTGTGTGTGTAATAGTTAGATGGGGTTTTGTAGCCAAAACAATAAAGGAACCAAGGACATTCTCACAGGTGACTGGCCAAAGGAGGAGCTGGTAACCCAGCAACCAGCCAGCACCTGGATTGGACAGCGTGACCAGTGATTGGTGGGGTGGAGGGGAAAACTTTTTTGTTTTGGCTACATGACATGTGTTTTGCCCCATTTTATGACCTTTCCTTTCCACAGTTGTTCAGTGAATGTTTGCAGTTGATAGGTTAATAACCTGGTTGTTAAGTGAATCTGGCTTCCTCAATGACTTTTCTGGTCAGAAGGTCACAAAAGGGGATCACGTGATCGTGGGACACAGCAAAGTCATAAATATGAAGCAGCCGCAAAGCGTATGAATTTTGATCAAGTGATCCGTGGAAATGCTGCAAAGGTCCTAACAATGAAAAACGGTCATAAATCACATGTCTCGGTGCCATTGTAACTTTGAATGGTCACTAAATGAACTCTTGTAAGTCGAGGACTCCCTGTGTATGTTTCAAAAGACAGGAGGAAAGGAAGAATGCAATTCACTTCATCAATAATTCCAGAAAATTGTTAACTTACTTTGGAATGAGAACGTGGGGCAGCTCGACAATTCTGTCCCTCCTGGTTGCCCTAAATTGTTTTCCGAATCTTGGATAAACTTGGACTTTTAGGTCAGCATAGGTGGCTGGCAATCTCACATGTGCTCTGGGTCACCTTTGAATCGAAGAAGAAGCCTCTTTTCCTATTCATCAGTTGTCACACAGAGCGGGGAGTGGGAAAGAGGATGAAATACGTTGCTAGACAAAACACAGGACTTTCTTGGGGGAACCAAGGACACCTCTACAGGTGGCAGATGGAGACGGGGAGGAGTGTCTGGCGAGCCCGCCAATTAACCTTATTGGCCAAAGTGACCTGTGACTTTTGGGAAGGGAGTTATTTCCTCTTTTAATTACACTGAAGCCACGGGAAATTAAATGTAGAGTTGGTTTTTCCATTTGATCGTGCTGATATAATATACCCAATAAGTTCTTAGAGGAAGACCTTAGCCTTGGAGTTCTGATTTGCTCGGGTTCGTTAGTTGGGATCAAGACACTCTGTTCCTCCCACCACTGTTTTTGCAACCTGAAGGTGGACTGAGTTGAAAACTTTTTTTTTTTAATTTAATTGGTGGATTCCAGTATGTAGGGGCTTGATTAAGAACGGTGAGAGGCAAGATGAAGAGAGCTTTGGAGGCCGTCGCAGGACCGATGCTCTGCGTCACCTTTGCAAAATGAACCCTTCCCAGGCTCTGAGGGTCCGTGGCATGGTGGTAAGTCCTTTTGCAGCTTCTTGTGATGAACACGGGAAGTAACTTATTTACATTTTTCTCCTGGTAAAAGATAATGTTTGTAGGTCAGGGTTGAACTGTGAGGTCCTTGGTGTTCTCGGAGCTTGGCGACTGTCAGGTGGCGGATGCTCCATTCAAAATCCAAGAAAGAAACCCTTAGACTCCTTTAACTAGAGAAAAGATATCTTTTACTGGAAATCAAGTGGTAGCATCAAAGGAATTCCGAACCTGAGGAACTGATCGTGAAAATCACATATACAAAATGATGGCAACGTTCCCACCCACAACAGTTCAAACTCTCCATCCAGTTAAAGTTGTATATAACGTCCTGTGGGGCATCTTCAGGTGGTGATGCAGACCTCTGTCCCTTGACCTTGGCCTATTTTGATAAAGAGTTGCGCTTGCGCATAGCACAGCGAAGAAGCATAAACAAGAAACTTCCCCCCCCGCCACAACTTATACAGTTTATTCTCAAAGCCTCTAGCTTACTTCCTACGATTATGTCACCCCCTCCTCCCCCCCATTACTATGGCAGTTGAAAGATGGAAAGCAAAGAAATCTTGAAGGCTGACAGTGACTTTCTTGAAGACGTTTCACTACCAAACTAGAGGATGTCATTATCAACATGTACATAGCATCCAAAAGAGACAATCAAAAAGCCAAAAAATGAACTAAAAACACGTAAGCACCTCACCAGCTATCAACACCCAGATGAACAGAGATTAACGGCAGGATTAACACTAGACCAACAATTTTGAAGCAAAAACAATACCTCAATCAACTAACTACCAATTCAGACAAACAAGCTAACAGTCAATCAAGAAACACCCCCAAGAACATTCCCACCAACATTGACAGTGCAAGCCACTGGTATATATAAAATGAGACCAAACCCTACTTTCTAAACAGCACCGATGACGTTACCTAGTTTGGTAATGAAACGCCTGCAAGAAAACAGCCAAGCTCAGAGAGTACCAAGGTCACTTTATTTCTTTTTTATTATTATTATATTCTTCCCTTTTTTTCCATTACTCATTGTTTTTCCTTTTTTCACTCTTCTGCACTGTCTGTCCTTTATTCTTCTCTCTTTCTTTTAGTTTTGTGTTTTTAACTATTGCAATTATAATACTTAATGAAATTACGATTTAAAAAAAAAAAGGCCTTGCAGCAACCACGTTTATGACTTTCACAATGTTTCCTTAGTTATAAGATCGCCGTTATGGTCAGCATGTGTTGTCCTGTGCCCGTTTTTTTCTTTTCTCCCCCACACACAAAGCAGACATACCGGAAAGGAAGAGATTACAAGAAAATAAGCAGGTACACAATAGAGAGTACATATAAAATCGAAACACTGGTGCCAGCAACAGCAAGCTCATTAGGCAAACAGCCCACTGTATTCTCCATTGCCTGCCTGCTAACTCTCTTATAGTCCCTTCTTCTCTAAACTCTCTGTAAGGAGTGGGAAAGAAAAAAGTCCCAAGTGTCAATCTGTAGGCAATCTAATCTCTCTCTGCACAATCTTTTGGTTTTTGTTGCCTCATAAAACTAAGTTTTGTGAAATCGCCATTTGGTTCAGGGTGATGTATAAACTCAGTTGAGTTTGGAGCCAAATTTTAAGATGTTTCTTGTGTGCTCAGGTGGAGGAATGTCACTTACCAGGACTTGGTGTGGCTTTGACTCTGGATCACACCAAGAATGAGTTTTCGGAGGATGGTGTCAGTGACCTGGTGTGTTTTGTGAGTGGCTTGTTGCTTGGAACGAACGCCAAAGTTCGGACGTGGTTTGGAACTTTTATCCGGAACGGTCAACAGGTGAGAACTTCTGTGCTTGATGGAGGGAATCAGCAATAGGGACGCGGTGGCTCAGTGGCTAAGATGCTGAGCTTGTCGATCAGAAAGGCCAGCCATTTGGCGGTTCGAACCCCTAGTGCCGTGTAATGGAGTGAACTCCGGTTACTTGTCCCAGCTTCTGCCAACCTAGCAGTTGGAAAGCATGTGAAAAAACGCAAATAGAAAAATAGGGACCACTTCAGTGAGAAGGTAGCAACATTCCATGCACCTTCGGCGTTTAGTCATGCCGTCCGCATGACCACAGAGACGTCTTTGGACAGCGCTGGCTCTTGGGCTTTGTAACGGAGATGAGCACCGCCCCCCAGAGCCGGAAACGACTAGCACATATGTGCGAGGGAAACCTTTACCTTTAATCAGCACACTCATCGCATAAAGCTCTCAAAGCATCATTGCCTCCAATGTACACTAAATAAACATGACCAAAATATACATATACCCACATATATTATTACCCATATATATTATTGACACAGAGAAACAACACAGTCTAGTTCAGATGTATACATGGACATGATGAGAAAAATCTTGCCAGTTCACCAGATGGAAGGCCTAGGAAACAAAACTGTTACAGAATCTGGTAGTCCTGAAATACTTGGAAACCTCCTCCCAGAGAGGAGCAACAGAAACAGACAGTAAAGTGGGTGTGTGGGTGTGTCAACAATGCTTCAGGCTCTAAGCATATTGCGCTTATAAGCAGTATTCTGAATAATGGGAAGCACGTTCCCTATAATCTTCTCCACTGTCCTTACCATTCTCTCAATGGACTTTCTATCTGAGGCACTGCTGCCACCAAACCAAACGGGTGCAGCTTGTTAAAATGCTCTCAATTGTGCCTCTGTAAAAAAGTGACCAGGACGGAAGGAGAAAGATCATAAAATCATATATATTTACTTAACAGCCGCCTTGCTTAGCAATGCAAATTCTGCTCTCAGTTGTCGTAAGTTGAGGCCTACCTGTAAAACCGGTGGGAAGTGCGCCTTGCCTTTTAAAGGCCACATCACCGGTAATAGCATGAGGTTTTATGCTAACGCTGGGCTTTTTAACCCTTTAGAAAAAGAATAGCGGCAAAAGGTTGCCGTTTGACACAGTTAATTTCAATCTGCCCAATCCAAGCAATATTCGACAAAGCTTAAAACAATGAATAAATATATAAAGCCACTTTTAATTATACTGAATAACAGAATACAGTGGTACCTTGGTACTCGATGGCTTTGAAACCCATTGAATTTGGCCCTCAACCCATTTTGATGCGGAAATTTTGTCCCGACACTCATCTTTTGTTTGGTACTCGACGCGCAAGCTAGAATTTGTCGATGTTGGCTGCCTTGTGACTCACTACATTATTCCTTATGGGAAAAGTTTGTTCGATAACGCATCATTTTTGGTACTCATCCCGGAACCAATTAAGAATGAGTTAGGGTTAGGGTTAGAATAACAGAGTTGGAAAGGACCTTGGAGATCTTCTTAGTCCAAGCAAAACTAGTTGGGGAATTCTGGGAATTGAAGTCTGCCAGGCTTAAAGTCGCCAAGGTTGCGGACCCCTGGTCTATACCATTTCAGAGACAGTTTTCTTCTTAAAAGCTTCCACTGAAGGAGCATCACAACTTCTGGAGATGAGCTGTTTCACTGATTCGTTGTTCTCAGTGTCAGGATATGTCTCCTTCGTTCTAGGTTGGATCTCTAATCTTTGTTACTTTGAAAGCTCAGGTTGTCAGTGTTCCAACTAAACAACTCCAACCCAGTAAACTCCGAGACAAATGATTCCTCAAAGTTCCACTTTATTAGAGTTGTCATATTGGCACATCTGGGAAAACCCGAATCTGAGAGTTCCGGGTTTTTCCCTTCCCAAAAGAGAAATCAAAGATCCATCCCTCGCACCCACCAGTCCATCACATGGCTCAATCAAATCTTCGTCCCAACTGGAGACATCCCCCAGCCACTCCCTTCCAGGTACAGGGAAACTTGTCCTTGACTCTGAGAAAAAATGTTGTTGTGTATAGTCTTCTACCCCACTATGAAATGCTCCCTCCCAAATTCCCAGGCACTGAATGTGGTGGCCTCAAAGCTTTCAAGAAAAAAAAAAAGACTTCCAAGGCTGATACAGTTGCTCTCTGGTGGTGTTCCTGTGTGGCGCTAAACCCTCATTCGGGGTTTGCTCAGCAGATCGGAGTTAAAGGAAGCCATGTTTTCTTTCTCTTGTGCAGTGCAAACGGGAGAGCATCAGCTCTGTCCTTTGGCAGATGAGGAGGCAGCTGCTGCTTGAACTAATGGAGATCCTGCCTACCGTCCGCAGTTTGCACATCCCCGAGGAGGCCGAGCCAGACATGGAACCTAACATCTCGGTCTATTCTGGGCTGAAGGAGGAACATGTTGTCAAGGCCAGCGCCCTCCTGCGCCTCTACTGTGCTCTGATGGGCATCGCCGGCTTAAAGTGAGCAGGCCTTGACTGTCTTCTTGTGGACTTCGTCATCCTACGATGGTCATGTTTGCGGGTGGGGTCTCAGAGGTGCCTTTCGTGGCCGTTCATGGGATGGTAGCAGCTGAGGTCCAACATGTGTGGTGGGAAAGTTCTTACAAGGAAAGATCAGTAGCTTAATGTGATCCCATTTCCCCCATCAGTTTCTTAACCTTAAAATGGGTGGATTTCAGTTCCCAATTTTTTTTTAAAGTCAGCATGCTTTAAGAAGGGTGGACTTCCACTTCCAGAATCCCCCCGCCTGTATGCTTGAAGAGGGGTGGAATTCAGTTCCCAGAACTCCCCAGCCTGCATGCTTGAAGAGGGGTGGGCTTCAACTCCCAGACTTCCCCAACCAACATGTTTTAAGAAGGTCAGCCGCCCCTGGTTTAGAAGACCTGTTTTGCAAACGACCCCAGGGAAAATATGCCCTGCCCATAGGATGCACCTGATCCCATCTTTGTGTCATCCCGTAGACCGACGGACGAAGAAGCAGAACAGCTACTTCAGCTCATGACCAGCCGCCCACCAGCCACTCCGGCGGGAGTCCGCTTTGTGTCGCTCTCTTTCTGCATGCTGCTTGCTTTCTCCACGCTGGTCAGGTACCCTTTGAGTAACCAGAGTATCCCCTGAAGAAAGGGGAAAGAGAGAGAGAGCCATTCATTTCGTGGCAGGGGAGGAGTGGCCTCATCCTGAACTTTAAATCCAGAGCGGGATCCCTTTTAAGTTTGAAGGCTGGCTTTTTTTTTAATGTTTATTCATTTGCTAACAGGGAAATGGGAGTAGGACAGTGACTTATTTTCCCCAGACTCCCATTTGAGGTCCGCATTTCCACACCAGCAGAATAATCTGCTACAGTAGTCCTCGACTTACAGTCACAATTGTGCTCCCAATTTCTGTTGCTAACCAAGATGGCTATTAAGTGAGGTTTGCCCCCATTTATGGCCTGGTGTGATGACCCAAAGGGGCGTGGCACAAAGGCAACACAGTCACATAAAAGAAGAAGAGTCCCTTTAGTACCACCAACTTTGCCTCCAATGTCCAGGTTACCTTCGGCTAGAGAACATAACTCCCAAGAACCGTCTTTAAGTGGAGGGAATTCAGTCCGAAAGCAAAGTACATATAAACTGTAAATAAATATCCACACAAACCACGCTGCAGTAATTAACTTGACAGGGCAGGAGAAGGAATTGCAGACTTGAAAGCACAGCAAAACACACACAGTTGGGAAGATGCCAGGAACCCAGATAAGTCTCGACAGTACCAGATAATTCACGATTTGCTCTCAACAAGTTGCTGTGCGCAGCTTCCCTTTTTAAACACTGTGTTCCCAACTGCAGCTAATGAAGGGAATCAGGGCCCTTTCCTTCCCCGTAAGCCATGCAACTCACGTTACTCCCTTCTCCGTTCCTCCCTGCATGCCCTAGGATGAAGAGGGGGTGGGCCTAGATCTTCCTCTGAATTCCCTCCCTTGCTCTACCTCTCCCCTGCTCAGCCAGACTGTGCCCTTCCCCAGTTTCTTCCACATCCAACGGAGCCACACTCCCATTCCCTATCAGCTGCTTGGCCTCCCCCTCCGAATCAAATTCCGACAGGGGCACAATACCTTGTTACAGGTAGCAATAGCACATAGACTTGTTATTCTGTCCGACTTCCCATTCTAACACAATTATCTCTTTAGCACCCCAGAACAGGAACAGCTGATGGTGATGTGGTTGAGCTGGATGATCAAGGAAGAAGCTTATTTTGAAAGGTGAGAGACTTTTTTCCTGCCCTTGCCAAAATACAGTGTACTCTGTAATATTGTGTAAAGTATTAGACAACACTTTATAAAGCCTTAGTAAGAGCACACCTGGAGTATTGCATCCAGTTATAGTCCCCACATTACAAAAAAGATGTTGAGACTTTGGAAAAAGAGGGAAGAACAGCAACTAAGAAAATTAAAGGAGGCCGGAGGCTAAAACATATGAAGAACATTTGCAGGATTTGGGTTTGGCCAGTCTAAAGAAAAGAAGGACTAGGGGGAACATGATAGCAGCATTTCAAATTATTTTCCAAAGCAACTAAGGCAAGACAAGGAACAATGGATGGAAACTATTCAAGGAATTCAGGAGAAACTTCCTAACAGTGAGGACAGTTCACCAGTGGAGCAGCTTGCCTTCAGAAGTAATGCGTTTTCCATCCCTGGAGGCTTTTAAGAAGAGACTGGACAGTTGATTGTCTGAAGTGGTATAGGGTCTCCTGCTAGAGCAGAGGGATGGACTAGAAGACCTCCAAGGTCCCTTCCGGCTCGATTCCGATTCTGTAAAATACTCTTATAATGAAAACTTTTCCTCTTCTCTTCCCCACCTTCCTTTTCTGACAGCACTTCTGGAGTTTCAGCTTCCTTTGGTGAGATGCTATTATTGGTCGCCATGTATTTCCATAGCAACCAGCTCAGTGCTATCATCGAATTGGTGTGCTCTACTTTGGGAATGAAGGTAAGTGGTCTACTCCCACTGCGGGGCCTGGAGCTGCAGGCGTTCCCTAAAGCCGCCTGTACGACCTGTGAAATGCCAGAGTTAATCCAAAGAGTCAGTTTGGTCTAGTGGGGAAAGCACCAGCTAGGAAGCAGGAGATGGTGAGGTCTAGTCCCATTTTAGGCTTGAAAGCCAGCTGGAGTGACTTTGAGCCAATCACCAGAAGACTGGAGGCTAAAACATACAATAAACGGTTTCAGGAATTGGGTATGTCTAATTTAATGAAAGGAAGGACTGAGGGGTGACATGATAGCATCTTCCAATATTTGAGGGGCTGCCACAAAGAAGAGGGAGTGAAGCTGTTCTCCAAAGCACCTGAAGCAGGACAAGAAGCAACGGGTGGAAACTAACCAAGTGTCAGGATTCCAGCAATCGCCCTAATGAAATCATGATTCTCGAGCCAAACTTCAATAAACTTCAAAGGATTTATTAGAGGCGACATGCTGGCATTGCCCTGTATGAAGCCAACTCTGGCCTACGTCATTTACAGTCCCCTGTGACCCTGTTTCCCCCCCTCCCCTCTGGGTGTGTCGTAAATCGGATTCTCCAATTGAGCCCGTTCACAGGCTGGGTGTCATCATTCACGTTCTCCAATTGAATATATTCACGGGCAAAAACTCTGGTATTTTAGTTACATACTTTTAAAGATAAGAGTTGGAATGTACTTTCGCTTTCCCCCCTTTTTCATGGCAACTACTAAAACAGGCACAGGAATGTTTTATGAGTTGATACCAAGGAGAAAAAAGTAAGGAGAAATTTCCTAACAGTTAATTAGTAGCCTCCAGAAGTTGTGGGTACTCCCAACACTGCAGATTTTTAAGAAGAGATTGGACAGCCATTTGTCTGAAATGGTATAGGGCAGGGGTCCTCAAACTTGGCAACTTTAAGACTTGTCGACTTCAATTCCCAGAATTCCTCAGCCAGCTATGCTGGGATAGGGGCTTCCTGCTTCAGTTAGGGCGGTTGGACTAGAACAGGAGTTCCCAACCCCCAGGTCATTGGTCCACTACTGGGACATGGCCTGCTTGGGACCATGCTGTGAGGGCGGTGGGCGATTGTGCGCATGTACATGAAGTTCATGCAAGTGGCGCTGTCTTTTCTCACACACAAAGTGTCAGCTTTGGAAGCCATATTGAGACCAGATGCTCCCACGCTGCCACATTTAAGCCTGGGAAAGTGGAAGGGGGGAATTTCTTGGAGTGTATGTAAGTTAGACATAACAACATTCTTTTTCTAAGTCAAGGTCATGTGATTTCGCGCATAAGTGAGAGGAAGTCTTAAGTTGAGACAGATGGGTGATTGGGCCATGTGATGGGGTGATGGGTGCAGGGGATGGATTTTATAGTTTTTACTTATTGCAAGGAAGCCCAGAACTTTGGGATTCCCCAGTTGTGCCAGTTACCATCCAAATAAACTTTTGAGATGTCTGTCTCGGAGTTATGGGCTGGAGTGGAGGTTTGCTGGAGCGCTGAGACAAAGCTTCCCTTGCGCGAGCGGTGACCCCTTGTGTTAGCCCACGAAACTCCCTTGGTGCGAGCGGTGCGCCTGTGCCTGCCACTCACACAAATGGAGGCTTGCCTGCACCTGCCTGCCAGCCACAAGGAACTACCCCCTCTTCTACTGCAGGAAAGGTCGTAAAATTGGGTTGGTCACGTGGTAGGCTCCCTTCCAGTCGTAAGTTGAGGGCTATTTGTGGGGAACATGCGCTGTAGTGAAAACCCCATCCTGACAAGATTGGTGTTCCTTGATTCCAGATCATCATCAAACCCAGTTCTCTGAGTCGCATGAAAACCATCTTCACCCAGGAGATTTTCACTGAACAGGTAAAATATCTGTTCATCGGATCCTTTTCGCTTAATTCAGGATGGAAGTTCCCCTTGTTTTTTTAAAAAAAATACCACCAAAAACAGGAACACTTTATTTGGTTATATATTTTTACCTTGCTCTGCTGGTCTAGGACTGAATAAAGATTTGACTGATTTCCAGGTTTGCTTCGCGTAGAAATCTGCACACATCTTACAATACGGGTAGTCCTCGACTTACAACAGTTTGTTTAGTGACAAAGTTCCAACGACACTGAAAAAAGCTATGACCTTTACCACCTCCCCATGATCATGGGATCAAAATTCAGATGCTTGGCAACCGGTTCATATTTATGACCGTCGCTGTGTCCCAAGGTCATGTTTTACGACATTCTGACAAGCAAAATCAATGGTGAAGCCAGATTCGCTTAACAACCGGGCTACTAACATACCTAATGCGGTGATTCACTTAACCAACTGAGGCAAAAAAGGTCACTTAACAGATGTCTCACTTAACAACAGAAGTTTTGGGCTCAATTGTGGTCATAAGGACTACCTGTATTTGGCCAGTTAGCAATACGGCCAGCACCCAGAATGCAACGTGTATGCCCCTCCCCACACCCTCTGCGCATGCGTGTGCAATTCCCCCCTCCCGCCACCTCCTTACCTGCACTGCGCCTCACAGCTGATTTTTCAGCTGATTTGAAGCCTTTTTTGGCCTCCCAGAGGCTTGGAAAAAAGCCTCTGGAAGGCTTTTCAGGACGAATTATAGGCCCGTTTTGTCACTTCCGGTCTTCTAGGAAGTGACAAAGGGGTCTATAATTCGGCCTGAAAAGCCTTGCAGAGCCTTTTTTCCAAGCCTCTGGGAGGCCAAAAAACGCCTCAAACCAACTGAAAAAAAATCAGCTGTGAGGCGCACACATGCGCAATGAGGTAAGTTTGCCTGCGGCCTCGCACGCCAGCACAAATGGGTCTGCATGCCATAGGTTTTCACGCATGGCATAGGTTCGCCATCATGGCCCTATTCTATATTTTATTCTATTCCAGAAGATCTCCAAGGTCCCTTCCAGCTTCTGTTTCCTGTTTTCTATTCTTATTTTCTATTCTATTCTACATCGCAGTGTCCAGTCATTTCCACAGATCTGTCTCCTTCCAGTCAGCAGGAATGGGATTGAATACTTTTATCTGGCCAACACAAGGAATTTGGTGCAGAAGTTCCCAGCATACAGGCAAAGCAACAGAACACAGCGCAGAGCAGTCTTTGGGAGGATGCGGCTCTCTCATCTGGCGGGCGCTTAACGCCTTTCTTTCTCCTAGGTGGTGACCGCTCACGCGGTGCGGGTGGCCGTGACGAGCAACTTGAGCGCCAACATCACGGGCTTCCTGCCCATCCATTGCATTTACCAACTTCTCAGGAGCCGTTCGTTCACCAAGCACAAAGTCTCCATCAAGGTGGGTCGCGCTGCTTGCACCAACAGATTTGGGGGCAGGGGAAAACAAAGATAAAATGAAGACAAGGATTGTCTGCTTAATCTTTGGTACCTCCAAGAAGGGTTGGTTCAGAATTGCTCTCTGAAATGATGACCCCATTGCACATGGAGTCCTCGACTTATAGCTGGTTGTTTAAGCGACCATTCAGAATTACAACAGACCTCCTTAGGGGTGCAGGTAATCCTTGACTTACCACAGTGGGTGGTATTCAGCCGGTTTGCACCGGTTCAACTGAACTGGTAGCAAGGATTTGGCGTGGGTTGCCGAACCGGTAGTAAGTTCTGGCTGGCCACGCCCCTGACCTGGTTGCCCCACCTGATGCTCACTCACCCCGCCTGCCTGACGCTCGCCTTAAGGATTTCCTTCTTTTTTCCCCTCCCGACAATCATACGATCAGCTGTGCCGGGATTCGCCTTGCTGAGGTCCAGGAAGGCAAAAAATGGAGGGGGGGGGCTCAGCTCCCCCTTCCATCTTTTGCCTTCCTGAGCCCCAGAGGGGCCTTCTGGGAGCAAAAACATCCCCCCCCAGAGGCTCCTCTGAGGCCAGGAAGGTCCCAAAAAACGGGTGTGTGTGTGGGGGGTAACTGCAAAACAAACAAAGCCACACCCACCCAGTCACATGGCCACACCCATCTAACTATGCCCACCAAGCCACACCCACAGAATCGGTAGTAAAAAAAAAATTAATCCCACCACTGACTTACAACCATTTTTTTTAGCAACCGTCCATAGTTACAACATGAGGTGCTCTCTCTTAGCGCTCTCTGAGCTTGGCTGTTTTCTTGCAGATGTTTCATTACCTATACTAGGTAACATCATCAGTGTTAGAAGGCAGTGGGGTTTACTATTTCAAACAGTAAACCATGGCCTAATTGAGGAAATACCAAGAACACTCCCACCAACAGAAAGGCCAAGCCACTTCTATAAAAACAGAGAGCAAACCCCACTCCCTTCTAGCACTGATGTTGTTACTTAGATGGGTCACAAAATGTCTGCAAGAAAACCACCAAGCTCTGAGACCATCAAGGACCCTACAGTCCTCCTCCTCCTCCTCCCTCCCTCCTCCCCCATTCCCTTCTAGCACTGATGTTGTTACTTAGTTGGGTCACGAAATGTCTGCAACAAAACCACCAAGCTCTGAGAGCATCAAGCACCCTACAGTCCTCCTCCTCCTACCCCCCACTTTTCCTCAAACCCCACTCTCTTCTAGCACTGATTATCTTACTTAGTTGGTTTCTGTAGTCTGTAATTTTTCTGGAAATCTGTTCATACTCCCACACCATTCGAAGGGTGTTCATCCCAAATTGCAGAGCTAAAAGTCTAAAAAAAAAAGAGGAAAAAAACAGAAAGTCCCACTGAAAAAGGTGCCTTTGGGACAACCATGACCCGGATGACTGAGAATCTCCATAGACACACATTTGAAGGCACCCGTTTTCCTGTTCTTATTCTAGCCAACCGACTTTCCCCCTTTTTTATGTTTCTCTCTCTTCAGGACTGGATTTACAGGCAACTGTGTGAAACCACAACGCCCCTCCATCCACAGTTGCTCCCACTCATCGATGTGTACATCAACTCTGTTCTGACACCTGCCTCCAAATCCAACCCAGAAGCCACCAACCAACCCATCACGGAGCAGGAAATCTTGAATGTTTTCAAAGGACTGACCGGGGTATAAATGAGAAAACAAAATCAATTAACATTCAAGGGTGATGCTAAAGCTTATGGAGGTGTTTCTACTGCAATGATTTTGGTTCTGTCGGTATTTTGTCCTAGACTTGACTCCAGGAGAGGATCATATTATAACTTCCAACTATAGAAATTGGTGTTTTCAACTTTGGCCACTTCAAGATGGCTGGATTTCAACTTCCAGAATTCTCCAGCCAGCATGGGGAATTCTGGGAGTTGAAACCCACCCATCTTAAAGTAGAGAAACACTGAATTAGAGGTATCTGTGGAATGGAAGTGTCTGATTTATATTCCAACTTGAAGATGTTCAGGCTAGTTCCCAGAATTCCCTAGTGTTTCTGGCTGGGGAATTCTGGGAGTTGAAACCCACTCATCTCAAAGTAGAGAAACACTGAATTAGAGGTATCTCTGGAATGGAAGTGTCTGATTTATATTCCAACTTGAAGATGTTCAGGCTAGTTCCCAGAATTCCCTAGTGTTGCTGTCTGGGGAATTCTGGGAGTTGAAACCCACCCATCTCAAAGTAGAGAAACACTGAATTAGAGGTATCTCTGGAATGGATATGTCTGATTTATATTCCAACTTGAAGATGTTCAGGCTAGTTCCCAGAATTCCCTAGTGTTGCTGTCTGGGGAATTCTGGGAGTTGAAATCCATCCATCTCAAAGTATCCAAGATTGAGGAAACGCTGAATTAGATGGATCTACGGATGTGTCTTGATTTATATTCCAACTTGAAAATGCACACACTCCAGCTCCTAGAATTCCCTCGACATGGCTGACTGGGGAATTCTGGGAGTTGAAATCCACCCACTTTCACGTTGCCAAGGTTGAGAAACAGTACTATGATGTGTCTTTCCTGTCTTCCTTTCGAGGGAGGACTTCAAGATTGTAAGCCACCCAGAGTAACCCTGTGCTAAGATGGGGAGCCAATAAATTTTACAAATAAGTAAACTTGGGGCAATAACGCAAATAACGTGTAAGCCTCAAGATCCTTATTCTCGCTTTTTAACCGCTAGCTCTCCCAAAAGGCCACTGTGATTCCTAGATCGGTCTTTCTGAACCTAGCCATAGTTGGGACGTAGTTGTGAGACTAATGGGAGCTGTTATCCAGCTCATTTAGTACGTAGATACTAGGATCTCTAAAGGGGAAAAAGGTCCGAGACTTGCAAAAAAGGCGTCAATCTTGTGAGGTAGTCCACACAAGAAGCATGCCCAGAATGAACTAATTCTACTTGATTATAAAGTTACATTGCAATTACTGAGCTGTGGTGGTGCAGTGGTTAGAATGCAGTATTGCAAGCTAATTCTGCTGACTGCCAAGAGTTTGATTCTCACCAGGCTCAGGGGTGACTCAGCCTTCCATCCTTCCAAGGTGGATAAAATGAGGACCCAGAGGCTGACTCTGTAAAAGAGAGGGCTGTAAAGCACTGTGAAGCGGTGTATAAGTCTTAAGCTATTGCTATTTCTATTGCTATTGCAGGCTAACTCTGCCTACAATCAGCAGTTCAATCCTGACTGACTCAATAGCTATAGCAATAGCACTTAGACTCTGAACGGTCACTAAACACACTGTTGTAAGCCAAGGACTACCTGTACATCACTCCCGCCCTCACCTTTACAGGCCAAGAAACTAGAGAGAGTTTTTTTCTGAGGTGTTTGCTACACCCCTTTCCTTCTCTGGGCTCAGCTGCCTCTTATCTGATTGTTGTCTAGTCTGTGGATCTTCCCTCTGTCTCCCAAGGTGTCTCCCTCATACTACGACATTTACCACACGATGCATCTTCTGTGTTTTTCATCTGCAGGGAGGAGAAGCTGCTCGGCTGAATCCCCGTTACGGAATCACAGCCCAGCTGTTGGTCCTGTACTACATCCTGTCTTATGAAGAAGCCATCCTGGCCAGTTCAAAGTCTTTGGGTACGAGGTAGAAGGTGGGGTGTCCTCTAGTGAGCACGAATGGGGGCCTCTAGAGAGCACAAAGACTGCGTTAGTCGCAGTCGTGTGACTTTTGAAAACAACCAGGCTGTCAGGGCTCCAACAAATCCACCCTCATTCAAAGCAAAAGTCTCCAGCCACATCTCAGAAAAAGTAAATTGGTTTATTAGAAATTGCCACGTTGGCGCGTGGCTGGGTGTAGCCGATACTAAATCACATCATATATTTCCCCCTTGGCCCTGGTCTTTCCCCCGCCCCCTGGATGTGACTTCTCCAATGGGACAGATCCGTCTCCGAGAGTCATCCATCATGTTCTCCAATAGCCTTCTTATGCTCCGACAACTTTGGGCTGCTGAAGTGACTATCTAGGTATTTCAAGAATGCCTTGTTTTCCCCCACTCCCTTTTTTCTGGCAGCTAAGAAGACCAAAGGAGTATCCTTTTAATTGACACAGGCTGTTGTCCCAAAGGTGCTTTTTCAAGAGGCAACTGGACTTCCTGGTTTTTCTTTGAAGACTTCATTTCTCATCCGAGAAGCTTCTTCAGCTCTGACTGGATGGTGGAGAATGGAAGGATTTATATTTCTTTCAGACAGCTGGTCATTTGCATCCTTTTAGCGTCTGAAAGGCTACTTTTTTGAAGGCAGCAAAGTCCACATTTTGCACAGGGAGGACTGCTGGTTTGAAAGAGGGGTCAAAGAGGCCACCTGTGTCAAAATTGAACAGCCCTCCCTCAACAGAAGGGGAGGGACATGATGTGATCATATCTCCAGTCTACAACACAGTCCTTTCAACAGTTCCAAGAAGGCTCCACACCCATTTCTACCATTCAGGTGACGTTGAGGACAGACAGACCTCCAAGTGGCCTCATTGACTCTCTAAAAGGACGCAAATGATCAGCTGTCTGCAAGGAGTATAAACCCATTCCCCACCATCCAGTCAGAGTTGAAAAAGCTTCTTGGATGAGAAGCAAAACTTCTTCAAAGAAAAACCAGAAAGTCCAGCTGCCTCTTGAAAAAAAAGCACTTTTGGGACAACCATGACCTGGATGGCTGAGAATCTGCATAGCCAACAAGGCTGTTGCTGTCTTTTTTTTGTTGTTGTTGTCTTCAACAGCTGCCATGCAAAGAAAGCCCAAGTCTTACTCCCCCGCGCTGATGGATCAGATCCCGATTAAATTCCTCATCCGGCAGGCTCAAGGACAGCAGCAAGAATTGGGAGGTAGGTTCAGCTAAAGTTTTTATCACGGAATCCTGGAGTTGGAAGGGACCCTTGAGGTCATCTAGTCCAGGGGTCCCCAACCACCGGGCCCCATACCGGTACCGGTCCGTGGATCATTTTCTACCGGGCTGCCGGTTTGCTGGGCGCTGCCATCTTGTTTAGATGAGAAAGTGCTTCCGGGGGAGCTTTTCCGGTTGGAAAGCGGGGTTTGGAAGGAATCCTCGCGCCTTAGTTTCATCGAAGGGGGAGGGGCGGCTTCGAACAAAAAGCCGTCCCGATGGGGGAGGAGATTAAAAAAGCACAAAAAAGGTACAAAGGAGGAGTTGAAGGTGGTGGGGAGAAGCGAGGGACGGCTGGCTGGCCGGTCGCTTGGCTCGCCTTGCCTTGTCATGCGTGCTGATGCCGGTACCGGGCCGCGGATCATTTTGTGATGCCGGTACCGGGCTGTGGCACAGAAAAGGTTGGGGGCCACTGATCTAGTCTACACATACACACACACACCCCAGTCTGGAGTTTTTGATTAAAATGTTCTGGAATTCTGATTAAACCATCTCTGACCAATGGCTTGGTTTTATCTGCCTGATAAGTTCTGTTGTTCAAAAATGGACTCCTTTGTGTTTTCATTAGGAGAGAAAAAGGATTTTTAACCACAACGGTATCCTTGATTTATAACTGGTCATTTAGTGAGTGTTTAAAGTATGTGTTTTATGGGGTGCCTTCCTATTGGCTGGTCAATGTGTTGATGGCTGGCGATTTGTTGTTGTTTCTTTGGGCTGCCAAGCCCTTGGCTCGTAAGTATTTGGCAAACCGGTGGTAATTCGGCACTCCTATTAAACAGGCCCTTTGTCAGTCAACATGCCAATCAGCCAATAGGAAGTCACCCCATAATCACAACTCACAGAAGAGCCCAAAACATGTATTTCAGTAGAGAGAAATTCCCTAGGATGGGCTCCATCACGAATCCAAAAGCTCAGAAGACTAAACCTGTGGTCCCGGTGAGCGACCCAAATTCGATCTTGCGTCATTATCCTGGGACATATCTATTGGTTCTCAGCCAGTCCTTGAGTACTGAAGATTTGTCCTGAAATGAATACAAACTCCAGCTCCTTTGTAGTGCAATGGTGGTTTATTCATTAGCTCAGCAAACAACAAATACTCTTCTCTGACAAGAAAGGCTAAAAGCCAGGCAAGGTTAGAGTTGGGTTTGAGTTTGCTGCCTTTCTTTTTATTACCGTTATCATGAGACACACCCCACCACACCCACACCTATACGCAGTTCTAATTCTGGCCACGCCTAACCCATTATCCCTACATGTTATTAACCCTATAACATGTCTACATCCCTACCCTATTCCGACCCTCAGTAACTGATCCCCACCTGGTGCCACCTTCACCATGTTTTAACCTAAGTCTTAATTACCACCTATATATGCCCCAACCCCCTTTAACAATATGCACCACATCAATACGTGAAAAGAGCCAGTTCCAGCAGCCCTGCAGTTGTTTCAGAATCCATCCTGCAGCCCCGCAGTTGTTTCAGAATCCATCCTGCAGCTCCGGAGTTGTTGCGGAATCCATCCTCAGCTCTGCTGAGTCATTCCAAAGCCATCCGTCAGCACACAAGCAAAAATACAGATCCGGCAGCAACAAAGATAAGGTGACATGTCCAGCTGATGCTGCAAGGCATATTCGGAGCTGACGGGCTCTGAGTGAACTGAGTGAACTCAGAGCCCAACATTTGCCTTCACTTAGAAGAGACAATGGTGTGTACGGATGGACAAAATGCGCTCACCCACTGATGGCGTATATTTGCTGGAAGGCTAAAACAATGTGAAAAACACCGGCAGTTCAATGCAAATGCCCCAAATCTCAAAAGCATTTGATTCGTTTACAAGGTGAAACCCGGGCAGAGGAAAATAGCTTTCACTGTCCTTGTTAGAATTTAGAATGTAAATGGTTGGAGAGCCAGTTTAAGGCAGGGGTCTCCAACCTTGGCAACTTTTAAGACTTTGTGAACTTCAACTACCAGAGTTCTTCCATTCCCCACCATCCAGCTTTGCTGACTGAGGAATTCTGGAAGTTGAAGTCCACAAAGTCTTGAAAGTTCTCAAGGTTGGAGACCCCTGGTTTAAGGCACCAGGCTAGAAAGTGGCCCCGGTTTCTCTCTCTGCTCTTCCCTCCCCAGGTTTGCATTCTGCCCTGCTGCGCCTCCTGGCAACCAACTATCCCCACCTTTGCATCGTGGACGACTGGATCTGTGAGGAACACATCACGGGCACCGACGTTTTGCTGCGCAAGATGCTCCTGACCAACGCTGCCAAGAAACACTCCCCAGAGCAACTGCAGGAAGGTGGGTCTCCTTAGAAGTAACCCTGGGTGATTTTGGTCCTACCCGTGGCACTGCCGTAACATTGTCTTACGGAGAAAATATGAAAGAAATAGGGCCAGGGGACTACAGATTGCAGGTAGTCCTGTACTTAACAACCATTCATTTAGGGACCACACTAAGAGCACGGAAAAAAAGTGCCTTCTGACCGGCTTTCACACTTTATAATGACTGTTGCAACATCCCCCCCGGTCACGTGATCAAAATTCAGACATTTGGCAACTGGCATGTACTTATGCCGGTTGCCGAGTCCAGGAATCGTGATCACCTTTTGTGACCTCCGGACAAGCAAAGTTGTTCTGACCCAGCTCCCCAAACACAATAAACCCTCTGAAATTAACTCAAACATTCCTTTATTGGGAGCGACAAGAGCCCCAGCAAAAAGTTTCTCTCTCGCCACCTGTCTGTCCAGCTGGAAGATGAATAGTTGTCCGCCACATCTATTTATCTCCGCCCCCTGTCTTTTAACCCCAGAGCTAGGGTGGGGCTTTGTTAAGCAGCGGTAGTTCTTCCATCCCAAGGACCGGCCCATGGATTTCCACTGCTCTCCTCTCCTCTTTCTGTGCATCCGTCCATCAGGCACTGGACCCAGGTGTTCCTCTTCTTCCTCATTAGCCACCTCCAGGCCTGGGAGCTGTTGACTCTCCATCTGAGGGCTGATGGCCCAAGCTCCCTCCCTCTCTTTCTCTCTCTGTCTCTCTCTCTCTCTCCCTCCCTCTCTCTCTTTCTCTCTCTCTGTCTCTCTCTCTCCCTCTCTCTGCCATTATAATGTGCAAGATTAAATATTGATATTTTTTTTCTATTTTTGAATCTATCATACCCAACAAAAAGGTTTCAGGTTCAAGTTTTGCATCTTGTTCAGTTATATTTAAAATCCAATTTTTAATATTTTTCCAAAACTTCTGGGCATATGGACATGTCCACCTCATGTGAAAGTATCTTCCCTGGACGCAGTTACACTTCCAACAATTTGTTTCTGTTTGCTTAGCAACAGAAATTTTAGCTCAGTTGTGGTCAGAGGATCGCAAAAGGGGAATCACATGACCCCAGGACACCACAACCGTCGCAAATACATGCCGGTTGCCAAGCCTCTGAATTTTAATCATGTCACCATGGGGATGCTGCGACGGTCATAAATGTGAAAAACAGTCATAAATCAATTGGGATCAATGAGCTGCAATGGTGCAGTGGTTAGAATACAATACTGCAGGCTATTTTTGCTGCCTGCAGGCCGCTTGCAATTTGGCAGTTCATTTTCAATAGACAGACTCTGAGCTTAACACAGCTTTCAGAGTTGCAGAGCTTAATACAGAGCCACTATACTTCTAGTTTCTAGTTTCATTTTCCAAACAGTCCTCATTGGCTGACTTAGTTGCTTTGCCTGTTCATTGGTTGACCTTGTTACCGTGCCCTATTCCAGTTCATGAATATACTCTGACATAAACCACTTAGAAAGGGCTATAAAGCATTGTAAAGCGGTATATAATAAGTGCTATTGCTAAACCACTATTTTCAGTGTCTTGTCGCTTCGAACAGTCACTAAATGAGTGGTGGTAAGTAGAGGATTTCCTGTACTAATTTTCCCAGTATAACATGCCAGAAATTAACATGAGGCATCTCAGTGGAGGTGTCAGTCCTTTGAGGTAGTCAAAAATCAAACGGAGTTTTTTTTTCAATGTCTTTTTTTTTTAGCTTTCTCAACGCTGCAAGGGAATCACACTCAGGTCCTGCAGATTTTGGAGCACTTAACGCTTCTCTCGGCTGCCGAATTAATCCCTTACGCCGAGGTGCTGACATCTAACATGCACCAACTGTTCCATCCTGGAGTCCCCCGGCGAATCCTTCAAACGGTCAACAGGATTTGGATGGCGTTGAACATGGTGATGCCACGCAGGTGAGTAGTCTGGAGCTGCTCTGCCTGGAAGGGTTAGGAAGGTAGCGACCTTCGCAGTGGAGTGCTGTTGCTGACAGAATGGAATATTTGTAGCTCAGGGTTGAAATGAGGGGGTCCTTGGGGCTCTCTGAGTTTTTGGTGATTTTCTTGCAGACATTTCATGACCCAGCTAGATAATGTCATCAGTGCTCGAAGGGAGTGGGACTTGCTCCGTATTTATATGTCAGAATATATATGTATTTGTATACGTTGGTCAGAAATGGTGTAGGGGCTCCCACTTGGGCAGCGGGTTGGACTAGATGACCTACAAGGTCCCTTCCAACTCTGATTTTATATATACAGGCTTGGCCTGTCAGTGTTGGTTGGGAGTGTTTTTGGTGGCCCATAGGATTAGAATTTGAATTTGGAATTTGGAATTTGGAATTTGGAATTCAGAATTTGAATTTGGAATTCAGAATTTGAATTTGGAATTCAGAATTTGAATTCGGAATTCAGAATTTGAATTCGGAATTCAGAATTTGAATTTGGAATTCAGAATTTGAATTCGGAATTTAAATTAGTTATTGGCCAAATGTGATTGGATACACAAGGAATTTGTTTCTGGTGCATAAGCTATCAGCGTACATACAAAACAACAAGTTGATATAATCACTGAACATACAAACAACATGTACATACCAACAAGTGTACGTACAAAAAATTTTGGGCTCAATTATGGTTTTAAGTAGAACTGTATCCGCAATTCCTGGGGCAGATTAGGGTGTTGTTTAATGGTAGCTTGTTTGCCTTGAGTTGGTGACTTCTTATTTGGCAAATTGTTTACTTCTTGATTGTTGGCCTGGTATTAATCTGAAAGGGCAAGCCACATTCCTGTATATAGGTAGTCCTCGACTGACAACCACAATTGAGCCCAGAACTTTTGTTGCTTAGAGAGACATTGGTTAAGTGACTTTTACTCCGTGTTGTGACCTTTCTCATCACCGTTTTTAAGTGAATCACTGCAGCTGTTAAATTAGTAGCACAGTTGTTAAACGAATCTGGCTTCCTCATGAAGTCTGCTTGTCAGAAGGTCGCAAAAGGGGATCACGCAATCCCAGGTTACTGCAACCGTCATAAATGTGAATCAGTTCCCAAGCATCTTAATTTTGATCACAAAACCATGGGGATGCTGCAACGGTCGTAAGTGTGAAAAACAGCCCTAAGACACTCTGTCAACTCATAAAACATTGCTATGCCTGTTTTAGTAGTTGCCATAAAAAGGGGGTGGGGTGGGGGGGAAAAAAATCTGGAAGATCAGTGCAGCAGTTTGGAAGCAAAAGTACATTCCAACTCTTCTCTTTAAAAGACTGTAACTAAAATACCAGAGCTTTTTCCCATGAATATATTCAATTTTAGAGTGTGAATGATGACGCCCAGTCTGTGAACGTGTTCAATTGGAGAATCTGGTTTATGAGACAACCAGGGGGGAAACAGGGTCACAGGGGACTGTAAATGACGTATGCCAGAGTTGACTTCATACAGGGCAGTGCCAGTATGTCGCCTCTAATGAATCCTTTGGAGTTTTTTGAAGTTTGGCTCGAGAATCACGATTTCATTAGGGCAATTTCTGGAACCCTGACACTCCTTTCAGTGCCGTTGTAACTTCAAACGGTCCATAAATGGACTGTTGCAAGTCTAGGACTGCCTGTATATAGGTGGCAATAACAAACCAGGTAGTCCTGATTCTTTACAGCTGACAGTTCCTCCAGGTGATTCCTTCTGCCTATTACACCTGGCTGGCCAGTGGAAGAGAGACATGTGCTCTAACCTGGGCCTTGCCCTGATTTAGCTTGGCAGTTCTGGAAATTCTTATATTTACAGCGGTTTTTTTGTCCTCCAGGTTGTGGGTAATGACAGTGAATGCCCTGCAGCCGTCCGGCAAAACGGTCAGACAGCAGAAGTACACCCAGAAGGACCTTCTCATTGACCCCCTGATTGTGTTAAGGTGTGATTCGAGGGTTCACAGGTAAGGCTGTTTTCCCCTCCTCCCTTATTTCTTCAACCGCAACCAGGTGACCTTGAGTTCTCACACAGGGCGCAATCAACCACAAATATGCAGGCACGACATTTCAAAAATTGTGTTGTGTCCAGGTGGTATGGTTAGTCCTCGACCTGCGACTGAGCAATTGAGCCCAACATTTCTCTTGCCAAGCCAAAATAGTTTAGCGCGTTTTGCCTCATTTTATACGATCTCTCTGGTTGCCATGGTTAAGTGTATCATTTGCAGTTGTGTGAAGTTAGCGACAGGGTTGTTAAGTGAATCTGACTCGCCCATAGATTTTGCTCGTCAGAAGGTCATAAAAGGGGAATCACGTGACCCCAGGACATTGTAGCTGTCATAAATAGGTAAGCCTCTGAATTTTGATCACGTGAACATGGGGATGCTGTTAGGGTCATAAGTGGGAAAACTGGTCATAAGTCACTTTTTAAAACTTGGAATGGTTGTGTTGTGGCCTGTTGGCTGCTGGCCCCTCCAGCAGCCGAATCAGAGGAGGAGAAAGAGGCATGAGAGTCAGAGCCCAGCACCAAGGCAACCTGAGAGCTCTGAGGGGGAAGAGGGAATGGAGCCTGGGCCGCCCGTCAGCCCTCAGATGGAGAGTCAACAGCCCTCCAGGTCTGCAGGTGGCTGATGAGGAAGAGGAGGAACAGCTGGGTCCAGTGCCTGACCTGCAGATGCACAGAAGGCAGAGGAGAGGAGAGCAGTGGAAATCTATGGGCCGGTCCTTGGGACAGAAGGCAGAGGAGAGGAGAGCAGTGGAAATCTATGGGCCGGTCCTTGGGACAGAAGGCAGAGGAGAGGAGAGCAGTGGAAATCTATGGGCCAGTCCTTGGGACAGAAGGCAGAGGAGAGGAGAGCAGTGGAAATCTATGGGCCGGCCCTTGGGATGGAAAAGCTACTGTTGCTATTGAAGCCCCACCCTAGCTCTGGGGATAAAAGGCAGGGGGCGGAGGTGAATAGATGTGGCAGACAACTATTTGTCTCCCTGCCGGACGGACTCGTTAGCCTGCAGTGTGAGGTTTTTTGCCGGGGCTGCTGGCAGTCCTAATAAAGGAATAATTGATTTAAATACAGAGGATTTGTCGTGTTTGGGGAGCCGGATCAGAACAGGTTGCTAAATGAGGACTGCATGTACACTTCTATTCTCTTCTCCTCCTCCTTGCCTTCTATTTCTTTCCCCTGTTTGTGTCTCCTCAGGTGTCCACCTCTGATGGATATCACCTTGCATATGCTGAATGGCTACCTGCTAGCTTCAAAAGCCTACTTGAGCGCCCACCTCAAAGAAACGGCCGATCAGGATGTGAAGCCTTTGCAAAACAACATAACGGGTCTGGAAGGCCCCGAAGTGACGCGGGAAGAACTGAAAAACGCCCTGCTAGCAGCCCAGGTAATCTTACAAACATCCAGCTGTTGAAAGGACCAGTTTTTCAACAGCTTAGCTGCTGGGCAGGCTGGTTGAGAATCGTTCGGCCTCAATATGAGCTTTCAAGATGTTCTCTAGTTTGGGTATTGAAAACAACCAAGCTCAGAGAGCACCAAAGAGCCTTCATTTTATCCCACCTTTATTACTTTATAAGTAACTGAAGACGGAAAATATACTTAATATCTTTCCTTTCCTATGTTCCCCACAAGAGGAACTCAATGAGTTGGGTGGAGAGAAAGAGAGACAGACAGAGAGAGAAAGAGTGAGAGTGAGAGAGTGAGGGAGAGAGAGAGTGACAGTGAGAGAGACAGAGAGTGAGTAAGTGAGACAGAGTTAGAGAGAAAGTTAGAGAGTGACAGTGAGAGAGTGAGACAGAATTAGAGAGAAAGAGTTAGAGAGAGAGAGTGACAGTGAGAGAGACAGAGTGAGTGAGTGAGACAGAATTAGAAAGAGAGAGAGTGACAGAGACAGTGAATGAGTGAGACAGAGTTAGAAAGAAAGTGTTTGTGAGAGAGACAGACAAACAGAGTGAATGAGTGAGACAGAGAGAAAGAGTTAGAGTGAGAGAGAGTAACAGAGAGAGAGTGAGTGAGACAGAGTTAGAGAGGAAGAGAGAGAGGGTGACAGAGTGAGTGAATGAGTGAGACAGTTAGACAGTGAGCGTGTGAGACAGAGTTAGAGAGAAAGAGAGAGAGAGAGAGTGACAGTGAGAGAGACAGAGTGAGTGAGTGAGACAGAATTAGAAAGAGAGAGAGTGACAGAGACAGAGACAGTGAATGAGTGAGACAGATTTAGAAAGAAAGCGTTTGTGAGAGAGACAGACAAACAGAGTGAATGAGTGAGACAGAGAGAAAGAGTTAGAGTGAGAGAGAGTAACAGAGAGAGAGTGAGTGAGACAGAGTTAGAGAGGAAGAGAGAGAGGGTGACAGAGAGTGAGTGAATGAGTGAGACAGACAGTGAGTGTGTGAGACAGAGTTAGAGAGAAAGTTAGAGAAAGAGAGTGACAGTGAGAGACAGAGTAAATGAGTGAGACAGAGTTAGAAAGAAAGCGTTTGAGTGTGACAGTGAGTGAGAGAGAGAGAGAGAGTGTGTGAATAAGTGAGACAGAATTAGAGAGAGAGAGAGAGAGAGAGAGAGAGTCACCCAGTCAATTTTAATGCCTAAGACAGAACTAGAACTCATCTTCTGGCGATCGATCCAAGTCACCCAGCTTGCTTTGATGCCTAAAGAAGGACTAGAATTCACGAGCTCCTGGTTTCTTTGAATCCTAGTGTCAAGCCTGAAACTTTGGCAGCTATGTGCCTCTTTATTTCATTAGAGTAATTGTCGGGGAGGTGTTGCTTTAGAGCGGGTTAGCTGGAGGAATGAAACCTCCACGATTCCTCTGAAGATGGTGAGAGCCTGAAACCTTTTCAAGGTCATCGTAACAGGGTGTGGAGTTGAAGCAGACGGTTCCCATAGCAAAGTGAACACCTGGACTATGTGAGAAGTTGGGGATTTGGCTGGGGAAATTGATGTTTAATTCTTTGAATTGGCATCTGGGAACCCCAGATTTAGTTTTGTCAGTGAGTTAGTTAATTGGTTAGTACAACATTACCATGCAGTGTATTCAGTAAACAGTAAGATATTCTGAAACGGAAGGAACCTGGAGAGTTTTATTTGGATTCTCAAACTGGATGTTGACATCTTAGTTGCCCTGGTCTCCACTTGCTTGGTTGCTCTTGACTTTCCTTCCTGCAGGATAGTGCCGCGGTGCAGATCCTTCTGGAGATTTGCTTGCCTTTGGAAGAAGAAAGCCCTCCAGGCAGGAGGCCTACCAGACTGCTAAAGAACCACCCGGGAAGTGCCGCACGGAGTCCTCCAAACAAGCCGGTCAAAGAGGAAGAGGAGGAGGAAAAGGAAGGAGGAGACGGGGAGGAAGTAGGAGACAGCCTCCTCTGCAACTTGAGAGAAGTCCAGTGCCTGGTTTGCTGTCTGGTGCACCAGATGTTCATCGCCGACCCCAACATCGCTAAGCTGGTTCACTTCCAGGTGTGTTTGTGTTTTCGGCTGCCCCTTTGCACCCCTTGGCTGCTCGTGCCATGCTGGACCATCAATAGCTTTCAATGGGTCTGCGTGTGTGTTTGTGTGTCTTTACGGCCCTAATGACCAACCCGTTTTATGGTCGTAGCTCGAGGACCACCTGTTCGGCAGTTTCTTCACTGGGGTGTTGTTTACGTCATTGTTTGGTCTGAGGTTAACCTTGGAGTTCATCTATGCCACAGGTGTCAAATTTGTGGCCTCATAGTGCTTTCCCGTGACATTTTTTCCCCTTTGCGGAGCTCAGATGGGAGTGGCCTGTGCGTGACGCGTCCGGCCCATGGGCCGCTAATTTGACACCCCTGATCGAGGTGTCAACTCATAAAATATTTCTATGGTCTTTTTAGAGTTGCCAGCAGAAAGGGAGCGGGGAGTAGCGTAGCAACTTGCAAAACCAAAATTACATTCCATAAATGTTTTCCTGGATGGTCTCTAGGCCAGGGGTCACCAACCTTTTGGACCTCAGGGACCACCATACTCATAATTTTAAATTCCAAGGACCACTAACTGGTCCTGTGGGTGTGGCCTAATTTGTGGTTGTGGCTTGGTGGTCATGTGACTGGCTGGGCATGGCTTATATGTAAATATTATAAATATTTATATAAATATTGATTTTTTTTTCATAAAAAAGAGCAACTTTTACCCAAAACCAGGCAAAGTAGGCAGGTAGATTGAGTTGCTCACAGAATCATTCAGTGACCTATCTATCTGCCAGCGGCTAGCTCAGTCTGTCACGTAAAATTTGCTTGCCGTGAGTCTGCACTGAATAATAGAACCTTTGGTCCTAAGGAAAGCAGAGCCGAAAATCTAAAGACTAGCTAGAAAGCAAGAAATCCAACCATTTCCTGCTTCCTAGCTAATCTAAATCTCCCGGCACAGCCGAACAGCTGATGGACGGAAAAAGGAAAAATAGCAACTTAGGCAAGTTTGCCGGGTAAGGAGTGAGTGGGTGGGGAGGGCTCCCGCGGGCCACGTGGGTGGTGCAGCCTTGTGTTTCTGCGCAGCCTGGATTAATTGCTTTGGGGGGGTGACATTTCTCTGCGGCCCACCAAAATTTTCTTGAGGCCCACCGGTGGGCGACCGCTGTTCTAGGTGACTGAAGTTTCTGCCAAGCAAAATTCTAACGAGAGTATGATTGACGGCTCTTGGCCAGTGGTGGTATTCTACCGGTTTGGCCCGGTTCTGCCGAGCCGGTAGCAGTGATGAGCAGCAGAGGCCGAACCGGTTCTCTCCGTTCCTTTGCTGTTGGGCCCTCCCACCTGCCCGGGCTCCCATACTCACCTGTATCCTCTGAATTTGAAGCGCAGCTGTTTTACGCGGCAAAGAAGAGTGCCGCGTGGCAGCTGCTAAAGCGACCGGGTTCAAGCAGGCTTGCAGGAGGTGAGTTAGAATGCCTCTGTGCCTGCACAAAGCCTCTGCACCCATGCGCACGCGTGCATAGTGTGTGCATGCCCGCAAAGTGCGCCCACCAAGCCACACCCACCGAACCGGTGTTAAAAATATTTGAATCCCACCACTGCTCTTGGCTATGGAGGTGTCCCATTGGAGAATATGAATTATGATACACCCAGAGGGTGCGGGGAAACCAACGTTAAGGATGACAATGAATGATGTGTCTCAGAGTCGGCTACAGCCAGGCAGCACCGGACATGTTTACTCCTAACAAATCTTCTTTAAGCTTTGAATATCCGGCTAGAGACTCATGATTTAAATGGAGGGAACTACTGGAGCCCTGACACTAGGCTGATCTGGGTGCTGACTGCTGGTGGAGAGATGCTGGAGTTTTTTTTTTTTTTATTCTTTTGGGCTGCTTGATTGTCCTTGTGCAACTGTCTATAGAAGTTATTAAAGACGCCGAAATATAAACTAACAGCAAACAGCAAACATTCTACTAGTTCGACCCGGTTCTGGCATAGCGGTAGTGCCGAAGATTGGCGCAGACCAAACCAGTTCTCTCTGAGGAGCTGCTGGAGCTGCTGTTGGGGCCCACCTGCCCGCCCAGGCTCCCATACTGACCTTTATTCCTTGCCTTTGAAGCACAGCTGCTTTGCGCGGCACAGCAGATTGCCGCGCATCAGCTGCTGAAGCGACAGGGAGAGCGCAGGATTGCAGGAGGTGAGTTGGAAAGTGCGATGACCCAAAGGGGCGTGGCGCAAAAGCAATAAAGTCACAAAAGTAGATAAAGTCCCTTTAATACCCCCAACTTGGCCCCCAATGTCCAGTTTTCCTCGGCTGGAGAAAAAAACTCTCCCGAGAACAGTTTCTAAAGGGAAGAAATTCCATCCGAACCCAAAGTACATATAGATTATAAATAAAAAACCAACACAAACCACGCTGCAGCAATTAACGAGACAGGGCAGGGTAAGGGATTGCAGACGTCAAAAGATAACATAACAGACACAGTTGGGAGGACGCCAGAACCCAGATAAGACTTAACAAACAAAAATAATGCAGGCTTTGCTTCCAGCAAGGTGCTGTGCGCAAATGCTCTTTTTAAATCCTGTTTTCTCAGCTGCAGCTAATGGAGGGAATCAGGGCCCTTTTCTGCCCCATAAGCCACGTTGTTCCCTTTTCCGTTTTTCCCTGTGTGCCCTAGGATGCAGAGGGGGTAGCCCTGGGTCTTCCTGTGAATGCCCAGCCGGACTGTGCCCTTCCCCAGTTTTTTCCACAGCCACCAGAGCCACACTCCCACTCCCTGTCAACTGCTCGACCTCCCCCTCAGAATCAGATTCCAACAGGGCCATGACAGAAAGCCTCTGCGCCTGCGCAAAGTGCACGTTTGGCCACGCCCACCAAGCCAGAAGTAAACTATTTTGAAACCCACCACTGAACAGCACTCCTTACTAGCAGTGATGATGTTACCTAGTTAGGGTCATAGAACATCTGCAAGAAAACAACCAAGTTCAGAGAGCACCCAGGACCCCTCATGTCAACCCTGAACTGCTCTTCTTTGGTTTTGCTTGAAACAGGCAGGGCTTAAGCCAGATTTCTCGAACGGGCCACTTTTTTTCCCTTCCCTTTCTCTCCAAACAGGGCTACCCTTGTGAGCTGCTCCCGCTAACCGTGGCTGGCATCCCCTCTATGCATATCTGCCTGGACTTCATCCCCGAACTGATTGCTCAGCCTGAACTGGAGAAACAGGTACTGGCTCACACGGCTGCCTCCCCTCCCCTCTTCTCCTCCCCTTATGTGTGGGTCTGTGGCTTAGATCAGGGGTTTTATTGGTTTCGACCCAATCTGGAGGATTGGGCCCCCCTCGGTGAAGCAATGTTCCCTAGTGGTTCTTTTTGGTCCCGGCACCTGTTCTGTGAAGCACCTTCCCCCAGGAATATGGAGCTCCCCAAATCTATTGGCCTCTTGCAATAGAGCCCCAGATCTATAGGTATTTTTCAAGTATAAATCGAGGATTGCTTGTATACATAATCCTTACTTTACAACCACAATTGAACCCGAAATTTAAGTGTTCTAACCAAGGCTTCCTGAGACGTTAACAAACACATGTTAGTCTCCAAAACCTTTTATTTTATTTCAATGGCTGTGAATTATAGTCATTCACAGCCTGTAATGAGTCTCAAACAGTTTGTAAATAGTCCCACAGAAGTCTGCCTTTGGGATAAGGCTGATAAGCACCCACCTTTATCTCCCTGGAAATGCTGCCAACGCCTAAATTGCCAATTAGTTGTATAAGGCCAAACGGAGCACCAATTCAACACGGAGCTTCAGGTTTCAAATTGACGAGTATGAACAAAGTTGCTTCCTGCAAAGGCTCATGTCCCAGCCAGCAATTTAACAACAAGCTCGGCTGAAGTGGTGCGAACTGGTTTAATTCTACCACTGGCCCGATCAGCAATTGTAATTCTTGTCTGCAGACCGGCCGGTGGGTGGGTGGGGAGACAGGAACCTCCTGCAGCACTTTGCCGGCCAAAATGAGCCACAAGGGGGCCATGAGAGGCTCTCCCCCCCCGCCGATTTTCAGCCTCCACGGCCTCCTGCAGCACTGCTGGCCAAAAACGTGGAGGTTGTGGAGAAGAAAGCGCTGCAGGAGGCCACGGAGGCTGAAAATGGGCTGCGTGGGGCCACCCTTTGATATTTCCAGGCCAGATCTAAGCACCCCGCGTGCTGGGACCGGCTGGTTGGCCTTGAGTTTGATGCAGCTGCCTTAAAGATCTTTCTTGATTGCTTTTCTGGTTTTGCTTCTCCCTTTCCAGATATTTGCTATCCAGTTGCTTTCTTACTTGTGCATTCAGTACGCGCTACCCAAGTCTCTCAGCGTGGCACGTTTGGCTATCAATGTCATGGGGACCCTGCTGACAGGTAAGCCAGGTTAGCCCCAGAAAATCTAGCCCTGGAACCTAGTTAGTGCTGGAAAGTCAAAGGGGACCTTCTGTCTCTAGGATTCCATTTCTGGAACCAAATCTCTACTTGTAGTGGGGAGAACACCAGCACCCATTTCACTCTTCCTGGTGAGTGAGTGACCGTCATGCCCCTGGTGGAGACTGACTGAGGAAGAGGAGGAACAGCCAACAGGGAGTGGAAGGGTGGCTCCAGAGGTGGTGGAGGAGGCTGGCAAAGGGCAGAGGCTGGCTGAGCAAATAATCAGAGTTGGAAGGGACCTTGTGGGTCATCCAGTCCAACCCCCCGCCCAAGTGGGAAACCCTACACCATTTCTGACAAATGGCAGTCCAATCTTGAAAGTCTCAGCTGATGGCGCTCCCACAACTTCTGAGGGCATCTTCTCTTCCATTGGTTGATTGTTCTCACTGTCAGAAAGTTTCTCCTTATTTCTAGGTTAAATCTCTCCTTGTTCAGTTTCCATCCATTATTCCTTGACTGGCCTTTAGGAGCTTTACAAAATAGCTTGACCCCTTCCTCCTCTCTGTGGCAGCCCCTCAAATATTAGAAGACTGCTATCCTGTCTCCCTTGGTCCTTCTCTTTACTAGACTAGCCAAGCCCAGTTCCTGCAACCGTTCGTTGTATGTTTTAGCCTCCAGTTCCCTAATCATCCTGGTTGCTCTTCTCTGTACTATTTCTAGAGTCTCAACATCTTTTTTATAATGTGGTGACCAAAACTGGATGCTGTACTCTAGGTGTGGTCTTACTAAGGCTTTATAGAGTGGTATTAGTACTTCCTTTGATCTTGACTGTATCTGTTAACACAATTTAGGATTGCATTAGCTTTTTTGGCTGCTGCTGCACACGGCTGGCTCCTATTTAGCTGGTTGTCCACTAAAACTCCAAGATCCCTCTCACAGTTACTGCTATAGAGCCTGGTTTCACTCAGTCTATATGTGTCCTTTTGGTTTTTCTTGCCTAAGTGTAGGACTTTACTTTTCTCTATATTGAATTTCATTTTATTAGATATGGCCCAGTGTTCTAGTCTGTCAAGATCCATCTGGATCTTGAGCCTATCTTCTTGGGTGTTATCTATTCCTGCCAGCTTAGTATCATCTGCAAATTTGGTAAGTTCCCCTTCTATTCCCTCATCTAAGTCGTTAATGAAGATATTGAAGAGTACTGGGCCTAAGAGGGAACCTTGTGGCACCCCACTGCTTACTTCCCTCCATGTAGACTTAGACCCATTAAGGACTACTCATTGAGTACGGTTTGCCAGCCAGTTGCGAGTCCATCGAATGGTGGTGCTATCTATTCCACTTTTTTCTAGCCCGCTAAGAAGTAGGTTGTGGTCTACTTAATCGAATGCCTTGCAGTCAGAGGAGGACCCAGGCCCATCCCCTCTCCATCCTCAGGCACGCAGGGAGGAGAGGATCAGGGTAAAACGTGGTCTACTTGGGAGGAGAGGGCCATGATCCTCTTCATGGGTTGCAGGTGTGAGATCTGCATAAAAGGTTGGACCTGCGTGCTAACAGACGCTGGAGACAAATTAGTGTTTTATTCCTAAAGAAGGTTTATCTTGGTTGGCGTTCTTCCAACTTGGTTATCTTCCTGAAGTTGGCAATTATCTGTCCTGGTCTGTTGTGGAACTTTATTCAATGTGGTTTGTTTTTGGTTTTTGCTTCGTTATCGGCTCTTTGAATTTGAACTGTGTTTCTTTCCTTTGAAATGTTATTTTTACTCCTCCGTGGCAGAAAAGATTGTAAATTCACTTAACGGTTGCCTTGCTGAGCCACCAAAACTGGTCGTATACCATAATGGTCGTGAGTCACATTGTCTCTGCAATTCACTGCTGTTATTTCAAGCTCTTCCTCTTGTCTCCGCAGTTCTGACGGAGGCCAAGCGTTACACGTTTTTTATGCCTACCCTGCCCTGCCTGGTCTCCTTCTGCCAAGCCTTTCCTCCCCTGTACGAAGACATCATGTCCCTGCTCATCCAAGTTGGGCAAGTTTGTGCTTCCGACGTTGCCACAGAAACAAGGGATTTTGATCCGATTATTACACGTAAGCCATTGTGTCCTCACGGTTTCAGGGTTCTTTGCTCGCCCTTGGGCTTACAACTAGTCTTGGGTTGTAGTAATCCAAGGAAAAGTCTGGCGGGGAGAGAGAGAGAGAGATACGTCATCTTAGGGCAGGGGTGTCAAACTCAAGGCCTGCGGGATAAATCCGGCCTGCCGGGTGCTTAGAGATTGGCCTGCGGGGCCGACTTGGAAACAACGAAGGACTGGCCCGTGAGCTCTGTTTTCACAGGCAGAGGCATTACTGTCCCTGTCCTTCACTGGCCATGCCCCCCACCGCCGAAGTCAAACTCAACCCTTGATGCAGCCCTCAATGAAATCGAGTTTGACACCCGTGACTTAAGGTCTCCGTTTCTTTCATTCAATGGTTTTATCTATAGGCAGTCCTCTACTTAAGATTGTCATTGAGGGGGTTCCATGGTGTTCTCTGAGCTTAGTGGGTTTCCTGCAAGCGTTTCATGGCCCAACTAAGTAACATCAACAGTGCTAGAAGAGGTGGAGGGAGGGAGGAGGAAGAGGACCAAAGGGTCCGTGGTGCTTTCTGAGCTTGGTGGCTTTCCTATAGACATTTCATTACCAAACTAGGTAACATGAGTGCTAGAAGGTAGTGGAGTTTGCAGAGTGGAGGATGACGAAGGAGTGGGAGGAGGAGGATTATGGGGCCCTTGGTGGATTCTGAGCTTGGTTGTTTTCTTGCAGACGTTTTATTACCCAACTGGGTAACATCATCAGTTGCAGAAGGGAGTGGGGCTTGCTCTCTTTTTATATACTGGCATCTTGCCCTGTCATCTCTTCACCAGCAGTCAATACCCAGAGATTAACACCAAGATTAATACTAGACCAGCGGTCAAGCAGTAAACAATACCCCAATCAAGGAACTACGAATTCAGACAAGCAAGAGAAGAGTAAGCAGCTGCCTAATCAAGGAATGATCAAGACCATTCCCACAAACACCAACAGGGCAAGCCTGCAAACAATCAGCAAGCTCCACTCCCATTTGTGGCACTGATGATATAACCCAGTTTGGTAATGAAACATCTGCAAGAAAACAACCAAGTTCCGAGAACACCAAGGACTTCCACAGTTCAACTTTGAGCTACCAATATTATCTTCTGCTTGGACTAACTGGGCCCGGAATTATGATCATAAGTCACATTAAGCGGGTCATCGGGTCACAAAATAGGATGGGATGGCATAGGATGGAATTCTTTATTGGCAAAGTATGATTGGGCACTTGGAATTTGTCCCGGTGCAGAAGCTCTCAGTGTACATACAAACAGTGAGGGATAAACCATAATCATAAAATACATTCATCCTAAATCATAAGATACAACATCGAGTGATAGTCGTAGCTAGTCATAAATAAAAGCAAACCAACGTAAATCATGAGTTACAAACAGCAAAGTTATGGTCAAGAAGCTAAGGAAATACGTAATGGCGAAGATGAGAAGGATAATAATGCAGCCCTACTAGGTGGTTTGACCTTCCAGGGGCATAAGACGGTGTTCACACACACATACATATACTGTATTTTTTGGACTATAAGATGCTTCAAAGTATAAGATGCACCTAGCTTTTGGGGAGGAAAATGAAAAAGGAATCTGCCTCTGCCTCCCAGCCATTTGCCTCCTTGCAGCAAACAGCAAATAGCCTGGTCAGCTTCAGCACAGCCTGATTTAGCACGAGCAGCCGATTGGTGGTTGGATCGGCCTCCCGGAACACTGCCTAGCAGCTATTCCAGGCTGCAGGGATTGCTGCCACCCATCGCCACCTCTGTGCAGCCCATTTTTGGCCTCCGCGCGTCCTGTTTTTGGCCCGTTCCGCCGCCTGGAATGAGCCGAAAAAGGGATGTGGTGCAATGGGTGGCAGCGATCCCCGCAATCTGGAACAGCTGATAGGCGGTATTCCGGGAGGCCGATCCAACCGCGAACCACCAATCAGCTGCTCGTGCTAAATCAGGCTGTGCTGAAGTTGACCAGGCTGTTTTTTGCTGCAAGGAGGCAAATGGCTGGGAGACTGAGGCAGAAGGGTGAGAGGAGGCGGGGCTTCGGCAACATTCTCTATAAGATGCACCAACCTTTCCGCCCACTTTTTGGGGGAGGGGATGTGCATCTTATAGTGTGAAAAATACGGTATATACACACACGCACACACACACACACACATCCTATCCTAACTTCACAGCCTAACCTCATCTGAGTATTTCCACTCTCCCACATTTAACCTGGGTTTTTTTTGGTTTTTTTCCCCCTTTCCTGCCCTGAATGTTTACCTCTAGGCCTCCAACAACTGAAGGAAAAGCCTACGGAACAGACGAGACTTCCCACGACTCACAAAACTGGAGGCGGAGCCCCTAGCGCAGACCCCAATGTCCAACTCTGTCACTGCATTGAAAATACCTTCGTTGAAATAATTAACATGAGCGTCGGGGCCGTTTAAGCACCTCCGGATGGGCCAGGCTGTTGCAAAACCGCAGGATATTACGTGGATTTTTTTTTATTGTTATTATTTTTTGCCAAAGTAAAAACGGAGGATTGTCTGGAAATGCGTGGAACGCTTTTTTTCACCTCTGCGGCATGAGCCACAAGTCAACAACCGCTGCTTTCCGAGAAAGCATCTCTAGACTGGGGTGATTAAGATCTGTTTTCTCCAGCCAGGTCCTCTTCTGACAGCCACCCTGGCTGGAGATTCTGAGAAGAGGAGGATGGGTCAAACGGCAGGGAAGGCTGGTACGGGGTCAGGCTTTTCCTGCGGCAGGAATCCAGGTTTCCTTGCATTTCAAAGAGGAAGCCAGACCAACAAAGATTGCCAATGGGTCATGTAACATCGTTTGGAGAATTGGATTCACCTTTTGTAAAAAAAAAGAAAAGAAAAGAAAAAGAAATGTCTTATATTTCTTCATCTGGCTCCACCATATCTTGGATTAAAGCTGAAAAGGTTGAGTTTCAGGTAAAACTTTAATCTGTGGAAATGACTTCATATGAAGCAGGCTTCCAAACTCTTACCTTTCCAGCAAGTATTCAGAGGAAGCAGAGAGAGAGAGGGAGGAATCCATTGGATGTGCCAATTGGAGGAAAATATCTACTTCCTATCCCCTTAATGAGTAGTCCTTGACTTATGACAACAATTAAGCCCAAATGCCCAGTGCTAAGCAAAATGGTAGTTCAGTAAGCTTTGCCCCCCTTTTATGACATTTCTGGTTGTTAAGTGAATCGCTTCCGTTGTTAAGTTAGTAACCTGGTTGTTAATGAAACCATGGACTTGACTTATCAAAAGATTGCAAAAAAGTGATCATGTAAACCTGAAGACGCCGCAACCATCATAAATCTGTGTCAGTTGCCATGAGCGGAATTTTTATTTGTGACTCCGGGGATGCTGCAGGGGTCATGGGTGTGAAAAATGGTCATAAGCAGAGCCAGTTCAGACCGGTTCAGGCGAACTTGTAGCGGAAATTTTGATCAGTTTGGAGATCCGGCAAATATCACCTCGGACTGGCCCCGCCCACCCATTCCCGCCCTTTCCCATCCTATATTCCATTGATTTTTACCTTAGATGATTTGCATGGCAGCTCACCTCATTGAGGGCAATCTTGGAGTTCCGCACGCGCGAAGCGATCTTTGTGATCTGCGTGCGCGTACAAAGTGATCTGTGAATGCTGCACCCATGTGGGAAGTGACCTTAGAGTGCAGCATGCATGAAGTGTGCGGACCGGTAACATGCAATTTGGAATCCCACCACTGGCCCTAAGTCACTTTTTTCAGTGCTGTTGTAACTTTGAACGGTCACTCCATGAATGGTCGTAAGTCAAGGACTACCTGTACTTTGCATTAGTGGTGACAAAGTTTGGAACAGGGAATGGGGAAGGAAGGAACTCAAGTCACACTGGAGATTCAATACAATTCAGTTGTTTTGATGCCTTGCATTGCTTCAAGCTTTTAAGCTATAAGAAGAGGCAGAACGTAATAAATCCATGTTTGTTCTGCTAAGCAGGAAAAAGTTTAAACTCCTTTTGAAAACGGAGGCAGCATGACTTTAATATTCTTGGAAGGGAAATAGTTTCTAAGCAGAACCTCAAAATCCAAGTTTTATTCTTTTTAATGGTGGTGGGAAGCAGTTTTAAAATATGATTTGACAAGAGCTAGGTTAGGTTTTTCTTAGCCTTGCCTCCTTTTTCAGCAAAGCAAAGCTATATAACAGAATGGTATTTATCAAACTTAGCAACTTTTCTTGGTGTGTGGACTTCAACTGCCAGAATTCCCCAGCCAGTATGTTGGCTGGGGGATTCTGGGAATTGAAGTCCACGTATCAATCACACCTGACATTGAGAAACACGGAGTTAGATGTATCAGTGGACATGCCAGATTTATATGCCAATATACCCAAAAGTCAGCACCTTTATGAGTTGGAAACATCAAAAGTTGTCTACCATAATACCATATAATGTTTCTCACCATTGGTTAGTCTGCCTAAACACCTTTTTTCCCCCCACATTGACAAAAATGTAATGATTTTTGTTTTCAATCAAGAATTAAAAATACTGGTGATGTCATTGACTAGTATCAACAGTTTTGAAATGAGGAAGAGATTTTTTGGAAGAAGGAATCAGAACCCCCTGTTCTGGCTAGTCTTAATATTTTGCTAAGTATATCCACTAAAATACAGTATTTTCTAATTATTGTGCTTTTATCCATTACTTTGAGCCCAGTCTTTGACAACTGTAGATGTTTGGGGGGGGGAGGGTTGTGTGTGTGTGTTGTGTGTTTTAATGATTGAAGAACAAAACACAAACCCATATGTCACATTAAAAGAAAAGGAGTATTCAGGTTAATGGTATAAGAATCAGTCCTTGGCCAGTTGAGAATCTAAAACTCTTGGATCTAGTTCCTCGAAAAGTCCAAATAATTTTGGCCTTCAGGTAATTTAGCATAATTTTGCTGAGATGGCTGATATCAGTGGTACAAACTAATAATATTATCTTTTTGTATGTATTATCAAGATGCATTAGAACAGGGGTCTTCAAACTTGACAGCTTTAAGATTTGTGAACTTCAGCTCCCAGAATTCCTCCTCCTCCAGTCATGTTACCTCAGGAATTCTGGGAGTTGAAGTCCACAAGTCTTCAAACTTGCCAAGTTTGAAGACCCTTCCATTAGAATGTAGCTTTTAATCGTATGGATAGGGACCTTGTGGATACTGATGTAATATTTGTACAGAGTTTTTTTTTTGTTTTCCTTGGCTGCAGTTTCAAAATGGCTGCAGTGTTTTAACATGTAATTGGTATTTGATTTCAAAGAGATTCATTGGAAAGAATATGTTCCTTACTGTATAAACAGGTGTACTTTTTCTGTTCATTCTTTTAAAAACAAAACAAAACCCGACGTCTCTTGGACAGTTGTAGCACATTCTCTGTGTAGGAGTTCTTACGTATTCAAACAGATCCAACTCACATAAGAGAGAAAGTATTGGAAATTTGTAGGAACGGGGACCCCAGTATTTTCAGACAGGTAGAAAATCTGCTCTAAACCCACCTTGAGAATGCTGCTGCTCCTGTTCCCAAATAAAGTTACTCCTAGGGGACCAAGACTGTTTAGGGGCGGTCCTTGATTTACAACTGGCTGCTTAGCAACTGATTGACATTACAATGGACCTACTTGGGGGGTACTTATGATTCGATTTGAAGTTCCCACAGCTGCCACCTGTGATCACAACGAGCCCTTCCCCCACATTTGTGGCTTTCTGCTGTGTCCCACAGTCATGTGACTGCATTGCTTTGAAACATGGTGGCGCCCAACTAGGAAGGTGAGGCTCTCGCTCCTGGAGCACAATCTCCCTATAAAGCCACCACCTGCACCAGAAATCACTTTTAAAGCTGCCGCCTGCACCAGTAACCGTGAGTAAACCAGAGCCCAAAAAACAATCCCAAAAACGCTGGATTCTGAAGCCGTGGAGCCCTAATAATGCTGGCGGAGCTCCTGCTAGCTGATCCGGAGCCTTCCTCTCCTTCCCCAGAGAAGTGAAGCTCTTTCCATCGAGCCCTATTAACCACACTGGTGGAGCTCTTGAGCTGGATCACTTGGAGCCAGCGGAGTGCAAACAACGTACCTTCATTTAAATCCCTCATACAGCTGATAGAAGTATCTTCCACCCCAGACAACGCGTTTCCATTAATATCCCCCACACAGTTTCCCCGGAGCCACATCGGACAGCTGGCTGGGAGAAACAAGGAGGGAGGAGAAAGCCCTGAGGCTCTTAGGAGCCGAAAGTCACCCTGGATGGGTGGTAAAGGCAGTGGAATGCTTCGGTGGTCGCGAGGAGAGGAGAGTCTCCTCGACTGACCCAAAGAAAACCCCTCCATCCGAACTAAAAAGAGAACTGCCAGCATGGCTAAATTGAAGCCAGGAAGGCAGCTGAGACAGAAGTGAAAAAGAAAGGAAAGATCTTGTAACAGCGTGCTTAGTCTTGGTAAGAATCACTCCAATTTCTGCAATTAGTGTAATTAATTGATTAGGCTGATTGTTGCTTAGGAAAATTATTTGACTAGAGAGATTACTGTAATTGATTGATTGGTGTGATATTGGCTATATTGATTACCCAAAATTGTTCCATTAATTAATTTAACCAGCGTACTATCTTAACAAACCTACCATGCCAAGAAAAAAATCCAATGCCAAAACATAACCTAAAGAGAAAGTAATCCCCACCAATGAACCACAAGACTCCTGCACCTGCCTTAAATGCTACAAAACTCTAAAGGATAATGAAAACTCCATCAAATGTTCTCTATGTAACAAATACGCTCATCATGACTGCTTGGGATTACCCGAGCAAATGATTCAATGACTAGAATCATCCAATGAGTTTCTATATCTCTGCAAATCATGCAGACCCAAACTGGATTTGTTTGAAAGAGTTGATACCATAGAAACACGAATAACATCCCTTGACACCATAGTAGCATCCCTGGACGCCTTAAAAGAAAGATTATCCAACCTTGAAAAAAAAAGACACAACGCAAAAACCTGAACATCCAATAGCTACAAACCACATCTCTACCCAACAACCACAACCCAATCCACAAAAAAACATGAGCCAGACAAATAATGATATCCCAATCCTCATCAGAGAAGCTGTCTTATTTGGTCTAGAGGACATCTTAGACGCCATCTTATTTGGTCTAGAGGACATCAATGATAATGATGACATCACAACTGTCCGAAACATCACCAGTGATTATCAAGCATCAACCATCTCCCGATGAAATACTTGACATTTCCCACATTGGCTGAGAGCTGAAAAACAGAGACAGCTCTGTGGCCCCACGCTTCTGCAGGATCATTTGCAAAAATGAATCAAGCAAACGTAAATTCATTTACACTATAAATTCACTCGCCAAAACCAACACCAACCATAAGAACCTCCGTTGTCGCCCTGACCTAACCATACAGCAACGTGCCCGCTCCCGTGTACTCCGCACTGAACTCAAAAAACGTCTAGACAATGGAGAGAAGGACCTGTACATTGACTACCATGCTGACCGTATCAAAAGTAAGTCACACAACCCGCAATCCAGCTTTAACCTTCAACCACAACCCTACCTCAACCAATCCACCATCACCCAAGACTAGGCACGCACGCGCCTCCCTAACTACCTCGATTCCAACTACCTGCTGGCCTTAAATGCAAGCTACTCAATGCAAGAAGCCTTGCAAATAAAATACCTATATTTTTCCTCTTACTAAATATGGCTAAATTCGACATCATATTTGTCTGTGAAACATGGCTCAACACATCTCTCCCTGACTCCATTACCACTAACCTTAGACTGTCTACTATTGACCTCACCCCTTTCCTAAGAGGTCTGTAGGGGGCGTGCATAAGCACACCAACGTGTCTACCGTCCCTATTGTTTCTTTTATTTTTCTTATATGTACCCATTTTATGTATTCATAACTATGTATATACTTATACCTATTATCTTGTAAGCGATTGACAAATCAAATAAATAAATAAAATTTTACATTTCTGGTTTTGGGCAAAACCATCCCATAGAGCAGGGGTCTCCAATCTTGGCAACTTTAAGCCTGGCGGACTTCAACTCCCAGAATTCCCCAGCCAGTCATATACGTGACCTGATTGTTCCAGTAGAAAAAAATAATAAAAAACCAACGAGCAGAGCATTAAAAAAATAACCCAAAATTATTTGGGACATCACCTCGCCTAAGATCAGATTGGCTTCAGCTGTATTAAGCATTTCCACTAAAGACATGGCTAGGGATCCCATGGGGGTAAGGAGCCTGCAGGATGGCTGTATTACTCATCAGTTTCTGGTTGACACTGTCCCATATTTTATGCTTTGGGTTACTATGTTATTTAAAAAATTTTATGGTTTTGTATGCTTATTCATGTATTTTTTAAAATAATGTTTTATTTTTCCATTTCAAAAATGCAAACCTCATTTTTTCTCAAGCAGTGTGACATCTGAGCACTAACACCTCTGCCACATCCCTCACCATTTGCAACATCCTTCACATTCACATTGATATTATTTCTCTAAACTTAGAATTAAGATACATCAAACAGCTAAACATTATGCAACTCTTCTGGTGATAGTACCTTATTGAAGTTACATCTCATTATTTTCATCATACATATAACAGTTATCTTTTTCTATTCCTATCTTAGTTTATTGTCTATTCCTTGATGGTTTCCAAATTCCTTTTTTATTCTCTAACCACTGATAAAATATTTTCCATATCATATAATACTTAGTTTGCTCTTCCACTTTAATTGCTAATGCTTATTCATGTTTTGTGATTTTAACTTTGTGAGCCCCTTCCCCCCAGTTCACGCCTATAGGATACCTGGCTATATTCATTCCTGTGGGGGTCTTTGGCACTCCCTGAATGCAGTTGTTTTCTTGCAGACATTTCATTACCCAACTAGGTAACATCATCAGTGCTAGTACGGAGTCAGATTTGCTTTCTGTTTATATACAAGTGGCTTGCCCCATCTGAGCTGGCGGGTATTCTCGGCAGTTCCTTGATTAGGATATTATTTGCTGTTAGCTTATTTGTCTGAGTTGGTAATTCCTTGGTTGGGGTATTGTTTGCTTTTTGACTGTTGGTCTAATATTAATTTTGATGTTAAACCTTCCCATCAGGATGTTGATTGCTGGTGAAGAGATATTTTGGTCTTATTTGTTTCCTTTTTGGCTTTTTGATTGTTTCTTGAATACTGTGTTAAGAGAGCTACAAGTATTCTCCACAACTCCATTCCTCTCCACAAGAAGTCACTATAAGCTTATCATACGGTGGAAAGGGTTGTGATTGTCAAAACCACATCCCATTGACTATAGAAAATCTCCGTCATATCCAGGTCGTAGTTGTCCCAAAGGTGCTTTTTTTCCAAGAGGCAACTGGACTTTCTGGTTTTTCTCTGAAGACGTTTTGCGTCTCGTCCTAGAAGTTTTTTCAGTTCTTCATCCAAGCTTCTTGGTTGAGAAGCGAAATGTCTTCAAAGAAAAACCAGAAAGTCCAGCTGCCTCTTGGAAAAAAATCGAATTCTTTTATTGGCCAAGTGCGGTTGGACACACAAGGAATTTGTCTTGGTGCAAATGCTCTCAGTGTACATAAAGGAAAATATACATTCATCAAGAGTCATCAGGTACAACACTTAATGATAGTCATAGAGTACAAAAAGCAATCAAATCATACTAGGAAACAGTATGAATCATAAGGATATAAGTGACAAAGTTACAGTCATACAGTCACAGGTGGGAGGGGATGGGTGATAACGAGTGATGAGAAGATTAATAGTAATAGTAGTGCAGATTTTGTAAATAGTTGGATAGTGTTGAGGTAATTATTTGTTCAGCAGAGTGGTGGCATTTGGGAAAAAATTGTTCTTGTGTCTAGTTGTTCTGGTGTGCAGGGCTCTGTAGCAGTGATCGCCAACCAGTTGGGTGGGGATCACTGGTGGTCCGTGAAAATTTTTCGGTGATCTGCAGAGAAATGTCACCCCCAAAGCACCCCTCCAAAGCAATTAATCTAGACTGTGCGGGAATATAAGGCTGTGCCGCCCACATGGCCTGTGGGAACACAAGGCTTGCATCGCTTGCATTGCAAACAACACAAGGTAGTGAAGGGAGGGGGGGAAGGGAGGGGAGGAACTTGCCCCACTTGCTCCATGAGCCTCGCCCCCCCCTCCCAGAACAGAGCTGGAGATGGTATCCTGCGATCCCAAATAAAGAATGATCGATCGGTAGGAAAACAGGGCGTTGAATTTTCCTGCAGACTTTTTGGGGGATTTTCCCAGTCTCTGGTCTGCAGGATTTAAAATTATGAGTTTGGTGGTCCCTGAGGTCCAAAAGGTTGGCGAGGGTAAGAGTTGGAACAGTTTATTTGCAGGATGTAAGGAGTCTGTAGATATTTTCACAGCCTTCTTTTTGACTCATGCAGTATACAGGTCCTCAAAGCACCTTTGGGATCCCGTTGATTTTGCTTGCTGGCTGAGAAGGTCACAAATGGCAATCACATGATCTGGGATGCTGCCACCCACTCTTGTCAGTACAGGTGGTCCTCAACTTACGACCACAACAATTGAGCCCAAAATGTAGGTTGCTAAGTGAGAAGTTGGTTAAGTGACTTTTGCCCTATTTTACGACTTCTCACCACAATCATTGCAGTTCTTAAATTAGTAACAGCATTGTTAAGTGAATCTGGTTTCCCCATTGACTTTGCTTGTCAGAAGGTCGCAAAAGATGATTGAATGACCCTGGGACACCGTTAACTGTCATAAAAGTGAGTCAGTTGCCAAGCATCTGAATGTAAATCATGTAACCATGGGAATGCTGCAACGGTTGTAAGTGTGAAAAATGGTCATCAATCCACTTTTTTTCAGTGCCTTTGTAACTTTGAATGGTCACTAAATGAACTGTTTAAGTCGAATTGCCAAGCACCCCAATTTTGGTTACAGGACTTTGAGTATGCTGTCATAGTTGTCTGTAAATGTGAGGACTGGTTGAAAGTCACTTTTTTTCAATGCCGTCATAAATGAATGGTTGTAAATCAAAAACTTGGATTTCTCTGCAGAAAATATATTTGTTGTGGTTCGCCAGCAGCAGGTGCGGATGGCTGAGGTCTCGGAGAGCGAGGACTCAGATGAGGGGCCTGCGTGTGATGCAGGGATGGGGCCAGGACCATCAGGAAGTACAATGATGCCTTCGGAGATTGTGGAGGCTGGCAGCAGTGATGAAGAGGACCTCAAGGAGCCTGTGCCAAGTGCTCATGTGCGCAAGGCTGCTCAAGGAAAGAGCAGCTGCATCAGCACGGGTGAGCCAGGAGTAAGGCTGCAAGGGAGTAAGGCTGCCCCTCCCTTAAGAGATAAAAGCCAGCTGAGAAACTGGAGTTCTTTGCAGGAAGCAAATAAGTTTTCGCACTCAAGCCTTGTGGATGTTCGGAATATCTTGGTTGGTGTTTGGAGACCTTTTGAGTTTGAAATATTTCTTGGCAACTTTATCTAGTGTTCGTGGCAGCCTTGCACAACCTTGCTCGTTCTTAACAGAGACAGTTAGTTAGAAACAGCCTTTTGACCGGGAAGGAACAAATTCATAATCATTAAAAGGTTTTGCTGTTACCTCTGTTTTGTGTTTGTTTCCTTGGAACAAGGTTTGGGTCAGAACAACATTATAATAGTAGTAGTAGTAGTAGTAGTAGTAGTAATAATAATAATAATAATAATAATAATAATAATAATAATAAATAGTCAGAAACCACAAGCTGTTTTGGGGTGGGGGGGAGGCAGGACTGAAGAGCAAGCAAGGGCAGTAGAATAAATTAACGTTTTGCAGAACTGTGGCTGGGGAATTCTGGGAGTTGAATTCCACCGATCTCAAACTGCTGGCTGAGGAATTCTGGGAGTTGTAGTCCACACGTTTTAAAGTTGTTGGAAGTTGAGAAACACTGCCATCACTCCTCCCATCATCGCCACTGCCCATCTTGCTCGCTCAAAGATCATGAGGCGCCAGAGGGTCGGTGTCAAGGGATCAAGGCCTCTACCAGTTCGAAAGGCCCTTTTCCTTCATGGTATTGCATCATCGCAGCCAACTGAATGTGAATTCGTCAAATTCTTGGATCAGCCGGCGGAATTCACGCCGCCCCTTTAAGAGGCTACTAGATTGTTGCCGAAAGGAAGCCCGGGAGAGCGAGGCCGTAAGGTATCTAGGCAACCGAAGGATACCGGAAGTCGCGCTAGCGAGCCGCTTTCGTTGGCGCTTCCAGCTCGCCACTGATTGGTAGAAAAAGCCGGAAGTGGGGCTGACGCAGCCGAGGCGGGAAGGAAGGATCGAAGTCGGAGAAAAAAGAGCGAAAAAGCGTTTGGAATTCTGAGGTAACTCTTCTTGCGCGCGCTGAGAAGAGGGGCGCGTATTGGCTCCTCCGCGTTAGACGAGTCCAAAAACCGGGTGGCAGGCGGGGTGGGGAGAGCATCGCGCCTTTCGACTCTTCCATTCCGAAGGGAGAGGGGGGGAATTGTTTTAAACCACGTCCGTTTTTGCGCCTTTCAGTTTCTCCGCCATAAAAGGATTTTTGAAGGATCGAAAAGTGGGGCGTGGGAGAAGAGTGGGGAATAAAATGCCCTCTCTAGCGTTTAGTGAGTCAAAAGTCATAATTTTCATGTGGGGGAGGGGTGTTGGAAAGAATCCGCCATCCCTTAAGTAAAGTTTGCTTTCTCTGGTGCATCAATTCCTTTTTTAAAAAGATGGAGTGCAATATAATACTAGCAGTAATCATACTTTTCATGCCATCAAATATCCACATCTGCCTACGAATAAAAGATGAATATAAAAACAAACCATACGTTCAACATGAACCTATTGGATATGATAGAAACAGGCGGAAATACTGGTTCCTGAACAGGAAGATTCAGAATGTGAAAAGCATAAGAGAATCTGGTACTATACCACAAAAGTACAGCTGGCAGAATTAACTGAATGCCTAGACCAGGGGTGTCCAACCTTGGCAACTTTGAGACTTGTGGACTTCAACTCCCAGAATTCCTCAGCCAGCAAAGCTGGCTGAGGAATTCTGGGAGTTGAAGTCCACAAGTCTCAAAGTTGCCAAGGTTGGACACCCCTTGCCTAGACAAAGATTACTGGGAAGCTGATATCTGCAAAACTCTGGAAGAAATGCGTGAGGAATTTTATCAGCTCATGGATAGAACAGAAGACCTTATTAATAAAGCAAGGGGCAGCAACCAGTCTTTTCTTGGAGCAGCAAATGAAATTATGGAAGCAGTCAAAGGCAGAAAAGGGGAACTATTAGAGGGCAGAAGCTCAGTTGCTGATGAAGAAAAAGCGACAGTTGATAATAAAGAGTGCACAGATACTGAGAATGAAAAAGAAGAACTTTCAAAACAACAGATGGAGGTCAACAAGGAAATAGTAGGAGAGGAAAGTTCTGAAAAAGGAGGAAAGGAAGAATCAGGAGATGCATGTGATGAAAACAATTCTGTACCATCACTTCCTGGAAGCAGCATCACAAATATTTCTGCAGAAGAGGCTGATGCTTCTGAAGAGAAGAATACAGCAGGATGCGATTCAGAAATTCCTGATGATAATAAGGCAGACAAAAACATGGCATCAGAAGATCTTAAGGATATTTCAGATGAAACAGCTAAGACAATTCCTAAAATGAACTTTGATTTATCTGCTGAAGCACTTTTATCAGACCCAGAAAACAGCAGTAGCAATGAACCAAATTCTGTGCAGAGTGAATCTGTGAAGAATTCTGATGAAGTGAAAACCACTGAAGGAGGTTCTCAGAACTCAGAGGAGGCCCGGCAAAAATCTGGGGCCGCTGAGCGGTCGGGTGAGGCTAGAAGAAAAATCCTAGTGTTTTAATCACGGTGAGAGAGGTTCGCCTGCGGAATTACAGCGGGGCAGTAGAATGAATCTTAGTTAGGCAGAAGGCTAATGGTACCAGGAATCTCCCAAACAAGTGGAATAGGCATTCCAGGTTCAACACGAATGGTCACTAGATTACGAAATCCAGATAGCAAACTCAGCCAGCTGAAAAGTCAGCAGGTTGCTGCTGCAGCACATGAAGCAAATAAAAGATGAATAAAATGCCAAATCCTGTCTACACATCTGGCTGAAAGTGCAACAACCCATGATAAGAGATTGCACAGACTGACTACAAGGAGCGGCATGTGAAAGTAGCAACAACGATGCATTGGAAGAACAAGAAAATACCATTTGCTTCCAGGCAGCAACTGGTGGGATCATAAAATGGAAAAAATCATAGAAAATGAAGACTGGGATTTTAGAATATAATCTGACAGGCACCTGCCATATAATACCTCAGACTTAACAATTGTCGATAAAAGACAAAAATGTTGAATGGTGAATGTGGCAGTACCCGAGACAGCGGAAGAGAAGAGAAAGAACTGGAGAAGATAACAAAATACAAAAACCCACAAATAGAAATAGAACAACTGCTGCAAAAGAAAGCAAGGATAGTATTAATAGTAATAGGCCCCTTGGGTGCAACCCTAAAACATTTGGAGCATCCTTTGAGCACCATCAGCATTGACAAATTCACCACCAGTCAATTTCAAAAGGCAGCTTCCCTCAGAACAGCTGACATTCTGCAATGATACCTTTATACATCACCAAAAAATGTTATTTGTCTATCCCGATTCCTTGGGAAGGACGCTTTAGATGAATTAAAAAGCCAAATGCAGTTTAAATATCTGGCTGAGTGTGCGATCAACAATATTAATAACTATGCCAAACACTCCTGGGCACCTTACAAGATATCAAATAGACCAGGGGTCCCCAACCACCGGGCCGCGGACCAGTACCGGTCCATGGAACATTTCCTACCGGGCTGCCGGTTTGCTGGGCGCCGCCATCTTGTTTGACAAGAAAGTGCTTCCGGGTGAGCTTTTCCAGTTGGAAAGCGGCGTTTGGTCCTGAAGGAATCTCGCGCCTTAGTTTCATCGAAGGGGGCTTTGAACGAAACTAAGGCGCGAGGATTCTTTCAGCACCTAAGGCAAGGCGAGCTGAGCGACCGTCCCGGAAGTCTCCGCGAAGCCCTTCGACAAAGATACAAAGGAGGAATTGAAGCGGGATGGCTGGCCGGCCGGTCGCCGACTCACCTTGCCTTGTCATGCGTGCTGATGCCGGTACCGGGCCGTGGATCATTTTGTATGCGGCCGGGACAAAAAGGTTGGGGACCACTGAAATAGACAATCAAACAATTAAAACTTAAGATTGGTCGTCCCACAAGTGCTTTTCCAAAAGACAACTGGACTTTTGAAAGTCCAGTTGCCTTTTGAAATAGCACTTTTGGGACAACCATGACCTGGATGACTGAGAATCTCCAGAGACCAGAAGTTCACAAACTTTTGGGCACCAGGGACCGATTCCATAGAGGTTTTTCTGTGGACCAGAGAGTTTTTGCATGCTGCCTGCATCCCACGGATGGGGCTTCACTTGTTTGCGTGGCCCAGTTGCTGGCATGCCATGTCCCAGTGCCAGTCCACAGACTGGGGGAACCCCTGCCCTAGACATTAAGATTGGTTGCCACTCAGAGTCATTTTCTGAGATTGGTGGCCATAAAAATTGAGTAAATAAAAACAGAACAAATAAAAATGAGAAAATTAACAGCATGGACAAACAAACAAAAAATAACCCTAACCATCCAAAAACATGACAGGTTCCACAAATGCGGCAACTGCACAACTGAACTCAAACTATACAATATATGGAACATTTGTTTCTCTTTCCGAGCATAGTTCCACTCAACTTGTTATTTCTTTAAAATGATCCCGAGTAGGGCTTATTTTCCATGTGGATTTTTTTGAGGTGGTTGCTAACATTTTGGCTTTGCTTGGCAGGTTTTTTGACCAAGTTGAAACAGTTCTTAAGCGATTCAGCTTTCATCTTACCTACCGCTACTTCTTTCTGAGGTTAATGCCTAAACTAAAACCAGAGATGATTTCAAACATGAAGGCCTGTGCACCTCTTTGCAGTCTGTTCTTGAGGTCCCTTTTTGCAATGCCTATCCAACTGCATCCACAGGTTTTTTGATGTGGTTTTAATCATGTAGAAATGTAAGATCTGACCGATAATTAAAACTTACTTATGTTTATTTAGAAATAACCATACAGTTTTTGAAAAGATCTGATCTAGCCTTCCTTCTATTGGGGATTTTCAAATTCTCAGTTGAAACTTTTTATTGGTTTAAAAGGCTGTAGAGTCATGGTTGTCCCAAGTGTGTTTTTTCAGGAGGCAACTGGATTTTTTTGTTTTTTTCTTTGAAGACGTTTCGCTCCTCATCTAAGAAACTTCTTCAGCTCTGGCTGGATGGTGGGGAATGGAAGGATTTATATTCCTTGCAGACAGCTGGTCATTTGCATTCTTTTTGGAGAGTCGTTGAGGCCGTTTGAAGGTTTGTCTGTATCCTCAGAATCACCTGAGTAATCCTAATGGTTCCTGAAGTCTGCAATCCCTCTGGGAATCCATTCATATTCTCACACCAGCCCAAGGGTGTTCATCCCAAATTGCATAGCTAAAAGTCGGTAGAGATTCTCAGTCATTCGGGTCATGTTTGTCTCAAAAGTGCTTTTTCAGGAGGTAGCTGGACTTTCTTGTTTTTTTCTTTGAAGACTTTTCTTTTTAGATTAGTTTATATCCCTCTTTATCATTTTTACAAATAACTCAAGGTGGTGAACTTATTCAACACACCTTCCTCCTCCTCCTGTTTTCACAACAACAAACCTGGGAGATGAGCTGCGCCGAGAGAGAGTAACTGGCCCAACGTCACCCAGTTAAGGCATGACTAGAACACACAGGTTCCTAGTGATTGGCCAAAGTCATCCAGCTGGCTTTCATGACTGAGGCAGGATTGGAACTCAACAGTTTATATTTTAAAACTCTGCTTCTTTTTTCTTGAAGGTGGACGCCCTAAGTCAATGCAATTATGGCATCACGAACGTCAGAATACACCATTGGTGGTGTAAAAATTCTCTTCCCTTGTAAGGCTTATCCATCGCAACTTGCTATGATGAATGCAGTAAGTGTGAAAAGCAATTATTTTATAGCAGTCATTGTAAGGTTATGCTTGGGTTGTGCAGTGGCCTAGAGGTGGAGCTCTCTCGCCTCGCAATCAGGAGGCTGTGAGTTCGATCCTAGGTAGAGGCAGACATTTCTCTCTCTCTGGGCATAACGAGAATATATCTGCTGGAAAAAACCTCCACATTGGCAACAGGAAGGGCATCTGGCCAGTAAACACTCAGCCCCATTCAGTTGTCTAGGCTCTACCCCGCAAGGGGTTATGGGGTCGTTAAAATGATTGTTATGATGATTGAAAGTTATGATGATTGTAAGGTTATACTCTACAACAGTGTTTCTCAACCTTGCAACTTCCAACTCTAAGAATTGTTAGGTGCATGTAGCCAGTCAGCATGCTGGATGGGGAATTCTGGGAATTGAAGTCCACCCTTCTTAAAATTGCCCAGATAGAGAAACGCCGCTTTGCAGTTGCAAACAAAAGATTTTCTCTGGCTTCCCTGACCTTTTTCTGTCTTTCAGCTTTTAAAAGCTGTGCTTGGTGTTTGTTTTTCAAAAAAAGAAAAAGCAACAAGATTCAATTCAAAACTTTTAAATCATAGTGAAAGTTATTAGCCTTCTTTTGTGACCTTTTTTTTTTTGCCCTAGTTGTTAAGTGAATCACTGCAATTGTTAACAGGTTGTTAAGCAGATCTGGCTTCCCTCGTTATTTTATTGGTTGGACTCCGGCCGGGAAGGTTGCAAATGATGAGCACGTGACCCTGGGACTCTGCAGGCTATTTAAGTCAGAAGTGAAAAGTTTTTAATACAGTATTGGGGAGTCGGGATCCAACCTTTCACACTGAGTAGAAATTGCATTTGCTGTCGAAATTCCATGCTTTCAAATAGATAGCCATCTACGTTATTTTTCAAATTCGGTTCTGCTGTGAATCAAATCAGGGAACCAGTTTGAAAGCAACAGGTAAATCAGATCTTCAGGTGTTCTTAGTTGCCATCTTGCAGCCAACAAAAGAAAGGCAGCCGCTTTTTTTCCCCCCGTACTGGCAAAATTCATTTCCTTCTTTACAGATTGTGAAGGGGTTGAGCTCCAAGCAACACTGCCTGCTAGAGAGTCCCACTGGAAGTGGGAAAAGCTTGGCGCTGCTCTGTTCTGCACTGGCCTGGCAGCAGTCACTCTATGGTGAGGCCTGGGGTGGGCTTGTTTCATCCCATCAAGACTTTCTTTTGGCTTCATTCTTCCTGCTAATTTTATGTCTGTCTATATAAATATACTAGCCCGATAACCGTGCTTTGTTATGAAACTATGTGGTCGGGCTTAATTTATGGAGAGGAAAATAAGGGGGAAAAAGAATTCTGCTTCTGCCTACCAGTATCTATCGGTATTCATCTGGCTAGCGTCCTGTCAGTGTGTGAGAGAGTTGAGGGCTGTGTGGAAACTGAAACCTATTAGCTGTGTGAGCAAGAAAGAGACAGCGAGGAGCCTGGGCGTGGCTCAACTGTCAGTTCAACTGCTCTGTACTAAAACTGCTTGGTGCTGGGAAACTGAAACTGAAACTCTGTTTTGCATTTTGAAGAGATTTCTTTTCAGGTGGGGAGCGGGAGTAGAACTCTTTAGCATCAGAGCGTGTTAATAATAATATACGAAATACTAATAGCTCTGATGGTGATTTCGAAAAATCCTTTCTTAGTGAGCCCCTAGAAGCCAAGAGGAACATACATGCCAGATTTCAAGTTTGTAGGCTTTACAGTTCTGGAGATTTTGTGATGATGTGTGAGTGGTATTTCGCTTTTATATCGATAGATTCAAATCTATATTAATATGTATCCATTATCTATCCATCTATCCATGTCTGTCTGTCCGTCCATCCATCTATCTATCATCAATATCTATCTATCTATATCCATCTATCTCCATCTATCCATATCATCCATACCTATCTATCTGTCAGTCTGTCTATCATCTGTCTAGCCATCATATCTCTCTCTATATCCTGTCTGTCTGTCTGTCGGTCGGTCAGTCTGTCTGTCTGCCTATCTATCTATCTGCCTATCTATCTATCTGCCTATCTGCCTATCTATCTATCTGCCTATCTATCTATCTGCCTATCTATCTATCTATCTATCTATCTATCTATCTATCTATCTATCTATCATGTTTAAGAACAGTCCATCTCTTTCACAGAGAGACTCTGGGTGGTGTTGTGTACCGTAAAATATTAAAAGCCTAATAATAGTATATAAAATTTAAAAGAGGCAAGGGAAGTTAGCAAGTCACTTTTTTCAGTGCCACTGCAACTTTGAAACAGTCACTAAATGAATGGTTGTAAGCCAAGAATTACCTGTATTATTATTATTATTTTTTTAAAAAAAAACTTGCCTGCTGTTTAGAAAAACCACTGGATGACTTGTGCTCAAAAGAATGCAAGAAGACCGAGGCTTTGAAACTCTGCCGATGCCCATGCCATGCCAATAAATTGTCCAGTCAGGATCCAGAAGGAGGCTGCCAAACCACATCATCTTTCTTCCCCAGCCATGCAACAGAGACCTCATCAGGCGGTGGAAGTAGCTCAACCAGCAAAGGTATATAGTCTTACCTAAGGGGGCTTTTAAGGACACAGCCCTCCTTTATAACAGAATAATAGGTGTTGGAAGGGACTTTGGAGGTCTTCTGCTCCAACCTTTCCTCAGGCAGGAAACCCTATACCATTTCAGACAAGGGGCTGTTGATTATCTTCTTAAAAGCCACCAGGGATGGAGCCCCCACAAATTCTGGAGGCAAGCCATTCTACTGAGTAATTGTTACTGCTGTTAGAAAATTTCTCCTTAGTTCTAGGTTGCTTCTTTCCTTGATTAGTTTCCATCTGTTGCTTTATCCCTGGTTCTTGCTTCTCTTCCTTAGACTAGACATCCCCAGCTCCTGCAACCGTTCTTCATATGTTTTAGCCTCCAGCCCCCTCATCATCTTTGTTGCTCTTCTCTGCACTTTCTCTAGGGTTTCAACATGTTTTCTATTTTTACAGGTAGGCCTCAACTTATGACCCCAGTTGAGCCCCAAATTTAGGTTGCTGAGGGAGAAATTTGTTGAGTGAGCTTTGCCCCATTTGACGATTTTTCTTGCCACCATTGTTAAGTGAATCATTTCAGTTGTGAAGTTAGTCACACAGTTGTTAAGTGAATCGGGCTTCCCCATGGACTTTGCCTTTCAGAAGGTCGCAAAAGAGGACCACATGACCCTGGGACACTACAACTGTTATAAATGTGAGTCAGTTGTCAAGCATCTGAATGTAAATTCACGTGACCGTGGGGATGCTGCAAGGGTCCTAAGTTTGCAAAATGTTTGTAAGTCACTTTCTTCAGTGCTGCTGTAGCTTTGAACGGGGTCATTAAGTGAACTGTTGTAAGTCGAGGACTGCCTGTATTTCCTTCTTGTCTGCCAGGTTATGTTTTACTGTTGGATGGGATGCTTGTACAATTGTTTTCCCTTTCACCGTCTCCGTTTTGCTGTAATTCCTATTGCAGAAAGCGTCTCACGCATTACTTTGGCTTCAAAACTGTCTGCCAAACACCAAGCCTCATTCCACGAAGAAGATGACAGTGACAACGATTTTAAAGTGGAAAGGAAGAGGATCCGTCCACTCGAAACGGAGCAGCAGGTGAGCAATATATATACAGGCAGTCCTCACCTTACAGCCGCTTGTTTAGTGACCGTTTGAAGTTACAACGGCACTGAAACAAGTGTCCTCTGGCCATATATTCACGCGACTGATGGTCACATAATCAAAATTCATGCGCTTTACAACTGCCTCATATTTTATTATTTTTGTAGTGTTCTGGATAGTTCTTGACTTACAAATATTTGCTACAAATACTGGTTATAAATCCTAAACAACTCTGGAGCGCATGACAGTGAGGAACATCTCCCATAGTGCCAGCTTTTCATAGTGCCAGCTTTTTTCTCTTCAGGAAAGATCTTTCCATGCCGTGGCCTGAGATGCGCTACTTGGCACAAAAGAGACCTTTTCCCCAGTGGCTTTTGTGCTTTTCGCAGTGACCTCATCTCTTGAGGCACGGTGGCTCAGTGGCTTAATGGTGCTGGAGATGGTCTCTGCTCCAGCGGTTTGAGTCGTCGTAACTGTGTGGCAGGGTGAGGTCCCGTCGCTCACCTCAGCTTCTATCCAGTTAATAGGTCAAAGGCATGTTTTGTGCGAATAGATAAATAGGTACCACTTTGGTGGAGAGACAAGTTGGTGCTCTGTGCAGGCAGGCAAATTCCTGCTGGTTCTGAAGCTTCCCAGTTGCGGTACCTGTTTGCGAGGTGGCTCTTTAGAAGGGAAGGGGCCTTGGATGACATTGCAGGAAGAACTTCTTTTCTGTGGTGAACGAGCTCACCCTCCTTTGGCGCATCCTTGGGAAGCACACGAGCATTTCCTAGTGCAGAGCCGGAATGGTTCAACTCACCTTGGCCAACTTGCTGCAGGACAATTCAATTTAATCGTTTAAAATAATTAAAAAGACTATTTTAGTTTTTGTCCCTCCTTTGGCGTCCTGGAATTATTTAGTAGCCCTTGTCCCGCAGCAAGTTGGCTGCGGTGAGTTGTTGTAAACAGGAACAGATACCTTGACAGCCAAACTACTACTCAGCAATTGAAACTGTGGTCTCCTGGCTACTATAACAACACCATGTGCCAGTACAACAATGACAACAACTTCATCTCTTCAATTTTTCCAGTCCTCTGTTGCCGTTTCATTTTTAAATGGTTTGTTTTGATTACAAAAGTAAACATTTCATGTTGGGGAGGCAAGAGGCTGACTCTGTAAACCTCTTAGAGAGGGGCTGTAAAGCACTACGAAGTGGTATATAAGTCTAAATGCTGTTGCTAGTTGGGGAGGAAAAATAAAACGTTGCTTTTTTAGACTTTTAGCCTCCCAAATTCAAAGGCATGTTTGCATGGCTTATAGGCGAGAAAACGACACCGGCTGACCTCAGGAACCCAACTAACGGATGCTTCAGAAGTTCATGAGCAGCGAAAAAATGGGGAATTGACAGTGACTCTCGGAAAAACTGAGCCTCCCTCACGTAAAACAGTAAGTGTGATAATACTAGGATATTAAAGGCAAATTGCATTGGTTTGGAAGAGCTCAAGAGTTCAGCTCTGTGAAAAGATGCTTGGATTTTCTTGCCTCCTATTCTAGTTACAGGTAATCCTTGACTTACGACCATCCGAGTTATGATGGACGCCGAAAATTTACAGTTCCAAAGTTACAATGCCCCCTCATCCATCACTTGGCCAATGTTTTAGGTGCTGTTTGTTTATATTTCACATTCCTTAACTGCCCACCTCCCTTAGAGATGTGTTTTCATTTTTTTAAATTAAACTTATATGCCACCTATCTCGCTAATCCAGAGCGACCTTCGCTTCTGGGTTTTGGCAAAAATGCTCCACAGAGAACAAGGGCTTTGCTTAACGACCGCAGCACTCGTTTAACAACTGCTGCTGGCGGCCTATGGAGCTGGCAGCAGAGTCGTACAGTGGGGAGGAACATGGCCCAGTGCTGGAGTCTGGAGAGGGCTCAGACGAGGGATCTCCATCTGACACAGAGATGGGGCCAGGGCCATCGGAGTTATGTGCTGACTCCGGAGCCTCCAGAATCTGACATCAGCGAGGCAGAGGAACAGGGGGTAGCCTGTTCCCAGTGCGCGCTTGCGCAGAGCTGCCAGAAGGCAAGAACAGTTAAGACAAAAGGGGAGACTCGGGAGTAAGGCTTGGAGATGATTGGCCCCTCCCATAAGAGATAAAGGAGGAGCAAAGGGAGATGAGCCTTTGCAGGAAGCAACTTTGTTGGTTCTGGTCGGTTTAAACTCTGTGAAGCTCTGTGTTGACTTGGTGCTCCGTTTGCCCTGTACAGCTAATTGGCAATTTAGTCGATGGCAACATTTCAAGGGAGATGGAGGTGGATGCTTATCAGCCTTATCCCAAAAGACTGTGGCAGACTTCTGCTGGACTCTCCATAAACTGTTCGGGACTCATTACAGGCTGTGAATACATATAATTCACAGCCATTGAAATAATTAAAAAACGGTTTTTGGGAACAGCGTGTGATAGTTATTGTCTCAGGAAGCCTTGGTCAGAACAATAATAAAATCAGATGGTTTATGTAGGTGACCCCTTTGCAACCCTCACGATTTACGACGGTAATAGGCAGGTGCCTACGGGTAGTCCTCGACTTACAACAGTTGGTTTAGTGACCATTCGCAGTTACAACAACACTGAAAGAGGTGGTTTTTTTCATATTTGCGACCGTTGCAGCATTCTCCAATTGCTGAAAATTGACTTTGCTTGCCAGAAGGCCGCGAAAGGTTATCACATGACCCTGGGATGCCGCAACTTTCATAAATACGAACTTGTTGCCAAGCATCTGAATTTTGGTCACATGGGGATGGTGCAATGGTCGCAAGTGTGAAAAACCACCATAAGTCACTTTTTCCAGTGCCGTTGGAACTTCAAATGGACTGTTCTAAGTCAAGGACTAGTGGTGGGATTCAATTCTTTTTACTTCCGGTTCTGTGGGCGTGGCTTGGTGGGCGTGGCAGGGGAAGGATACTGTAAAATCTCCAGTCAGAGGCGGGATTGGCCGGTTCTCCAAACGACTCAAAATTTCCGCTACCGGTTCTCCCAGAACTGGTCAGAACCTGCTGAATCCCACTTCTGTTGAGTACTACCTGTATTATATCAATATGCCCCCATTTAAGCGGAAGAAGAAAGCTACAAAATACCTAAGATTTAAGAAAAGGACAGTAATTGTAGAGATACATTATTTCCTAGGGAGTTAATCAACTCTCTTGTTTTTGTGTTTGAAAAAGCATCTTCAAGATTTCTTTTGCCCTAGGTAACAGAAAGAAATTATGTAGTAATTTCTTAAAAAGTATGGTTTGGGGTCTTGAGGATTTTTCATTTATTTGTCTGTAGAGATTCTCAGTCCTCAGTTCATGGTTGCCCCAAAGGTGCTTTTTCAAGAGGCAACTAGACTTCCTTGGTTTTTTTTCTTTTCTTTTAAAGACATTTCGCTTCTCGTCCAAGAAGCTTCTTCAGCTCTGACAGGATCGTGGGAAATGGAAGGATTTATATTCCTTGCAGGCAGCTGGTCGTTTGCATCCTTTTAGAGGCTTGTTGAAGCACTTAAGAGTTTATCTGTATCCTCTGTCCTGGTTCCTGCAGTTTTTTGGAAATCCATCCCATCTCCCACACCATCCAAAGTTGTGTTCATCCCAAATTGCGTAGCTAAAAGTCTAGAGATTCTCTGTCATCCAGGTCATGGTTGTCCCAAAGGTGCTTTTTCAGGAGGCAACTGGACTTTCTTGTTGTTGTTTTTTTTTTTTGAGGATTTATTGTAATGTTTTTCAAACATTGCTGGCAAATTTAAGACACCTGGACTTCCACTCCTAACCAAGCTGACTAGGGAATTCTGGGAATTGAAGTCCACATGTCTTAAAAGTGGCCGAGTTTTAAAAACACTTATTTGTTACCACCCCCCTCCAAGGCAATTTAAGCTGGCCAAAAATGCCTGGAGAATTTTAGATAGCAGTTTACAAACTATTAAACGAGTAATAGTTGACAAGCTGTATTAGAGAACCAGTAGAAATCCATTCCAAGCACCCGAGCATCAAAAACATTAACAAACAGCCACAAAGTCGTGACAAAAAAAACCCAATTCCAGCCGTGAGAAAAAAAAGGAAGAGAATCAAGACTCCAGGGGTTACAAAGGTCAAGGATTGGAACCCCAGAGTAGCTAATTCAGACCCAAATATAGTTTTTTTAAACATCCGTTGCCTTTGCTGTTTAATATTCTTGCTTTTTGAGAAGCTTCTAAGCTCAACTGTTAATCCTGGGAGATTAACCAAAAAAAGGACTGTTTGTGTGGACAAATAAACCTGTTAATCCCTAGTAAACCTTTTCCAGCAATTGGGTGACCCCAGACCTACTGAATCTTTTTGAGGCTTTGTTGAGGGTCAGGCTGGGATCAGAAGCTGTCTCCCCATCAATGGTTCAGATCTTCTTGTGTCTCCTAAGGACTTGGGAATTCATCCATTGGAAGATCTAAGAGTGGTCATGTTCCCCCCCGTCCCGTCCCCCCCCAGCCAGTTACTTGGGACACCCTCCGAGGCGAGAAATGGCTGACTTTGAACCAACTTGGTCCAATTCTCCATGGACCAAAGAGCCTTAGACCTAGAGCCATTCCATCTTGCCAGGGTTCAGTTTCAGCCCTGTTTCTCATCCATCCCTATAATTGTAGGTCACCCTTCCGAAGCAAGCAGTGGGTTTCAGCATCTCACCCGCCCCATTTTATTATTTATTTGAGGCACTCTGGTTTCAGAAACATAAAAAACAGGACTCCTTAATGGTCTCTGAGCTTGGGTGTTTCCTTGCAGACTGATTGAGAACTGATGATGTTACTAGTTTGGGTAATGAAACGTCTGCAAGAAAACAGCCAAGCTCGGAGAGCAACAAGAACTCCACAGCCGTCGTCCTCCTCCTCCTCCCTTTAAAACCCACTCCCTTCTAGATGTTACATAGTTGCACTGAGGACCCTACAGTCCTTTCCCCCCCACCCTCCTCCTTTCTACAAACCCCACTCCCTTCTAGCACTGATGATGTTGGGTAATGAAACATCTGCAAGAAAACGCCCAAGCTCAGAGAGCAACAAGAACTCTACAATCCTCCTACTCGCACTAATGATGTTACCTAGTTGGGTAATGAAACATCTGCAAGAAAACGCCCAAGCTCAGAGAGCAACAAGAACTCTACAATCCTCCTCCTCGCACTGATGATGTTACCTAGTTGGGTAATGAAATGTCTGCAAGAAAATGGCCAAGCTCAGAGAGCAACAAGAACTCTACAATCCTCCTCCTCGCACTGATGATGTTACCTAGTTGGGTAATGAAACATCTACAAGAAAACGCCCAAGCTCAGAGAGCAGCAAGAACTCTACAATCCTCCTCCTCGCACTGATGATGTTACCTAGTTGGGTAATGAAATGTCTGCAAGAAGACAATCATCCGCAGAGACCTCCAAGGGCCTCTTATTTAAACCTTGAGCTACAAATATTCTCCTTTATAAGAATCATAAAATCTTAGAAATCAAGGGTAAGGCCTCAAGGCAAGTGGCTGGTTTTGCAGTATATTGTCGTCCCATTTATTTTTTTAATTGAAAGCGACTTTTAAAAAACCAGCTGAATCCAGAAGCTCAGTCCTTTGGAAGGAGGTTCAGGTAATCCTCGACATATGACCACACTTGAGCCCCAGAATTTCTCTCACTAAGCAAGATAGCTTAAGTGAGTTGTGCCCCATTTTACCATCTTTCCTGCCACAATTCTTAAGTGAATTGCTGTAGTTGCTAAGTTAGTCACGTGGTTGTTAAGTGAATCCGGCTTCCCCATTGACTTTTCTTGTCAGAAGGTTGCAAAAGGGGATCACGTGACACCCCCAGCCCCCCAGGACACTGTGACTGTCATAAATATGAGCCAGTTGCCCAGCACCTGAGTTCGATCACATGACCATGGGGTTGCTGCAACCATCATAAGCGTGAAAAACAGCCGAAAGTTACTTTTTCTAGTGCCATCGCAACTTCAAACGGTCACTAAACGAATTGTTGTAAGTTGATGACAACAGAATGGAATGGAATGGAATAGAGGAGAGAAGGGAAGGGAAGAGAGGAAATCTGGAATGGAATAGAATGGAATGGAGGAGAAGAGAAGAAATATGGGATGGGATAAAATAGAATATTGGAATGGAATGGATAGGAGGAGAGAAGAGAAGAAATATGGAATGGAATGGAATAGAATATATTGGAATGGAATGGAATAGAAGAATGGAATGGAGAAGAGAAGAGAAGAAATATGGAATGGAATAAAATAGAATATTGGAATGGAGGAGAGGAGAAGAGAAGAGAAGAAATATGGGATGGAATGGAATAGAATATATTGGAATGGAATGGAATGGAATGGAATAGAATAATGGAATGGAATGGAGAAGAGAAGAAATATGGAATGGAATAAAATAGAATATTGGAATGGATAGGAGGAGAGAAGAGAAGAATTATGGAATGGAATAAAATAGAATATTGGAATGGATAGGAGGAGAGAAGAGAAGAAATATGGAATGGAATGTAATAGAATATTGGAATGGAGGAGAGGAGAAGAGAAGAGAAGAAATATGTAATGAAATAGAAAAGAACAGAGTAGAGTAGAATTGAATTGAATTAAGAATAGAATGAAAAATAGAATAGAAGTAAGAACAGAACAGAATAGAATTAAGAATAGAAGAGAGTAGAACAGTATAGAACAGAAATGTTATTGTCACTTTAAATGTACCCTTATCAGCATACATTCAAATGAAATGCCGTTGCATTCAGCTCTCAAAAGACAACCGTTATGCATATACCCTCAGACACACACCTATGTAACGGAGAGAAACACCACAGTCTAATTCAGATGCGTACATGTACATGGCGAGAAAAACAAAATTTGCGGGTTTACCAGCCAACCGGCCTAGGGAACAAAGCTGTTACAGAATCTGGTAGCCCTGCTAGAAGCACTTGGAAACCTCCTCCCAGAGGGGAGCAACAGAAGCAGGCCGTGAAAAGTGATGTGTGTGATGGGGTGGTGTTGGTGAGCGTTTCTAACCTGTCTTGAACTGATGACCCCTAGTCAGAAGTAAATTGCACCCCCAAAGTCTTCTTGGCTGTCTTTTGGCCTTGCTGCGATGTCTCTGCTGATAATGGACCCTTTCAAGATCTTGAAAGTTGGACACGGTCTTTGCATAGCTGAGAAAAGTACACACACAGGTGCACCCCAGGTACACAGGGCTTTGTTGATCCCTCTGCTTTTTCTGAGCTTTTTTACGGTAGGATAAATGTTCTGGGTTTGGAGCCGCCGCAGGCAAAAGTGACAAGAACGCGCTCTCTTCCCCCAAACTGATTTTTTAGGTGCTTATACAGGCAGTCCTCGACTTACAGCCCCAACTGAGCCCATTTTCTTATGTGTTTGTGGCTCAGCGAGACAGTTGTTCAGTTGGTTTTGTTCCCCGTTTTATGACCTTTCTTGCCTGAGTTGTAAAAGGGAATGACTGCGGCTGTTAAGTTAGCAACGTGGTTGTTAAGTGAATCCGGCTTCCTCATCGGCTTTGCTAGTCACAAGAGGGGATATCGTGACCCCAGGACGCTACCATGGTCACAGTTACGAGTCATGTGCAAGGTTGACTCAGCCTTCCATCCTTCCCGAGATCGGTAAAATGAGGACCCAGATTGTTGGGGGCCATAGGCTGACTCTGTAAAACCACTTAGAGAGAGGTGCAAAGCACTGCAAAGTGGTATATAAGTCTTAAGTGCTATTGCTATTGTAGGATAACTTTGCCCACTGCCAGCAGTTCGATCCTGACCAGCTCAAGGTTGACTCAGCCTTCCCGAGATCGGTAAATGAGATTTTACCAGATTTTGGGGGTCAAGAGGCTGACTCTGTAAACCGCTTGGCTGTAAAGCACTGCGTAGCAATACCTAAGTCTTAAGTGCTGCTGCTATTACTTTATGCACAAAAATGGAAGGGCAGTTTGATCCCCACAATGAACGAATGGCTGCAAAAGTTGATGGAATTAGCAGAGATGGCTAAATTGGCTGTTGTGATTCAAAGGAAAAAAAAACACAATTACTTTTGTTTCTACTTGGAAACTGCTTCTGGACTTTTGGGGAAAAATAAAACTTTGATTTTGGGTTTTACCAATTAGATAGGTATGTAGTTAAATGCAGTGGTGAGATTCATTTTTTTTTTACTACCGGTTCTGTGGGCGTGGCTTGGTGGGCGTGGCAGGGGAAGGTTACTATAAATTCCCCGTTCCCTCCCCACCCCACTAACCTGCTTTCCAGCTCCGTTTTCCTGTGCAGGGCAACAAAAGAAGGCCCAGCCAATCAGCTGGGACTTGGGAGGCAGAGAATAGACGGGGGCGGAACCAATCAGAGGCAGTATTTGCCGGTTCTCCGAACTACTCAAGATTTCCACTACTGGTTCTACAGAACTGGTCAGAACCTGCTGAATACCCACCTCTGGACTACCCGTTATCTGGGTTTTGTGTTTTTTTTTTACTTGTTTTGGTGAATGTTTGACTCATTGCGAACGTAAGGCTTTACATCTTGATATCTATAAAAAGCTCAACTGCTATTTATCAAGCTGGGCATATCTTGCAAAAGAGGATTTGTCTTGGCAGGCTGAAAAAAATTATAAAATTTGAAATCTGTCACGCTTTGGAAATTAATTTCAAATAATTCTGAGGAGCAGCAGGGGGTGCTGTTGGTTTTCAGATGCAAATCCTTTTTATTAAAAAAAAAAACCTTTTAACCTGCTCAGTTTTCTGAACATTTTTAAGACAAGCCCATGATTGCTAAAGCAAGTTAGGGCATATATATATATATATAGTTTGCAGTGGTAAACCGCAGTGTGAAGATTTGTATATACAGAATATTTTATTTGGTTGAATAGGCTCCAGATTTATAAACTGTTCATTAAAAAATTAATAATATTGGCCACCGGCAGCAGAAGACTATTTCTGCTTTCAAGCAGCCAAATAAATTTTATTTTATTTTTTTTCCCCAATTTTAAATGTTTTTATTAAATTATAGACTAAAATACAAAATACGAAAGCAACTAATAGGACACGATGGAGAGGAACATTCCAACATTCATTTGAGACACCTTGATGCATTCTAGATCAGTGGCCCCAAACCTTTTTTGTGCCACGGCCCGGTACCAGCATCACAAAATGATCCGCGGCCCGGTACCGGCATCAGCACGCATGACAAGGCAAAGCGAGCCGAGCAACCGGCCAGCCAGCCGTCCCCCGCTTCTCCCCATCACCTTCAACTCCTCCTTTGTACCTTTGTCGATGGGCTTCGCTTCGGGACGGTCGCTCGGCTCGCCTTGCCTTGGGTGCTGAAAGAATCCTCACGCCTTAGTTTCGTTCGAAGCCGCCCTCCCCTTCGATGAAACTAAGGCACGAGGATTCCTTCAGGACCCAAACGCCGCTTTCCAACCAGAAAAGCTCACCCGGAAGCACTTTCTCATCAAACAAGATGGCAGCACCCAGCAAACTGGCGGCCCGGTAGGAAATGTTCCATGGACTGGTACTGGTCTGCGGTCCGGTGGTTGGGAACCCCTGTTCTAGATAATATTTCCAGGGTTAAATACTAGTGATACGTCATCTTATAAAACTTTTCTTTTAAATTATTGTTTCATGTGGATTTTAAACCTTTCGTCCATATACTGTATTTTTCCATTGTTCAAGCATCACATTCTATCCAGAATTCTTTACCCACTGAATCATACCATGTTTTTACATGTTCACACTTTCCAGATTCAGTTTCAGAAACGTTTTATAAAGCAATAATATATTCATCACTGCTGCACAAATATGATTTCCAATTCAAAAATATAATTTTAATTTCTATTCACAAATCTTATTGTTATTTGAAATCAAAAGTGAATGGATGGATTATTTGCAAGTTTTCCTAATAGTTCAAAACTCATATTATTGCAAATAGAAAATAGAGCACTTGAGTTTATTTTAATTTTTGTTTTATTCATTTGCTTAATTTGTATGCTTCCAAATCCAGAAAAGCTCTATGTGGCAATTAAAGGATGAGACAAAGCTACTTCGTAATGTTCATACGCAGTGACTCAAAGTATCTTTTTATCAAGACAAATGGATTATTTGAGATTTCTCTGTTACTGTTCTTTTTTTTATATAATTCACCTATTATTCTTTGTCTTCTTGTTTTATTTCTCCAAGAAAAAAAAATAATGCAAGAAAGGATTTCCTAGCCATGTCCACCTTAGTCCATGTTCACCAGTAAAATCTAACCTGTAGTCCTATAGACATATAAAGAACAGTTGCTGGAGTTGGGTATGTCTAGTCTAATGAAAAGAAGGACTAGGGGAGACAGGATAGCAGTGTTTAAATATCTCAGGGGCTGCCCCAAAGAAGAGGCAGTCAAGCTATTCTCCAAAGCCCCTGAAGGCAGGACAAGAAGCAACAGATGGAAACTAAGCAAGGAGAGAAGCAACCTAGAACTAAGGAGGCATTTCCTAACAGTGAGTACAATTAATCAATTTGCCTCCAGAAGTTGTAGGTGCTTCATCACTTGAGGTTTAACAACCATTTGTCTGAAATGGTACAGAACAGTGGTAGCTAACTTTCTTGGGCTCCTGTGCCAAAAATTGTGGGTGCACTTGCCTGCTCGCGCTTGGGTGCCAGCCCCTAGAAGGCAATGTGTGCCCCCCACGCCCCCTGCACATGTACAAGCAATCCCACCCCCCTTTTCCTGCACTGTGCCTCACAGCTGATTTTCAGCTGGTTTGAGACCTTTTTCGGCCTCCCAGAGGCTTGAAAAAAGCCTCTTCAGGCTAAATAGGCCCGTTTCGTCAGTCGATAGTCTGATGTTCTATCGGTAGTAGATCGGGGTATTCTAGCCTAGGCTACCTGCATGGCGCTCCTAAAGGCAAGTTTTCTCCTCATTCCCCCTGCCCTTCCCCCGCCCATTTCTCTTCACCTCATGTAGTTCTAACAAACGATGTGAGAAATGGCGGGGAATCGCATGGTTTGAATAGGCCTACATTTTGGGGGCGGGGCTTAATTTCACCTCATACCTAGGCCTTGCTGGGCCTTCCTATTGGTGGAGGCCATATTGTTGGAGAAAGACAGTATTCTATCTTATCCTATCCTTAATATCCTATTCTATCCCATGCCATCCCACCAATGGTAGTATGTGAGCGGTTCGGACCGGTTGAGCTGAACCGGTACCAAAAAACAGCCTCTGACGAATCAGCTGAGAGGAGAAAGAAGACAAAAGTGCAGGATCGGCCCTCCCTCTCGCCCCTGCACTTTTCTTTATCCTCTCAGCTGATTGGCGCTGCAGGCCTAAGCTGGTGTGAGGAAAGCGTCGGCGTTAGGCAAAGCGCGCCCACCAAGCCACGCCCACCGAACCAGTGGTAAAACAATTTGAATCCCACCGCCGCATCCCACCCCATCCTACCCGTAATGTGATGACCCAGAGTATCTCAGAAATATAACAAAAACCAAAACGTAAATACAAGTCCTTTAATGCCTTCAACTTGGATTCACTGTTTAAATGTTCACAGTGAAGGAGTAAAACTATTTTCAAAATAACATTTCAAAGGCAAGAAACAGAGTTCACATTCAAAGAGCCGGTAACGAAGCAAAAACCAAAACCAAACCGCACTGAATAAAGTTCCACGACAGGCCAGGATAGATAATTGCCAACTTCAGGAAGATAACCAGGTACAGTCCGTTGGAAGAACGCCAACCAAGATAAACCTTCTTTAGGAATAAAACACTAATTTGTCTCCAGCATCTGTTAGCACGCAGGTCCAACCTTTTATGCAGATCTCACACCTGCAACCCATGAAGAGGATCATGGCCCTCTCCTCCCAAGTAGACCACGTTTTACCCTGATCCTCTCCTCCCTGCGTGCCCGAGGATGGAGAGGGGATGGGCCTGGGTCCTCCTCTGACTGCCCAGCCGGCCTCTGCCCTTCGCCAGCCTCCTCCACCACCTCTGGAGACACACTTCCACTCCCTGTTGGCTGTTCCTCCTCTTCCTCAGAGTCAGTCTCCACCAGGGGCATGACACCTATCCTTATTCTATTCTTTGGTCTAGATGGGATTGCAGGGAGCCTTCACTGGGGCAGGGAGGGTCAACCTGGGTCCTATAGGATTAGATAAAGAAAGGGACTGAGCCCATCTTGGTCAGACCCAAAAAGAATGGGAGAAGGGTGCTGTCTCCATTTTTCAGTTAAGTTCATTTTTTCCCCAATAAATCAGCTTCCTTCCTTCCTTCCTTCCTTCCTTCCTTCCTTCCTTCCTTCCTTCCTTCCTTCCTTCCTTCCTTCCTTCCTTCCTTCCTAGCTCGGCAACGGACTCCTATTATGACGGTCGCAGTATTCCAGGTGTCAGCTTTGGGAGCCATATTGACACGGGACACTTCCACACTGCCACATTCTTGACTTGAGCCTGGGAAAATGGGAAGGGGGGAATTTCTTGGAGTGTATGTGGTTAGATACAATAGCATTCTTCTGCTAAGTCAAGGTCATGTTATTTCTGCACCTGGGTGAGGGGAAAAGTCTCAAGTTGGGATGAATGGTGATTGGAGCCATGGGATGCGGTGGTGGGTGCAGGGAGTGGATTTGTAGTTTTATTTATTGCGAGGAAGCCCGGAACTTTCCCCAGCTTACTCTCCAAATAAAACCGAACTTTTGAGAAGATGCCTGTCTCGGAGTTATTGGTTGGTGTGAGGTTTTCTGGAACGCTGACATCAGGCTCATGGGATCCCCTCTTGCAACCTTCTGACCAAGGGGAAAGCCCAATTCACTTAACAACCACATTCCTAATTGAACAACTGCAGCGATTCGCTTAACCACTGTGGCAAGAAAAGATCGTTAAATGGGACGAAGCTCACTTCACGCAGTGCCTCGCTTAGCCAGGAAAAAGCTTGGGGCTCCATTTGGGTCGTAAGCCGAGGACTAGCTGTGGTGCAGAAAAAAAGATTATCCAGAGGAATTAGCTTTGGGTCGCCGACCTTCAGCTGTGCATTTATCTTTTCTCTTGAAATGAGCTCTCTTTAAAGCAGCGATTGTAATGTTTCTTAGAAAAGGAGACAAAAGTGAAGAGGAGGAGGAGGAGGATAAAGCCACCACTCAACCCTCTCTGTGCTTCTATTCCCCTTTTGATCCCGCACAACGGATGCGTATTGTTGCCAGCCTGGTGTTTGTTGACAATCTCCCCTTTAATTGATGTTTTCCTTTCTCTTCTGCTCTTATGCTAACAAACGCCTTCTCGAAGCAAGGCTACGCACAACAGGCCCCGTTTTGAAACGACGCAGATGTTGGTTTTAGAGATCCTCTTTTGTCCTCAGACTCGCAGGGCATGTATTTCCCTTAACCGTAATTAAAAGCATATTTATTCAGTTAAAAAGACTTGTCATCCCGTTTTGGGAGAAGGGAAGAAGAATGGAGAGAGGAGAGAGAGAGAGAGAGAGAGAGAAACTGGCGGTTGGGTGGTTTTGAGCCGAGCTGCGTGTATGTTCACAGTTAAAAGGGTGCTTCGTGCTTTGGGATGGGCGCGATCTTTCATCGGGGAAACAATGCCTGTTTTATAAAGTTGACCTTTGCAGGGATGGCAGCCCAAAATGGTGTCAGAGGTTCAAAGGGAATGGATAGCGTTCAGTAAGGACCGCCCATCTGCTCACCTTTAACAGAATAACATAATTGGAAGGGACCTTGGAGGTCTTCTAGTCCAACCCCCTGCTCAAGCAGGAGACTGTATACCTTTTCCGACAAGTGGCTCTCCAATCTTTCCTTAAAAACCTCCAGTGATGGAGCATCCACAGCTTCTGGAGTCAAGTTGTTCCACCGATTTAATGGTCCTCCTTAGCTCTACTGTAGGTCGCTTCTCTCCTTGACTAGGTTTCCTTCCATTGCTGCTTGTCCTGTTTTCAGGTGCTTCGCAGAATAGAACAGAACAGAACAGCAGAGTTGGAAGGGACCTTGGAGGTCTTCTAGTCCAACCCCCTGCCCAGGCAGGAAACCCTATGCTGTTTCAGACAAACGGTTATCCAATCTCTTCTAAAAAGCCTTAAGAACAACTTCTGGTGGCGAGTCCTTCCACTGATTAATTGTTCTCACTAGCAAGAAATTCCTCCTTAGTTCTAGGTTGCTTCTCTCCTTGATTAGTTTCTATCAATTGCTTCTTGTCTTGCCTTCTGGTGATTTGGAGGTTGGGTTGACCCCTCTCTTTTTTGTAGCAACCCCTGAAATATTGGAACACTGCTGTCAGGTCACCCCGACCCCAGCCCTTCTCTTCACTAGACTAGACATGCCCAATTCCTGCAACCTTTAATCGTCTTTGTGGTTCTTCTCTACACTCTTTCCAGAGTCTCAACCAGAGGTGGGTATTCAGCAGGTTCTGACCAGTTCTGGAGAACCGGTAGCGGAAATTTTGAGTAGTTCGGAGAATCGGCAAATCCCACCTCTGACTGGACATTTTACAATATCCTTCCTCTGCCACGCCCACCAAGCCCCACCCACAGAATCAGTAGTAAAAATAATTTGAATCTGGTCTCAACATCTTTTTTATATGATGGCAACCAAAACTGGGTGCCGGATTCCAAGTGTGGCCTTACCAAGTAGTATTAATGCTTCAGATGAGCTTGATTCTATCCCTTTTGATAATGCAGCCTTAAAACTGTGTTGTGTTTTTTGGCAGCTGCAGCACACGGCTGGCTCGTATTCATTTGACTACCTTTGTAAAAGTAGTCTTTGATTTACAATCACGATTAGGAACGGAATCTTTGAGCCCAGCGGTTAAAGCGAGATGTCACATGGCTTTTTGGGTTCGTGACCAAAATCCAGACACTCCCATTTGCGGTCATTGAGTAGTCTCCCAGGTCATTAAGTGGGCGTTGCAAAAGAGCTACCTGCCGGAAGGATTTCAGCTTCACAGGTGGGCGAGTCAGTCTGGCAGGCAGCTCTTTTGAGGGCTGCCTGCCGGAAGGATTTCAGCTTCACACGGGGCTGAAATCCTTTGGTAGGCTGCTTTTTCAACCAGCCTTTAGAGACCCCCCATAAGGAGCCCTCTAAGCAGGCAGAAGCCGCTTTCAAGCTTCCCCATTGTCTTTCTGGCAGAGAAAATTGCAAATACAGGTGACTGTATAGCCATTCGTTTTCAACTGCACTGAAAAAAGTGACTTCTGGCTGCTTTTCACACTTACGGCTGTTGCAGCATCCCCATGGTCATATGATCAAAATATGCAATGATGGTTGCGGGGGGGGGTCACGTGAACCCCTTTTGCGACCTTATGACAAGCCAATGTAATGGGAAAACTAGGTTCGCTGAGCAACCGTGTTACTAACCGAACAGCTGCAGTGATTCACTTCATAACTTGGCGAGAAAGGTTGTCAAAACTCACTTAAGCAACTGTCTTGCTAAGCGAACCTGGGGCTCAGTTGTGGTTATAACTTGAGGACTACTTGCAGCTGTCACAAAACGGCAGGTGTTTTGTGTTTGACAACCTGTGCTAAGTGCAAACAGGTTGCCAAGCACCCAGATCACAATATTTGTGACCGCAAGGGTATGTTTTGTGACAGCCAGAAGTGTTTTACGGGCTGTAAATCACAGGCCGTAAATCACCCTTTCTGAGGCCGTTGTAATTTCAGACGTCATTAAACAGGGGGTTGTAAGTCAAGGAGTGCCTGTAATGTAAATTGCAGTAGCCCCCCAAATACATTTCAAGGTATTCATGGACTGTTTCCCCCCCTCCCCCCCTTGACTTGGTGACCTAAATCTGTGCTAAATATTTATGACAAGTGAATAGACCAGAAAGGAAAATGAAGAACTAGGTAAAACTTGATTTATCCAGTCACCTACAAAGGTGATTTTAACTAAGTCAATTGCTATTTAGTTTTGATGGAATTTCTGATTACCATGTTAAATCCTTCCTCCTAAGCACATACGTGTGTGTGTGTGCGTGTGTGCGTGTGCGTGTGTATTTCCTTTCTGTTGGGTCATGAAACGCTGGGAAAAAAATAACTAAGCTCAGAGAGCACCAAGGAGTTCCCAGTTTTCTTCCTCCTCCTCTTCTTCCTCCTCCACCTCATCCTCACAAACCCCATTCCCTTCTAGCACTGATGAAGTTACCTAGTTGGGTAGTGAAACTCCTCCTCCTCCCCTTCCAAACCTCCCTCCCTTCCAGCACGTTGCCTAGTTGGGTCATGAAACGTCTCTTTTTTTAAAGAAAGTCAAGGTCAGAGGGCACCAAGGACCCCTCATGTCAACACCGAGCAACAAATATTCTCCTGCTACTGGTAAAACTGTCCCTACGGACAGAAGGCAACGAAGATTCAGGTCAAAGCCCTGTTAATTAGTGCCACCCAAATGCCAACGCTCTCATCATCTTTTTCTCGGGCCGGTTGCACGCAGGAAGGGATCCCGCGGTCCCCCAAGGCAGGAAAGGTAAATAGTAAACGGAGAAGCGTGAAACAAACACTCGGGGTATCAAGAACCAGCTGTGACAAGCATCTTGCTTAATGCGCCTGCCTGTTGTGGTAGAACAGGTATTGCTTACCCCCCCTCACAAAGAGAGCCGAGGGATTTCAGTTACACATTTCCCGGAGAATGGCAACCTAGCGACAATCAAAGAGACCAGGCTTTGGGGTTGGGCAAGCTCACCGCCGGGTGCGACGAAGGTGGGGGGTGAAAAAAAAAATTGTGGATTTGTGTTACCTTCTGCCACCTGACCCGCATCTGATGCTGGGCTGCCGTTGATTGATGTTCTGAATGAAGCCTTTGAAGGGAGTCCCGGCTTAATTAAAATGTTTGCTTGGTTAGCGGTGATCTGCAAAGCTCTCGATAAATATTGAATTGGGTTCATCTGCTGGTGACTGCCGGGGATAAACAGATGCTTTGTGCTGCTTAATCAAGAAGCCCAGGCTATTATTTTTTGATACATAAAGGAAGGCTTTTCAATCAGGCCACTTTCAGGATCTCGGCCGGGTGTGCTTGTGTGAGATTTTGCAGAGCCCGGCACTCTCGGTGAACCAGTTGTTTGTTTCCTGTCATGTGTAACTTGGGGGCTTGGAGAAAGAATTGTCTCGATAAAGGAGAATATTTGTAGCTCAGCAGGAGGGGTTCTTAGTGCTTGCTTGCTTGCTTTCTTGCAGACGTTTCATGACCCAACTAGGTAACATTATCAGTGCTAGAAGGGGTAAGAAGGAGGAGGAGAATTGTGGGGCCCTTGATGCTCTCTGAGCTTGGTTGTTTTCTCGCAGACATTTCATGACCCAACTGGATAACATCATCAGCGCTATGGTAATATGAATTGTCTTTGATTTTTTTTTAAGTATAGGTAGTCCTCGAGTTACAGTCATCCATTTAGTGACCGTTTAAAGTTACAGCAACATTGAAAAAGAAGGTGACTTACAATCAGTCCTCACGCGATCAAAATTCTGGCACTTGGTAATTGACCCACGCTTATGACATTTGCAGTGTCCTGGGGTCACGTGATCCCCTTTTGCAGCCTTTCCGGCTGGCTTCTGACAAGTGAAATCAGTGGGTGAAACCAGATTTACTTAATGACTGCATGATTCACTTAACATCTGCAGTGATTCGCTTAACAACCATGGCAAAAAGGGCGTAAAGTGGGGTGTGACTCATTTGCCTGTCTTAGTAATGGAAATTTGGGGTTCAATTGTGTCATAAGTCAAAGACTACCTGTAAATATATATGAAAAGAGAGAGAGAGAGAGAGAGAGATCTTTTGTTTAAAGAGTATGTAAACGTGCCTGTTGATGTACGACATCTAGCTGGAGGAAAATGCAGTTTTCTGTCTCTGCAGGATATGGTAACTTTTGCTCCGTTGTGTGTCCAGGTCTTGATTTTTGAGTGATGTTGGGAAACTGCCAGATAGGCTGGAAGGAGGGGTCAAGCAAGGGCCTAGCGTAGCATCCTTGTGCAGCTGCAAGAGGCATAAACCTGACCTTCCCAAAGGCCTATGAAGAAGCCTTATCTACTCATTCCGACTGTTGGCGATTCTATGGGCCAGGTGGTCTCTCCGCATCTTCCAATCTTGCACTGTTTCTTTGAGTTGTGCTGTTCTCTGACTGGTGTCCAGCCACCCTGTTCTTCGATGGCCTTGTTTCCTTTTTCCACTAACTCTTCCCAACACAATCGCTTTCTCCAGTGAATTTCCCCGCATAACGTGGTCAACATAAGTGAGGCTCAATTTTGTGATTTCTCCTTCCAGTGACATGTTTGGTGTTATGCGCTCCAGTGCTTGCTTGTCGGTCACCTTTTGTTTTTTCCAAAAAAGTTTTTTATTTTATACCTACAGTAATTCCATTCCATTTCAGCCATCTGTTGTCTAAGAACATATTTTGTGCGCTTACAATTATAGTGAATACGTTTCTTACCAATATATCAATAATCACAGTTTTTTATACATCTTATCTAATATATTTGTTTTTTTAACAATCTTACCTTATTGCTTTATATTTTCATCTAATTCATCTAATTTGTTTCATTTTCTAACCATTGATAAAATAAATCCCATACCATATAATATTCCGTTTTTTCTTTTTCGTTAATTACCAATGTTAATCGATTCATTTCTGCACATTCAACTATTTTCTCAATTACTTTTCCCTCTATCGCTCTCTTATCATTTTTCCAATTCTGAGCAAATACAATTCTAGCTGCTGTTAATGCATGTATGATTAAATATGTTTTTTTTCTTTACTGTAACCTTCGGGTACCATTCCTAATAAAAATATCTCAGGTTTTAAAACTATGTGTTGTTTAATCATTTTTTCCAACCATGCGTGTTATTTTTGTCTAATATCTTTTAGTTTCTATGGTCCTATGTTCCCAGTATGTGATGACACTTCCAGCATTTGGCTGATTTATATTTAAATGTTTTTTGCTCATTTTGCTGGTGCAAAGTGACACCTATAGAACATCTTATACAAGATGTTGATCACCTTTGCTGTTCAAGGAATACACGGGTGGCTTCTCCAGCGCCACAGCTCAAACAAGTCAATTTTCCTCCTGTCTTTCTCTTAACTTCTATTAAAAAAAAATACTTTTGCTTGTCCCTTGTTCAGGGTCTTTTTCAGGCACCCAATGATCTTGCAATAAAGCAGCCTCCTGTTTAGTGTGGGCTTCTCACTTCAGCAGAGGGGGATAAAACCGCCACATTAACACAGGCTTTCTGTGTTTCGTGGCATGCGTCTTTCCTAGCTTCCCAAGATAATATCATTAATTGCACATGAGATCTTTTGCAGGTAAAACCGTGGCTTCTTCCTTAGGAAATTGCCGGACTTAGGCAATTGATCCATTTGCTAAATTAGACAGTGCATGCCTTTAGGGTTATTCTGCAATTTTAGGCAGGGATTTTTGCCAACGCTGCCTGAAAAGGCTGTTGTTTGGGTCGGGGGAGCGGGGGGTGTCTCCTCCACGCCTGGGGGATACAGGTAGTCTTTAATATACGGCCACAAAAAACCCACCAGAACTCAAAATGAGCTGATTTTCTTCCTGCCTTGCTTTTTCAGGGCCCAGTTTTCACAACCATAGGTAGCTATGGGGAACACAACAGAGCAGATTCACCTGCATTTATGAGCCTCAGTGGCGCAGTGGTTAGAGTGCATTACTGCAGGCCACCTCTGCTGACTGCCGGCTGCCTACAGTTCGGCAGTTCAAATCTCACCAGGCTTAAAGTTGACTCAGCCTCTCATCCTTCCGAGGTGAGTAAAATGAGGAGCCAGATTGTTGGGGGGGCAATATGTAAACCGCTTAGTGAGGGCTGTGAAGCACTATAAAGCAGTATATAAGTTTAAGGGCTATTGCTATTTGATCGGCTTCAGAAAAAGCTTCCTTAGGCTGACGGAAGTATTTGAAGAATGGAACGGAATGGAACGGAACAGAACTTTATTGTCACTTTAAATGTCACATCAATTGAAAAGCAGAGAGGACCTACGGAAAGCTATAAAGAACCAAAACTGGATGGAAGCAACAGAGCAGCTGGCACCTGGGTCTGATGGAAGCTGGGAAATATGGAAATAGTTAAAAAGACAGTGCATGGGTACCACAAGATCTGAAAAGTGGGGCTATCCAGTGGCTTCTGCTCTTTGTGTTTGTGGTGACATGTGGACCACGACACACACATGTATACCTGCCCTTTGTGCCCCAGTCTGTCTACACTTGAGGACCTCATGGCAACATGACAGAACACAATTAATGTTGCTAGTTTCTGGGCAAGATCTGTAACTTGTACATATTTTAATCTTGTGTATTTAACATTTCGTGTCACATAGTATGCCTTATTTTAATTGTGGTGCTTCTGACATGAATAAAGAAGCAAACCAGCTGATGTCCTTTCCCCGCTTCCCTATTCCTCCATTACAGGTAGTCTTCAATTTACAACCAGAATGGAGCCCAACATTTCTGTGGTTAAGTGAAACGTTTGCTCAGCGAGTTTTGCCTCATTGTACTTTCTTGCCGCTGCTGTTAAGTGAATCACCGTAGTAGATACATCGGTAAACCAATTGTTAAGTGAAAATCCGGCTTCCTCATTGACTTTACTGGTCAGAAGGTCGCAAAAGGGAATCACATGATCTTGGGACACTGCAACCATCATAAATACGAACCACTCGCTGAGCATCTGAATTTTGATCATGTGACCACGGGGATGCTGCAAAGGTCGTAACACTGAAAAATGGTCCTAAGTCACCTTTTTTCAGTGCCCTTGTGACTCTGAATGGTCTGTCAGGGCTCCGGCAGTTACCCCAATTAAATAATTGGTCTCGAGCCAAACTTCCAAAACTTCAAAAGGATTTGAGACACACAATTCATTGGTCACCCTTGACCCTGGTTTTCCCCTACCCCCTGGGTGTATCATAATTCATATTCTCCAATGGGACACTTCCATAGCCCAGAGTCATCAGTCATGTTCTCCAGTTAGAATTTTGCGCAGCAGAAACTTTGGTCACCTAGGTACTATCTATGAAGACATTTATGGAATGCACTTTCGGTTTTGTAAGCTGCCGCACTGCTTCCCCCACTCCTTTTCTGTTGGCAACTCTAAAAAGACCAGAGAAATATTTTATGAGTTGACACAGCCACTAAGTGACTGTTGTAAGTCGAGGGCTGCCGGTATTTCCTGAAACCATCTGCCCCATAGACCGTTTCCTAACTAGTCCTCCTTCTCTAGGTGTTCCCTGTTGAGTCAAACGCACCTACCAAGCATTCCATCAACAGGCGCTTTCTCCTAGATCTGTCCGCTCGTGTGCCCGGCCACGTGCCCCTAGCGATACCTTTCCTCCCTCTTTCCTGGGGGAAAAAAAAAAAAGCCAACAGGAGCGTCGACTGTAATATCACGCGGCCTGTTTTGCGTTCCAATTTTTCTGTTCGACTGTAGAGCCGAGGCCAAGATAGCGGGGTATGTAATGGACACCCTCCGTCAGCTGTTTTCCTCCTCGCCGGCAGACAAGAGGCCGATTCATAAGGCTCCTTTTTATCCTTGGGAGGGTGAATAAGTAATTATTCAATATCGAGAAGAGCGGCTATTTGGAAGCCTCTATTGAATGTGGCAGGATAGACATAATGAAACCTGCCATTTCTGGCGACCCGAGAGAGGAATGTAACAATTCTAGCGTGGCTGGTAACTTTATCCAGATGGACGTTTCTTTGGCACGTCAACCGGCCTTTTCTCCCGCTGACTGGCAGCTCCTGAAGGGGTTGCATTGACGTGCCTTCTATCCTGCATTGTCATTTTTTTAACGGCAGACAAGCTCCAGTGGGAGCGGACCGTAATTTGAACCCGTTTTTCTATAGAGCCAAGGCGAAGAGATAGTTGATCCTGACTATTGTAGCATAACGTGCCCGGTGACTTAGCATTTGCTTACCGGGGCGGGGGGGGGATAATCTTACTGATTGCAATTAAGAGGATGGGCGGGTGTGTGTGTTGAATTTGGACAGGAATATTTATTTATTTATTTTTATTTATTTTGTCAAGTGATTATAAGATAACAGGTATAAGTATAAACATAGTTATGACTACATGAAATGGATCCATATAAGAAAAATAAAAAATAAAAGAAACAATAGGACAGGGACGGTAGGCACGTTGGTGCGCTTATGCACGCCCCCCTACAGACCTCTTAGGAAAAGGGTGAGGTCAATAGTAGACAGTCTAAGGTTAAAGTTTTGGGGGTTTGGGGAAGAAACCACAAAGTCAGGCAGAGTATTCCAGACATTGACCACTCTGTTGCTGAAGTCGTATTTCCTGCAATCAAGTTTGGTGCGGTTTACCTTGAGTTTGTATCTATTGTTTGCTCTTGTATTGTTATGGTTGAAGCTGAAGTATTCATTGACAGGTAGGACATTGCAATATATAATTTTATATACTATACTTAGATCGGACGGAAGGCGGCGTAGTTCTAGGTTTTCTAGGTCTAGAATTTCAAGTCTGGTGGCATAAGGTATTCTGCAACGAGTAGAGGAGTGAATACTGTGTGTCTGCTTCTCTGTGTCAGTGTGACACTCAGACATGGAGCCTTAGTGGACAACCAGCTAAATATAAGCCAGCAGTGTGCAATAGCCGCCAAAAAAGCCAACACAATCCTAAGTTGCATTAACAGAGAGATACAATTGAGATCAAGCAAGGTACTAATGCCACTCTATAAAGCCTTAGTAAGACTTAGTAACACCAAGAATACTGCATCCAGTTTTGGTCACCGCACTATAAAAAAGATGTTGAGACTTTAGAAAAAGTACAGAGAAGAACAACCAGGATGATTAGGGGACTGGAGACTAAAACATGAAGAATGGTTACAGGAACTGGGCGTGGCTAGTCTAGGGAAGAGAAGGAGTCTAGGGAAGAGAAGGACCAGGGGAGACATGAGAGCAGTCTTCCAATATTTGAGGGGCTGCCACAGAGAGGAGAAGGGGGTCAAGCTATTTTCTAAAGCACCCGAAGGCCAGACATGGAATAGTGCATGGAAACTGAACAAGAAGAGATTTAACCTGGAAACAAGGAGAAACTTTCTGGCTGTGAGAACAATCAACCCATGGAACAGAAGTTGCCTTCAGAAGTTGTGGGAGCTTCATCACTTGAGACTTTCAAGAAGAGATTAGACTGCCATTTGTCAGAAATGGTATAGAGTGTCCCGCTTGGGCGGGGGCTTGGACTAGATGACCTACAAGGTCCCTTCCAACTCTGATGATCTGTTATCTTTTTTTTTTTTAATGCCAGGAAGATGATGTCGGCTCCCTGTCATTGTCACTGTTGTTCTTGGCCTTCTAAAGATCACAGATCAGAGTGAATGTGACCTGGTTCTAAATGTTCATAAAAGAGATCACTGGAGATTTTAGAAAGAGCTGGCATGGTCATACTCTGCTCAGTATCAAGGATGCAGCTGTAGAGGTGGTCAACAGTATTAAGTATCTGGGGGTACAGATAACTAACTGTGAAGTGGTATAGAAAAATGCTGAATGTGTTAAACCGCTTCGCAGTGCTTTACTGCGCTCTCTCAAGCGGTTTACAGAGTCAGGCCTCTTGCCCCCAACAATTTGGGTCCTCATTTTAACCCACCTTGGAAGGATGGAAGGCTGAGTCAACCTTGAGACTGGTGGGATTTGAACTGCCAAATTGCAGTCAGTCAGCAGAAGTAACCTGCAGTACTGCATTCTAACCACTGTGCCATCCCTGTGTCAGGGCTCCGACAATCCACCCCCATTCAAAACTTAAGTCTCTAGCCACATCTCTCAGAGTAAAAAAAAAAAAAAGATTTATTAGGAGTGACCATGTCGGCGTTACCTGGGTGCAGCTGACACTAAGACACATCGTTCATCTCACCCTTGACCCTGGTCTTCCCCCACTCCCTGGATGTATATTCTCCAATGGGACACATCCATAGTCAAGAGTCATCAATCATGCTCTCCAGAAATAATCTTGCACACCAGAAGCTTTACTTTGAAATAATCTGTTAGGAATATAAGTCACCTAACAGGTATTTGGGTTAGAAATATATAAACCAGGATAGACATTTTAAAACTGTATCTTTAAGAAAATGCAAAACTGTAATTAGGTGTGGTTTCTCAAATGGCCATAAGATGGAGCCAGAAACCTGGTTAGTCTGAGTCTCAGAAGAGAGTGTAAGTGTATCTCTGTTTCCTTCTGTTGGAAAGTATTGCCGTTCCTCCATTTCTTCTAGTTGACTGATATTACTGGATTTAATGTAAATCTGTTACTGAACTGTTTTTTTGACACTGGACTTTGATATTTGGATTATCCCTGGATTGAAAACTGACTGATTTAACTTGTGAATGATTTTGGATTGCTTGTTTGGACTTTGCTTAACGTTTCTGGAAGTAAAAAACCTACATTTACTGTACAGTGTATCTGTGTGCTGTGTGTGTATTATTCAAACACTCCTCTCAAATATGTCTCCCTGTATGCGCTCATTCTCCTAACGGGGAATTACCTCAACAGAATCTACACATGGTCTTGTAAACTTTACTCATGTCAATATGTTTATAAAGAACTTAATGATCCTGCTGAATCGGTCATCTGTGTGTTTTCTGGATTTGAATTTCTGCCGCAAACTCTAACAATACCTTTCATGGGATGTTGTTTTTCCCTAATTTGCAGCCTTCCAGTCCCTGCATGACGTGTTCCTGCTCCGCCATCGAGCAAAACGCCCCAAAGGCTGCTGAGGCCAAGAAGGAGAATGGAGGGAAGTCCCCCATCCCCAAAATATTTTTTGGCACCCGAACTCACAAGCAAATAGCTCAGATTGTGAAGGAGCTGCACAGGACGGGCTACTCAAGCGTCCGCATGACCATTCTGTCAAGTAGGGAGCATTCCTGCGTCCATCCGAGGATCTCCCGAGGCAGCAACAAGAATGAAAAATGCGCTGAGTTGCTGGAAGGAAAAGAGGTGAGTGGTTTCAGGACAGTAGAACTGGAAGGGATCTCGGAGGTCTTCTAGTCCAACCCCCTGCTGAAGCAGGAGACTCTATACAGGTAGTTCCGGTCCTGGTATCACGTGATCCCCTTTTGTGACCTTCTGACAGGCAAAGTCAAATGGGGAAGCTGCATTCACTTAATAACGGTCTTACTAATATAACGACTGCCGTGATTCGCTCGACCACTGTGGTAAGAAAAGTCCTAACACGAGGCAAAACTCACCTAACAAATTTCTCCCTTGTCAACGTATATTGTGGGTTCAGTTGTGCTTGTGAGTTAAGGACTGTCTGTAGTCCCTTTTTTTTCCAGTGCCGTTGTCAAGTCTCCGGCCTCCATCCCCATTCGAATCATGAGTCTAGCCGCATGTCAGCCTTCAAGATCTTCTACCTTTGCTTCGCATCTTTCGGCTGCCATAAGTAACGGGGGGAGGAGGAGGGACAAGTATGGGAAGCGAGCTGGAGGTGGTACACGCTGGCATTGTATAAATTGAGGAGGAGGGAGTGTACATTCTTGCTCAGTTTTCTATTTCTTGCTTAGCTTTCTTTTCTCCGCGCAGCTGCAAACTTTTATCAAAGTATGCCGAGGTCAACGGACAGAGGCCTCATCGCCACCCGAAGTTGTCCACATGACCATATTCACAACTTTTAATTGGAAGAATCATTTGAACTATTGGGGGTGGGATCATTTCCATCACTTTGTATATGTGATTTACGCACCTAATTCTTCAGATTCAGAATTCTATTGTAGCTACCACTTCATTTCCAGTAAAAGATATCTTTTCTCTAACTAAAAGAGTCTAAGTATTTCTTTCTTGGAATTTAAATGGAGCACAGTCTGACACCACATCTCTCAGAGTTACAACCCCACTCAAGATTTATTAGGAGTGAACATGCCGGCGCTACCTGGGAGCAGCCGACCCTGAGACACATCATTCATTTCCTCCTTGACCCTGGTTTTCCTCCCCATCCTCCAGATGTATATTCTCCAATGGGACACATCCATAGCCAAAAGTCATCAATCATGCTCTCCAGTAATAATCTTGCGCGCCAACAGCTTTGGCCGCCTAGCAATTATTTATGAAAGCATTTAAGGAATGCGCTACCTTCCTGCTGTCAACTCTAAAAGACCAGAGAAATTTTTTTTTTTTTTTTGAGTTGACAGCCGTTCTAACTTCATACGGTCACTAAAGGAACGGTTGCGACTTGAGGACGACTTGTACATGAAGATGCGTGGTTGTTCTTTAAACTTCCTCAATTGTCTGCTTTCAGGGCGTGTCTTGTTCCTTTTATCATGGAGCCCACAGGCTTACGGAGCATCTCTCCATACCGTCTGCAGATAAAAAACATCAGACTTGGGATTTAGAAGAGCTGGTGAGCTTGGGAAAGAAATTCCGATCCTGCGCCTACTTTGCAGCACGTGAGCTCATGGTGTGCGCCGAGATTGTGTTCTGCCCTTACAACTACCTGTTGGACTCCCAGATAAGACAAAGTGTGAGTACGAATACCTTCTATTGCAGGGGTTCCCCAAAACAGGGGGTGCTTGCGAGATAATATTCCAAGGGGTGCCAAAACTTGGGTTTAGAAGTTTCAAAATTATAGAGTATATGTATAATTATATGTTGCAAACTATCCTAAAAATACAGGTTCCAGGTGTAGCTATAAAAGAAGAGACAGACCTCATGATCTCTGGAACTTAAATATATATTATCCACTTAGCTTTCCTTAGCCTCTGCTAACATCCTCAGGGTGTTAAAAACTACTTAGAAAACCTAGAACTACGCCGCCTTCGGTCCGATCTAAGTATAGTACATAAAATTGTATATTGCAGCGTCCTACCTGTCAATGAATACTTCAGCTTCAACCATAACAACACAAAAGCACACAATAGATACAAACTCAAGGTAAACCGCCCCAAACTTGATTGCAGGAAGTACGACTTCAGCAACAGAGTGGTCAATGTCTGGAATACTCTACCTGACTCTGTGGTTTCTTCCCCAAACCCCCAAAACTTTAATCTTAGATTGCCTACCATTGACCTCACCCCTTTCCAAAGAGGTCTGTAGGGGGCGTGCATAAGCGCACCAATGTTCCTACCCTCCCTGTCCTATTGAAACTTTTTATTTTTCTTATATGTATCCATTTCATGTATTCATAACTATGTTTATACTTATACCTGTTATCTTATAATCGCTTGACAAATCAATTTAGCCATGTCTGAAGTAAAAACGATAGAGCTAATCACAGGTTGGAGGCGGGTGGATGGGCCTATTACACGCACAATGGCCAAATTGATCGATGATGCATAAAAGCAAACAGCTCTTCAATGGTAGTTTTTACATTCTGAGTTTCAGGATTCTGGCAGTTACCCCAATTAAATCATGAGTCTCGAGCCAAACTTCTAAAACTTCAAAAGGATTTATTGGAAGTTAACATGTCCGGCACTGCCTGGGTGTAACCAACTCTGAGACACATTGTCACCCTTGACCCTGGTTTTCTCCCACCCCCTGGGTGTATCACAATTCATATTCTCCAATGGGACACATTCATAGCCAAGAGACATCAATCATGCTCTCCAGTTAGATATTTGCATGGCAGAAACTTCAGTCACCTAGTTACTATCTTTGAAAAACTATTTATGGAATGCACTTTTGATTTCCAAGCTGCTGCACTGCTATTTCAAACACACACACACACACACACACACACACACACACACCGTTTCTGGTGGCAACTCTAAAAAGACCATAGAAATACTTCATGAGTTGACACTGATGATTTTAGCAGAGGCTAACAAAAGTTAAGTGGATCATATAGTTTTAAGTTCCGGAGATCATGATGTCTATCTCTTCTTTTATAATTATATGTACATAATTATTTTTTAAGGGGTACTTTTAGGGATACACCCTAGCAGAATCTGCATGGCAGTCAGGCAGGCAGGCAAAATATGTGAGATAAACGTTTTTGTAGCTTACACTCAGTAAAACAGATACACTGTGCTAGTTAAATAGTTTATTCCAGTAAGAGTTTTAGCATAGTCAAAACAGTCCATATATCATTCACTAGTTCAGTCCGTCCGGGGATTATTCAGTTGCAAAGTCCAGTGTTGAAAAAGAGGTCAGTAAACTTACAAATATCAGTCCAGTAATATATCTCCTCACAGTAGAGATATGAAGAAGTCAAACCTCCTTTCTTCCTTCAGCACCAGGGAACACGCAGTTAGCAAACCATCAATCAGCAAACCATCTATCGTCAGCAAGCCAGCAGGTTCTCTTGCTCCCTCTTATGGCGGTTCACAACCGCACCCAAAATTACATGCTTTGCAGTTTAAAGTGACACACACTTAAACTTACTATCATAGTTTATATATATTATTTTACCCAAACTACATTAGGTAACCTTGTTATTCCTAACAGGTACAAGAATATATCAGAGACATTCTAGGGGTGCGGGCTATAGAAAAGGTTGGGATCCCATATTCTATTGATTATCGGACAATGTCAGAAAACTTGGATAAACGTGTTCCTGTGGTCGCAAGAAAGAACTGTGTGCCCCGCACAGCTGCGTAAAACCACGGAAGGTAGAACTAACACAATGCTTATAAGGACTCATTGCAAGAGTCACTTCCAGCCTTAGAACGTAAAATACAGGGAGTCCTTGACTTACGACCACAATAGAAGCCAAAATTACTATTGGGTAAGTGAGATATTTGTTAAGTCAGTTTTGCCCCGTTTTACGACCTTTCTTGCCACGGTTGTTAAGTGAATCACTGCCGTTGTTAAGTTAGTAACACGGTTGTTAAGTGAATCTGGCTTCCCCATTGACTTTGTTCATCAGAAGGTGGCAAAAGGTATCTGGAGGAGGCAGCTGCTTTTGCTTATTGATAAGCTGATGGATCTCAACCTTTTGCAGATGGAAATTGAGTTGAAAGACCAGGTGCTGATTTTAGATGAAGCTCACAATATCGAGGACTGTGCCCGAGAGTCGGCCAGCTACAGTGTGACGGAAGAACAGCTCAAGTTGGCTCGAGAGGAGCTGGACGCTATGGTGAACAACCACATTAGACCGAACGACCACCAGCCTTTGCGTGCTGTGTGCTACAGTCTGACAAAGTAAGTGACGGCCACTGAGCAGCAGTGTAGCGAAAATGGGCTTCTGGGCTTTGAGGCAGAAATGGATCGTGTTACTGGTGGTCATCTAAACTTAATTTGGAAATATCTAGTCGCCTTAGGCGGGAAAGCAGGCTGGGTGACCTTTGGCCAATCACCTGGAGACTGTGAATTCTAGTCTCGCCTTGGGCATGAAAGCCTTCTGTGTGACTTTGGGCCAATCTCTCTTGGTGGAGATAGTGAGTTCTAGTCGCACCTTAAGCCATCAAAACCAACTGGGTGGCTTTGGGCCAGTCACCAGGATATGGTGAGTTCTAGCCCGGCCTTGGCATGAAAACCAACTGGGTGACTTTGGGCCAATCACCAAGAGATAGTGAGTTCTAGTCCCACCTTAGCCATGAAAACCAACTGGGTAGCTTTGGGCCAATCACCAGGATAGGGTGAGTTCTAGCCCTGCCTTGGCATGAAAGCCAACTGGGTGACTTTGGGCCAATCACCAAGAGATAGTGAGTTCTAGTCCCACCTTAGCCATGAAAACCAACTGGGTAGCTTTGGGCCAATCACCAGGATAGGGTGAGTTCTAGCCCTGCCTTGGCATGAAAGCCAACTGGGTGACTTTGGGCCAATCACCAAGAGATAGTGAGTTCTAGTCCCACCTTAGCCATGAAAACCAACTGGGAGGCTTTGGGCCAATCACCAGGATAGGGTGAGTTCTAGCCCCGCCTTGGCATGAAAGCCAACTGGGTGACTTTGGGCCAATCACCAGGATACGGTGAGTTCTAGCCCCGCCTTGGCATGAAAGCCAACTGGGTGACTTTGGGCCAATCACCAGGATACGGTGAGTTCTAGCCCCGCCTTGGCATGAAAGCCAACTGGGTGACTTTGGGCCAATCACCAGGATATGGTGAGTTCTAGCCCCGCCTTGGCATGAAAGCCAACTGGGTGACTTGGGGCAGGCCCTCTCTTCCCCCCCACCCCTGCAAAACAGGGTTATTGATGTGGGGAGAATAGGAGGGCAAAGGAGTGCTGGATGTGGTTGCCGAGTTGGGTTCTTTAGAAAAAGCAACAATAAAGGTGATACAAAATAAACAACAACAAAAAGCAAATAAATAAATATTCTTTAATGGGACCATTGTTAAGACCATTGTTTAATTTCCTCATTTTCACATCTCGTGGCTGCTGAGAACGATGCTGACACTGACGATCTTTCAGGATGCAAACACAAAAGCTGTGAACTCTGCCCATTCCTGTTTTGAGTTGTTAGTAGTGTTATACGTGTGACGGCTCTGTTTTAGACTGGGGGCCCTCGGCTCGCCTGTCGTTCGGGCAGGGACCCTCCTTTCCTTCCAGGGACTTCGGTATGCAGCACCTCCCTTCTTCTGCCTTATTGAGTGATGATGGGAGCATTGGGGAGCCCTTGGTGTAGACCGGAGGGGGGGATGTGAGGGGGACACAGGTGGACTCAGCCTTCCAAGATCGGTAAAATGAGGACCAGTGGTGGAATGCTACCGGTTTGGACTGGTTCGGCCTAACTGGTAGTAAAAAAAATCAGCTGAGAGGATAAAAGACTGAAAAGCACCTGGAGTGGGTGGGTGGGTCGCTCCTAGCATTTCGTTTCTTCATCCTCTCAGCTGATTGGCTTGTTAGGGGTGCGCGCATTAGGGGCACACATGCAACCCCCCACCGAACCGGTAGCGACTAAGGTCGACTAGGATCCCACTACTGATGAGGACCCAGATTGTTGGGGGCATGATGCTGACTCCATAAATCGTTTAGAGAGGGCTGTAAAGCACTACAAATTTGGCCTTCCACTGAAGACCTGTATCCTGCACGAGTCAAAAAGAGGGCTGTGAAAATATTTACAGACCCCTCACATCCTGGACATAAACTGTTTCAACTCCTTCCCTCAAAACGTTACTATACCGGAACAGCTAGACACAGGGACATTTTTTCCCCAAATGCCATTACTCTGCTAAACAAATAATTCCCTCAACCCTGTCGAACTATTTACAAAGAGTACACTACTATTACTGTTAACCTTCTCACCACTCCTTATCACCCATCCCCTCCCACTTGTGACTGTAACTTTGTCGCTTGTATCCTTATGTTTTATATTGACTGTTTCCTAGTATGATTTGATTGCTTATTGTACCCTATGACTATCATTAAATGTTGTACCTGATGATTCTTGACAAATGTCTCTTTTCTTTTATGTACACTGAGAGTGTTTGCACCAAAGACAAATTCCTTGTGGTCCAATCACACTTGGCCAACAAAGAATTCTATTCTGTTCTGTTCTGTTCTGTTCTGTTCTATTCTATTCTATTCTATTCTATTCTATTCTATTCTATTCTATTCTATTCTATTCTATTCTATTCTATTCCTATTCCTATTCAAATATAAGTGCTATTGCTATTTAGAGCAGGGTTATTCAACCTTCAAAACTTTAAGCCTTGTGGACTTCAACTCCCAGAATTCTCCAGCCATTGTGGCTGGTCGGGGAATTCTGGGAGTTGAAGTCCACAAATCTTCAAACGTGTCAAAATTGGATACGTCTGTTTTAAGACACTCTGTGCCTAAACCGCCCTGTCTGAGGCCGGCATTCCAGAGTTGGTCTTGTGAACCTGGAGCAAGGGTGTTAAACTCGAAGTTCACGGGCCACATCTGGCCCGCAATGTGGTTGGATCTGGCCACTGGGGTCTGTCCTGGAAAATGTAAGGGGCGTTGCTTTGGCCCGGTCTGCCCAATGTGAAGAGGAAACATGCCAGTAGTTTGGGGAGCAGCATTAAGCGGGGCACGCCCATCTAGTCAGCCACACTCCCCCCACCTCTGAGGTGAAATTGAGTTTGACGCCCCTGACCTAGAGACTAGCAGCGTTGGCGAGAAAAAAAAAAACACCTTCAATTTCTCTGAAGTGCAACTTTATCTGAAGTGAGGATGAAAAAGTTGAAAGCTGCTCTTCCCAACAGTCGTTATCTCGACGGCTCTTTCTCCGTACGAGCGTGAAGGAAACTGCCGATAAAGAATATTTGGGTCAGATCCAGAGCTTCCATTTTTCTTCTTCTTCTTCTTTTGGGGCTGATTTTACTCCTTTTTGTTATTCCTTCTGTTGAGATCCGTGCTTTTTTCTGCTCCTGGGGAAAAAAAATAGACTTTTTTTCAGTCACAAAGGGGAATTCTCCCTCAGCTCTTTGGGATGTTAAAAAAAAAACGACGACTCTACAAAAGCTTTTGAACAGATGAAAATCATGAAACTGAACCTGGAATGCCCCGAACATTTAACCTTATCAGGAAAACTGAGGTTGATCATCCTGTAAAATTGCCTCAGTCGTAGTTAAAAACAACAAGCAGAAAGCAGAAGAGATGCAAAATGGGCAGCAGCAATGAAGTTGTACCTCATCAGATACAAGGACAGATGAACAGAGTTGGAAGGGGCCTTGTAGGTCATCTATCCAACCCCACCGCAAGCAGACTCTACACCATTTTTGACAGATGACAGTCCAGTTCTTGAAAGTTTCCAATAATGAAGCTTTCACAACTTCCGAAGGCAACGTCTGTTCAATTCGTTGGTTGTTCTCACTGTCAAAAAATTTCTCCTTATTTCTAGGTTGAATCTCTCCTTGATCAGTTTCAATCATTCCTTGTCTGGTCTTGGAAAATAGCTTGACCCCTTCCTCCTCTCTGTGGCAGCCCCTCAGATATTGGAAGACTGCTCTCATGTCTCCCCTGGTCCTCAGTTCCTTCAACCATTCTTCATATGTTTTAGCCTCCAGTCCCCTCATCATCCTGGTTGCTCTTCTCTGCACTTTTTCTAGAGTCTCAACATCTTTTTATAGTGTGGTGACCAAAACCGGATACAGTATTCTAGGCATGGTCTTTCTAAGGCTTTATAGAGTGGTATTAGTATCTCCCTTGATCTTGGAAGTGCAGAGATCTCAAATTGCATGCAAAAAGTAAAATATGGAAGTGTAGTTTTGCAGTTGGGTGTGTAATGGTCTAATAATAGTGTGGTGACCAAAACTGCTTTCCAGCTGACAAGCTCAGGATCTTTAACCGCTGAGCCGTCATGCCCCTGGGCAAAGCATTGGACATTTTTTAAAAAATTGGATGGCTTTGGATCCCTTTTGCGTTGCATGCTTTAAAAACGAACTCCCGTTGTGTCAAGTGGTGTAAACTGAAGTGCTTTGTGGTTGGCAACTTTGTTTTGGGAAGTTGTTTCAAAATCTGGTTTTGCACGTGTGTGAGAGTTCACAGCTACTTTGCTTTTTCAGGGGCTCGAAGAGCGGAGGAGTCCTTCTCTTATTAATCACAGCACACATTTTTTTAAATTGGATGCCAAATCCTCGGTCCATTGACCAGCACTGGGGCAACATAAATTTTGGGCTCATTTGTGGTTGTCAGCTGAGGACTACCTGTGAGGAGTTTTTGGGATGCTTTAACTTAAAAGCTTTGAGGAACATAGATTTGGTTCTCTTTCCCTGTTTATTTTTTTAGGCATTTTTTAATACCAGACTTGTGTCTTTAAACATTGACTTGAGTGGTTCACACTGCGGTGGAACCTTCTTCAAATCTCACTGAACTTTGTAAGATATTACAGATTGGTACTATTATTAGAGGTAGTCCTGGATTTATGACCACAATTGGGAATAGAACGTCTCTCACTAAGCAAGGTGGCTGTTTAGTGAGTTGCACCCAATTTTATGACCCTGTTTGCTGCGGTCAGGAAGCGAATCGCCATCCATGGCTGTGAGGCGATCACACAGATGTTTAAGGGATTCTGGTGTCCGTCCTTATTGACTTTGCTTGTCGGAAGCCGGTGGCATATGGCAATTGCATGACCTCGAGACACTGCAACCATAATAAATAATAAATACATAATAATAAAGCATAATAAATAAGAGTGGTGCGGTGGCCTAGAAATGGAGCTCTCGCCTCATGATATGAAGGCTGTGAGTTCGATCCTAAGTAGAGGCAGATATTTCTTTCTCTGGACACAATGAGAATATATCTGCTGAACAAAACTCTGTATTGGAGACAGGAAGGGCATCCGGCCAGTAAACACTCAGCGCCATTCAGTTGCCCAGGCTCCAACCTGCGAGGGATTATGGGGTCATAAAAAGGAGATGAAACCATAATAAAAACGTGCCAGTTGCCAAGTGTCCAAATTTTGATCACATGACTATTGTTAGACCACAGCCTCTGTTAACAAAAACGAACACAAAAATCGCCTGTTGTTTTGCAGTTGGTTAAGGGGCGCCTGCGGTCAGCTGATCCAGAGCGGTTACGAGACCTCAAGTAAAGTCTGGAGCGGAAGTCAAATGGTGACCAATTTCCACGAAATGGGAATAACGGATGCATCGTTTCCCATTTTACAGGTAGGAATTTTTAACCCTACATGAAAATCATGTTTGAAGAGGCCGTCTTCAAAATTCTTCGGAACTCAATGGTAAAAATACAACATGGGTAGTCCTTGACTTACAACTGTTCGTTTAGGGACCGTTCAAAGTTACAACGGCACTAAAAAAATGTGACATGACGGTGTTTCATAGTTACGACAGAGGTGGGATTCAGCAGGTTCTGACCAGTTTTGGAGAACCGGTAGCAGAAATTTTTAGTAGTTTGGAGATCTGGCAAATCCCACCTCTGACAGGCCCCGCCCCAGAATTCAGATGCTTGGCCACTGGCATGTACTTATGACAGTTACAGTGTCCCAGGGTCATGTGATCCCCTTTTGTGACCTTCTGACAAGCAACGTCAATGGGGAAGCCAGATTCGCTTAATAACCAGGTTACTAACTTGTCAACTGCAGTGATTCACTTAACAGCTATGGCAAGAAAAGATTTAACAAATGTCTCACTTAACAACATCAATTTTGGGCTCAGTTGTGGTCGTGAGTCAAGGACTACCTGTACGAACATTCATCTGGCTAAAACAAACTTACCCAATATTCTTATGTTGTTTGGATTTTGCTCTGTGGTCACCTAGCAATTGATTTATTAATTAAATACTAGTAGAACTGAATATTTGTAGCTCGGGGTTTATTTTGTTTATATATCTTAATTGTATCCCACTGTTTTAATTTTTTACAAATACCTGAAGGCGGTGAACATATGTAATATTCCTTCCCCCTTCTATTTTCCCCAAAACAACAACCCTGTGAGGTAAGTTGGGCTGAGAGAGAGAAGGGAGACGGGTCCAAAGTCACCCAGCTAAGATGGACTTTCATGGCGAAGATGGACTTGAATTTAAGTCTTCTGGCTGTAGGGTTGAACTGTGGCGTCCTTGATGCTCTTTGACCTTGGTTGTTTTCCTGCAGATGTTTCCTTACCCAGCTAGGTGACATCAATACTAAAAGGCAATGGGGTTACTCTCTGCTGATATACTAGCAACCAGCCCTGTAGGAGTATTCTTCAAAAGGGTTGGCGGACCAAAACACCTCCTTTCTGAAGGCACAATTGCGCGATTCTTGTTGTTTTGAATACAGTGGAAACACAGAAGTCCCATCCCCATGGAATAATTATGTGGGTTCTTTAAAGTCCTTGTTTACCTTAGAAAGGAATAGAATAGAACAGAATATGTATATGAATAGAATATGAATAGAATGGAATATGAATAGAATATGAATAGAATAGAATATGAATAGAATAATAGAATATGAATAGAATGGAATATGAATAGAATATGAATAGAATATGAATAGAATAGAATATGAATAGAATACGAATATGAATAGAATATGAATAGAATACGAATATGAATAGAATAGAATATGAATAGAATATGAATATGAATAGAATAGAATATGAATAGAATAGAACAGGGGTCTCAAACTCAATTTACCTGAGGGCCGCTGGAGGCACAGTCTGGGTGAGGCTGGGCCGCATAATATTATACTTTATATTATACTTTATATTTATATTATACAATAATATTATACTTTCATATCATGGTGGGGGCCACAGGATATCGTCCTGCAGGCTGCAATTGGCCTGTGGGCCGCAAGAATGAGACCTCTGGAATAGAATATGAATAGAATACGAATAGAATATGAATAGAATACACTATGAATAGAATATGAATAGAATAGAATATGAATAGAATAGAATAGAATAGAATAGAATAGAATAGAATAGAATAGAATAGAATAGAATAGAATAGAATAGAATAGAATAGAATAGAATAGAATAGAATAGAATAGAATAGAATAGAAGGAGTTGGAAAGGACCTTGGAGATCTTCTAGTCCAGTTCTCTGTCCAATGTTGGAGCATCCACAACTTCTGAAGGCAAAGCTGTTCCACTGATCAATTGTTCTCACTGTTAGGAAGTTTCTCCTTCATTCCAGGTTGCTTCTCTCCTTGAATAGTTTCCCTCCATTGTTTCTTGTCCTGCCTTCAGGTGTTTTGGAGAACAGGTTGACCCCCTCTTCTTTGTGGCAACTGTTTTGCTCTTTTCTAGAAACATCTTCACGCTGTGCTCGAAAAAGAAGAAAAGTTCCCTGGGTTAGAAAATACAGTTTCCGTTCCAGTTATAAGTCCTTCAACTCAAGTTATCCTGAAAGGTCTATTTATGGTCATCCACTACCTGTTCAAAGGAAATCACAGGTCAGTAAAGCTTCTTTTTTCTCCAATGTATCAATTGTGGTCCTCATAATCACATGTTTTTGGGGGATTTAGTTCCATTTTCAGTTTGCTTCTCCTTAGGTTTGCTGACGATTACCGAATTGCCCTGCAGCAAACTTTCACCTGGATGAATGAAAATCCACCTGACGCTCCGGATAAGAATGGTTTCTTGGTCTGTACCCGGAAAAAAATGCGACACAAAACGGCCGTAAACAGCCTCAATTTCTGGTGCTTGAATCCAGCTGTGGTAAGCTGGTTAGTTGTGATGATAACACCTGTGTTTTTAGGGACTAACAACCCAACCCAACAGTAACCCCTGGCTTTGAATGCTTCAGGATTGGCTGAATGGAAGACACAGCCCATGTTAGTCTTTGGTAGCCAAATGTCAGACGAGAATAGAGCTAGTCCTTGACATATAACCATTTGTTTAGTGACCATTTAAAGTTGCAACTGTGCTGAAAAAGTGACTTATGACTGGTTTTTTTGCACTTCTGTTACAGTAACCTCACAGTCACATGATCAAAGTTTGGATGCTTGGCAACTGGCATGTACTTTTGACAGTTGCAGCATTCCAGGGTCATGCAATCGCCATGGTAACCTTCCTAACTGGCTTCCAACAAGCAAAGTTAGTGGGGAAAGCTAAATTTGCTTAACAACTGTTATTATCTGGGGTTTTTTTCTTGTTTGTTTGGGGTCTTTTTTTGCATACTGAGTGCTTCCAGGTTGAAAGGATTAGCCGGTGACATCACCGTTGCCCTGGGGATGCTTGGTTGGGGACTCCATTTATCAGGAGCTGGAGTGACGGATGGGAGCTCAACCCTGCTCCATAGCGGCTTTTGGGTCTCAAACGCGGGCTTGCTAACCCCCTGCCCAGTTTTCAAGCCACTGTGCTCCTATGTTATTAACTTAACAGATTCAAGTGATTTACTTAACAGCCAGGGCAAAACAGGTTGTAAAATTGGGTGTGACTCACTTAACAACTGCCTTGCTTAACGTCTGTAGAGATTCTCAGTTATGGTTGTCCCAAAGGTACTTTTGCAGGAGGCAAAACCGGGCTTCCTTGCTTTTTCTTTTGGAGACGTTTCACTTATCATTCCAGAAGCTTCTTCAGCTGTGACTGGATGGTGGGGAATGAAAGGATTTATACTCCTTGCAGACAGCTGGTCATTTGCATCCTTTTAGAGGGTCCTTGAGGCCACTTGGAGGTTTGTCTGTGGCCTCAGGGTCACCTGAGTAGCGCTCCTGGTTCCTGCAGTCTGCAGTTCTTACTCTGGAAATCCATTCCTACTCCCACACCATTCAAAGGACGTTCATCCCAAATTGTATAGCTAAAATTCTGTAGAGATTCTCAGTCATCCTGATCGTGGTTATCCCAAAAATGCTTTTTCAGGAGGCAACTGGACTTCCTTGATTTTTTTTCTTCTTTTGAAGATGTTCCCTTTCGCTTCTCATCTAAGAAGCTTCTTCAGCTCTGACTGGATGGTGGGGAATGGAAGGATTTATATTCCTTCCATTCCATCTTCAAAAGAAACAAAAACAGTTAAATCCCGTTGCTTCCTGAAAAAAGCACCTTTGGGACAACTGCTTGGCTTAACCATGATAATTCTGCTCTCGACTGTAATAAGTTGAGGACTACCTGTAGCCATGTTTGGTGGGGTTTTAAAGATGAAAGCTGCAAACCCTTAAAATATTTTTCTCTTCTTTATTCTCCGTAGGCCTTTTCCGATTTAAGCAGTGTGGTCCGATCCATCGTTTTAACCTCAGGGACGCTTTCTCCCATGGATTCCTTTTCCTCCGAGCTTGGGGTGAACTTCTCCATTCAGCTTGAAGCCAACCATGTCATTAGAAATTCACAGGTAAACACCCCCCTACCTCCACCAGCTGGTTACCTCTGCTGTTAAGGACGCTAGGAAGACTTAGAGTTTAAGAAAAAAAAAATTCGAAGTACAACTTATGACAGGTCGTTTAGCGACTGCTTGAAATTATATGGACCCCCCTCAGGCTATTTAGGTGGTTTAGGTGGTTATTCAGCAGGTTTGGACCAGTTCTGGTGTACCAATAGTGGACATTTTGACCTAGTCCACAGAACCGACAAGTACTCATAAAACACTCCTATGCCTGTTTTAGTAGTTGTCATAAAAGCGGGGGGGGAGGAAGGAAGAGCAGTGCAGCTGTTTGAAAGCAAAAGTATATCCCAACTCCTTATCTTTAAAAGATTGTAAGTAAAATACCAGAGATTTTGCCCATGAATATATTTAATTGGAGAACATGAATGATGACACTCAGCCCGTGAATGTGCTCAATTGGAGAATCTAATTTATGAGACACCCAGGTGGGAGAGGGGGAAACAGGGTCACGGAACTGTTAATGACGTATGCCAGAGTTGGCTTTATCCAGGGCAGTGCCAGTATGTTTGAAAAATGGGCCTTTTCTTCAGTGCTGTGGTAATTCTGAACAGTCACTAATGAATTGTTGTAAATCAAGGACTCTTTTCATCATCATCCTCTTTTAATGATCCCATAATCCCTTGCAGAGTGGAGTCTAGGCAGCTGAATGGAGCTGAGTGTTTACTGGCCGGATGCCCTTCTTGTCACCAATGCGGAGTTTTTTTCAGCAGATATATTCTCAGCTCCACCTCTAGGCCACCGCACCCTCGTTGTAAGCCAAGGACTCTCTGTACTTTATTGGATGAGGTGTATCACCTCCTTTAAAATCCTGTTTTGTCTGCTGTTTCGTTCATCCTGGAAATTTTATTCCTCGGTAACCTTGCTTACCAGTGCCCAATTCGATATCCCAACAGGTCTGGGTTGGTACCATTGGAGCCGGCCCGAAACACCGACAGTTACGGGCAACTTTCCAACATACAGAAACCTTTGAGTTTCAAGATGAAGTCGGCGAGCTCTTGCTATCAGTCTGTCAGACGGTGCGACGTGGGGTGTTGTGCTTTCTGCCCTCTTACAAGGTAAAGCCCACCGTTCTTTTCCATAGAGGTGTGTGTGTTTTTGTGTGTGTGTGTGTGCGTTTGACTCTTCTGCTTCTGTCAAACTCATCCATCTCCCGGAACCAATTAACGATAAGTACCGAGGTACCATTGTACAAACATGATTAGGGGACTGGAAGCTAAAAGATACAAAGAACTGTTGCTGGAATTGGATATGTCTAGTCTGGTGAAAGAAAGGACTAAGGGGTGACATGATAGCAGTCTTTTCAACATTTGAGGGGCTGCCCCAAAGAAGAGGGAGTCAAGCTATTCTCCAAAGCCCCTGAAGGCAGGACAAGAAGCAACGGGTGGAAACTAATCCAGGAAAGAAGCAACTTAGAACTAAGGAGAAATTTCCTGACAGTGAGAACAATTTATCAGTGGAACCACTTGCCTGCAGAAGTTGTGGGTACCCTGACACCGGAAGTTTTTAAGAAGAGATTGGACAACCATTGTCTGAAATGGTATAAGGTTTCCTGCCTAAGCAGGGGGTTGGACTAGAAGACCTCCAAGGTCTCATCTCTTCCCTTTCCTCCACTTCACTCCCCTATCCTATACTACACTACACTACTCCTATCCTATCCTATCCTATTCATTAAAAACTTAAAGGTCTGTTTGTCTATGCCTAAATGGATATATACATTGACTTCCTTTCTTTTTCCCCCAAGGTGGGGGAGGGAACGGCTGCTCCAAACCAGCCATTTTATACCCTTCACTTTTAAGTACTCCTTCAAAGGGTGGCCTTTTGTCTATCCGTCGGCATCCAGTGATTGATTCAGTCTCCTATTTTAAGCCAAGCCCATCGATGCGAGCATTAATTGTGACCATTTTTTTTTTAAACAAAATGGTCCCTGATCCCAAAGTCTTACTGAGCCTTACCGAGGGGCTCAGCCGGTAAATGAACGTGAGCGATAAAAACATTTTGCTCCGATTGGTAGCTTCCCAGAGAAGCACACATATCCCGTTAAAAGAGAATATTATAAAGTGAAAAGATTACTCGAGGAAAAAAAAAAACCTGAGGTGCTTTTAAACAAGATTAAGATAAGGGGTCATTAAAGATGCCTGTCGCCCAGCTGTCTGCTTTTCAGAGACATCCTGCGTCTTGGCATGATTCGTTCAATATGTCTCCTATCCCAATTCAAGAGTGTGGGAAAGAAAAAAAAAGTCTTAATCGTTTTACATCTCAGGGACGCTGCGATGGGAAACTTTTGCATGGTACCGATAGACTTCAGCACCGAGATAGTCTTATTCCTTCTTTATTATTGGGGGGAAATTTCGACTGATCTTAGTGACAACTCTGCCTCTCGAAGGTTGGTTTGGACCAGGGCCAGAGCGCTAAGTATACAACCGTGAGCATTTCTGTACAAAATGAATTACGTGCAAGGGAGAGGGTGAACGGCCATTTTTCATCCTGGCTGCGTCATTCAGGTCCATGGGAAAAGCAGGCCCACTAAACTATAAAAATTAACCCCCTCGGTGGTTTTAAATTAAATCTGGGATTGGAGCAAGGAGAGCATACAAAGGGTTCGTGGGCCGTCGGTGAACTTTCTTTGTTAGTTCCTTGCCGAGAAACCAAAACTTACTTTTCTCCATCTTGGTTTTAACATAAATATTGCCGGCATGTTGCATTTTTGGGGGAGGTTTATAACAGTCCTGTTGTAACCCTAATGCTTCCTCTTTTATTTTTTTCTTTTCCACCACAAAGAATGTCATTCTTTTTAGTTTTCTGTCCTTGGTCATTCTTTTAAAACAGATCGGGAATACAGGTAGCCCTCAACTTACAATAGTTCATTTGGTAACCGGTCAAAATTACCACAGCACTAGAAGAAGTAACTTATGACTGTTTTTCACACCTACAACCATCGCAGCATCCCCTTGGCATGGCATCAAAATTCAGTTGCTTGGCAGCTGACTCATGTTTATGACAGTGGCAGTCATGCTATCATCACCATTTGAAACCTTCTGGCAAGCAGAGCCAATGGGGAAACCGGATTTGCTTAACAACCATGTTGCTAACTTAATGACAGCGAGTCACTTAGCAACTTCGGCAAGAAAGGTTGCAAACTCACTTAACAAATGTTTCACTTAGCAACAGAAATTTGGGGCTCAATTGTCATAAGTCGAGGGCTATCTGTACTGCAAACCAAAATTCTGGGTGCTAATTTTGATCTGGCAGTGGGGGATTTTCGCTTGTGTTGTGAAATACACAAGATTTTGGCACCGAAAGAAGAGAATGTTTATAGCTCAAGGTTGAACTGTGAGGTCCTTGGTGCTCTTTGAGCTTGTTTCCTTGCAGATGTTTCATTACCCAACTAGGTAGCATCATCAGTGCTACAAGGGAATGGGGTTTGCTCTCTATTTATATACAAATGACTTTCCCTACCAGTGTTGATAGAGATGTTTCTTCTTGGCGATTTTTTGTTTATTGTGTTATTCATTGTTAGCTTGTTTGCCTGAGTTGGGAGCTCCTTGATTGAGATATTGTTATGGCAATTATTATTTACTCGGATAAACAAGCTAACAGTAATCAAGGAACTAACAAGAACACTCACACAAAATCTTGCAACCAAAAAAGCCAATGCAATCCTAAGTTGCATTAACAGAGGGATTCAGTCAAGATCAAGGGAGGTACTAATGCCACTCTATAAAGCCTTAGTAAAACCACACCTAGAATAATGCATCCAGTTTTGGTCACCACACTATAAAAAAGATGTTGCGACTCTAGAAAGAGTGCAGAGAAGAGCAACAAAGATGATTAGGGGCCTGGAGGCTAAAACATATGATGAATGGTTGCAGAAACTGGGCCTGGCTAGTCTAGGGAAGAGAAGGACCAGGGGAGATATAATAGCAGTCTTCCAATATTTGAGGGGCAGCCACAGAGGAGGGGGTCAAGCTATTTCCCAACATACCCAAAGAAATAATGGATGGAAACTGATCAAGGAGACATTCAACCTGGAAACAAGGAGAAACTTTCTGGCTGTGAGAACAATCCACCCATGGAACAGAAGTTGCCTTCAGAAGTTGTGGGAGCTTCATCACTGGAGGCTTTCAAGAAGAGACCGGGCTGCCCTCTGTCAGAAATGGTGTAGGCCCCCCTGCTTGGGCGGAGGAGTGCTGACTAGATGACCTACAAGTTCCCTTCCATCTCTGTTATTCTGTTAAATCTGACTGGGCAAGCCACTAGTATGTAAACAGAGCAAACCCCCACTCCCTTGTAGTACTGATGATGTTACCTAGTTGGGTAATGAAACGTCTGCAAGAAAGCTCAGAGAGCACTCAATATTGTGGCTGCAAGAACTTTGTTTATCCTGCCTTGTGTGCCTATAGATACCCTTACACCATTGCACATGGCACACTCATATTCGTTGATTTATTCATCTGATTTAGCAACATTGTGGCTGGCCTCCGTTACGAGAGGGCACTTGCGCACCCAGCTCCACTCCCATGACTGGAGCTTCACGCGCACACACTTGCTCATTTCTCCCGCGGCCCGCTTAGTGGCCCACGACCTGGAAGTTGGGGACCCCCAGTTTAGAGAACCTTACTGGAAGACACACGGATAAGATGTCACTCTGAGATCTGTTACTTTTGTCAAATGGACACTGGGGTCTTTTACGGGCTCTTTTGCAAGTCCAGTATAGAAACAAGGAGCTACTCAAACCTTTAAGTGTGGAGCGTTGAATTGCTGGACACATCGATGGGACACTAAATCTCATTTTTTAATGTTTTTCTACCCCTTCTTATTTGGGGAGGAAAAAAAAATTCCCCCTAAATTTCCTTACCGATTCTAGTTTATGTCGGAAGCACATACTCACGTCCCTAAGGGCAGCCGAAATAATGCGGGAGGAATGGTCAAATATTTCTCATATTAGGTATCTTGCGCAGGAATGTTTTAGGTGTAGGGAAGAAAGGAGAGCGATCTGAATTGATAAATAAATTCAATAAATTTCTCTTCCCCACCCCCCCAAAAAATAAAAATAAAAATGTAAGGCAGCCCATTGAGTTCCCCCTGCTTTTTAAAAGCATGAGGATTTGAGCGCTGGCTGTTAAAGTGAACCGATGGCAACATCACAAACTTGAAACAAAGGCCAAAAAAAGCATTTTCCAGTGCCGGGCTTGTAACAGGACCATTAATGAGGGCAGAGAGGCTTGAATGCAATTTGCACGTTCTTGGGTTTCAAAAAGAGAGTTTGAGGTTGTGCGTTATTAATGCACCCGAACATCTGGAACTGTGTAAAAGCCACAGACATTGAGCAAGTGCAGTGCTTCCCCAGCTAGGTCTGACGCTGACCCATTTCCTCCCTGGTGAGATGCTTTCTTTTTTAAAAAGTTGGAAACAATAAAACGACAATCTCCAGATAAAGAGGGCGGGGGGACGACTTTTTTTGTTTTGGCGTCTGTGCACATGTGTGGGACAGCGCCGAAGACTGCGTGGGCTGGGAAGAAAAAGGACGGCGTGTTCAGGAATTTCACTTGAATTGTCCTTAACTTTGAACTCGTATCCAGGTATGCGGATAATCCTCGGCTTGCGGCAGTTCATTTAGTGACCATTTAAAGTTACAGCAGCACACAACACTTACAAAAGTAATTTAAGGCTATTTTCACACCTGCAACCGTTGAAGCACGGTCGCATGATCAAAATACGGACACCTGGGAACTGGCATGTAGAGGAGGTCCTTGACTTAACAACAATGCATCTAGTGACCGTTCGAACCCACAACGGCACTGAAAAACGTGCCTGGTTTTCGTACTTAAGACCGTTGCAGGATCCCCAGGGTCATGTGATCAAAACTCTGAAGCTTGGTAGCTGACTCGTATTTATGACGGTTTCAGTGTCCGGGGGATGGTGGTCAAGGGATTCCCCCTTTGCAACTTTCTGATGAGCAAAGTCAAGGGGGAAGCCAAGATTCACTTAACGCCCGTGTTACCAGCTTAACAAGTGCCGTTATTCATTTAGCAACCTTGGAAAGAAAGGTCATAAAGTGAGTTAAAATATATTTCATGTCATTGTATAAGGTTCATAAACTGGAATCGTCATGGTAACAGGTCAGCCAATGGGGACTGTTTGGATAGACATGGCAACAGGTCAGCCAATGGGGACTGTTTGGATAGACATGGCAACAGGTCAGCCAATGGGGACTGTTTGGATAGACATGGCAACAGGTCAGCCAATGGGGACTGTTTGGAAACTGAAACAGTATTTGTTTATATGGGGCCATAAGAGACAGTTCAGAGTCTGGGCTTGACTTTGACTTGCTGAACTGTATATGAGAGTTGGTTTGTCCTCTGTAAACCTAGGCCTCTGTATCTCTCCACTCTGTAATGACTTGCTTCTGTCAATATTGCTTCTGTGTTCCTGGTTTTGTATGTTGACTTCTACCGTATGGTGTTGTATATGAAGAAGTTTTTCTTATGTGGGTGAATCCTACAGAATTATTTACTTGTGTGCTGGTCGGATGTGCTGCAATACTCTGACACTTCACAACTGACTTGCTTAGTTAGGAATGGAAATTTTGGGCTCAGTTGTGGTTGTAAGTTGAGGACTACTTGTACTGCCTTATCCCAGACTTGATGTATTCATGATATTTATTTAGTTATCATATTTATAAAGCTGCCCGTCTCACAGAATGGGCCTCTGGGCAATTCACAATAAAGGGTTATAAATTAGCAATATCGAAAACCACCAACAATTAAGCCATGAATCCATAACTGAAAGGAGAAAACATCTAATTTTACAATGAAGCCAAGTCATCAGCTCAACATTCCCTTGAGACTCCCAGCTGACCCAACGAAGTTTTGAGAGACTTAAGGAAAGTTGACAGGAATCGAGCCAACCCCAGAATAACAGAATAAAAGTTGGAAGGGACCTTGGAGATTCATATGAAGAATGGTTGCAGGAATTGGGTATTGGCCAATCTAGGGAAAAGAAGGACTACGGGGCACATGATAACAGTATTCCAGTATTTGCGGCACTGCCAACTCGCTTTCCAAAGCACTTGAAGGCAAGGCTAGAAACTGAAGACAATGGATAGAAACTGATGAATGAGACAAGCAACCTGGAATTGAGGAGAAACGTCCCAACTATGAGGACAATTAACCAGTCGAATAGCTTGCATGCAAAAGTTGTGGGTGTTCCAACACTGGAGATTTTAAAGAAAAGATTGTACAACCATTTGTCTGAAATGTATATGGTTTTCTGCCTAAGCGGGGAGTTGGACTAGATGACCTCCAAGGTCCCTTCCAACTCTTATTATCTTATGTTCAAAGCCAGAAATCATGATGAATCCAGATAAATCTCCAGGTGGCCTTAAAAACCCTCTAGAAGGATGCAAATGACCAGCTGTCTGCAAGGAATTTATAAATCCTTCTGTTCCCCACCATCCAGTCAAAGCTGAAGAAACTTCTTGGATGAGAAGCAAAACTTCTGCAAAGAAAATCCAGAAAGTCCAGGTGCCTCTTGAAAAAGCACCTTTGGGACAAGAAACCGAAATACAGATTTATTTCGGTCCAGAAAATAGAACATCTGTAACAAAAAGCATTTTAGAGCCAAGGCTGTTCGACTGGATTTAGGATTAAACAATGATTTCCGGTAATATCTACAATTTTTAAGAGGTGTTTTTTAAAAGTAGATTTTTATCTTGATTTTATTATTTTATAAGTGGCTCAAGGTAGCAAACCTACACAATACTCCTTCCTTCTCCTATTTTACCTAGACCAAAAATCCTGTGAGGTGAGTTGCGCTGAGCATGAATGATTAGCCTAAACTCACTCAGCCAGCTTTCATGACTAAGGTGGGATTAGAACTCAGGATCTCTTGATAATTGGCCCAAGGACACCAGGCCGGTTTTCATGCTAAGAGGGGACTAGAATTCCCTGTCTCGTGATAATTGGCTCAAAGTCACCCAACTGGCTTTCATGCCTAAGCCGGGACTAGAACTCACCATCTCCTGTGATTGGCCCAGAGTCACCCAACTGGCTTTCATGCCTAAGCCGGGACTAGAACTCACCATCTCCTGTGATTGGCCCAAATTCACCCAGCTGGCTTTCATGCCTGAGGCGGGACTAGAACTCACCCTCTCCTGTGATTGGCCCAAACTCACCCAGCTGGCTTTCATGCCTGAGGTGGGACTAGAACTCACTGCCTCCTTGGTTTTTAGCCTGGTGCCTTAACTACCGGACCACTGTAACCACTAGTTTATTTTTAATTTAATTTTTTTTTCATCCTATTTATATAACTGCATCCGTTGCCACAATGCTTACAACTTCCAATTCCCGTTTCCCCCCTCCCCGAAATATAGTTGCCGAAAGGAGCAGAGAGTTTCTACACAATACGAGATCAATTCCCGCCCTCATCGTGAAAGGCTTTCGTCCATATCTTATTGCCAAGAAAAGCAGCGAGACAAGAATCGGAAGGCATGGCTGACATGCAATTAAGTGTGGAGCCAGAAGAAATAATGGCTCTTAAATTTTTAAAGTTGATACCTTAGCGTGGTGGGGTTTGGCATCTTATTTTTTTTTTTAATCTGTTGAGGTGGGTTTCCTTGGTGGGTTGGTTGCTCCTATTGATTCATGTGGGCAGATACAGATCAACCCATTTCATATTTTCGGTAACGTTTCAGAGGTGTGACTGTAAACCTTTGATGGATTTCTCATTCTAAGCTGAGCTGTTTCCCATCAGTGCTTCTTTTTGAAAAATATGAACGTTAATAGAATGAGAAAGAAGGGCCCATCTTGGAGGGCCACGTGTGCTTAGTTGGGGGACCAGCCAGCAGTTAACCACTCATTTAGGATATTTGATTCTATTTCATTCTTTCTCTCCTCACCAATCCATGAGATTGATTTATGCAGGGAGCATCGGTAGGCTGCGGTTTAATTCTTGCTTATTCTCTCCTCATAGCGCGTATCTTAAATGGGGTTTTAATGGAGAGGGGATAATGTTGGAATGGAATGAATGTATCTACGTTATATGCAGCCTGTGCGGAAACTGGTTTCGTTTAGGAATGCTGTGTGGGGATGCAGGAATTCTGTGATTTCTTTTTTAAAATGTCTTTTGGGCGATATTGGGGTGGGAATGGGAGAACACTGGGAGCAAACTGTTCAGAAAGAAAGGGAAGGGAGAAAGAGAAAGAAAGAAAGAAAGAAAGAAAGAAAGAAAAAGAAAGAAAGAAAGAAAGAAAGAAAGAAAGAAAGAAAGAAAGAAAGAAAGAAAGAAAGAAAGAAAAAGAAAAGGCAAGAAGAAGGAGGGAAACAGAAAGAAAGAAAGAAAGAAAGAAAGAAAGAAAGAAAGAAAGAAAGAAAGAAAGAAAGAAAGAAAGAAAGAAAGAAAGAAAGAAAGAAAAGGCAAGAAGAAGGAGGGAAAGAAAGAAAGAAAGAAAGAAAGAAAGAAAGAAAGAAAGAAAGAAAGAAAGAAAGAAAGAAAGAAAAGGCAAGAAGAAGGGAAAAAGAAAGAAAGAAAAAAGAAAGAAAGGCAAGAAGAAGAAGGGAAAGAAGGAAAGAAAGAAAGAAAGAAAGGGCAAGAAGGAGGGAAACAAAGAAAGAAAAGGAAGGAAGGAAGGAAGGGCAAGAAGGAGGGGAAACAGAAAGAAAGAAAGAAAGAAAGAAAGAAAGAAAGAAAGAAAGAAAGAAAGAAAAGGCAAGAAGAAGGAGGGAAACAAAGAAAGAAAAGAAAGAAAGAAAGAAAGAAAGAGAAAAGGCAAGAAGAAGGGAAAAAGAAAGAAAGAGAAAAAGAAAAAAGAAAGAAAGGCAAGAAGAAGGAGGGAAAGAAGGAAAGAAAGAAAGAAAGGGCAAAGAGAAGGAGGGAAACAGAAAGAAAGAAAGATGGCAAAGCAAGGAGAAGGAGAGAAAGAAAGAAAAAGGAGAGGAAGGAAGAAAGAGAAGGAAAGGAAGGAAGGAAGGAAAGCCACAAATATTTGGCTTCAGGACAATTTAGAGGAGCTAAAGGAAAGAATGATAGTGGGAGACTTTCCCATCTAATATTAAGAAAGTAATTATTAAGAGAATTTTACTGAAACGTTGCCATTTTTAGATTGAATCTTGGCTGGTGGTATCAAGAGGCTGGGAACATCTGCGCTTATGGAATTTGTAAGGCCGCCCAACTTACATTTATTGTTTTGGACAGCAGTACATCAGATTTTTATTTAAAAAAACACTTTTGAACAGAAAGAACATTAAACCTGCACAGTCGTACAGATACACATCTTCCTCTGCTGATCAGCCTTTTTCTCAGAATGGAATTGAAACAGTATGTCCCCTTCAACCATCTGATTTTAAATTTAAAAATATTCTCCAGTTGTTGGCTGTAATCCCTTCTCAGATAGAAAGGATCTCCTCACTAGTTAAGACAAGAGGGCTTTCACAGTTGAATTTCACCTTCTTTCCCTTATCGTTTGTTTTTAAATATTAACTGTATTAAAGATATATAATTCCAGCAGTAAAAACTAATACAGGTAGTTCTCGACTTACAACCATTTGTTTAGTGACTGTTTGAAGTTACCACAGCACTGAAAAAAGTGACTTATGACCATTCTACAGAGGAATTATTGAGTGTCATCTGTACCTCTATAACTGGTTTGGTTCTGCAACCCAACAAGACAGACACAGACTTCAGGGGATAATTAGGATTGCAGAAAAAAACCATTACTACCAACCTCCCTTCCATTGAGGACCTGTATGCTGCAGGAGTAAAAAAGAGGGCGGTGAAAATATTTACAGACCCCTCACATCCCGGACATAAACTGTTTCAACTCCTTCCCTCAAAACGACGCGCTAGAGCACTGCACACCAGAACAACTAGATACAAGGACAGTTTTTTCCCGAACGCCATCACTCTGCTAAACAAATAATTCCCTCAACACTGTTCAACTATTTACAGAGTGTACACTACTATTACTGTTAATCTTTTCATCACTCCTTATCACCTACCCCCTCCCACATGTGACTGTGTGACTGTAACTTTGTCGCTTGTATCCTTACGATTTATATTGACTGTTTCCTAGTATGATTTGATTGCTTATTTGTACCCTATGGCTATCATTAAGTGTTGTACCTAATGATTCTTGATGAATGTATCTTTCCTTTTTATGTACACTGAGAGCATTTGCACCCAGACAAACGCCTTGTGGTTCAATCACACTTGGCCAATAAAGAATTCTATTCTATTTTCACACTTACAACCGTCGCAGCATCCTCATGGTCAAGTGATCCAAATTCAGACACTTGGCAACTGACCCACATTTATGACTGTTGCAGTGTCCCCGGGGTAGTCACGTGATCTCCTTTTGTGACCTTCCGTCAAGCAAAATCAATGGGAAAGCCAGATGCACCTCACAAGCGTGTTAACTTATTTTCCAAAGCACTTGAAGGCAGGACATAAAACAACGGATGGAAACTAACTAAAGAGAGAAGCAACCTGTAATCAAGGAGCAATTTCCTGACAGTCAGAACAATTAATCAGTGGAATGACTTGCCCTCCAGCAGTTGTGGGTACTCCATCACTGGAGGTTTTCAAGAAGAGATTGGAGGGTCATTTGTCTGAAATGATATCTCCTGCCCAAGCGGGGACTTGGACTAGTCCAGGGGTCGCCAATCTTTTGGACCTCAGGGACCACCAAACTCATAATTTTAAATCCCACGGACCAGAGACTGTGGGAAATCTCAAAAAAAAGTCTGCAGGAAAATTCCCCACCCCGTTTTCCTGCTGATCGATCATTCTTTATTTGGGATCGCAGGATACCAGCTCCATTCTCAGGGGGAGAGAGAAAGAGAGAGAGAGACTTTTGGCTTTGTGCAAGGAAAGCAGCAAGAGCTGCAGAAGTCCTTCTTTCTCTCCCCCAAACTCCACCAGAAATGAGTCTTTGCTGGCGCAGCCTCTTGGAGCAAGAGGCCTTGCAGGGTCCCAAAGACTCATTTCTGGTGGAGTTTGGGGGAGAGAGAGAAAGGCTTGTGCTGCTTTCCTTGCGATGCAGCCAAAAGGAGAAGAAAGAAGAAGCAGAAAGCATGGTGGCCAGGCGAGGCGAGTGGTGCAAGTTACCCCCCCTCCGCCCTTTCCGCCCTCCCCTTACTACCTCATGTTGTTCGCAATGCAAGCGACGCAAACCTTGTGTTCCCGCAGGCCATATGGACGGCGCAGCCTTGTGTTCCCCTGCAGCCTGGATTAATTGCTTTGGGGTGTGCTTTGGGGGTGACATTTCTCTGTGGACCACCAAAATTTTCTTGCAGACCACCAGTGGTCCCCAGCCCGCTGGTTGGCGACCACTGAACTAGAAGACCTTTGGGGTTCCATCCAACTTTATCACTGTCAATAAGCATGGTAGCAATGGAGGCTATATGGTCCATAGACCAAATTTACCGCATCTTTAGAGAAAGATGTGTTCAGCTACACACAAGGATCTAGACTCCAGAGTGACCGCTGGCCCTTGGCTTTTTGCACGCAGAAGGATATTTTCCAGCCCTGACTTCACATCGCATAAATCAGCAAGGCCTAGTGACAGTCGATGACATGACATCTCAAAATTACAGGCTGAACTGGCAGATGGGACTTTTTCCCACCCGGGATGGCAGCTTCGTTTAATAATTAATTGCGCCGTTAGTTTAACTATCTCATACGCATAGCAACAGGAAAATAAGTGAAGAAGAATTCACAGTCGCCCCAATTCCTTTCGTTCTGAGCAAAAGAGGTTCAAAAGAACTTACTTGGAGATGTAATCTAATTTCCTCTTCAGTTATTACATCCAACAGACAGATTTCCACAATTTAAGCAAAGAACCAGGGTGTAAAATATTGTCTGCCCTTCATCCACAAACATTTCTGTTTTTGTTCTTTTTCTCCTCTTCTGGAGCACTTTGTAGCAATTGCAAAATTTAAAAAATGAAGTGCAAAATAATAGAGTCTATTGACTAATCAAAGAGGAATTAAAGAGCAAAGAGCAACCTGGAATTAAGGAGAAACTTCCTAACAGTGAGGACAATTAACCAGTGGAACAGCTTGCCACCAGAAGTTGTGGGGGCTCCATCACTGGTGGTTTTGAAGAAGAGACTGGACAGTCATTTGTCTGAAATGGTACAGTGTCTCCTGCTTAAGCAGGTGGCTGGACTAGAAGACCTCCAAGGTCTCTTCCAGCTTCTATTCCATTCTTGCTCCATTCCATTCCATACTTTCTATTCTATTCTATTCCATTCCATATTTTCTGTTCTATTTTTCGTAGTATATATTATGTAGAACACAGCTCGTTAGAGCTTTTTATCTTTTTACCTATCTATGTCCTTTGCCCATTTGTAGTGTTGAAACAGATGTTTCTTTCTCTCCTTGACCCCTTCTTCAAGGTTCAGTGCTGGATATGGCTGAGATACAGGTAGTCCCTGACTTACAACCATTCATTTAGTGACCATTCGAAGTTACAAGGAAACAAGTGATCTGGGACAGTTTTCCACACTTACGACCGTTGTAGCATCCCTATGGTCACGTGAACAAAATTCAGATGCTTGGCAACTGGCTCTTATTTAGGATGGTTGCAGTGTCCTCGGATCACATGATCCCCCTTTGTGTCCTTCCCAGCAGGCTTCCGACAATCAAAGTCAATGGGTGAAGTCAGATTCCCTTAATGACTTCATGATTCACTTAACAACTGCAGTGATTCACTTAAGAACCGTAGCCCCAAAAAAGGTTGTAAAATTGGATGCGACTTATTAACAATCTCTTTGTTTAGAAATGGAAATTCAGGTCCTAATTTGGAGCTCAATTTTGGTCGTAAAGCGAGGACTACCTGCACCGAAAAATTTGTCGCTTCCCTCAAGTGAGGATTTGATGACCCAAAGGGGTGTGGGAGAAAGGCAACGCAATCAGATAATCAGTAGGAGTCCCTTTATTAGCTCCAACTTTGCCCCCAAGGTCCTGGTTACCTTCTGGGCTGGAGAAAAACTCTCCCAGGAACAGCCTTTAGCTGCAGAGAAACAAGTCCAAAACATGGTCAACAAAAACTGTAACTATAAGTCCAATCAAGGCAAAATGAGGTAATTAGTCCAGCAGGGCAGGAGCAAGAATTCCAGACATGAAAGCACGGCAATAACACGGTTGGGAAGATGCCAGAAACACAGATAAGCAAAGTCAACACAAGATAAACTCACGTTTGCTACCAGCAGCTGCTACACTCAGCATGCATTTCTTTTAAACTCATTCCCAGGTGTGCCTAATGAAAGGAATCGGGGCCCTTTCCTCCCCCGTAAGCCACCCAACCCACATTGCTCTCTTCTCCATTCCTCCCTGCGTGCCCTAGGATGAAGAGGGGGTGGGCCTGGGTCTTCCTCTGAATCCCCTCTCCCTTGTTCTACCTCTTCCCTGCTCTGCCCAGCTGGACTTTGCCCTCCCCAGTTTCCCCCACAGCCAACGGAGCCGCTCTCCCACTCTCTGTCAGTCGTCTTCCTCCTCGGATTCAGACTCCGACAGGGGCATGACAGAGGACAATCTTAGGATGCTTGATGTCCAAAGTCCTACCTTTGAGCTATATCAGCAAGGTTAAAGCATTCATGAATAAAGGCAAGATGTCAATCAAAGGAGCCAAAACTGGAATTATTGTTTGATCTATATATATCGGTTCTGAGAACTTTCGTAGATGGATCCAGACTCTCTGGCTCCAGGTCATCCTTTGGTCACCTTGCTTTGGGATTTCTTTTAATGGAAAATAGGTTAAAAACAGATGGCTGTGCAGTGCCTTAGATCAGGAAGGGAAAAGAGCGTGTGGAAAACAAAAATCTACAGGTAGTCCTTGACTTATGACCACAATTGAGCCCCAAAGTTTATGTTGCTAGGTGAGAAATTTATTAAGTGAGCTCTACCCCATTTTACCCCACTTTTCTTTCTACTGTTATTAAGTGAACCATTGCAGTTGTTAAGTTAGTAACGTTGTGGTTTGCCGGCAGCCTGCGCAGACGGCAGCAGAATTGGACAGTGGAGAAAAACGGGGACCAGTCCGGGAGTCTGGGGGGGACTCGGATAAGGGTCTTGCATCCAATGCAGAGATGGAGCCTCCGGAGTCTGGCAGCAGCAAGGCAGAGGACCGAGGGGAGCCTGTTCCAAGTGTGCGTGTGCACAGAGCTGCCAGAAGTCAAGAGCAGCTAAGACAAAAGGGGTGACTCGGGAGTAAGACTTGGAGGTGATTGCCCCTTCCCGAAGGTATAAAGGAGGTGCAAAGGTAGAGAAGTAAAATTGTTCGCTCTGTTCGGATTAAACCTTGAAGCTCTACGTGGACTTCGTGTTTTGGTTGGTTTTTTACAAGTTCATTTGGCACTTTAGTTGTTGGCAGCAATTCAAAGGAGAGAAAGGTGAGTGCTTATCTCGAGGGACTGTTTGGGACTCATTACCGGCTGGGAATGAAAATAATTCTCAGTGTTGAAATAAGAGTTGTTTTATTGGCTCTGGCTGGATGGTGGGGAATGGGAGGATTTATACTCCTTACAGACAGCTGGTCATTTGCATCCTTTTAGCATCTGAAAGGCTACTTTTTTGAAGGCAGCAAAGTCCACATTTTGGACAGAGAGGACTGCTGGTTTGAAAGAGGGGTCAAAGAGGCCGTCTATGTCCAATTTGAACACCCCTCCCTCGACAGAAGGGGAGGGATACAATATCACCTACCTCCAGTCTAACAGTCCTTCAACAGTTCCAAGAAGGCTCCACACCCATTTGCACTGCTAGGATGACTGAGGACACAAACCAACTTCCAAATGGCCTCAGTGACTCTCTAAAAAGGATGCAAACAACCAGCTGTCTGCAAGGAATATAAATCCTGCCATCCAGCCAGAGCTTAAAAAAGCTTTTTGGATGAGAAGCGAAACGTATTCAAAGAAAAACTAGAAAGTCCAGTTACCTCTTTTTAAAAAAGGCACCTTTGGGGTAATTCTTAAATGTTGGGACGGTTTCTAGCATGGGATAGAGGTAGATGTAATTCCATTTGGGGAGGAAATACCACCTTTTTCACATCAGCGTTGACAGGTTCGGTGTATTAGCCGTGGAATCTTCGGTGTGCAAAACATTTCATTTTTCATTACCAATGCCGCTGTTCACATTTTCCATTATTTAGAAGCTCGCTTGAAAAATTCATGCCGTGTTGGTACCCTGAGACATCCCTGCAAGTCGCTGTGTTGATTTATATGGTGCAGGAAACACAGTTTCGTGTCTTGGTCTCCTGCTGGCAACTGGCACTTCATTGCGGTCCCTAAAGAAAAATCGTTCCCATGAAATCCCTCACGTTCCTTCCAAGTTGAGTGATGCATACGCTTATTATCTTCAGTACCGACAATGAATTATTCAGTATTAAGGGTGTTGTTGTGAGCATGATGATGTTCCTCATCTTGTTTGTAAATATGGTTTCTCGCCCTGCTCCTGGAGCAGGTTTAATTATAGACTGCAAATGGGGCATGTGATGTTTTAAAAAGAAAAAGGTACAGATACAGATTAACAGAGTTGGAAGGGACCTTGTAGGTCGTCTAGTCCAACCCCTGCCCAAGCAGGAGACCCTACACCATTTCTGACAGATGAGAGTCCAATTTCTTCTTGAAAATCTCAAGTGATGAAGCTCCCACAACTTCCAAAGGCAACTTCTGTTCAATGGGTTGATAGTTCTCACTGTCAGGAAATTTATCCTTATTTCCAGGTTGAATCTCTCCTTGTTCAGTTTCCATCCGTTGCTTCTTGTCCTGCCTTCAGGTGCTTTGGAGAATAGGTTGACACCCTCTTCTTTGTGGCAGCCCCTCAAATACTGGGAGACTGCTATCATGTCTCCCCTGGTCCTTCTCTTCCCTAGACTAGCCATTCCCAGTTCTTGCAACTGTTCATCGAATGTTTATAGGTATAGGAGATCTGGGTTTTTTTTCCCCAAAAGAAGAGATCAGGATTGAATTGTGGGGTCCTTGGTGCTTTCTGAGCTTGGAGGTTTTCTTGCAGGCATTTCATTACCAAACTAGGTAACATCATCAGTGCTAGAAGGGAGTGAGAATGTACTTATCAGGTACTTAGGAGCCAAGGGTTTGGCAGAACAAGGAAACAACAGCCAACTGTCAGCCATTAATACACCAATCAACTGATAAGAAGGCAACACATAAATACCAAGCATAGAATAGCCCAAAACACACATTCTGGTGGAGAAAAGTTCTGTGAGGATGGATCCCACCACGAGTCCAAAAGCTGAAAAGACTCAACCTCTGGTCCCAGTGACCAACCCAGGATGGATCCTGAATAGATTTCTTCCCTTCAACTTTGCCCGGACATACATCCAAGATTGAGTAAGCCAAGAACTCAACTAGGGCACTTGGGGTGATACAGGCTCTGGATATGCTTGAAAAGCGGCCATTTTGGACGTGCAAAGTCTGTTTAATGGTTCATTGGCAATATCCCCTGCCTTTCAAGGCTGTCCAGTGAATGGATGGGCAACCTTTAACGGATGATTGGACCGTGCTAATTCCTCTCCTTACACTATGTTGTAACATGTCCTTTACATATCGATGGAGCAATATGAAAAAAAAAAATCACGCTGCCAAGAACTACATTTGCTCACGATAAAAATCAAGATTCCTTGCTTTTCTTCCTTTCTGGTGGATAAATAGCATATTGGCTCACACAGACTTATTTATTCCTTCCAATTAAAAATTAATTGTGACATCTCAACTCGTGTTCCATGGAAGTCATGATTGAAAAAATGGAGCAAGTTGTCTTTTTTTTTTTTAACCCTGCACTAGGTCCTCAAGATCATCTATATTAATTTAGTCAGCCCAGTCAGGAAGTGCACTTACAGAGTGCTTTTTCCTTAAATGTATGTCTGGTAAATGTGGGTTGTATCCAGGTTTAATCATAACAGCATGGATAATATTGAAATGCGTAGGTAAGTCTATAAGATTTATAGGTATATTGAAATTTGTGGGATTTACGTATCTGGTCCACAGCATATATAGAGCTTATTAGAATTAACAATCGAATGCTCTCACTTGTTTTATGTACTGTATATATGACACAGTTTGGTCTAGTGCCGTGCCACAGGTGGCATACAGAGCCATTTGTGCTGGCAGGTGACCTGTAGGCAAACTTACCTTAGTGCGCATACGTGTACCTTACAGCTGTTTGAGGCCTTTTTTTGCCTCCCAGAGGCTTGAGGAAGGCCTTTGCAGGCTGAAAAATAGGCCCGTTTCGTCACTTTCTGTATTTCCAGAAATACCGGAAGTGATTAAATGGGCACATTTTTTGGCCTGCAAAGCCTGTAGAGGCCTTCCTCAAGCCTCTAGGAGGCCGAAAATCATCTGTGAGGCTCAGTGCAGGTGGGGGGGCGGTGGAATTGCGCACACATGCGCAAGGGGTGTGGGGGCACTCATTGCCTTCTGGGTGATGGCGCGCAAGTGCGCACACAGTTTTTGACACAGGAGCCCCAAAAGGTTAGCCACCACTGGTCTAGTGGTTAAGACACCAGACTAAAAAGTGGGAGACTGTGAGCTCTAGTTCTGCCTTAGGCATGAAAGCAGCTGGGTGACCTTGGGGCTAGTCACCAGGAGACCATAAATTCTAGTTCCATCTAAAGTATGAAAGCCGGCTGTGTGTTCTGGGGCCAGAAGACAGTGAATTCTAGTTCCACCTTAGGCGTGAAAACCAGCTGGGTGACCTGGGGCCAGTCACCAGGAGACGGGAAGTTCTAGTTCCACCTTACGCATGAAAGCTGGCTGGGAGTCCTGGAACCAGTCACTAGGAGACAATGAGTTCTAGTTCCACCTTAGGCAAGCAAACCGACTGGGTAACCTTTTACCAGTCATTTTCTCTGAGCCCAACCCACTCACAGTGGGTTATTGTGGGGAAAAGAGGAAGATTTAGTTTGTCTGAATTGGTGGTTCCTTGATTGGGGTATTGTTTACTTCTTGGTTGTTGGCCTAGCGTTAATCTTGGTGTTAATTTTCTGCTCATCTGGATATTGATTGCTGGTGAGACATTGTGGGTTTTTTGTTTTATATATATATATATGGTATTCAGCTTTGTTCAGGTATTTTCCCACGTCATTATAGTTGTGCTTTTAAAGTTGTAAGATGAGATTCTGTTTTGGCAGAATCTCATCTGCCTTCATCAAGCTTCTGTATTGTGTTCGTCTGTGAGTCAGACTTTCACAGCCTTTTACAGCTGTTTATTTCCTTTCACAGTCTGACTCACAGACGAACACAGTACAGAAGCCTGATGATGGCAGATGAGATTCTGCCGAAACGTTGCTACAACTTTAAAAGCACAACTATAATGACGTGGGAAAATACCCGAACAAAGCTGAATAACATACATGTAAGTACCCGCGATAACTTAAGAAAACACGCACGCATGTATGTATGTATGTATGGTATTCAACTTTGTTTGGGTATGGAGAAGACGCACAAAAAAATTGTAACCGACCGACACACTGTACGTATACAATTGGAAGATGGCTTTATGTTTTTGTTTTGTTTGTGTATGTTTGTCTAAAAATAAAAAATTCTTTAAAAAAAAACAACAGTTTTACCACTGGTCTGGTGGGCATAGCTTGGTGGGCACGCTTTGTGCGTGCGCGTGCCAAACGCACACTTTGCACAGGCGCAGAGGCGTTCCAACTCACCTCCTGCAAGCCTGCACTCTACCAGTCGCTTCCGCAGCTGCTGTATGGCAATTGCTGCGCCGCGCAAAACAACTGCGCTTCAAAAGCGGGGAAAAAGGTGAGTCTGGGAGCCCGGGTGGTCAGGTAGGCCCAAAAACAGAGCGGCAGAGAGAATTAGTTTGGTCTCCGCTGCTCATCGCCGCTACCGGCTCAGCAGAACCAGGGCGAACCGGTAGAATACCACCACTGGTCATAAGTGCAAAAAAATGGCCATAGGTCACCTTTTTCAGTGCCGGTGTAAGGTTGAAAATTTATTAAAGGAATGGTTGTAAGTTGAGGACTTACCTGTATCCATTTCTGTTCTTGTTTGCTTTATAATCCCGCGCTTTTCTTTTTTTGGATCCTCTGTGGAGATGTTAGATAAACTGAAGGATCGCTGGCTGCACACGAGCTTGTGGGAGAAGCTTGAGCTGATTAAAACCGTCATCGTGGAACCCAAAGGAGGCGACAAAGCTGATTTTGATGAGCTACTTCAAATATACTCCGATGCCATCAAGTCTCAGAACGGCAAAGGTAAGTAAAAATGCAGGAAGTGTAAGCCTTGGCCCGAACAAAGGTTGACTGGAACAAGATTCCACCAGAATACAGGTGATCCTCGACTTGCAATCAAAGTTAGAACCGAAATTTCTGTTACTACGCAAGTAGCGCCTGATTTTACAACCTTTTCTCCAGTGTTGTTGAGTGGATCGCCACCGTTGTTAAGTAAAACACATGGTAGGTAAGGTGAGGTAAGGTAAGGTAGGACAGGATAGGACAAGAGAAGATAAGATAATAAGATGATAAGATTAGATAACCTTTCTTGTCATTTTCTAGGGTGAGCACACTGCCCCACGTTAAAACTGGAATTCTGTTGCCTGCTCTCAAAAGAAAGTTTATATCTATATATATAGAAAAGCTGGCTGAGGAATTCTGGGAGTTGAAGTCCACAAGTCTTAAAGTTGCCAAGGTTGGACACCCCTGGTTTATATCAACCCATATACATATCCACATACTCTAGGACTAGCAGTAGCATTTAGATTTCTATACCGCTTCACAGTGGTCTCTAAGCAGTTTACAGAATCAGCCTATTGCCCCAACAATCTGGGTCCCCAGTTTACCGACCTCCGAAAGATGGAAGGCTACGTCAACCTTGAGCCGATGACACTCGAACTGCCGGTAGCCAGCAGTCAGCAGAAGTAGCTTGCATTCTAACCACTGCGTCATCACACACACACACACACATACACACATTTTCCTGAAAATACGACCTAAGTAAGTGCTAATTTGATTTTTACACATGCACCCAAAATAAACCCTACCTCCAAAATAAGCCCTAATTAAGATCCTGAGTACTCCAGAGTGCACGGGTAAAAATTAAGCTAGGGTAGGGATGGCAAGTGGGGTGGAGCTGCCCTATTACTTACCTGTTTGGACCTTTGAAGCCAAATTGAAGGAATTAAAGCGACTTCACCTGTTTTTTTTGTGACTTTGTTACTTTTGTATCCCACCCTTGGGTCATCACACAACACAGTCCTATGCCGCTGTTTTCACTGCCATTGCAACTTCAAATGGTCCTAAAAATGAATCGTTGTAAATCAAGGACTACCTGTATGGTAGACTAGAGTTCCTCAACGTTTCCGGCTTTACAGATTCTTTTCGGGTGGAGATGGTTCCACATGTGCGGCCGGCAAGCGCACCCACGCATGCTGCTCGTTCAAGTTTCCACGGCCCAGTTGCAAACCTTTTATGGCCCACAGGTTGGGCGAGCCAGTTGTGTTAGACGGTTGTGTTCTTCTGCTTCAGATGGTGCGCTGCTTATTGCTGTGTGCAGAGGCAAAGTCAGCGAAGGCCTGGACTTCTCCGATGACAACGCCCGTGCGGTCCTCACCATTGGGATTCCGTTTCCAAACTGGAAGGATCTTCAGGTAGGGGACGCTTGACGTCACGCGTGGTGTATTTTATCCAAAAGAGAATGAAGCCCTGGAATAAATACATTGTCCAGCGACATCAGCGTTGTATTATTATTGCTTTTTGGAGCAAAAGAGAATGATCTAATACAGGATGTCCATCGGCGATTCAGCGATCGTTAACTTTGTGATTATTGTGAATAGTGTCATTAGTAAGAATGAGGACAGGTAGTCCTTGACATGAGACCACAACTGAGCTGAAAATTTCTGTTGGTAAGCAAGATAGTCATTAAGTGAGTTTTGACCCGTTTTGCGACCTTTCTTGCCAAAGTTGTTAAGCGAATCCCTGCACTTGTTAAGATAGTAACATGGGTTGTTAAGTAAATTATCATTACCTTATTATTATTACCTTTACTGTCAGAGTACGACATATGTACAATGAGATTGTATCTGAACTTCCCCGCTGAGTTTGCTTGTCAAAAGATCACAACAGAGGAATCCCATGATCCCGGGACACTACAATTGCCACACATGCATGCCGTTCGCCAAGCCTCTGAATTTTGCTCACGTGACCACAGGGATGCTGCAACGGTTGAAAGAGTGAAAAACTCTTTAAGTTTTAAATAAGTCTTAAATAAGTCACTTTTTTCAGTCTGTTGTAACTTCAAACAATAACTAAATGAATGGTTGTAAGGACTTATACATGATGTCTATCCAAGATTCTGGAGTGACTATTGTGAATATTCTTAGTAAGAATAAATATAGTTGAACAAATCTTAATTTTTTTCCCCCTGTGCCTTTGATTCAGAACTGAGTTTCCTAGATTATCCTAGTTGACCTTACCATCATTCCTTAGATTAGGGGTACCCAGCCTTTCTGGGTTGGCAGCCCACGGGGTGGGGGGGGAAGGCGCCTTTACGCACAGATGCTCACAAGCAAACTGGGCCATGCGCGCGAGCAGGGCTGCGATGGCATTCGCGCCATGCTCAGGTGACGCTAGCGCCTGCACAATTCTAGTGTGTGTGGGGGTGCTCTCGCAGCAATGATTGTGTCCACACAATGCTCATGGCATCACTATCACCCGCAAGACAGTGCGACAGTAGCGTGAGTGGGGAGCGGGGGGTGTATGCACATACACTGGCCAGCCACTCATGCACCAGTGGGCCAACAGCCCATGACCCAGTAGTGGGCCACGGCCTGCAGGTTGGAGACCCCTGCACTAAACCGCTCCATCCAGATGAACACAATACAGAAGCCTGATGATGGCAGATGAGATTCTGCCGAAACGTTGCTACAACTTTAAAAGCACAACTATAACGACGTGGAAAAATAACCGAACAAAGCTGAGTACCGTGTGTGTGTGTGTGTATTTGTTTTCGTAGATTTTCACGGGTACAGGTATGTAGGTCTAGGTGTGTTCAGGGCTTTTCCCATGTAAGATTAAGAGTATCTTGGCAACATTTCGGTGAGGTCCCACTCGCCATCCTCAGGCTGGTGTGATCAGAGCTGCCGTCTCTCTATAAATACTAGTGGGGGCCGGGGGCTGGTGTGCTGGGCTGGTTGGCTGTGCTGCTGCCTCTTGATTGGTTGATGGAGTTGATATTGGTATAATGGGCTGTGTGATGGCCTTGTGAGTTTTTTTGTGGAGATATCCTGGATCTTGTGCTTTAATCTCCTGGGTCGTTTGTGTTTTGATCTCTTTTCCATTTAGCCTCTTGTGTTGTAACGGCTTCTTCCCTCTTCCAGCACCTTAAAGCCACAGGACATGAAATTAATTTTGAAGGAACCAAATTAATATCTAACACTGAACACTCCAGCAAGAGAATAATCAGGGAAGCCATCGAGATAGAGAAACACCCCCATAACATGAATAGATGGGATGATACCTCCCACCTACCAGACATCTGGAAGCTAGCCCTCACCAACAAACGAGTCCCAGCCACGAAAACCAACACCAGACCCAAAACAATGTGGGACACCACCGCCAATCCCCCTCATCAGACCCAAGCCCAAGCCCATCCTATAAACAAAGGACAACCACCATCCAGAAACGAGACCACGGCTGCTTCGCCAGTTGTCGCACCCCCCGACCCCAAAACCAAACAAGCTGACACACGCCAAGAACACAGACCCAGACCCCAAACTCGAAGCCTGACCAAAACCCAGAATGTTACATCACAGCCACCCGCTCAGGATATCACATCAGAAAACTCAGGAAATTACACTTCAAGTACTGAAGAAGTTGCAACACAACAAACAACCCAGGAAATCACAGCACAAGACCAAGGATACCACAGCAATAAAACTCACAAGGTCAGCACACAACCCATTACCCAAGCCTTTACAACACAGGAGGCTAATGGAAAAGAGATCAAAATACAAACGACCCAGGAGATTAAAGCACAAGATCCAGGATATCGCCACAACAAAACTCACAAGGCCATCACACAGCCCATTATACCAACATCAACTCCATCAACCAATCAGTTTGGCTCTCTCTTTAGTGGTCTTCCATCCACCTGTTACTTCTTGTCCTGAGGTGCTTTGGAGAATGGGTTGAGCACCTATATCTTCTCTCTGTCAGCTGCTTAGATATTGGAATGCAATTATATCATCCCCAGTCCTACTTTTCACTCGATTAACCACACCCAATTCCAGCAACCGTTCTTTGTATGTCTTAACCTCCAGTCCCCCATATCATCTTTGTTGCTCTTCTCTGCACTCTTTCTAGAGTCTCAAATATTTTAAGATTGCTCAGGGATCTTAGGCAGTCAAAGCAGAGGTGGCTATTCCGCAGGTTCTGACCAGTTGTGGAGAACCGGTAGCGGAAATTTTGAGTAGTTTGGAGAACTGGCAAATCCCACCTCTGACTGGAGATTTTACAGTATCCTTCCCCTGCCATGCCCACAGAACCGGTAGTAAAAGAAATTGAAT